>NC_092826.1:37004191-37605084 GCF_039878825.1 Excalfactoria chinensis
AAGGGAAAATAATTATTATTTTTTTAAATGTTTATTTTGCCTATTATTTGCTACTGCTTGCTACTGTTTGACATGAAAAAGAAACTGAGGAGGAGCATGGGTAAAGGAAGGACACAGACGGACAAGCAGATAATGAACACCAGCATTACTCCAACAGTCAGAATAATCAAGAATGATGAATTAAGTTTTGAGTTTGAAAGTTCTCTGTCTCTCTTCTGGAAGGCAATATTAATGTCTGACACAGAATGAGAGTTTCCTCTTTGGCGTTTGTTTATTTTTTTTAAAGCAACAGTGTAAGTCAGTGTTTTCTCTTTGGTTCATATGGTTCAGCTCAGTGAGGCTGGGGAGCACAGGGACACTAGAGATATATCCCTTTCACTCCTGTTGAAAAGTTTTGCTGTGCAATGACACAGAGAGATGTCACTCTGACATTTCTTGCCCATGAGAATCATCACAAAAGAGATTCTTGTATTCTTAGTTGATCATCATTTCCTTGTTTCCCTGAAATAAACCTGGCACAATTCAATCTTCTATGACAGTATCAAGACACCTGTGCTAATGCTATAAAGTCAGAATAAAGTCACACTTATGGATAAAGTAGCAGGTCTTCCTATATTAAAATAGTACGTTGAAGAGGTGATAACTGAGTGCATGATTATATCTGTTGTAAGAAAACTATACACATTAAAAACAAGTTACAAGACCAGATGAAGGCTCTCTGAAGCTAATCGTACATGTAGCCAAGATGTAGGCTAATTTGCCACAATAACCCTCTGAAGTGGGTAAGTGACTACTAAGTTTGCCTTGCAACAATATATTAGAATTCTTCCCCTTTATTGAAAATTGAATGAAATGTAGTATTGGAAAAACCAGAAGCGATATTCCCATGATTCTGAGGCACTGACTATTATTTGTGTTTTTATATGCAACTTAGTAAAAGAAAAATTGAAATCTCATGCTCACAATGAAATTCTGGCATAGCCCTTGCTGAAAGAGGAGTGCCAGAGGCATATTTGCATACAGTGTTCATTATGATGACTCTTAGCAACTCTTGAAGAGCCTCTTTTGTCTTCTGAAGCATCTACTCACTCATTTAGCTACGAAACAAACTGAAACATTAGTGATAAAAAAAATCCTGCATATGTAGATTCAGTGGGCATTGCACAGGCCAGCTGAGAAGCAAAGCCATAAAGCTATATTTTTCTCAATTATATTAATTTTATTTAATCTATTATGCTTTTTTTTTTGGGGGGGGGGGGTGGTGGTAGATGTTTGACAAAGCACTAGTACAACAGGAGAGAAGAACAGGAGAGAAGAAAGCTCTCAAAAATAAGCAGATGTGTCAACTGACCAAAGGAAAAAAAAAAAAAAAAAAAAAAAAAGATTTGAGTTATAAAGAGGGAAAAGCAAAATAACATTCATCACCATGCATGTTACTTCATGTTACTGGAGAATTAACACAATAATCCACCAAAACTGATAGAGGGTTCAAAACTGTTACAGAACAAAAAGCCCAGCTGATAGGTACAGTTCTCCAGAAGATGCTCCTAGTTGCAGTTTGACTGCATTCACAAACTACCTGTTTAGCATCTCTAAACATTCCTGTGTTTGTGCCTTTTCTGTAATTTCTATCCCTCTGTAGCATTGATGCTCTGAAAGAGGACACAATGCAACAATATTAATGAAGTTATGACCATGTGCTAAGTGTGAATTTCATCCACAATGCCAAGCCAAAAGTATGTTTGCTTGTGACTACAGGAAGGGAATGAGGCATCCTTTTCTCTTTAATTCTCAAATTATGAGATTTTTGGAATGTACAAGTAAGTTCTATGTCCTCTGAAATTCAACATTCCATTAACATTTTCTTCACTGTGATATCTTTAAAAATATTACCTTATCCATCAGTTTCACGCCTATTTTTTATAGTATCAGTTCCACATGATATTGAGAAAAACTGCAGACTGTATTTAAATGTGCCTCATTTTTAAATATAGGTAGATAAGTCACACCCATATACTAAGTGTTTGCATGTAGTTAGTCAAATTGACACTGCTAATCAATACAATTGTATGCCTTGCTCACTACTGTTACCTATTTTTTGAACAAGCTCAAGGACAAAACTTTCTTCTTTCTGAAGGAAATGGGAATTTTTTTGGAAAACATGGAAAACTCAGCATTACTTTTTGACATTGAGGTTGTGCAAAGCTCACATTTTATAGTTTGTCCTTCAGCATAAATGAAAATCTAGATTTATTAGAAAGTTCATTCTAAAGAGAATGCAAAGACTAGAGTTTGTTTCCAAATGAGCTAAGCAAACAGATTTTTTAGTCTCTAGGATAAGTATGATATTTTGAGTGAAGTCAGTATGACCTATTTTCAAGTACTTGAGACATTTATCTAAGTGAAATGTGAAGTGAGATCTTACCAAGAGACTGTTGAGTGGAAAGAAACTTCAGTGTAATGGCAGAAAGAATGTATGTAATGATTATATTTTTCTTTTAAATAGTAGAAGAAAAAAGTCACTCTATCTCTGTTGTGCAGACCGTATTCTGAAAACTCTTTAAAATAAACTGAGACTGGTATGAAAAAGATTTGGATAAGTCAATACTTTAAGAGCAGCAACATCAGAATCCCAGTGTCTACCACAGTTGCTAAAGGCTATGCTTGACAGACAGTTATTAATTTCATGTAAGGCAACCTCATTAACAGAATTTCTGAAAAGTCATGTGTAGCATCTGGATTCCTAAAACAAAGAGGAATCGTTGACTTCCTTTGTGCAACTCCTACAGCATCTGCATGTAATGGAGAAGTCTTTGAAAGTAGGAAATGTTTTTACTCTGCAAGGATGCAGCTGGTGTTTCCAAAAATATGAAAACTCACCTACCAAGAAGGTACCCATGCTCCATTCACGGTTTTTGAAATATATGGCTGTCTGAGTGCAGCCTATTCATGAATCATGGTCAATGAACTTGCCAGTTATGCATTAACTCAAGAATCAGAATACATCACAGCTGCCAAAATAGAAGCGTAATTATCTTATAGAGGAAAAAAACAAACAAACAAGCAAACAACAACAACAAAAAAAAAAACGACTCCAGCTAATCCTCCTTTGAACAGGAATGTTGGACTTTATAACCACTACTCAATTCAGCAGCACTCAGTGCAGTGGGCATCACCTGACTGACATAATTGTCTCCAAGGTTAGAACCAGATGTGACAACCCTTGTACTGAAAAATCCCTATAATGCACAGCATTATTCATTTTCAGAGTAGACAAAATAATGAAAGGCTGTCAAGGAGCTAGTCATATCAAGCATAGGCCATCATAAACTTTACTGTATTTTGTTTTAATGCAAGACACGTTAATCTCACTTTGTCTAGCGTAAGAACTGCACTCTTAAAAGAGTATATTCTCTTTTACAAAGTCCTGACAAGTTCAAACAAACAAAAAAAAAAAAAAAAAAAAAACATATTTGTAAGAGCATGCATGAATATTAGTCATATTTTCATGCCTGAAAAGTGTTCAGATACTGACATAATAGGAGACACAAGAATATGAATAGACTAGAAAATGGCTCAGGGGAAGGGAAGGCAGAAGTGTGGATGAGTGAAGGTAGAATTGACCAGGGAAAGTGAGGGCTGATCTTAATAGGGAGACCCTTAGCAAAGGACAACAATGTCACAAAATCACGGATAAAACTGACTGAAGCTGACAAGGGGAGCAGCATAACATGAGAGAAAGGAGATACTCAAAATGTAGGGTTTCTTAACGTTTTCATCTTCTGCTGTCCAGAGGTAGAAAAAAAGAAATTTTATAGGCTGAAAGATTTACAGAATCACAGAATGACCTGGGTTGGAAGGAACCTCAAGGATCATGAAATTCCAACCGCCCTGCCTGGCAGGGCCACCAAACTTCCATGTTTACTAGACCAGGCTGCCCAGGGCCATCCAACCTGGCCTTGAACACCTCCAAGGACGGGGCATCCACAACCTCCCTGGGCAGCCTGTTCCAGGACCTCACCACTCTCATAGTAAAGAACTTCCCCCTAACATCCAACCTAAGTCTACCCTCTTTCAACTTAAATCCATTTCCCCTTGTCCTGGTATTATCACCCCTCCTATGCAGTCCATTTAACCTGAAATTGACTAACAGGACATAAAGTTCTCTCATGATACCATCTCAAAAGAGGATAATGTATATTCCTATATACATATACACATCATACTGTAGTAGACCTTACTGCAGAATTAATAAAGAAGCAACAACATGTTAACTCATTCTCATTTCCTGAAGATGAGTTGGTTTTATCTCCTATGTTGTCTGTGAGCTCTTTAAAGTCCTTCTTAGTTGTTTTCTTAGAAACAGATAAATTTTGCTTTGTACACAGCATGTAGCTTATAGAGATGCTTCCCCCTTTTATCTCAGTACAGAACACGGTTCATGTTGTTATCATAAATTTAGTAGAGAGATTAAGAGTCTCAAGTGGAGTTAAGGCCAGCAATATGTCTCTTTTATGTGCCTTAAGCAAATCTTTCTGAACCATGGGTTTCTCCAAGTTTTATTCAACTGTTTTGGAAAAAAATGGCCATGATGACAAACAGGGACAGCTGGAAAAGAGGAGGATGCAAGCTATGCCTGCGTTCTAGGCACTGGCAGTCCCATGGTTAAGAGAGTGAATAGCCACATTAGTGCTTGCAGTTGCTTTTTACTATCTTTCCATTTGGGAACAATTCTCACTGAGCTCTTTACGGTTTCTTTTATTTCAACAATGGGAAGAAAAGCATGAAAATGGATTTGTTTCAACCTATTTTATAATATTTGGGTTTCTCTACGTTGCTTCTTATTTTACTTTAGACATCTCTTTTCTGATTGATAAAACACTGAATATGGATATAAGGTACAGGAATAAATGAAAGACATGATTTAAACATCAGATCCTTGCAATCCAAAGGTAGGGAATTCTTCTCTTTGAAAGTAATAAAAATTGAGACATTGAAAGCTGGCTTTTATGGAAGATAATAGGCTTACAAGCTTCTGCTTAGTTCTCTTTGGAACAAAGAAGTGAATGTGTGGCCTAAACATATTAGACTTAAAACATGGGAAAAGTAATTCTTTATCAAACTGGGTGTACAGTCATAAAAGATCATTCACCATGCTTCAGAGAACTATGATGCAGAATGCACAGATCTGGAAAATGTAATTTACAGTATAATTAAAGCTTCAGTGACCAGAGCAACTTAACATACTGCCAAAATCAGTATTTTGGAAATACCAAGAAATGCACTGGAAACAGATCACAGTTCTGATGGATGCTGCAACTTAGAGTAGACTGATGTCCCTCTGTTGGAGGAGGAATGACTCCCAACAGAAAAATTATTCCCTAAAATTATGCCTCAAATGTAACAGAAGCAGAAAACCTTAGCTTAGAAGTAGATTCTTTCAACAAGCAGGAACAGTTATTGAGCAGAAGGGAAAACCCATCAAATTTAAATTCCTTTTCTTTCCACTCTCCATATTGTTCATTTGTGATTTTCCCATCTGTTTAGAAAATCTCTAAGCCACGAGAACAAATACAGGGCAGTTTACATGGAACTATCTCAACAGAACCTAGAACCCAGGGCTCCAATTGGAAACAAGAACCCTCCCCATTTAAATTACCTTCAGCAGAGGTCATATGCTACAATCATACAGAAATCTCTAAGGACTATAGTGTTATATCTTACCTGTGTTGCACTGGAGGTGAAGCAGTTTCTAAGATAACTTACTCAAACAGCAAGCAGAGGTAAATTAACCTAATCAAGTTGCATTATATTTATACAGTAATGCAAGCAACATGAAAATCGGGTTCTAGATGAGTAACACAATCTCAGGAGTATATAGAGGAATACACTTGGATTTACTCAACTTTTAGCAATTCTTTTCTCATGAGTTTTAGATTACTTTAAATTCATGACTTACTTCTAGGAAATCCAACTGCTATGCACTGTTCTTCCTATGCAACTGCTATTATTGATTATATGTCAAGATTGTTCCAATGAAGTTTTGTCTGCTTTCTAGAGCTGTATTCGGAGCAGCAAATCAGCAGTGAAGAAGCAGGAGGCATGGAGCATCAAGCAGAAAAATTTTTTTACTGCACTCTCTGCTCAGCCTTCCTGCAGAAGGGGAAGTTATGGTGGAAACAGAAACAGGAGAGAGGTCATCTCCACAAATACTGTGACAGTATCTTACATATGAAGATCATTTCTAAAGTGAAAGTGAAATGTATAAGATCATCTCACTAGGACTAGAAAATATATCTGCTCCAGTGGGTGCTATCATGATAACATCAGAAAGGCAGACACTGGCTTCACAACAAGCAGTGGTTTTCCTTTTCTCATCCAGTAATCCCTACACTGAGAAATAACTGTGCTGTAGACACAGGATACAGGAGAAAGAGAGTTCAAGAGGTTGTTGTGCCTCTTCCTAGCATTAGACCTCATGTGTTTGGTTTCTCCCCACTCACTTCTAACTGTCTCCCTAATCTTCTGCAGAATGATAATGAAAGACAGATAGTTTCTCTCAAATGTATTTGGCATGTGCTTCATCACATACCAAATACTTCCAAGAAGTTATATATGTGAAGATAGATATCACTGGAAAAGCCTCTGACCTCAGAAAGTGTCATTGCTGCCAAATGAACATCCACAGAAATATTTCTCATGGCAAATGAACACTGATTACACTTCCCTGTTTTGATATCAGATTTTCTGAACCAGGAAACTTTAACCAAGTCACTGGCAACTTAAATAAATTTATGGGAAAGGCCACCTTTAACTTCCCTTTTCCAGAGCTTACATATTTACACTTCAGACTCACAAACAAAAATAAAACAGGTCTGAAAAACTTCTTGTCACATCTGTCACTGAATCTCTGTCTGTTTATGCATGCATTATTTTCAACCTAAATAACATATTACAGATTTAACAAGTGCAGGAGGCAGGGTTCTAAGGAAATACTAGAACTAGAGAAACTATTCAAAAATTAGAAAATCCCTCAAAAATTTCATATTTCTGAAGCATCTCTCAGAATTGCAATTCTTTAATTTTTCTTTCAGAATTAGGACATCTGTAGTCTAAGTCACTTAAGTGAACCAATCAAATATGACTTGATGCTAATGTCTATCCATCTTCTCCTTCTTTCTTATCTGATTCAACAAAAGGTTCTCATGACATTCATGGGTAGGAACTGGAAGAATCCTATAGAGGAATTTACAACAGCAGATGCTTCCAAGAGTGGATATGCAATACAAGCAATAGCTAGGACTATCTTTCTATTTCAGTGCAAAGAACAAGCAAATAAACTTCTTTCTGTCTGCAAATCAACAGCAGTTTGTTAGAAGTAGAACATCAAGCAGATGCAAGTATTAAACATTCTGAGAGATGCATGTCTGCTCGAAGCAGTTTTGAATACATTTGCTGATTCAAATCTCACTATCATAAAAGTCCGGCACTCTCTTAGAAATGCTAAATGATCCTTTTATATACATATTTCTTTGAGTCCCTTCAGTTATCATTATTATCCAGTTTTGAGGAGAGCTGTTTTGCATGTTTTGCATGTCTCCAGCATCTGTGTCAAAACCATACTGTACCTTAAATATATCTTCACTGTTGGGATTAAACAGCTGGTGTTTCCCAGATCCCAAAATAATAGGGCCAGAAGCTTTGTTTTCTCCATAAGCATAAAGGGATACCGTTGCTGTTGTGCCAGCTGCTTCAAAATCCCCAGTGACTACAGTAATCTTCCAGTCTCCTTCTGTAAAGAGGAAAAGTAAAATAAAAATACATCTATAACTGCTACTGATATGAAGTTACTAAGATTACACAAAGAAATATTTTAGCCCAAGAACTATAACTAATGTACATCTAAAAAGTTATGAGGCTGGGAGTGACAATAGAAGGCTGGATAAATTCTGCATCATTCAAACTCAAATAAGGTGTGCAACCTTAGTGTGTTGCCAACCTCCTCAGTCTTTAAAGCTGGAAATACGAACACAGTCACAAACAAAGATTTCTAGCAGCACCCTGCCACAGAAAAAGCTCATGCTCCAGAATTTGGTTTATGACAAAAATATATAAACAAGAAATGCAAAAAGAAAACCTATCAAAGTAATCTATAGCATACAATTCCTTTTCATTTTATATACATGTCCCATCAAGAGCTCTGTTTTCTTGGACTGAGCCAAGACACTGAGACTGGCATGAAATAAATGATTTTGGAGAACATTCTGAAACGAGAGGAGGACTCTAAAAAATGATTTTATATAAAGCTTCCCTGATATTGAAATTTCTTCTTTGCCCCCAGACGATGTACATGAGTTATGCAAATATCTGAAAGGAGCTTAATATAAATCTACTTTTAAAAAGAATCATTCATTATTGGAAAATGCATCTCTGCATTTGAAAATCTGGGGCTGGATGATCTCCACACATTATTCGATTTCAGCTGTTGCTTGTCTGAAACAAGTTCCACTTAGTGACTTAAATTAATCCTATGCAAGGCAAACAACAAATGAAATATAAACCCACAGTCATTTTATAAAGAAATGCCACAATCTACACTGCAGTTTTATTAATAAGAAGATGTCTGGTAAAATCTGCATGAATTAAATCTGGTGTCTGACAAACATATTTATCTTGGGCAAACACCATTATCTGTTAGCAGTTTGCCTCACGAAGATTGAGCTGAAGCAACGAACTTTCATCTGTTTTCCAAATTTTTGAGGTGTGGCTCAACCCTCATCCTGAAAAGCGATGGAAAATTATTAGAAACTCATAAAGGAACTGAACCATCGAATTTCCACTGAAAGCTGTCAGTCTAGCATGTAACAAACTCTGTTCATTCTATGCCCATAGATAATTTACATCCTCATTACTTTCTCTACAGATCTGCTGTTTTAACAAAATAACCAGGATATAAGTACCACAATATAAGTACCAGGATGCCATTACCAGAATAGAAAGAGAGCAACATCAAATGGAAGGGTGGACAACCTCTATGCACAGGAGGTAGAAACAAAGATAGTAAAGTAGAAGTCTTCTTGCCCCTTCAAAGAGTGCACTTACCAGATAAGTCAATCTCAATTGCTTTCAAACACTGTAATATCAGTTTCTTAAAAATAAAGTCACTTTGGAACATGTTGCTGGAATATGAGACAACTCAATAGACACATGTTTATGACAAACATGTATGAAGAACAGATAGAGGGTAAGATATGACCCTCTACTCTTCCAGTCCAATGAAACATTCAATTTTCATTCAGAAACAAACATTAATTTTAAAGGATGCAAAATGAATACTGTTTTGGACCTGCTCACTTTTTAATTTGTTGCACCTCAAGTGTTTTTAATTGCCTTTTCTATTCTGTTAGCATCTCCAAGTTTCTTATATTGATAAATGCAGTGAAATAACTAGAAAGTTCTACAGCCTGAAAAACAACCCTGTTTTGGAGGAAAGAAAAAAAAAAAAAAAAAAAAAAAAAAAAAAAAAAAAAGAATAAAATTACAGACCGCTCACTCCTCCAATAATCACCATCTTCTCTTTCAGTCACCTTCCTGGTGTTCCATAATTCAGGAAGTGCCCCATACACCCAAATACAAGGCTATTTGGTGCATACAGTTTTGGCTAACCAACCGAGACTGAGGACATTTGCAACAAATACACCTTCTGTTTCTATAAAACAGGTCTGTTTTAACAGTGCATAAGTTTTATGAATGACAAAGCTGCAGAAGTCTTCTGGACCAGACAAAGACATTTCTCACAGTGAGTCAGGATAGGAGTGCTGTGATGAAAATGCCTGTTGCAATTCCAAGCCCATCTCCACTGGAGAGAAGCCAATTGAATAGATATTTATTTTATTCCATTTTATTATCGCCTTTTATTAGTTTTACCGGGCCTGTTTTTGCCTGTTACAGATTTTAACATGCATACATCATAGAAGAAAAACTTAAATGACACAAATCAGAGACCTGTAAATTCAGGAAGCACTAAATAGACTCATTTAACTGTGTACAGGCAGATCTGTAGGTGCAGACCTTGCAGAAGTGAGACAAGCAAAACATGTAAGACAAAGGCTGATGAAGAGGTTAAAATGAACGCCTTCTGAAAGAGGCATAGAAAGGAACAAGGGCTAAGATACTTTTCATTCAAAGAAAAAGTTTGTTAAGAAGAATAGAATTTGAATACAATTTGTAAAATAATTCATTACAGGCTTTGTAGTTGAATGACTTTCCATGGGGCTGCTATTTAAAACAAATTATTTGGTCTCTTCAAATATCTTTATTGATATGATTAATTATGAATAAACATATTCAAACTTTCTTCTGACAGCTTCTAAATTGTTGCTCAACCTACAAGATTTCTCACAGGTGAGAAAATGTTATGAGTTATTAAGATTCGTCATTTAATCTGCACTGGTTGCAAGGACAGAAAAGTCAAGCTGACCAAATAAGAAATCCCTAGCAAAAATCAAAAAATCTAAACTCAGTTGTGAGTACAAACCTATGTATCATCTGGGAGAAAAAAAATTAAAAAATTTCAAATTTTAAATAAAAGAGCAGAAATTAAGACAGATAACAAATAAGTGCTTAAAAGAAATGAAATTACAAATGAACAGAAAATCACCATCATTGGAAAGAAAAATGACAAGGAAAAGAAAAACAAAGTGATGTATCATTTAAATTAAAATATGAAGTTCAGTTTACCAAAATATTTAAATAGAGAACTGTAATTAAGGTCTTAAAAGAAACAGCAAGAAACACATAAAGCAGTTAGTTCTGAAATAGAAATACTCAACATTAAAGCCAGAAGATTAAAGTATTTACCATTAGCTTCTTCTTGCTTTTTCAGCTGTTGAGTTGTTCGAGATCCTGACCAAAAAAAAAAAAAAAAAAAAAAAAAAAAAAAAAAAAAAGTAGTTGATAAAGGGCCTATCCTTCAACCTTAAATAAAAGGTTAGAAAGAAGAAAAGAAACGGACATACGGACATTCTGTGATTCTAACCTTCGTGCCAATATGAGAGAATTTTCCATCTCAGTCATTCCCTTATTACATCCTCAAGTAATACTTATACCCATCATGCAATGCAATTACAAACCGTACTCTTTTAGAAATGCCAAAATGAAGCAGCAATATGGTTAACCCTGATATATGATGTATAAACTCAGCCTAAATTTCTTCAGAGGAAAAACAGTACAATTTATTGATCACGCTTCCATGGAATACTGTTAAAACTTACCCTGAGGGTACAGCTCAATTTCTGAATGAATTACACCTTGAGACATAAATGGAAGCCACCTGAAAATAAGAGAAAAAAAAAGAAAAAAAGCAAGTAGGAATAAGATTTTCCTCTTCTACAAGACAATATAATTGAATTATCAGCATCTTACTTTCATAATAAATATATATATGACAGCAAATACAAAACCACTAGTATTTTCTTTTACAGATGTTAAAGTAGAAATTAAGTTTTTGACTCAACAACTGAAATTATACTTCTGCAAATATAAGAGCTGTATAAGAATAAAATATACCCATGTGACACAACCATATTTATTTTTAAAGATAAAAAGGGACAGAAAAACATTTCAGTTCTGCAAACTAAGTGCCGCTTATAACTTGTGTGTATCTATCACACTATTTCTTAAGTTCAAAACTTGTTCTTAAAAACAGATGGAATCAAATTTCGTGCTTCCTTGTTCTCCCTACCAGCTGAGGACTGATAGATGAGTCTGAAGTATGGATGAAGGTAAATGTTATCTAGGCTTCTTAGCTGTGTTACACCAGGTTATGATTACTTTGAAAACTTTCTATTCGGAATGTGTTATGAACTCTTGCAGTTTCCTCCTGCTTCATAATCAAAGAAACAAGCAAAAAATCTTCCTTTTTCTACAGAACAAAAATATATTCATTAAGCTTCTGGGCTTGCTAGGTTTTATTTCCTTTTATTTGGTCCACTCCCAAGGGCTCTCCAGGGATGTCCTAAATTATCGAGTCTTCTATGAAGCCTGTCTGCAATCCAGCATAACCGCATAACCTGAAGAGAATGAGTGTAGAGAGGCCAAGAGGAAATGGAGCTGTCCCCAGCATGAGGAAGAGCAGCATAATTCATTCCACGGTTGGAGGCTCACAGCCACAAGAATGTCAGTAGATGATAAAGAAGATACAAAGCTGTGTATGTATTGTCCCTCATTTCCCTAAACAGCAACAAAATGCCATTCAGCACATACTCGTCCATCCCTTCTGCAGAAGCTCCCCTTACCTAGCTCTTAGGCCCTGTGCAGTTATGTTGCTTATCAGGTGATCTACGCACATCAAAGGTGCAAACCAAAATTTGCCTTTTCAAGAGATGCTGAGAAGTGGCTCAGTCACAAGTGCAAAATTTCTGAAGCCTTGTCTATCCCCAGACAGTGTCAGACTTCTGCCCCTGGATGCTCCTCCTGCCCTTTCCCACTGCCCCTACCTGACAAGTTTGCACCAACTAACAGCATGAAACTGACACAGGAACAAAGAGATGTCTGCCACTGCAGGAACAGACTCAAAAAAAAAAATAATAATAATAATAATAACCAGAGGCAGCTGTGACACCCTCAGGAAAGGGATCAGTGCAATGCTTGGCCAATATTCCAGCAATTTTATTTCCAGGGGAAAAAAAGGAAAAAGAAAAAGAATCCTTAGAACAGAGTGGAATTATCACTATTTCTAAAGGCTTCTTTTGCTAACGAATAAAATTCAAAATAAACTTTAAATAAATCCTATTATGTTTATTGCTTTTCGGTTGCTTTCTGTACATATTTATTAATTTCCTCCTTTCTAGCGTCTGCAAAAGAAACTTCTCAGATTAAAACTGCTTGTTAATTAAAACTGTACAAAAATATTTCTCTGTACTATTGTATCACAACTAATACTTTTGGTGCTAAGAAATCCTGGATGATGGAAACAGGCACACATAGCTTAAATCACATAACTATTTGATGGAATTCTGTAATTCTTTCAGGTTCCTTATTTTTGACTTGAAAATGGGTCAATCTGTGTAAGTAGTCACTAAGAAATAATTTTGTCTTACTAGATGACAGCTTATCAATACCACTCCTACTAAAACCTGAGCACAGATATGATGCATCAGGGAGATTTCCAAAACACAAAGCTGTTCCCCTCCTTGAACAGAGCACAGTATTTCAGTTTTACAATTGGGCCCCACTGCTTTATTTTAATCCTTTTTCAGAGGCAGAGCTTCCTCATTGGAAAGCTGTGAATGAAATTTTTTCTCTCTCTGCCACTGAATAATTTTTACTGATCAACATCTAGCATGGTAATTACTGCAGAATTAATATAGCAAAGTGCCTTGGCATGCATTGTTCCTAGGCCATGCTACCCACACAAGGACAGATGTTACACTGAGCTGAGAATGAATGCTACTTCTGGATTTCAATTCTCTTTTCTTTCCTATTTAGAAATATATTTTAGTTTAAAATGCGTTCTGAATATGTAACACACACTTATAGCACTGATTCTTGTATGATGAGGTACACTATATAATCTAGTAATTACATCACACTGTAATAATTTAATTTTATGAACTCAAGCAGTTTACTCTGAAGCATTTTATGGATTTGTAAAACCACAAATTAGTCCAAATCTGTCTTTTCCTGGAGAAAGAAAAAATATCATAGCCAGTATTTCCAATTGGCAAAATATTGTTATTAAAAATGATTGACATTCTCAGGAATCTATCCTATACTTAAGACAATTCTTGTAAAAATTACCTTTCACAATTGAAAACATATTCTGAGTGGTTCTCATCTTCTCTGACAATGACTTTATCGCAGTACCAATACTGAGACTTCGAATTAGCCTCGCAGCGCAACAGCACCTTCTGCAGCTTTCCAAGAGATACAGCTTTCAGTTCAAAAGCATTGACCTAGGGGACAGAGGAGAAGAGAGCACTCCATAATTTGCCAACATTAAAACAACCTGTAGCCTTATCCTACTCTTACAATGGCTCCATGGTTTTACATGCAGCTGGACTGCATCAAGGGGGTTGTATTGAAAAGGTAACTGTTTTTTGGTTATCTATGAAACCAAATGAGAAAATACAACTAAAAATCAGAATACAATAGTAATTCCAAATAAACTGTGGGGATTTTTTATCCACCATCCAGAATACAGCCCACAGCTCTGCACTATTATCACAGTACATCACAGCTTACAACAATTCTTGAGGTAAGAACCACTTCAGGCAATTATTTCCCTTGGTAATGCTTATTTAAAATACAAACATTTTCATCCTTTGCTCTTTCTGGTCTCATCTCTGCAATTTACATTCTATTTTGCTCAAAGAAACTGAAATGTGATATACCACTTTGCTCTTGTTAATCCCTTAGACATGTGCTTACAGTTGACAAAGGTTGTTATAATAAGAGCATGAAGCTGAGCAGGTGAAAGGTTCTGGTTGGTAATTTCTGTCACAATAAGCAGCATATGGCTTTGTCTCTCAAAATGCAACTGTCCAAATCACGCTTCTCAGTAAAAGGAAAATGAAGGAATGAACTACATCAGAAAATTCATATTGGTGAAGTTCTTAGTCCTTGGCAGATGGCAGAATTAAGACTGCGCATCTTCACTTCTCCCTTGTGTATCTGTAATATATGATCACAAGCCATACTTTCTGAAGGATCCCTGCCTCAAATTGTACAAAGGCAGAGCTGCAGCTTTTCAATACTTCTTTTTATCTTCATTATCTTTATGGCTCTATGCATTATTTACAGCAATCACCAAAGAGTCCACTGAAGCAGAACTGATTTCCCTAGTGACTTACTTATAGTACCTAGGTGTTTTCTGCTAACACTGGCATCTATTTTTTCCATAAAACATCTGTGTAATATTTTGTTTTACCTACAGAGTAAAAACATAGACATTATTGCCAAAAGCTGTCAAATATTCAAATGAGTTTGGACACTCAACTGAGAAACAGAGGGGTTAATTTATCAGCACATTTAGCATTTCAAAGAGCCTGCTATGTACAGGGCAGAATGCTCTTTAAACTCCATTGTAGTTGTAGCTGCACTGAAAATTTTAACTGGTTGTGCAACAAAGCAGGCACATACAGGAAGTGGGCATTTAGGAAAGGTTAACTTTATTCTCTATGATACCGGGCAATTACCTGTGGTAGGGATTAAAACATGTTGTTCAAGTCAGCATTGTGTTCATTTTGACACAAAACGATATACCTCAGGCCCTGCTCTACCTCCCCTCCTTTAATCTACACCCATTTATATAATATGAAGCACTTTGAACAGCCCCTTCAGTCCCATGTATATAAAACATGGGGAATTTACTATCAAATCAGCTAGAATAATCCCTAGACAACTCCACTTAAATTCTGAACTTCAGTGTGGATAAAACATGTTAGTAATGATATTTAAAAAAAAAATAAATAAATAAATAAAAAAAAAAAATCTAAAACAGTATAAATATCTCTGAAGTTTTCTGACAAGCTATTGCTGTGCTTAACATTTTATATACTGCTTTGCTCTCCTGTAAGTGTTCCCCTAAGAGCTTGATACCATGAGTTAGACATTCAAGTGAAGAACCAAACTTCTTTCTTAGGAATCCAACAGAAGTCTAGTGACAGAGCTAAGATTAAACTCAGAAGTTCCTCACATTCAAACATACTCTGCTACAGAAATTCGGACAACAGGTATTTCACTTATGGAGGAGGTCAGCTGCAACTGAAAGATGAAATGACTTCAAATCCACCTTGAATTAATCTCAGTGTTATACTATTATGAGCTAAAAGAAATAGCCACCAGATCTACTAAGATCTGAAATCATGGAGTGATTTCTGCATGTTCATTTGTTTCTAGCTGTATCTCACTATACCTTGATAGAATATGTTTTGTGTTCACAGGCTCTTCTCATCAGCTGGAATTCATCATTTAATTTTTCTTCCCCTTTGCCTGACTGTGTTTTTATTCATTCTAATCACTCCTGGATTTGTAAAATTGATTTTGCTTAGCTATTAGGTCTTATTTTGCTAAACCTTTGTGATCTGACACTGATGGCAGTATTAAAGAGGCGTCTGGATTAGTAGCTACAAGATATAGGTTTAGTGGCTTGTGGTAGCCACTTGTCATGATGTGAGAACTGTTGGACTTGGTGATCTAGGTCCTTTCCAACCTTGTGATAATATGTTTCAGTGATCTTTTCTTTATTAGGAACCATTTAAGATTAATAAGACTGACTTAATTATATGTATATAGCTGAAAAAATTGTTTCAGACTTACCCGTCCTTTCAAAAATTTCACTGGGATACCAGACTTCTGCAGAAGTCTTAGACCAGAGTCTCCTCTTTCTCCATAGATACATAGATAAACTGCAGAATCTGTGCCAGCTTGCTCCAAGTCACCCGTGTAGACATAAACATGATATAAAATAACTTCAAAAATAACCAAAAGAAAAATACATTAGGTCCCTTCCAACCCCTACAATTCTGTGATTCTGTGTGTTTCTGTGATTCCAACTTAATGGAAACAATACTGGTAAGTATGTTTTGTAATTACTTTACTGGAATATATTTTCCATAACTCAATCTATTTGTTTCCAAGGTTGCTAAGACCACATTTATGGACATGTAGCATATGTAATATAATTCGGATGACAGTAATACCGAAAAACAAGTAACCAATACATACATAACTGTGTAACTGTGATGTACACACGTACTTGGATAAATAGGTTTTCCAGCTTCCACTAATGGAAGTTCACACACAAGATCTCTATCATTATCACTCTTTGACAACGTGTATGCTGGAAAATTCAGTGTTTTCTTACTCATCAGGTGTTGCAGTGTCACCTAGGGAAGAAATAGATTAACTATGACTCAGTTCACTCTTTCCAGTGTTTTGCTTCTCCACTGCAAAATGTATCTTTTGATATATTTTTTTCTATCTCAGAAAAGAAATTAAAACACGATCAGTAAATACGACATGCAAAATTGCAGTATGAAAATATTTTTTATTTTAGCTATCACTTTGCTACTTTACTTATCACTAGGGAGGATCTGGATTCATATCTGTCATATCTCAAATGAAATTGCCAGGTTATATTCTTTGGCTTTAAAGTCAACTTATTATTGGAGCAAAGAAAGCTGTAAATAAAACTTTAAAATTGTAATTACATTTTTTTTGGCCATACGGAATGTCAGTTATTGTAATTTCTATCAGTGAGCCCCCTTTACGTGTAACACTGTCTTGAGTATTTCTAATAGCAAGTTTAAGGCACGCAAAAAGATTAGCGCCTTCATATTAAAATGAAAATGGAAGTCATCACCTATTCTCTCTTTAGAGAGGTGCAGAAAGATATGTTGAAATATTATATCAATTCACATTGTATTTGGCTTTTACAGTAGAACAGGGGGAAAAAAAATCAGAGTACCAGCCCCCTCTGTATTCCTGGGAAGAATTTAAATTATCCAGTTATTATCCACAGTACATTGTAATAGCTGTCTTACTTAGCTCCTATAACTAAAGCAGTTTTTCTTTTCCTTTTATGGGAGAGTAGTTTCCGTTGTTATTAGTGGTGCTGCAGTTTTCCATTGGCCTTCATGAGCAAAAGGAAATCAGTAGCAGAAAACTGACTCTGCAGTTCTCTTTTTAATGTGGATATAACATACATAAGCTTTCTGAACAGTTATGAAAATAAGTACTCACATTCACATTACAATACTTAAGAAAACAGGATAATGTATACCTTTCTCTCATTTTTCCAATAAAATATTCAGTAAAAGAAACACTTCTTTTAATCCAAAGCATGTACTTAGTCTAACAAGAAATATTTCTGCAGCAGATTCGTTATCTCTAATGTTTTTTGGCAGAGCTCCCCCTGCTGACTTGTAACAATAGCGAATATTAACTGCATGGTCAGATAACACAGTTTTCCATGCAATTTATTTCATCTTGCCTAAATAATGCCAGCATTACCCTATGAAATTTAAACCAAGACGTTAAATAAATATGCTGTAACCACCAGGATGGAAATTAAGATTCCTGCAATCTTTTCAGCAACTGAAATATTTACACTTAGTTTTGGTATGGTTAATAGCTTTTGATGAACGTCAGACTCCTATTACTGTGTAATACTGGCTTTCTTTATCAGTCCTTTTTAGTATTATTTATTTATTTATTTATTTAAGATTAATGAAAAGCCAAAGAATAAGATTAGGTCTTTTACAGACTCAAAATAAGAAACAGGAGACCAATATTTATCCATAATTATGAAAGACATCCTGCATGGAGGTCAGCGTTTTCAAGAATTAGTTTTAATTTAATCTGACAAATGTTCCTATCACGGGAACAGGAGAGCAAGAATAGAAGCAGAAAAGAAGAAATAATTCTGAATTTAAAAAGGGCAGTTTCTTTTTCTTTGAAAATAATTATGAATTACATTTGCACCAATCATAAAAAGTCTATACTTAAACTTTGGTCACTCTTTGCATACACTTGTCCTGAAATAACTGTTGCTCCATCATTGTCAGTTTTTCACAGTTGAATTTATAGCTGTGAAGCAGGTATAGATGCAAACATCTAAGAGTACAGGTGAACGTCCAGAAAGTAAAACTGCACAAGCCACCTATACACTAAAATTGGAATACACTAAATGAATAATTGCAAACAATGTTCAGAAGTTCATTTTGAGAGACTTTGTCAGTGCTTCTGTCATCTCTCAAGCAACAAAGCCAAAGCAATAAAAAGGTACCACAAAAAGCATTTCTTTTTATTCATGAAGCTGCAGCTTCATGAAAAGATGGGCTTTTGGTCCACACAAAAAAAATAATGAAGCAGAAAAGAATTTATCATAAAAAAATCTCACCCTTTCCAAGTTCCACTCTGACTGCTTATTCAGTAATTCACCAAGTTCGATTCTTATCTTGTAGATATTCCCAATGCTTTTTAACTTAACCTGAATTAAAACCAAAACAACACCATATAACTACAGACAAAACTGTATGTAGCATACATTAAATTTGTGCAATAGAGGCTGCATACTGGTTAAGAAAGGACATACCTTGCTGTATAACAGTGTCCAATTAATGACCAAAAGATATTTCAATTTCATACACATGGAAGAAGCAGCAACCTAATGGCTAGCATAGGCCTATGTATTTTATGCCTGAAACTGCATACTGAACAACACCCACTGCTCTCGTGTTTTCTACTTTTTCTAGTGGATTTCTCTTTAGCCTTTCTGATTAATGCCTGTTTGATTATTTCAAGTATAATACAAAACATAAATGTACAAGACGACTTGGATGGGTAAGGCAGGAGAGGAAAGGCCATGTATGAATGGCTTTCATCTCTCCAGATAATTTTTGAACTTTTCCTAGTCATGCATACTGCTAATAAAGTGAAAGGTTAAAGAAAAGTAAATCCAAACTGCCTGACTATCACAGGCTTTTGCCAGCTGTTTTGCTCCATGAACAATGAGAGCAAATGGTCAGAGCTATGATCAAATGTATTTATTTAAAAATAAAGTTTAATACATTCTGATGTAGAAAGCAGTGAAAACATACTAAGGCCAAAGAGACAAAAGGTAAACAGAAGATGTACTTTTAAAAGTCTTGTAATCCTTTCCTCATTTCAAGACTTACCTTGCTAAACAAGTACAGGATAAAGCTTAAAGGATAAAAAAAGAGGGAAGGAAAGAAAAAAAAACTCTTACTCAAAGAGTTTCTTTGCCTACTTCACACTCAAGATTGAAAAGCACTTTGGTGACATTTGTTGTTTTATGTCTGAAAGCAACACCTTCAGCATGATGTAAAAGGGTCATAGTAGTAGCCCCAGATGCTAACAGGTCCTCCATGCTCACAATATCATTATACAGAGCAGAGCTATAATGGGTGCTATAATGGGCAATATCTATTTTAGAGAAAAGAAACCAGTCCATCTCTTAAGAACATACAGATTAACACTGCAAACATGTCATTACCCAGTGCTACTTATGAATTATTCACTAATTAAGAGAACAGGATTCCCTGTGGATCAGAATATATAGACAACGTGCTTAACCAAGTGCAATGCTCAGTTATTTATCTTCCTGTCTATCTCTCATTCATTAGGATTATTATTAATATTGTTGACATATTGATTTGTGCCAAGACTGCGCTGGAAGAATTGATGAGTACAGAAAAAAAAAAAAATTACACAAAATGTGGAAAGTATAACTTCTGCTTCAGTTATATGAAGACAGCAACGTGTCACACGCATCTCAGACAGAAAGATTTCAGCAAAACAGAAATATTAGCTCCTTCAAAAATATCCTCTCAGTCCATCTGGAAATAATCTTGCCACAGTGAAGGTGGGATTTTTCTTAAATAATATAGTGAAACATTGTGTTTTAATGATATGATAGCATTTCACTTATTGGTGTCTTACCAATAAAACTTCTGGTATTACGGGTGTTTATAATATGATGGCTTAAAAATGTCTCAGTTATCAACTTTAACTGAACAAGTTATACAATAATCACTTTAAAGTATACTGTGAACACTGTGCACAAGAGCATTTCATTACTAAAGATACGTGAAATATATGTGAGCCTTGCATTATACATGATTTGTTTAGGAGCAGAGAGTTCCTAAAGCTAGTTTCAAATCAATGGTCTTAGAGAAATAAATGTCTGAGAGAGGAAGGTGAAAGAAAGAATGGCTCCTCCACTGCTAACTATTTGCACTAAGCTGATTTAATGCAGAATACACAGAGATTAGAGAGATTTGTTTTATGTGTAAATAGAAGGGAAAAATATTTTTTCTTTTCACATGACAGGATAATCTTTGGAAAGAAACAGTAAAATAATGTTCTTAGACTCCATTAGCTACCTGAAATTCATCCTCTTGCCTTGGAAGGAACAGCTGCTTTCTGTTCTCCTTGCCAAGAGTTATTGGTCCGGCTGCTCCTCCATCTCCGTATATCCAGAGAGTCACATTTGCTCGAGCTCCTGCACTTCCTGTCAGCACCGACACTTTCCATTCATCAGATGAAGGAAGGGGATACTCACCACCTTGGGGATTTCTCATTTCCTCTGTGAAATACAGAACATTAAGTGAGAGAGAAAAATTGACACGAAACTGCCAGTCACTGTTGTGACATCAGCACACAACCTCAATAATTCTCAATGATCTCGTATAGGTCCCTTTCAACCCCTGAAATTATGTGATTATGTGATAAGGAGACCATAAAGAAGAGGAAATTGCATTTTTTCAGTGACAAATGAGGAAAATGCCTTGTTTGGATTAGCTACAACAAACCCTTCCCCAACCATACTTAAGCACATAGTGCCAGTGTTTAGGCTAAGGGAGGTTCTGCATGAATAAGACAACAGCAGTGCAGTACTGCTTTATGAGAGAGAAAAAAAAAAAAAATAAAAAAATAAAATAAAATAAAATAAAATAAAATAAAATAAAATAAAATAAAATAAAATAAAATAAAATAAAATAAAATAAAATAAAATAAAATAAAATAAAATAAAATAAAATGTGTTTGCAAGCATCAGATGTCTGAAGCACTACTTCTTCAGTAATGGCACAAGCATAAATTCACCTCTACACACATTAACTGGAAAGAACCCTTAAGGATCATTGGGTTCAACTCCTCTGCAATGACCAAAGACACCTACGGCTACAACAAGTTGCTCAGGGCCCCATCCAGCCTGACTTTGAGTGTCTCTAGGGACAGGGCGTTTACCACATCTCTGGGCAGCCTGTTCCAGTGCCTCACCAGCCTTACTGTAAAATAAAACTTCTTATACCTAGTCTAAATGACATTTCATTTTGAAAGCATTTATCTTGTCAGAACAGTCCCTACTAAAGAGGCTGTCCCATTCCTTCTTATAACCCTCCTTTAGATACTGAAAGGCCTCTCTCAAGTCTTCCTAGAGCCTTCCCTTCTACAGGCTGAAAGCCTCAGCTCTTTCAGCCTTTTGTAACCCACAGGTCATTTCTCATCCATTAAGTTGCATCCAATGAATCAAGCTTTCAGAGGCCACAGGCTCCAGATGCATAAAATCACTTAAAATATTGCTGAATTCTTAAATTGACACTAATACTGATTTGTTAAAGAAATCCCAGTCTATGACTACACATTCTTCTGCTGCTACATCACTTATCTTATTCTCAGATTCCTTAGGTTTTTTATTTGTTTAATCAAAATATTGCACTGTGTTTAGCTGGGTTAGAATATTTACTTTCACTTGTTAAACTATCTCAAGAACAAAAACAAAACAACAACAACAACAACAAAAACTATCTACATATATAGAAATGATGCAAAAGCAGTTACTACCAGCATACCAATGCTCAGTCCCAGAGCAAGGAACAGCTTGAAAAAATCCTCCCCAGATTTTATCATTCAGCATGACATTGGACAATCTCTTTGGTTAGTTCAGGTAAGCTGCCCTGGCTAATATCCCTCACAAGCTCTTACCCATCCCCAGCCTACTCACTGATGGGGCAAACAGAGAAACAGAGGAGGCCTCAATGCAGTACAGACAATAAGCAGAATATATAAAACATCACTGTGTTATCAAAACTGATAACACTAATCTGAAACACAGCACCAAACTGGCTGCTGTGAAGAAAATTAATATCACCCTAGCCAAACTCAATACAAATACGTAAAATAAATAAATAAATAAAGTGTCTATGACAAATTTGTAAAACTCAGTGATCTGTACCTTATCATCAATGGAATAAAAGTGGGAATGCAATGATAAAACTTGGCATGGATCCCTGGGACTTGCTTCTTACAAAACTTTTGTGACCAATGAATTCTACATCCTCATGGAATGTGTCTTTCACTAACAAAACAGCTGCTTTGATCCAAAAACATTTTTTTGACAAAGTGACTTCTCAGCATTCTTAGAGCAACACTATTTTCTGTCACTAGAACTACTTAGTTCCTCACCTGCAACAAAACAGACTTACTTAAGCTATATGACACCACATCCTACTTGTTTGGGTGATATTGTGACTCACAAGCACTCCCTAGCAAACACATTAAAAGATCCAAGGAGTGCACAGGTTTTAAGAAGCATAAGGAATCCCATGCTGCTCTTTATAGTTAGTACAAAAATTCCTTTCTTGCACTGTTGCTGCCCAAAACACCTACTGCAAGCACGAAGTACTTTTTCAGTTTAATTACTTATTAAGTTACTTAGTGGATTGTGAAAGAGTGGGATAGGCTATCCAGAGAAGCTGTGGGCGCCTCATCCCTGGATGTTCAAAATCAGGTTGGATAGGGCCCTGAGCAGCCTAAGCTGGTAGGGGGCAGCCCAGTCCACATCATGGGGTTGCAACAGAGTGGACATTAACAATCCTTCCAAACCATTCTATGATTCTATGTTTCTAGTCTTCTATGACTAATTAATCCCAAACCAATTATTACTTGTGAAAATAACAATGAAAAGATATATATTGTCTAGTAGATGTAGTAGATGGCTAGTCTGTTCTGAGATCAAATACTAAGTCTACTGCTGGTTAGTATACTAACTCCAAACATCACCCTTTTTGAAATATTAAGTCTGTTTAAAAAAGACAAATTAGCATTTAATAAATATCTATTAAAAATAAAAATTTGAATATCAAAGATCAGATAACTTTTAAAGTAATCTAAGTGAAAAGTTCTTACTCGATTTTAATATTTTCTTTGAAAGGCAAGGTAACTGATATTTCTGTTCCCTTTGCATAAGCAGAGTCCAGACATATGAATGTCAGAAATACTTCAAATAGCCAATAGAATTTACCTAACCAATTTTATGGAGATATTGCTTCTATACAGGAGTCATTTGTACCCAATCCAAGTAATATGCTACTTCTTTGAAAACAGGTTTGATGGTTTAAATGCTGTTGCCATGGCTTTTAAACACAACATATCACTCTTCTTGCTGATTACCCACAACATTTTGGGAAGACTTTGACACAATAATATAACATGAGGTCTGATAGATTTGAAGCAAAAAGTGAACATTTTAAGCTAAGAATGGAAACATTGCCAGAAACAAATAACAGTAATCAATAATAATCCATACCTATACTTTGAATTCAAGGAAAATGTCTTGTTCCAATTGAGTTTATTTTAAAGTCTTACCCAATATTTTACCCCTATGAGTGATTATCCCATTGGCATCTGCTTCACTTTGATAAACTTGTCAGGAACACTTTGAAATTGCAATCTGAATATAAATTAATTATTCTCACCTGCCTAGCTACAGAAAACCAAACTAGAATTCAACACATTGAAACCTTACTCTTTCCCCTACTGAATTATAAAGCAGAAAATGTCAGAGAAATTATTCCATGACTTCCCAAAAGCTTTGGACTGGGCTCTTGGTGATATCAACCTTTTAAATTCCATAGATGATTACATATTCAAAAAACACCAATGTGGAATAGTAACATGCAAATGTGGATAAGTAACTGCAAATATGCACGGCAGGCAGGCATACTTTAATGTTGTACTAAAACTTATTTGTTGATTGTTTCTTACCTGAGGGTGGAAAAACCAAAGGTCTTTGAGATGTTTGCCACAGGGCTTTTGCTGGTGGGAGTTCAGATACTCCAAAGTCTTTCTTCTCTTGATTGGTTTCTGTAGGAGTTCCCGTGAGATTTTCCCAGCCAACTGAAACAATCAAATGCAAATTTGTGTAATTTCTGTCTCTGGCTACAAATCATTTGCTTCATGTTTCCTTTTTTTTTTTTTTTTTTTTTTTTTTTTTTTTTTTTTTTTTTTTAATGGTTTTGTTGATTTTTTGGGTTTTTTTCTGTCTCAGAAGCTTGACAGACACTAATACTAGACCTACTGATAATTCAGCACAACAGATCCCAAAAATCTATTTCTGTGTATCACACAGCCACTAGTAATAGGCTTTTGCTGTTAGCAACATCTCACAAAAAAAACAGAGAATAAATATGATGTACCAATAAATATCCATTAAGTGCTTTGAAAATATAAGTAGCAGTCTAACATCGAGGCATGAATGAAATGACCTGCTCAAATGTGGTTTTCCACAAGATCAGTTTCTTCACAGTATTTCCTTTCTTAACAGTAGGAATGCTGAAATGAAAACTGCCAGAGGCTATTTCTGGTAATATAAAATAGTGAGCAAACAAGTCCTTCTTGCTTTAATAGAAAACATTAACTACTGTTCTCTTCCTTTTATGAGTAACAAGAATTCAGGAGAACTCCAGCCTGTACTTTAACAGCATCATTAAGCCCTGATTTTTGAGAATTTCCATTGAAAACCCTGCTCTTCCAAAAGGTAGCAAAGAAAAAACCTTTCCCTTAGTCTACAATGACACAGAGACTGCAATATTCTCAACACCTTGCCGCAAGTAGGGACTGAATGGTAACAATGCCACCACAGTGACTTTGAAAATTCTTCTGTGTTTCTTGGTAACAACATACATAAAACAGAATTAAAGAGACTGGATCTATGTTTTCAAATTTTCTCTTTGTTGATTGAGGCACTCAAGATAAGTCTGATCTTCATTTGTCTGACAGAACACTAACAGAATTCTTAATTTCCAACTGATGGCCACTTTAGCATTGCTGCCATTAGATGTTGCATTTCTTATTCTCTGTGTCTATGTCATTCAGATAAGACTACAGACGTAGCTTCATTTTCTACAGTAAAGATCCCAGCCAGCTGGCTCCAAACTGCTCACCAAATTAAAAACTTAATTCTACAAAGGAGACAAAACAAACAAACCATGATTCAGCAATAACCTCACCTCCACTGCCAACCCTTAAGTGAGGTCTGAGAAGGGGTGGATCGTGACTGCACCTCTTCCAGTCACTCAGGCACACTGTATGCACCTGAGCTGCCCTGGTTTGGCCCTGGCCCTGCCTTCCCACCATGTGCTCAATCACTGGTTCAGGCCATGACTTAGCATTTCTGCTATGTACACCCTCTCTAAATTTTAAAGCTTTCCCTATAAAAATAGGAAAGTGTGGTGTAGCTGAGAGCAAGATGGTAGCTCCCAGGGCTCTAGAATCTGTAGCCAGAACAGGGAATAGGCCAAGGAGTCAACTCCATGTCTATCCTGCCATCTGTTTTGATTCTCATGCTCCAAAATTTATTTCTTCAGTTAAAAATAAATAAAAATTATTCCAATAAATAAATAAAAATTATTCCACACCTTTTATTTTTATTAAAGGAAATAAATAGAACAAAATTAACTAGCCACCCAGGACAAATTGTGTGATAAAACTTTTCACTTTTAAAATGACTAAAAACAACAGTGCAAAAGCAAACAATCTATCCTAGGTGTTTCTGTTTTGAACTTTGTCAGAAACACTAATCACTTAGGCAAACTAAAATATTATGAAATCACTTACATTTGATGATCTTCGGGTAGAAAAAAATGTTGCTCTCTCCAATGTTAATGACTGGCTTGGTCTGACCATCTGGCAGAAGGCCAACATACATCCCTTTACTCCTCACTGATTCCAGACTTACAGCTCCAGTTTCCCAATTCTTCTCAATTTTAAAGTGACAGTATTCATCACCTATGCCCTAGGAAATTGAAAACAGAAATCTGAAGTCAGCAATTGCACTGATGTACCTAGGTAAGTCGGATGTTTCTCAAGACTAACATATTACTATTTTCTAATGACATTTCAGGTTAACTTTAGGGTCTTCATAATGTACTACACCATTACACATTCACACACAGTCCACATCTTGGTACTATGTAGTCCTCTGTGACCAGAAAGGCCAATTCATAAAATGAGCAAATGAAAAAGAGAAAA
Source organism: Excalfactoria chinensis (assembly GCF_039878825.1). NCBI lineage: Eukaryota > Metazoa > Chordata > Aves > Galliformes > Phasianidae > Excalfactoria > Excalfactoria chinensis. The sequence continues at coordinate 37,031,030 of NC_092826.1, forward strand.
AATATTCTGAATCATGTTAGGGATTAGGCAAAGTCCAGGATATATTCAGAGGAATTCCTCAGTTACTAAGCCTTTAGAAGGTTAAGGAATATGAATATATTTTTTGTCTTCATTTTACAACACTTACAACATCAGCTTCAATATCCTAGTCAACCAAAACATCAGTGTACTACTCCAATGATCTGGCCCTCCAACAGTGATAAGTGAGTATGTTTGTAGATTTAAAAGCACTATGCATGTGAACTTAGTAGCCACTGTAACACGGAATAGGCACTAGGGTTCAACTAGTTTTCAGAATAAGACAACCTCCTTGTGGCCAGTAACCAGAAACAGGCTACAAAAATCCCAGTTCAACATGTCTCAGAGAGAAGAGCTCCCTATCATATGCTATAATTTTAACCTCAAAATCCAGTAACTCCTCAAAATAAACATCCTTAATGTACATGAAAGACTCCTCTCCATCCTGTGGTGAGGGCACTGCTAAAAAAGCAACAAATTCAGAACACCTGCATTTAATATATGGATCAATTATTATTTTTATTTTTTTTTTTAAATCTCTGATCAGAGTATATTGACATCAAGGGCAAAATTGTTGAGGATCTCAGCTCTGATTCTATTTAATACTCACTTGAGTTAAACTCTCAAATAAAAATCATGAGTAGATTTGTGAATTTTAGTTCATTTTAACAGAACTACATTGCAAAAGTCAATTCAGCATGAAATTGCTTAGTTTTAATTATTCATTAGTCCTTTTTATCATCAGTCTATTTAGATTTAACACCAGTCTAAATCCCTGAACATGTTTGTATTCTGTCACATTCAAAACAATTATATCAGTTCTTATCAACAAATTGATGAAGAATTAGCAAACACCAAGTCCAATGAACAAATAATGTTTATTTCTTTCTCTAATTTTTTTTTTCCCCCTCTCTCAAGATTGAAAATGCATTGCTTACATTCCAATCAGGTAAAGAATACTACGGGTCAAAGAATCAGAATATTTCAATCATGTTCTCCAAATATATTATTTTTCCTACATGTAAAAGCTGCTCATAAATGATGAAGCATTTCAGAAAGAAAAACTCTGCATAGCTAGTTGATAAATAATAAAATCAAGTTCTTCATTTTAGACAAAAGAGAATCCAGTAAAAGATGGGATGCCGACGTGGCTCCAACATCTTCTGAAACAAACGTACACAATTAGAACTATAGTTGTTTAAAATCTCAAATTAATGCAACAGAATCTTGACACAGAGTCATCAGCTATCTGACAACAAATAAATTTCATACTTTAATTTTTTAAAATTAAAATATTTTAAAATATTATCATATTTTTATAATTAAGTGCCAACTAGGCATGATGGCTTGTCTTGCTATATTCTCCTATATTCCTTTGACAAATAAAGGAAAAGTTCTGAAAAGCCTTAAATCCAGACAATGCTTTCATTAAATTTTTATCCAAGAAATAAAGATTTTCTCCTGTCACTGACAATCTACTTAAATTATCTGCAGATGGAAATACAAAGAAGTGCTTACTGTTCCATTACACTGGCCATCTTTGATCTTCAGGTACATTCCTGGGTTTCTCACACTCTCAAACATGCAGACTCCAGAGTCAATTTTATGCACCCTCCAGTAGGATTCCTGCTGCTGCTGACCTGCTCCACTGCAGCCCCCATCAGATCTGAGAGTCAGAGCCTGACAGTGATTTGTGTTGAGTAGAATGATGGCACCATGGTGAAACACACCCTTCAGTTGAAAGATAATAAGTCCTTTGTCAATAGTACATATCTTTAGAGAGATATTTATTTCTCTAATTTGAAGCCCCTCTTATTTGCATGTACCAGCTACAGTATCACCATCATTTGCCCAAGAAGGGCAAAAAATGAAAATTTCAATCTGTTAAATTGTGGCTTCATCTGGTGGAGGAGGATCATTCCTTCAGCTTACATTTCTCGGATCCTATTAGATATGATCTACTTCCTAACCATACATTTTAGAAAAGTCTACTTAATTTCTCTCCCCAATCCGTACCTTGACGTGCACAACAAATTCCTTGGAAATTCCAGCATATCCTGTCTTTTCATCAGCTACTTTGCCTTGAAGATTGAACATTACAGTGTGACCTGGGTTCCTCGCTGACTCAAGAATGGCACAACCATTTGGTTGAAGGTGAATGCAGAGCTCACAACAAGACTTGTCTTTGCTCTAACATTGACAAAGTAGGAACAATAAATTATATTAACTGTTAGACAAAGCAAAATCCAAATCAGAGTGTATCAGTGACGTGGTTACTGTACTGTTTGAGTTTCTGTGATACTACCAGTCCAGAAGGAAATTTACTCCATATTTTCCAGATTTGCAGTTCTAATACTGAAGTTCTAAAATGTTGTACTTCTAAGCACAGAAACAGTTCATCTTAAAATGAAACAAATCTGAGAATAACCTGAAAGATACCAAAGTACCTCAACTGCAGGGAGAACAAAAATGAACTTTCTGCTACTCTAATTTGCATGATGGTGGCAAATAGTGGTTGTCCTCTTTAGTCCATATTCATCTCATGGAAAACAGAGTCAGACGTTTTATACAAAAGTACAAAGCATCACAACATTCATGTCTGTCTATTCAGATGTGCAGACTGTGTGATTCCACTGTATGAAAGGCAGTATACAAAACAATTGTTTAAATAACTTATCAACTCAATCATCATCCACATATTTAAGAAAAAAAAAAAATTGTATTGACATTTTGCTTTACATTTACCTACTGTCATTTCAAGGACCTCAAAAGTTTCCGCATAACAACATTTCTAATATTCCCTGAGAAGACAAGAATCATGCAAGACTGAAAACGAGAAAATGGAGATCCAGATTTTCAGTAGACTGCTCAAACTCATAAAATGCACATTAGCAGACAGAGAGAGAGAGGGCTTAAATTTAAGTGCCCAATTAATACTCTCTTTGTATTAAGACATATTGCAATGTGACAGATCGCAAGGTGTTCCCTGTATGGAATTACAGTAATGAACAAGAGCACTAGAAAGTCTTGCAAGGAAGCCTGACAGTTCGCCTGGCAGCCTGCTGCTGCTCCCACTGGGATATCTAGCTCTACTGAGAGTACATTATTTCCTCTAATACTAATTCATGTCATGTAAGAAAAGAACAGGACCAGATTTGCATATAAGATTATTCCCGGAAGGAAGGAAGGAAGGAAGGAAGGAAGGAAGGAAGGAAGGAAGGAAGGAAGGAAGGAAGGAAGGAAGGAAGGAAGGAAGGAAGGAAGGAAGGAAGGAAGGAAAAGCAGCTTCTTTCTTTAGTAAAAGAGAGTTTCATCAGAAAGTACTAAATTCTACAGATTATACTTGCATTCTTCAAGTGTTGAGAAAGAAAGACAACAGTAAGACTATGAAAATGGGAAGAACCAGTATGGATCAAAGTAAATCTGGCATTCTTCAGGTGATTTATGACAGGCAGGTTACATAAAAAGTCAAAAGAAACCAAAACAAAAACAACAAAGCACAGTGACAATTAAAACCAGCATTAGCATTAACACTTATCCAGAAAGAGATAATATTAGGGTATTTCAGGTATCTTGGCAAAATGTGGTAAGCTGATATGAGCTGTGGCATGGAATGATCCTTTATTCCTGCACTGAGTGATATATGCTATTAAAAATTCTACCAAGAAGTAAAAAGTAAACTGTAAGAAAAGAGACAAGGCCCTGTGGCTAAATTTGCCTATCTATTGACAATTTCCTGAGTTCAGTTGTGCACTTCATAGGTCCTTATCTGTCTGAAAGCATGATTATGCATTAGGCAGAATAAATACAGCACTGTTTTTAATCAGACAATGAAATGTTATTATGAAGCAGAAACCAGTAGCCAGTATTCGTTACCTTTCCAGTTGCGTAGCCATTAACCAGAGCAAGAGCAAGATGTGGTATCTGATGACTTCTGAATACACAAATATTTCCCCTTTTGACAATTACATTGAAAAGTCCTTAGAGTTAAATGAAAAATAAATAAATAAATAAATAAATAAAATCATATTTTCATTTAATTACAACCAATCATGTATTATTTTAAATTATATTATCTCAACAGTTTGACCTCACTGATCAATGAATCGCTTTCTTCATTCCTTTAGGAGAAGGTGCCTAGATATTAATATCTCATTTTCTGCCTTGAGGAAGAAGTTCTAGAAGCAAATGACAAGCTAAAAAAACATCTCTTGGTGAGCATACATGCTTTAAAAAATCTCTAAAAAGTAGCTCAGGTCTATGGTGTAATGAACCAGAATATCACAATGAATGACTTGGTAAATAACAAATCACTCAAGTAACATGAGGCTCTCAGGTAGAAGAACAGATTTTATCTTTTTCAGTGTATTCATACTGGATTTTTTAAAGCAAACCTTGCAGAATAGCTCATGGATTTGAAAATTTCAAATCTGGTCAGTATTTCAAAGAATTACTTCTTACAGCTCAGATATACTGATGAAAGCTAAAGTTGTGCCATTTTTAGTGTTCCCAGCAGAAACAGATGATTTTTTTGAACAACTGATGTGCCATGACACTATGCTGCCCAATCTGCACATTGCAGATGTCTCTGGAGCACTCCTGTGGTACCCATGGCATAAGATTTTCAGGTTCTTATCAGGATAATTAGGATTATATAGTCAATGACTACTGTGCCCTAGGAATGATGTCACAAACTATATGATATAGACGGGTTTTCCAGCCCTTGGGGCAAGAGATGGAGGACACATAACTATCACAAACAAGTTCTCCGTTTTACAATAGAGATAAAGCTCACTGAGAAATTAAAAATCACTAGACCAAATCTCCGCCTATGAAATCTTCCATTAATGTATTTCTGTTGCACATGACCAACCTAGTCACTCTGTTACCTACTGCACATTTAAATAACTCAAATAAATCTGAAAGAAATCATCAGAGAAAGACCTTATTCTGAAGGAAGAAGCCTTGCATGATAAATGCTTGTATTAATTTTGTACTAGTATTCATTCTGTACTCTGAACTATAAAAATGGAAACATACGGTGACAGTGTCTGCTCTTCTGACTTTCCATCTAGAATAATTGATTTATACCAGTTTGGTTTTGATCTAATTGTCTTTATAATATATTTAATTATACTGATGATATTGATGATATTTGACAGTTGTGTGACAGATTTGGTATTTGCACAGTTTTACACACACTGATGTATATCTAGCAGGTGAAACTGTACTAGAACAGTATGGAATGCAATAAAAATCTCACATGTTTTTGTCTGAAAATGTAATCATAATGAAATAAGAATTAATAGAAGGGGATGAAACAGTCTGAAGTACGAACTTGAACTCTATACATTAGGAGTCTGTGGACACTGTGGCGTTCTGTGAAATCAAAACTGACCCAAAACATCACTTGAAGACATAGCATTAAAAACAGCAAAAGTGAATTAGAAAGATTACAAATTTCTACAAGCAGACAGTATGGTCTGTCACCAGGTAACCCATGTTTTGTGATCCTAAATGGAGCTCCTAAAAGAAAGGACACTCCTCCTTTTTGTTGCCAGCATTTTCAAGTATTTCAGACATTCTCTAATCCTAAAGGTGTAGAGAGGATATTTGAGTTAGTCAGAGTCTGAATCACCAGTGCTTGAACTAAAGGACCAAACTGCTAACAAAAAGGGTGTTGCTAAAAGGCAGTAAAAGACACTTCCAATGTAGCTTTTTTGAGGTGCTTCTATAGGTTATGTTAAGTATTCCCCTGCTCTCCATGTAATCTGGTATGTCCTGCAGGGTTCTATTCTACTACTTACAAAAAGATGTATGTAAGGTCCCTAGGAAGATGTGAGAAAAGCCGTACTCCATCAGTACAAAGATGTTAAAATGTGCGGCCAATATGATACTAGCTCTAAGTGTTTGTAACATATAAGGTGGAAGCTGATAAAGAGAAGGACAGGAAGAGTGGCATTGCAGTGGGTTACAGGATGGAAACAAAAGGAAGTGCGTGTATGTGTGTATTTATAAATATATACACATACACACATATATGTGTGTGTAAATATATACACATACTATACACATTGTATTTTGTAAGGGATAGACTGTGCAAGACAACATATCTGATTTTTTCATGCTTTATATTAAAGCTAAGCATTTTATTTGTGTCTTAGAGTATATGTAAATGTCCTAAGGAAGAAAATTTTGTGTTATATTGACAGGAATCACAACAAAAAACACAGTGAATTATTAAGTCCTCTTTTCCTTATCTTTATGCATACACCAACATGAAAAATAATTTACCGTATTTATTCTTCTTGTCACCAAGAGCATCAACGCTGCTGTCTGGATAGAGGCATACGAAACCACGGGTGAGCCTGCTGTAAAACTGAAGTATATTGCCTTTCTGAAATTTCCACTTTTCAGCAGCCCACTGGTTTTATAAACAACAAGAAGAAAAGACTTATGAGTTTGACATGCTTGAGAACAACTGATGTAGTTTCACTCAAAGTACAATTAGAATTGTCAAAATAAAAATTAAAAAGTAATTCCTTACAGTTTCTTCTCTCTTGAGCTCCAGCTCTTTCCCTATACAGATAAAAACCATATGATTAATTTACAATCATCCTCATTCCATTTGACACAGTTGTTGTGAGCCTGGGTTCTCCTCACCACCAATTTTCACTTACGTCCTGGAAATGTGCTGGCATCTGTCACAGTCAGTCCTCTTGCAATGTTGCCATCATCCTGCCCATTGTCCAGCCATCTGAAAAACAGACCACTTTTCAGTAATATAACTATGACAGGCAAATCCTACAATACTGTATACCTGGTGTTTGAATATTGGTATGGAATTATTTTGTTGTTATTGTTGTTTTATTCCTTTTTTTGATTAAACAGAAAGAGATGAAAGTGCTTAAGACAGCTACTACAAATTAGAGATGTCATATTGATCCCATCAGTAATCAAAGTTGTAGTGATCAAAATGCTTGCTTGTCCTGTCTGCAAGAAGGCTACAGCAGGGAGCAAATTGTTATATGTTCCACACACAGACAACACCCATATTACATCTGAACCATGCTTTTACAGTGTTATTGTAGTGTCTTCACATCCCCTTACATAAGTCAAGTCTAACTGCATTTGAGTCTGAAAGATTCACACATTGTAGGAGCATCATCAGCAAGAATGGCATCAGGCCCTAACAATAACTAGCACATACTCTGTATTTTTCTGCCTGAAATGGGTTTGAACTCTCCCTAAATTATGTATGAAACTAGCATTATAGATCTCCTCATAGCAGTTCATCTCATCTAGAATACACAATAAAAATTAGGTCAGGCAAAGATGAGGTGCTGTGTCTGATAGGCAGAAAGCCCTTACTCACATATAAGTCAGTTTCAGTGTGCACATCACTCACTCTGAGCTGTCTCAGACAGTTATTTATTCACTCAGAGAAGTGAGAAAAGAAAATAGAATTGAGGTGCCACTGGCAAGCTGTAGATAGACTCACATGTGGCTGGACTGTTTCATTCTTAGTATTTGCACTTTATCATTTATAATTATTCCATAAGGTGTTGAGAATTAACCAGGAGCAGATAAAATTAGAAATACACTCCAGAGCAGAAGATTCAGAGCAGTAGCATCTGCAGTGGAAAAAGCAGGGAAGGTAGGACTGCTTTGAGTTATACTACAACCCAAGGCAGCAAGACAAATAAGAAGAAGAGGTGTTGTAAGATAGTTACTTTTGTGATAGCCACTTATGATAGCATGTCTTACGTTGTTCACTGGGTAAAAGAATGAAATGTTTCAAGGCTGAATTTTTTATTGCTTTTTCATTAACTAAAACACATCACAAGTTTGGGACAAGTGCAACACAGAGAGCTATGAGAAGAATCAAATAGTTTCAGTTCATTTCTTAGGAAATGTGTTTGATCTGACAGCACATCTCAGGAGAAAATCTATGGGCAATTAGAAATGTATTAAAAATCAAATACCACTAACCTGTGGCAAAGAAAAGTATAATCTAGATCTGTTACAGGATCCTTGATTACAACTTTGTCCAGATACCATCCATTTCCTTAGATTTAAAGAAAAAAAATAAAAAGTTAATTCATAAAAAGCAGATTTGGTGGACTATTGTTTCCTGTAGCTTTCTCTCTTCTCAGGTTGGAAGTTAGGAAAAGTTTCTTCTCCAAAAGAGTGGTCAGCTGCTGGAATGAGCTGCCCAGGGAGGTGGTAGAGTCACAATCTATGAAGGTGTTCAAGAAATGTTTAGAGGTTGTACTAAGAGACATGGTGTAGTAGGGAAATACTGGTAATGGGTGGACAGTCAGTCTTCAAAGTTTTTTCCAACCTTGGTAATTCTCTGATTGATTGATCCTATGATTGATTCTACAGAAACCGAAAAATATACAGCTCCATGCACTTGCAGGGAGGACTACAGCTTTTACATGCTGTAGGTACTGTAGAACTTGGAGGTGGGCCAGCAAAGCTGCTAGCTCTCTACCTGGCTATTGTGGCTCTGAGATCACATCTCCCCTTGTTTAGTCATTGTATTAAACTATTTTACTTTACTGATTGTATTATCACCAAAATTAGATTAGATGGCATCTTATCATGATACTAGAACTTCATCTGCTTTTTAAATAATAAATTCTAGAATTAGTAGCTTAGAATTAGCTTCATGAGAAGCCTCAGTTTGCCCAAGTTTTCAAAAGCATCATTCAAGTAAGCCCAGAACAAAGGCGATGGTAAGATGGATCCTTAAAGTAGGAGGCTGATAATCAAGGGCAGGTTACATTGGGAAACTCATGCTTGTCTTGCATGGCTGACAATGCTACATGGCACTGGGGGTGAAGAATAAAAGCAAGATCATCTTCATGCAAAGCTGTTTTCCTTTCTAGGCATATGTTATCTTACGAACATCTCTCTCTCTCTCACCTCTGGAACACTGTCATGCATTCTACTTTATAGATTTTATTTTATTCTAGTTTGTTTCAATGAAAAGGTGAATAACTTCACAGATAGTATTCAGAGACTGTGTAGAGATAATTCTGACCTGATCCAAGACCATTGTGTCCTATAACAATCTTGTACAAATGGCCAAGGTGCACAGCTTCCACAAGAAAGATGTCAGTCTGTAATAAATCAACATATTTCAGTAAGATCTGAAAAGCAAGAAACTCTTCAGACTCAGAACCCAAAGACCTACTTAAACCCATAAAAATCTTCATTCAAAGATACATTTAAAATATCATTTAATGATAATTCCAGAATAAATCAGGGACTGTTTTCCTGAAACAAAATAAATAAGCCTGATCACTTTGTATATAGCAGTATTGTATATAGCAGGGATGAAAGTCAGAATAAAAACCTGTTCAAAGCTTAATTTGGCATAAACTTTTACAAGCTGCAGTAGATTTCATCACCAGAAATGCAGTCATAATATATAAAGTTTAATTTTCTCTTCATTTGTTAAATCAAATTACATGACTATCCTTCCAACCCAAGCCATTCTATGACTCTACAATAAAGTAATTAAGTATGAAAGTGCACAGTTTATGTGTTTTATAAATGAAAATTCTATTAATCTTTCAAAAGCATTGATGTACCATTAGAATGTAATTTTGGCTTAATTGTGGAATTTCGAACTAACATAGGAATGCAGTAATTATGTCTCATAATTGCGGTATTACTGCCCTCTGGAGAGGGAAAAGCCAGACAAACACATCAGAAAAAGCTCTTGTACTCACTTGTCCTTTCAAAAATTTCTTGGGTTTCTGTGACCTGATCAGCTGTCTTGATCCTGTATCACCTTTTTCTCCACAGATAGAAATATATACATCAGCTTCAGTTCCAGCATTCCACAGATCTCCTGTTGTCACATGCACTTCATAGACAGTGACTGAAAATAGAAATGACAACATTTCATATTACAAACATTATTATATTTAGACTAACATCTAACTGCAAATGTGCCTGTAGACTACAAATGCATTTGTGTCAAGAGCAGTTAGATTATAAAATCCACAAAATCCTATTGAAGTAAAATAATGAAAAAAAAAATGTATAAACTTCCTTCGATGTTATATTTGTGAGGGTTTGTTTGTTTGATTGGGTTTATTGTTGTTGGTTTTTTTAAATCCAAGGATGCAAAAAGAACTGAATTTCAAAAGCACAATAGTATGATTTTGTCCTGTTGCCTCATCTGAAATCATCACCAAGCTGAAAAGCAAATAGCAGAAGCCCAAGATTAGGCTCACCATAAGTATTGGCATCAAACTACAGTGAGCAGCAGGATACGTTAACATTTGGAATGCACTGGTTCAACAAAGAAACAGAAATCCAGCACCAAAATTTTATTTTTCTTTTACTTTTTCAGAAAGCTGCACTGATTTAATATTTTATGCTTCCTGCAATAGGTTAGTACAGACTTCCTCTGTGACATTTCATACAGAAATTCTTTAAAGCCTATAGAAAAAAGAGGGGATTAAGTTTAATAAAGAAGCTCTTTAAAAGAAATAAATAATCCAGATTCAAAAAGGCAAAATAACATTTGAGTCTAAATCCCACAAAACTGGAATAAAGGCTATGACATATTAAAAATATATAACAACAGAAAGCAGTGATTTTTAGAATGTGGACATCAGAACTCCAGAAAACTTAAGATAAAAGCATGTAATGATAATTCTCAACAGAAACACAGGAAGGGCAAAATTTATGCCAGCACATAGTGACAATATTAACTAGACCAAATGAGTTAGAGAGAATGAAATGAGGAGAGAACAAACTCATATTCTGGAACACAAGCTCTTCCTCCTGATGTAGGTATCCTTGTGCTATTTTGTCTTACAAGAACAAAAATCTTTCTAGGCAATTGGATCCAGAACAACAAGATCATTAGCATCGTTCAATTATCAGTTTCCACTTTCAATACGTTAAGAAGTTTTCCTGCAATTCGCCTGAAGGAGGTTGCTCCCATATCTCATTCTGCTGATGGACCAACAGTGATTTGGTCCATTTATTCATAATCAGTCCTTATATGCAGTTATTTACAGCTTTTCCCCCAATGCTTGTTTTTGGTGTTCTTTTTCTCTGTCTTTTTTTTCTATGACTATCTCATGTTTATTCACATGGCACTTGTGCTTAGCAGACTACACAAGCTGACTTAAAATAATTCAGCCTTGATAAAGGTAACCATCTAGCTAAAACAGTAGGCTCTCTTCACAGATGGTTTTTATGTGCCCACACAGAGCTCTGTGGTACAGTGTTGACTTGCTTCTAGTATCACAGCTAAATGCTTAGAAAAACTCTCAGGGTACCACTGCATTCCACTGGAATATTGTACTATAGGTATATATTATTAATAAACAGAAGGTTGAAGTTAAAAATAGCTAAATAAAAAAAAAAAAAAAAGCAAGGAATTTTCACAATTTTTGGCACTCCTCTTTAGCTCTCATGAACGTAGGGAGAACCCCTGATCTTAATAAGCATTTGTAAGTATTGATAGTTCTTATATCCTAAGACATAGATAGGTGACTCACCTTTCCTTTAGACATTTCACAGAACAATGTGCAGAATGGAGATAAAGAAAAAGGAATTCTATTCTTAGTACATACTTTTGCCCATAAGTGCAAAAAATTCAATGAATAAACATTGTAGCCTGAAATGAGAGAATTTCAGGAATAAGATTGTTTGCAAAACTTCTTCTTTCCCCTATACCTATGAATAAGGAAAGACAGAACAAAGAGGTAGAATACTTTTCTCATTTCAGATCAACTATTATCATTTGGACCAAAGCCAGCCACATTTAGGCCACAGAAGCTTTTGACAGTTTTCAACAGCAGAGTCATGTACTATTTTTTTCCAGAGCACACTGCCTCAAACGTTTGAGTATCAACAACAGTCAATGTTGCCTTTTATCTTCATCTTCCACCATGTCACCACCCAATCTATTTACTTCTCCAAACTTTTACTTGCAGTACCCACATGAACTGGTTCCCCATTTTACAGTGAAGCAGGAAAGAGAATTTGTTTCTCCAGATCAACAATCCTCTCTCCAATGCTACAACTTCCTCCAGCATAAATTACCCACTGTACAGTTTCGGCTTCAAGAAAAGCAGAGGTTTGCCAGTCACCGAACACTGTAACTCTGATTTACCCCCTGCAAGAAGTTCATATAATCAAATTTTGTAGACATGAGTTGAAGGGAAAAAAAGTAGGATAGCTGAGGATAAAATGTCAAATGAATGGTGCTCACTCCATCAGAATTAGAGCCACGATGTCACTACATAATACTTCTTAACAGCTTAATTCAGATGTTTTCTCTTTGAACACAAAACTGTTAAATCAGAAAGTGATTCAGCCTCTTTTTATTCAGAAATTGGTTTTAAAGGGCCTCTTATTATCTCTCTTTCAGCCTGAATCCAGACCTCTTCCCTTGTTCTGTTATCAAAATATCTTCTCTGAAGTTAAAAGCTGTTTTCTTTTTTTCACTGTCTCATGCAGAAATATAATATTGGCAAAAAGACACAGAGGCTGTCTTTCAATTACTAAGCTAGAGATGAAGCTCTCTTCTCCAAAGCTTTCAGCATGACCCCTCTTATACTGAGAAAATACATGGTCCTTTTCTTCTTTTCCTGTGTGAGAGAAATTGTTAACTGCAAAATGGAGATCGAGAGAATTAAGTATGCTGTTGCTCATTATAATGTACCAAGAGTACTTGATAATGAAAATCTTTCATTATATCTTTATTTCAGAAACAAAGGAACAACTTACTCAGAAAGTAGGACTTAAAAATTGTAAGATGGAAAAGACCAAGGTCTCTGAGTAGTATTAAGTAAGGGAACACTGGGAAAGAAATATTGCATGTAGGGGAGCTGAGCATATTCAATTACACAACATTTTAATTGTTGTTAATTAACATTTATTTAAAAGGTTGGTTTTTGACCAACGTGTTTGTATATCCCTCTACACTAATAATATCAAAGTTTCCCAAAGAGATCATGGAATCACAGAATGACTTGGGTTGGAAGGGACCTCAAGGATCATGAAGTTGCAGCCCCCCTGCCTGGCAGGGCCACCATACCTCCACAATTACTAGATCAGGCTGCCCAGGGCCCCATCCAACCTGGCCTTGAACACCTCCAAGGACGGGGCATCCACAGCCTCCCTGGGCAGCCTGTTCCAGGACCTAACCACTCTCCTAGTAAAGAACTTCCCCCTGACATCCAATTTCCCCTTGTCCTGCTATTATCAGACCTTTCGAAGAGTTTACTCCCCTCTTCGATATAGGTTCCCTTCAGGTACTGAAAGGATGCAAAGAGGTCACCCCGCAGCCTTCTTTTCTCCAGGCTGAACAAGCCCAGCTCCTTCAGCCTATCTTCATAGGGGAGGTGCTTCAGTCCCCCGATCATCTTCGTTGCTCTCCTCTGGACCCTTTCCAACAGCTCCACGTCTTTCTTGTACTGAGGGCTCTATACCTGGACACAGTACTCCTGATGGGAACTCACAAGAGCAGTGTAAAGAGGGAGAATAGATCAAAAGAGAATCAGACATGAGGACAAAGGTTGACTGCATCACAGGCTTTTTGTGCCGTCAAAGATATGAAAATCATAACCACTTAGGATCACAAATCAGTGTGTTTAGGTCTGCCCAGTCCTGCTCTACAGTATTTCATGAAACATTTGAAGCTGTTAACTAGATAATGGGAGGGGAGGGGTAATTCCTTCTATTCTTTTTCTTTTCATATTAATGAGGCACATTACATTATAACCTTTTCTTCTGGTCTTCTTTACAGGGTCTTAATCTCTCATTATTACTAGAGTTACTATTGAGAGGTATGTTTGCCAACATTCATGTGCCATTTCTGGACTTCTGTCCCTCAACTTCATTTATAGCCTCTTCCTCTGTTCTGCAACCTAACAGCAATGGCTGTTACAGTTTCAGTGATGGAATTATATATATATACAATTTTCTGGAATATTATTTTGTTCCAAACCCAAAAATCATAAGTGTTCTGGAAACCTGTCTCAGCTACTTATATGAAAGAAACTAAAGTGGTATCTGAAATAGTCATAGTAGAACTGCAGTTCTCAGTTACTGAAAGTAGAGTCTTTAACTTTACTCACAATGATCTCATGACAATTGTGTTACAGAATCACAGAATCACAGAATGACCCGGGTTGGAAGGGACCTCAAGGATCATGTAGTTCCAACCCCTCTGCCTAGCAGGGCCACCAAACATACGTCTTTACTAGATCAGGTTGCCCAGAGCCCCGTCCAACCTGGTCTTGAACACCTCCAAGGACGGGGCATCCACAACCTCCCTGGGCAGCCTGTTCCAGGACCTAACCACTCTCCTAGTAAAGAACTTCCCCCTAACATCCAACCTAAATCTTCCCTCTTTTAACTTAAAACCATTTCCCCTAGTCCTGCTATTATCAGCCCTTTCGAAGAGTTTGCTCCCCTCCTGGGAGTAAGTTCCCTTCAGGTATTGAAAGGCTGCAATGAGGTCACCCCGCAACCTTCTCTTCTCCAGGCTGAACAAACCCAACTCCCTCAGCCTGTCCTCATAGGGGAGGTGCTCCAGCCCCCTGATCATCTTCGTGGCCCTCCTCTGGACCCTTTCCAAAATCTCCGTATCTTTTTTGTACTGAGGGCTCCACACCTGGACACAGTACTCCAGATGGGGCCTCACAAGAGCAGAGTAGAGAGGGACAATCACCTCCCTATCCCTGCTGACCACCCCTCTCCTGATGGAGCCCAGGATCCCATTTGCCTTCCGGGCTACCAGAGCGCACTGCTGGCTCATGTTAAGTTTCTCATCTATTAGGACCCCTAGGTCTTTCTCTGCCGAGCTGCTCTCAAGAACAACTCCTCCCAGTCTGTACAAGTGCCTGGGGTTCTTCCGGCCCAAGTGCAAAACCTTGCACTTTGCTGTGTTGAACCTCATTAGGTTCACCCGAGCCCAGCTTTCCAGCCTGTCAAGGTCCCTCTGAATGGCATCCGTTCCCTCCACCGTATCGACTGCACCACTCAGCTTGGTGTCATCAGCAAACTTGCTGAGGGTGCACTCCATTCCCTCATTGATGTCATTAATAAAGATGTTAAAGAGCACCGGTCCCAAGACAGACCCTTGAGGGACACCGCTCGTTACCGGCCTCCACCTGGACATAGAGCCATTGACCACCACCCTCTGTCTGCGGCCTTTCAACCAATTGCTTATCCATCTAGTTGTCCACCCATCAAATCCACTTCCCTCCAATTTGGAGATGAGGATGTGATGGGGGACCATGTCAAAGGCCTTGCTCAGGTCCAGGTAAATGACATCGGTCGCCTTCCCTTCGTCCACCGACGCCGTCACTCCATCATAGAAGGCCACAAGATTAGTTAAGCATGACCTTCCCCTGGTGAAGCCATGCTGGCTGTCTAGGATCACATGCTCGTTCTTTATGTGATCAAGCATGTTGTCCAGGAGGATCTGTTCCATAATCTTCCCAGGCACGGAGGTGAGACTCACCGGCCTGTAGTTACCCGGGTCCTCCCTGCTCCCCTTCTTGTAAATGGGAGTAACGTGACCCTTCCTCCAATTATCCGGGACCTCATGTGACAGCCACGACTTCTCAAATATGATGGAGAGCGGCTCAGCAACCACCTCAGCCAGCTCCTTCAGGACTCTGGGATGCACGCCATCTGGCCCCATAGACTTATACTCATTCAGTCTAAGGAGGCAATCTCGGACTTGCTCTACCCTTACAGTGGGGAGGGATTTACCTCCTTGGTCCCCACATAGAGGTATGGGGGTGCAAGACTTAGGGACGTGAAAAAGACTAGAATCCTGGCCACCAGTAAAGACCGAGGTGAAGAACTCATTCAGCACCTCAGCTTTCTCTTCATCTGTTGAAGCCATTTCTCCTTTTAAATTTACCAAAGTAGGTATGTCCGTTTTGGCCTGTCTCTTCTGGCCAATGTACCTGTAGAAGGTTTTCTTATTGTTTTTCACGTCCCTCGACGTGTTTCTTTTGTTTACTGGCTTTTTTATTTTTTTTTCTAATAAAAATATAAACCAGTAATTGTGAGATGTCTTTACTATTGCCCCTATTTTAGAGCAAACACAGATGCTTAAAATCCTGTCAAATCAGGATCCTTTCTAAAGGATCTGTGAAATCAAAGTGACTCTGCTAACTCTTCTCTGGTGGTTCTTAACCTTTTATCTGACTGTGCCCAATAACCACAGGAAAACAGCACAGAAAATATGCTCCAGCTGCCAAAAAAAAGAAAAGAAAAAAAAAAAAAAAAAAAAAAAAAAAAAAGACAGAGGAACTGATGAAATGAAATGAAGAAATGACATCATCTCTAGCAGCATCTACTTGTGCTCTGACATAACTGATGTGGTATTGCGTTTACCTGGAAGAATAGGCTGACCCTGATGTGAAACAGGAAGCTCCATGGATATTTCCCCATCAGCCTGGTCCCAGGCCAGCCATCGATTTGCAGGGAAAGAAAACTGCTCCCCTGATAAAAGATTCAGCAACTGCACCTAAAGCAGAAAAAGGAATTGCAATTTGATTTACTGATCTGAGTCAAAATAGACAGTATAGAACTCGACAGCTGTAGAATGCTGTTAAAACTTGTGCAGGTTAAGCTCTGTGCCACGATCACAAAAGCACAAATTTGGGACATGTCTGCTGCCTGGATACAGCTGCACCCAATTTGACTTTTCACTCAATCAAATTCAGGAAGACAGGGCAGAGTAAGTAAAGCACAGACCAGAAACAGGGTTTATCAGATCAGGTGTAGTTTGACAAAATCCAGCCTTGTTGCTGCAGCTGATATATCCAGGCAGGCAGGCACTAGGTGGCATGGCTTAACTAATGGGGAAGTTCTCGCTGGGAAGTTCAGCAATGCTTGTTAATCTATTCCTTTTATTTAATTTATTGTTAGAACAAGAATTAAAAGAAAAGGTTACAATTCTTCAAAACTGCTTCTGATATAAATAGTCTCCGATAGTGCTGGCTCCAGTACTAGCCTGCCCCATAAAACTTTCTTCCATATCCAACTTCCAACACAGCAGTAGAAGGACCATATGCATGTCAGCTAAAGAATCAAAAGAGATCCAGCTATTATGCACTTCAAAGCATTCTGTAGTAAGAATCTCATTGACTGTTATGTAGTAGAATAGTCTCTGATTATGCTAATTTTACTAGTAGCTACATTAGAATTTCAGCCTGCAGAGAGAAGAAAAACTGCTTTCACCTGTAACTTCATTCCTAATCTGAGCTTTGTAGAGCCCAATCTTCTTAATTAGGATATTGAATTAATTCTGTGTTATTTGAAACACTAATTATTTTTATTGCTTTAATACTAAAGTTAAAGAAATAAATTTATGCTATCTGAAAAACTTAGTACACTTTAGCCTGTCAATATCTGCTGAGGGATCTTGAAAGAGAACTTGGAGCCAGTGAAGCAGTATCATGATCATTTGCAGTCCTGAAACCATCTCAGTACCAATACATTTGAAGAAACCATGGTATACTGAGGGGGAAGTAACGTGCCTAACAACCATTAAAATTCTGCTGTTACAGATAACTCATTTTCAGATCTTGTAGCAAAATATATATTTCCTAAAGAACAATGGCATTGAGTGTCTGGCCATCCTTCTGTATTTTGTTTCACTCCTATGAAGTCTCGAAATTAGTAGTTTTACTCCTTTGGATCTCTATCTAACAAAGTCACCGACCATGGGGGTGTTCAAGAAACATTTGGATGTTGTGTTGAGGGATATGATTTAGCTGAGAAGTATTGGTGATGGTTGGACTGGATGATCTTTTAGGCCTTTTCCAACCTTGATAATTCTGTGATTGTCACTCTTAGTACATGACTAACATCAAGGATAAAATCCAGATACTTTCATTCCAATCCAGTTACCTATGTACTGTGTATAACTGAAATCAGAAACAGAACTTGCTGATTCTCTCCACTTTATAAAATCATAAAAGTTGGAAAGACCTCTAAGATCATCTAGTCCAACCATCCACCTACTTCTAGTGTTGCCTATTGAACCATGTTCCTTAGTACAGCATCTCCACGTTTCCTTAAAACCTCCAGGGATGGTGACTCAGCCACCTGTTCCAGTGCCTCAACACCCTTTCAGAGAAGAAATTTTTCATCACATCCAACCAGAAGCCATTCCTCCATGTCATTTCACTGTTACCCAGCAGAAGAGGCTGATTGTCACCTCACCACAACCTCCTTTCTTCGAGCTGTAGAGTGATAAGGTATCCCCCAAGCCTCCTCTACTCCAGATTGAGCAATCCCAGTTCCCTCAGTCACTTCTCATAAGACTTGTGCTCCAGTCCCCCCCTCCCCAGCTTCTCTGCCCTTCTCTGGGCACACTTTGTGGCCTCAATGTCTTTGTTGTAAGGAGGGGCCCAAAACTGAATGCATTACTCACGGTGTGGCCTCACCAGAGCTGAGTACAAGCGGATAATCACCTCCCTGTACCTGCCAGCAAAACTATTTCTGATACAAGCCATGATGCCATTGGCCTTCTTGGCCACCTGGGCACACTGCTGGCTTGTGTTCAGCCAAGTGTCAGCCAACACCCCCAGGTCTGTTTCCTCTATGCAGTCTTCCAGCCACTCTGCCCCAAGCCTGTAGCGTTGCCTGGGGTTGTTGTGGTCAAAATGTAGAACCCAGCATTTGGTCTTGTTGAACTTCATTCCATTGGCTACAGCCCAGCTATCCAGCCTGTCCAGATCCCCCTGTAGGGCCTCACTACCCCCAGGCAGATCAACACTTCCAGCCAACTTGGTGTTGTCTGCAAACTCAGTGAGGGTGCACTCAGTGCCCTCATCCAGATAATCAGTAAAGATACTAAATAGAACAGGCCTCAATACTGACTTCTGGGGAACACCAACACCACTTATGACCAATGGCAAGTTGGATTTAATTCCATTTACTGCTACTCTTTGCACCCAGCAATCCAAACAGTTCCTTTCTCAGCCAAGAGTGTACCTGTCCCAGCCATGGGCTTCCAGCTTCTCTAGGAGAATAGTGTAGGAAATAGTGTCAAAGACTTCGCTGAAGTCTAGGCAGTCTATATCAATAGCCTTTCCTTCATCCACCAGGGAGATAATTCAATCATAGAAGGAGATAAGGTTGATCAAGCATGAACTGTCTTTCATGAACCCATGCTGATTGGACCTAATTCCCAAGCTGTCCCACACTTGCTGTTTGATCTCACTTAAGATGATCTGCTCCATAATCTCTCCTGGTACCAAGGTCAGGATAGCAGGCTTGTAGTTCCCTAGATCCTCCTCACAACCCTTCTTGTAGATGGGAGTCATATTGGCAAGCCTCTAATTATCTAGAACCCCTTTGGTTGATCAGGAATGCTGACAGACAGTGGAAAGAGGCTTGGCAATCATTTCTGACAGCTCCTTCAGCATCCTTATTGCATCCCTATTGAACTTGTGGCAGCCTAAATTGGGTGGGTCTCTAACTTTTTCCACCTGCATTATGAAGGGTTTGTTTCACTCCCTATCCCAGGCCTCCAAGACAGTACTCTGGGAATTACCAGTCGGACAATTAAAGATAGATGTAAAGATGGCATTGAGAACTTCAACTTTTTCCTTATCCTCAGTGGTCGTATTCTCAAACACATCCAAGGAAAGAAAAGGATGGAGATTCTCCTTAGCACTACAGTGCCCAGATTGAGTACAAGCTTGGGTTTTTGCCTTTCTAATTTTCTCACTGCATATTCTAGCAACTTTGCCTTTTCTGCATTGTGATCTTTTTTAAGGGAGGAGGGAAAATAATCTGTCATTATCTTTGCCTCCTCAGAGTCACAGAATTAGAAACACTTGCAGTGTAGCTCTGATGCTGTAAATAAGAACATGGAGTCAGTTGTCAATCTGAAGAGGACTTGGCAAGACTGAGTTCAGTGACTTTCTGGGTTTCAACAAACTCTGGGCACACAAAAGCTACAGAAGACTCAAGACTACAGTAGAGAAACTTACTGTTTTCCTTACTGTTCATTCATGTACTTTTAAAGAAATACAATATACATTTCTCACTAAAAAGCAAGCAAGCAAAGAAGATAGATTGCCTCTCATTCTTCATAAATCCACTCCACAATAAATAATCTCTTAAGCAAAGCTACAAGTACTTCATGAGGCTAACATACTTCTCCCACGGAATTTTTCTGACATGTTTTGACACTATTGTCATAGAGACTGCTTTTGGAAGGATAAAATTCCTACTTGTTTCTTTACCTCTTCACAATGCCAGGCAGGGCAACTTCCTGCATTAGTATGTCCAATGCGTATTTTGTAGAGATTTCCTATGTTTCCTGCATGAACCTGTAAAAGGAACACCACTGGTGAAATACAGTACATTCCTTAAAACACATATAACAAAAGTTCATTTAGTAACTATCAGTAACATTTTAGTTTAGATTAACTAACTATTCTGATATTTAAACTAGTGATTCCAAAATATTTTGCTCCAGACTACTATTGGATGCTTGCTCTTTTAAACAAAACAAAACAAACAAAACAAAAACAAACAAACAAACAAAACAAAACAAAACAACAAAAAAAAAAAAAGACAAATTCTGTGGCCTGCTAGCCCCATCTAAATGATTCAAGATGCTGCTGCAGCTATTTTGTTCCCCAGTGAATACTGGTCTCAGTAGGAGATGAATACAGATTGTAGGCATTACTAAAAAAATATAGCTTGACCCCAAAGAATGTCACAGTTTAGCATCTGTACCACTGACCTGATAAAAAATGAATTCTGTATCCCTGGCATCTCCCACTACCTTTGAGTTTCTCTCTGCCCCTCTTGGATGGCATGTTTTACAATTTTGAAACAACTGTGTTCATCTTTGACATTTCTTTTTACAAATCATTTCAATTAAATCCACTTTAAAAGCTGTATTTGAAAGATTAGCTCTTGGGCAGGCCGGATGAGTACATCCAGTACAGATAATAGGGTGCTGAGGGAATCACTTTATGTGAAGGTTATTCAAACAAGTAGTCATGAACTTAAGTGTAGAGTCAGAAAGCTTATTTTCAAAGCACTGGAAATATACTGTGAGTGCCTCTCCTTGCTGCAATTTTTATTTTTTTTTTCTGATTATGTAGCCTTTGCCTCCTTTCCATGCTTTCTACAGAATTTATTTCCACATTTTCATTTACAGTATAAATAATACAGAATTTGGGTGTGAACCAAATTCTTTGTATTCTGAACAAACCATAATTAACTTGGATCTAGCACAGAAAGCAAGCAGAGAGGCTTGACTCCTATACATTTTACCGTACACCTCCTTAACTGTATTAAGTGCCATGGAAACTCACCTAATTGGAAAATGCCAGTTTCCAAACTAGGGACTGTCTCCACATCTTGCATTTAGGAGACATTTGAGAAGAAATGAATAGCAGCAATAGGAGAAGAAAGCAGAGCTAAAAACATCTCTTACAATGGTATTTTAAACCCTTGTTACTTATTTTATCTACTCCTTCCAAACTTGTTTTGGTTTTGTTTTCTGTATCACACATGGAGAATGGCACAAATATCAGAGGTGCTGGATTCTCCTGGGAAACTCCATCAGCTGATGAGACCTAAGTACTTCATTTCCTACATCCCAGACAGCTGTGAGACCAGAAACAGGTGAGTTCCTCATGAATACTGCCATTCAGTATATTTTGTCAGAAAAGTACTTGCTATCCTGGATGCTAAGGATGGAAATAATCATTTGTTACATGGTCTTGTAGCAGATACCTGCTAAACTTCACATTGACAGTCCCACATATATGCTTAGACTCTGTGTTTCTTGATAAGAGACCCTACTTGGGCTTATTTGAATCATCAAGGAACAAGACTGAGAGAGGAGGAATTTACATGTGTAACTGGGAGCTGTTAACTGAAATTAGACAGCAAAGATTTAACAAAGTTCAAACTTTATTCCACCCTCTAATTCTCCACATTCACTTCATTTTTAATATAGTTGCTCCGCTTCAAATATTAAAACTACAGAAGTATCAGTTGTCCTCTTCCCAGTATTTTTGGGCACTATATAAACTAATCAGTAGTTCCTCTTAAGCAGACAAGAAATATGTTGGAACAAACCAGTTTTTTGATGGGTTAGGGGAAAAGGATACTACATTTATTTCTCTGTTTACATCCTGCTTCTTGTTTACAGATATATGTGTTATACAAAATATCATATAGACTTTGAAATTTCATGTAATCTAGGAGGACACAAGAAAGTAATGCAATAAATATAAATTACTTACTGTGAAGACATCTTCACTGCCTCTCTGAAATAATTTCCCCTTCTCTCCATCAAGAAAAATAGGCCCTGAACTGCCATGATTCCCATACAGTATGATATAAACCTTTGAGCTTGTTCCTGCAGATGGCATATCGCTGGTGAGGACTGACACCTTCCATTTCCCAGCTATCAAAAGATAAAAAGACTTGCTGAATTACTGAAGCTCAAGATTCCTAAGTAAAGTGTATTTCAGTAATCAGAATTCTAAATAATATCATGTCGAATATAAAAATATGTATTTCCCAAAGATACAGCAAATATTGTCTGTGGTAAGTTGTGCATGCGAAAATCAAGAAATGTCAGGTTGCATTTACATCTTTTCTGTATGCATGCGATAGGTGACAAACTCAAATTGCATGACTGTGTATCAGTTTTCAAATACAACATTTGAAACGTTGTATTAAATTGTATGAAATAGGTATTCCTGTTTGTTTAGGATATGCCAGCTCTGCCCAGAGCAGTGCTGTGTAACAACACCCTTGCAGGGTCTCAACAAGCTACTTCTGGAACGACAAACTCATTGCTTTAAGCATTAAGAACTCTTAAGGTATGTCTACAAAGCCATGCAGATGTAACAGCTCAGACAAAATTGTCCAGTATGTTCTTGCATTGCAGTGTTGGCATTATACCTTCAGATATCAATACTCTTTCTACAGGTTAATTTCATTTTTAACAAGACCGAGTATATGGATTTAGGCTTTGGCTTAGTGGAAGGTGAGTATCAAGAGCATGGAGTCAAGAGAAATGATATCACTGAGGGGTGGCTGATAACAGTTTTTCATATTAACAACAATGTTAGGAAGGACTATTAAGAAAACATTCTCAAAACAGCTGATTCCCATCTCAAATGATGAACATTTAAGCACCTCTCAAGCTTATAAATATTGTTTAGCACCACTGATTAATGTAACTGTTTCTCAAAATAGACACTCTTTAAAGCACAAAAGTAGTATTGAAGAGCTTTATTAATTACAGAAGATCCCTGCCACCTACACTACATTTTACTTATGTTACTTTTCCATCCGTCACAGCATCCTCATCATATCCTTTCTAGCTAAAACACTGAGAAATAAGATAGTAAGGGCATGACATAATGATTATTTTTCTTGACTGAGATGCCTAAAATATATCTATGTGTCTTAAATTCCAGGCAATAAGAATTCCTACAGTTCAGTTGTAAGATTCAGTGAAACCAATTTTGTTTCCAGTATCACTCCATGTTTTCAGTGTTAGCCATGCACACTTTCTTTCTTAAATAATTTAACAGACACTGATGCATACACAGGATAAAGCTAAAGCTGACTATTTTTGAGGACCAATGAAAAGACTGATTTGAGGAATTTGCATTTTGTTTTCTACGGCATTCTAGAAAAAATAAGGTAGGATTAGTACCTTTATTAGCTCATATTTAGCCATATCTAAAAGAAAAGTTGTTTAAGAAATAGATTAGGCTGACCTAGTCTAGGTGTTTGTGTCAGTAAATTTCTGAATGGGAAACAAATGAGTTGAGAATCTATGTCCTCCATGCCTCTTAGCTGCTATGTTTGAATTATTAATACTGCTTTTAATAAAAGGCAGAAAAAAGTGCCCAGTATAGACACATTATAAATTCTAACCTCTAATGAGGTCTGATGGTAGAATCTATGAGTCCTGCCTGTAGTCAAGCTTTTGGTATAAGCATTTTGTTCTGTGTGGCCATTATGCTAGTACATAAATCACGCGTTCTTTGGGAATTGCAGTGGTGTAGAATTAGAAACCATTAAAATAGATATTGTTCCCCAGACTTTGAGTGAAGAGCCAGGAAATCATTAACAGAGTCCTTGCTTCATCTTTGAGGACAAAACTGCCAGTTCTGAAATGCAGCAGAGTGAATATTTTTTACTTCAGTATGAAACTGCCATGAATCTTTTCACATATCTGAGCTATTCAATAACAACACATGTATTAGCATCAGTTACACAAATACGTCTTAGGAAAGACTGTATAATGTTGTAACATTGGATCTGTTGATTTCATCTCTGCCTGAATCGTCCATTATCTTGAAATGACAGTGGTATCACTGAAGATCAGTGGATTTGTAGAGTATACTGTCAGCTGGGATGTATGAGACAAAGAACTACTTTCATAAAAAAAAAGCAACCTGTATTTACTAGATAAATTATGAACATCTGAAATATGTAGTATGCTATTTGTAAATACAGGTGTTCCAGTACTACTACTACTAATTCTTCAGCTTTAGCATAATAATACTGCTGTAGCAGGTCAGTCTTACCATACAGAGAAGTCTATCAGTTGCCAGCTCTAATAAGCATAAAACCCCTTTCTTTCCTATAATTCTCTCTTTCCAAATAGCATTTCTCTACACAAGTTCTACAACACTTCCTTTCAGCTGAAGACTAGCACTAAAAACAGAATGGTTCTGAAGGTCAACAGTGACTTTAAAATTTCACCCTGGGGACTAACTGTGATCTATGACCTATTTACTTAAAATTCGCTATTTTTTTCTTTCCACTTCATCTGTCCTAGAGTGGCATTCTGGTATTTACTTATTTGTTTGAAAAATGTTTGTAGGTTTATGACCTAAAATGGTCCAAGTAGGCAGTAAAATTTTTTGAGGATGTAGACATAATATGAAAGAAGTTCTATTACTTAGGCGCAGGAATCTGAAATATGTTGTTATTACTATGACTTTGGAGTGGACACCACTACCTGAGAGATGACATTGTAGCACTTTTCTGAACAATACTGTGAGTACACAAATACTGTATATACAGTTATAAGTAACTATTTTGTCATTATTAAATAATGAACTGCAAAGCAGTTACTCTTTCCATTGGATTAAACTTCATCCTTAAAAGAATTGCCACAGCTTCAACACAATAAACTAGAATTACAGTGAATAAGTGCTAACTGCTAGGCCCGAGGAAGAGAAATAATTCAAAGAATCACATTTTCCAACAACTTTTGTGACCCTTCTTAAAAGCTGCTGTAATCTACTTTGTTCACAGCTGAATTTAGCTTGCTGTTTCTATTACCAAGGCAGTTCTATACTTCACCAAGCTTCCTGTGAGGCATGACAGGGAACCTACATGTTAATCTCACTTATAACTAACAAACTTGGATAAGTGTACACTATCAAATTCCCTCTAAGCAGGTGTATCTAGTATAACAAGAATTGCATGGCTTTGCAGAAACCTGCTGATGATACAGCCTGAAAAATGGATGAATCAAATGAAATCCTGTAACAGCAAAGAAGATAATAGAGAAAAACAGGAACATCATTGTTCCACGACATGATGTCTAAGAGAATAATTTGGAAAGTCAGTCTTAGAAAATGAAGAAATGATGGTTGTAGTGTATTAGGCGAATAGCGGGGACTCGGGCTGTTACGGGTAAGGTTCCACCTCCCTAATGAATATGCATGACGCAATCATGTGGGCGTGGTAAGCCACGCCTATTACCTAGAAGGCTCGGTGCCAAGGTTACACCCAGAAGGCACTGTGCCAAGGTCATACCCAGAAGGCTCTGTGCCAAGGTTATATAAGGGTGTGTAAACTTGAATAAATTGCCATTTTGCCATGTGCTCGCTTGCTACTGCCTTGGCATCTGGCCCAGCCGCGAACAGTCAGGAATGAACACGGGACAATTCACTATTACAATTGGTGACCCCTCCGTGTGTCCTGACTGGGGCTGTTTATTCGGCTTGTTCCTGCTACGGTAGTGACAATTTTTTCGTCGCGGAGTAGACAGAAGCCCGGTCGAAGGAAAATCGGCCGTTATCCTTCGTTGTTGGGACATTTGCGCCAGATACTGACCGCGGGTTAGTGGTGCCATGGAAGCCGTGATTAAGGTACTCTTTTCTTCCTGTAAATCTCTCCCTCACAAACAGGCTCCTTCTAGGAAGGAGCTGTTTGCTCTCCTTTCCTTACTAGAGAAGGAGGGGCCGCTGGCGGTCCCCTCAGATATTTACGATCCTGCTACTTGGGATGGGATTACTTCTGTGTTGACACAGCGCATTCTTGTCACGCAGAAAGCCTCAGAGTTTAAGACCTGGGGTTTGGTTTTGGGGGCCCTTAAGGCGGCCCGTGATGAGAAACTCACTAACGATCGGGCAAAATCGCTCCTGGGATTAGAGCCTGGGGGGGGGAGTTCTGTCCTCTCCGGGGGGGGGAATCCTGCTCTCTCCGGGGGGGGGAATCCTGCTCTTTCTGGGGGGGAGAATCCTGCTTTTTCTGGGGGGGGGAGTTTTGCCCTCTCTGGGGGGGAGAATCCTGCTCTCTCCGGGGGGGGGAATCCTGCTCTTTCCGGGGGGGGGAGTTCTGCTCTTTCCGGGGGGGGGAGTTCTGCTCTTTCAACAGGCTCGGCTGCAGAGCAGACAGCGCTGGGTCCATCTGCCCCACCCTGCATCCCCTCTTCTCAAGAGGATTCGCAAGTCGAAGTTGCTCAACCTGTTGAGCAAGGTCTACACCAATCGCCCCCCCCCTACCCGGCAAACACGCTGTATCCTTCCCTACAAGCGGTGGGGGGGGAGGGTGGACAAAAAGGCGAACAAAGGAAGGGGGCAGGACATTGCCCTGCTGCCACATTCCAATGGTATCAAGGATGGGCCGCAGCATCTGCAGCGGCTAATCAGGTTCTACCAGATTCCAGTCATTCCTCTGATAAGGAAGAGGCTGCCCCTACGCAGTGGGGCCAGCCCACATTCACTGATTGGGCAAAGGCTAGAGATTACATTCAAGCTGAAAATCCAGACACGCCTACTCTTGCTCTCCCTCTGGTGATTAGGAACGGGGTCTCTTCTTGGAAGCCTTTGGACTGCAGAGCAATTTCCCGTCTGTCAAAATTAGTCAAAGAGTTAGGATTAAGGTCCCCAGTTGTAATGTCAACCATTGAATTGCTTATGGCCCCTGGCCTGTTACCTTATGATATTGATAACTTGATGCGGGTTGTTTTTGACCCCATGCAACTCACTGTATGGCAGGATGAATGGGTTAGACAGCTTAAAGTTGTCGTGGCGTCAGCAAGACGCGATCCTGCCCATCCATGTAATCGGGGGGTCAACCGAACCACTCTTGATCGCCTGCAGGGTTTGGAGGATGAGATGGTGGGCAGCCCAGACTTCCAAGCATTGGAGTTAGTCGCAGGGGAAGTGGCTGCGCTCACAACTGCCGCCCTACAAGCGATGAAAGCGGTGGCTAAAGTTGCAGAGCCCGTGTATCCATGGGCAGATGTCCAACAGGGTCCAACAGAATCTTTCTCTGACTTCACGAATCGATTGCTTCGCGCTGTTGAGGGATCGGACTTGCCTAAAGACGTTCAGTCTCTGGTGGTCAC
Organism: Excalfactoria chinensis; assembly: GCF_039878825.1. Lineage (NCBI taxonomy): Eukaryota > Metazoa > Chordata > Aves > Galliformes > Phasianidae > Excalfactoria > Excalfactoria chinensis. The sequence continues at coordinate 37,058,712 of NC_092826.1, forward strand.
TGACTGCCTTAAGCAAAAATCATTGCCAGACGTCCAGCAGATTATTAGGGCTGCGCCAGGTGAACTTAGGACCCCTGGAGAAATTATTAAGTATGTTTTAGATCATCAGAAAAGTTCCCCATTGCCAACAGATAGTCTTGTCACGGCTGTTAAGGATATGGCCGTGTCTGTGAACTCAGTAGTCAAATCTGCCGCGGCGGCAGTGGCCCAATCAGAGCCACCCACAGGAAAGGGTCCATGCTTTAAATGTGGACAGAAGGGGCATTTTAAAGCGCAATGCCCAAAAAAGGATACATCGGGGAAGAGGTGTCAGTTCTGTGGTACTGGGGGTCATGAGGCACGCCAGTGCCGGAAGCTTAATAACATGCTTCGGGGAAACGGGTGGGGGAGGGTCTCTGGTGCCCAGGGGACCTTCCCACATCAGTTCCCTGGGCAACATCTCCCGGTTCAGGGGGCCTTTGCGGGACAACAGAACCCCACTGCCCCCTTGTGGCCATAACTGAAGATCTCTTTCACCGCCCCATTGGCCGATTCATGATGTCTATTGACCCTGAGGCTCATGTGTTCGACCCCAACTCGACCTTTTTTACTGCTTTACTTGATTCAGGGGCTGATGTTACTGTTATAGCGGATTCTGATTGGCCGCGAAAGTGGCCGAGGACCTGGCAAAGCAATATCATCACGGGAGTGGGAGGTGCAGAAGTCCCCACCAGTAAATCGCGGTTCCCAGTTGAATTGGCATTGTTAGGAAGGGACGACACGATTGAAAGGCGTGCATTCATCACCCCCACCATTGCTCCTGTGACAGGTTCCATCATAGGAAGAGATGTGTTGCCAGTGTTTGGTTTCCAGTTGACAAATTCGTTCGGTTCCCAGGTGACAAATTTATGCTAAGGGCCACTGTCCATCATTTAGCGCTGCAGCATGCAATCCCACTTTGCTGGAAGGCTGATGCCTCTCCTGTATGGGTGGATCAGTGGCCTCTTCCCTTTGAGAAATTAGCAGCGCTCAAACAGCTTGTGTCACGGGAACTGACAGCAGGCCATATTGAACCCTCACTTAGTAATTGGAATACGCCTGTTTTTGTTATCCGCAAGGCTTCAGGTGCCTTCCGCCTGTTACATGACCTTAGGGCAGTTAATACACAGATTGTTCCCTTTGGTGCTGTCCAGCAGGGAGGACCTTTATTATCGGCAATACCTCAAGGATGGCCTCTGATGGTCATCGATCTTAAAGATTGTTTCTTTTCTATCCCTCTCGCTGAGCAGGACCGGGAAGCTTTTGCGTTTACGGTCCCGGTGGTAAATAACTTGGAGCCAGTCCGGAGATATCAGTGGAAAGTTTTGCCTCAGGGGATGGTCTGCTCACCTACTATTTGCCAGCTTGTGGTGAGCAGGGTTATTGAGCCTGTTAGGCAGGCAACACCGGGCTGTCAGATTGCTCATTATATGGACGATTTGTTACTTGCAGCGCCTGATCAGAGTTTGTTGGAGGGCCTAGCCTCTCGGATTATGAGTACTTTGACTTCTGCTGGCTTTGTCATCTCCCAAGAAAAAATACAGAGGGAACCAGGTATTGAATTCTTGGGACATAAGATTGGTCCCTCCACGGTTCTTCCTGAAGGATTAGAGATCGAGCCCTATATTACAACCCTATGGGATGTGCAGAAACTTGTGGGAGCTTTACAGTGGGTAAGGAATGCTATAGGTATTCCCCCCAGACTCATGAAGCCCTTTTATGATCAATTGAAAGGATCTGATCCTCAGGAGCCTAGGGAGTGGACACCTGAAATGAAGGAAGCCTGGAGAGAAATTCTATCTGCTAGCGCCAGCAATGCTCTCTCCAGATGGCAACCAGACCATCTGCTGGAGGTTGCCGCTACTAGATGTCAGAATGGGTCCGCCGCAGTTATTGGGAATACACTTAATTCTAAGGCCCGCCCACTGTTTTGGTTGTTCTCAGCACAGCCGACGAGAGCATTTACTCCATGGTTGGAGCAATTTTCAATCTTATTGCGAAAGGCGCGTCTCGCTGCGGTTAGAGCTTTTGGTAAAGATTTAGACATTATATATCTGCCTTCTATTTTTCGGACTGTTCAACCTCTACCTGATGAAGTTTCTCTAGCTGTGCATGATTTCTCAGGGAAGTTTTGTTATTCGGACTCTCTGCCTATTTTTGACTTGGCCCGACCCCTTCAGATTTCTTTGCGGGTGCGGGTACTAGACACTCCTGTTGAGGGTCCAACTTTGTTTACTGATGCCTCCTCTAGTACGGGACAAGGGGTGGTGGTCTGGCAGACCTCCGACGGGTCATGGGACCGCAAGATTATCTCTGATCCTACCCTAAGCGTTCAGATGCTAGAGGCTAGGGCCGTTGCCGTGGCCCTGGGTCTGTTGCCCTCAGTTTCCTGTAACATTGTCACAGACTCTGCCTTCGTGGCAAGGCTGCTATTACGAATGGGTAAAGAGGGATTGCCAAGTACTAGGGCAGCGACCTTATTAGAGGATGCTCTAGCACTTCGGACAACCCCTGTAGCTATCCTCCATGTCCGGAGTCATTCTGATGTGCCGGGTTTCTTTACTGCGGGCAATGATGTAGCTGATAAGGTGGCTGGAGGTCAGATTCTTACTCTTCGAGAAGCGCGGGAGCTTCACGATGCTCTACATCTGGGAGCCAGAGCGTTGGCTCGAGCTTGCTCTATTCCGATCACCTCAGCAAGAGAGGTCATCCAGACTTGTCCGCACTGTAACACTGCACCAGCCCTGGGGGCTGGAGTTAACCCGCGTGGTCTTGCCCCGTTAGAAATCTGGCAGACGGACTTCACGCTAGAGCCACGAATGGCCCCTCGCCAATGGCTAGCAGTTACAATTGACACTGCGTCATCTGTTATTGTAGCCACACAACATAGCCGTGCTAACTCGACGGCGGCTCAACATCACTGGGCTACAGCTATTGCTGCTATGGGAATGCCACGCCACATTAAGACAGATAATGGGTCTTGCTTTATATCACGGTCAACCAAGGAGTGGTTGGCTCGCTGGAACATCACACATACAACAGGCATCCCAGGGAATAGCCAGGGTCAGGCTATTGTGGAAAGAGCTAACCGCCTCCTCAAAGAGAAGATTCGTGTGCTTGGGGAGGGGGAAGGGTACTCAGGTAGAATCCCAGTAGGACAACAGGGTGAAATTTTAGCCCGTGTATTATATGCTCTGAATCATTTTGAGCGAGGAGAAAGCATGAGAACCCCTACCCAGAAACATTGGCAACCAAGGGTCCTGCAGGAGGGCCCACCGGTAAAAGTTAAAGGTGACAGTGGGTCCTGGGAATCAGGATGGACTGTATTAGTGTGGGGCAGGGGGTTTGCAGCAGTAAAGAGCAATGAGACTGGGGATATTCAATGGGTACCCTCGCGTCGAATTAAACCAGAATTGGCTAAACAAAACAAGAAGGCTGAGGAAGTAGCAAGAGCCGAGTGTTTCTTTATAGGACTTGCCGATTGGATGCCTGGAGAGACCGGAGAACCGAGAACAAAAGATATCCAGGAAGACGCTCCTGTGGATGCTAAAGAAGAAGAAGGGACGTGAATCACCTGACGAAGAATCTTTGCGGCCTACGAGAATTACTATGTTTACATCTATATACCTCCTGTGTTTATTGTGGTCACCAGTGGGGGGCATTCACCTGCTTAAACAGCCAGGAAACCTTTGGGTTACATGGGCTAATCAGACAGGGACTTCAGAATTTTGTCTCGCATTACAGTCAGCTACCTCACCCTTTCAGACATGCCTTATAGGGGTCCCAGAATGGGATGACTCTGCATTTAAGGGTTACCTGGGGGAAAAGAATGGTTGTTCGCAGTTCTGCGATAAACTAGAAAGATCTTGGAGGTGGCTGGGAAATGATTCCCTATACTATCTTGGAAAGAAAATGGCTTGTACTATTTGCAGGTTAAACATCACCCTTCCTGAGGAGCCTCAGCAGTTGGATTTGCTTGGCTCGCAAATGGTACAAAATGATACTTGGGACAAGAGTAGCTCAAAATGGTTGTCCCCTGGGTGTATGATTTTTGGCTCAATGAGAAGGTTAACTCTGACTAGGCAGCAACTTCTTGGGCCAGAAGGCCCCTACTGGGACCCAAAAACTAATCGATCTGTCTCATATACCCTTGTATATCCCCGTGATGAGGAGACCTTTGATATTGATGGAGCGTATTGTGGGTCTTACCCTAACGGGTCACTGCCTTATCCCTCTGGAGACTGCCCTTTAAGCGTTCCAATAGGTGGGATTGTTAATATTAGCAGGACGGATGGGTCTATCCGAAAGGTAGACTGTCAAGATATGAGTTTCAACAAGGGTTGTTGTGTTTTCCCTATCCCCAAATCATCACATTCGTTCATGGGAGAACTTTGGAACAATGACACAGCAAAAGCCTTACCACCAGGGATATTTCTTATTTGTGGGGATCGTGCCTGGCAAGGGATTCCTAAGAACCCAGTGGGAGGTCCTTGTTATTTAGGGAAATTGTCCATCTTATCCCCAAGTGTTTTTGAGATCTATAAGGCGTTTAATCATTCACGAGCAAAAAGGAGTATACATGCTCTGGAGCCTGACTGTGGGGATAATGTAAGGTTGTGGGGACCTACTGCTAGGGTCTTTGCCTCTTTCCTTGCTCCCGGGGTGGCTGCTGCACATGCTTTAAAAGAAATTGAGAGATTGGCCTGTTGGACTGTTAAACAGGCTAATGTTACCTCCAAGCTACTTTCAAATTTGCTTATGGATGTGGAGAGCATTAGACATGCTGTACTTCAGAACAGGGCAGCAATAGATTTCTTGCTTCTTGCCCAAGGGCATGGTTGTCAAGATGTTGAAGGGATGTGTTGTTTTAACCTGAGTGATCATAGTGAATCGATGCATAAGCAGTTAGCTTGGTTGCAAGATCATACCAAGAAGATTGGCATCCAGGACGATCCATTTGGGGATTGGCTGAATAGTACATTTGGAGGTATTGGACCTTGGATTAAGCAATTACTAAAGGTGCTAGTGATAGGGCTCATTATGTTTCTCGCATTGATGATTTGTATACCGTGCATCATCCAGTGCCTCCAAGGATGCATCAGACGGATGGTGACGGGAATCTTCGAAGAGAAACGCGAGCAAGAACGGATGTATGAGAGACTCTAATGAAGAATGAAGAACAAAAAGCGATCGGGTTGTTACGGGTAAAGTCACTTTATCATAGGGAGGGGGAAATGTAGTGTATTAGGCGAATAGCGGGGACTCGGGCTGTTACGGGTAAGGTTCCACCTCCCTAATGAATATGCATGACGCAATCATGTGGGCGTGATAAGCCACGCCTATTACCTAGAAGGCTCGGTGCCAAGGTTACACCCAGAAGGCACTGTGCCAAGGTCATACCCAGAAGGCTCTGTGCCAAGGTTATATAAGGGTGTGTAAACTTGAATAAATTGCCATTTTGCCATGTGCTCGCTTGCTACTGCCTTGGCATCTGGCCCAGCCGCGAACAGTCAGGAATGAACACGGGACAATTCACTATTACAGATGGTTGTGTCATTGGAGTCCAAATAGAAACAGATGACACAGAAAAACATAATACCAGGTCAAAAAAACAAACAACAGCAACAAACAAACACAAAAAACACAGAAGAATACCCTGGCTGCTAGAAGCTAATTTACAAAACTGAGGATCTTTATGAAAATAGTACATTCACCAGATGTTCTTTATTTTGAAACAAACACTACTGCCAAAACTACTGGTTGAATGAATAAATACCACTAACAGCCTGAAGTAAGTGATCAACTAGAGGAAAATCGAATTCTCTGAAATTCTAAAATAGAAGTCAAAGGTGAAGTAAGATGATAAAAATCATCTGAATACTCACGCATAACATGAAGAAGAGTTTGACATCTTGGAATGTATTCATGGAAAACATTTTCTTTTACCAGAGAGGTTATGAAAGTACCATAATGATTAGTAAGCATGGTTTCAAGTATTATGTAACAGAACTTGTTCATTCCCTACAGGCAGTTTTAATGCACATAAGCAGAACATCTGATAAATGTAGAAAAAGTAATGAATAATATAGGATTCTGAACAGTAAAATGAAGGAAAGATGTAATATTGAGGAGGGTGCAAATGAAGACATGCAGTTACTACTAGCACAAAACATGGATTTGCATATTCAGAGGTAACAAACTCTGAAGAAGCAAGCACACCTGGAGCATGGTTCTCAAAAGATAAGTGAGGTACGTAGCCTTCAGAAAAGCTACAAGAGCACAGATGGATAATAAGAAATGAAACAGAATCTGCTTGGATCACATTTACTTTGGAATGGGATAAACAGTGCAAGTCAAAATCAAAAGTGTATTATTAAGATACTACCTAATTTATGAGAATAAATCCTACTAAATAGTAGAAAACACTTATTTCTAAGTGACAGAATCAGTATATCAATACATTTTTCCTCATATAGTCAACTACTGGGGAATATATATATTTTTAATTATACTATTTACAAGATATGTAAAAAATATCCCTAAGATAAGAAAAAATAAACTGGTTCATTTTAAGTTAAAATGAAAAGAATGACACCAATAAGCTTTGAAATAAGCTTTCAAATGGCAAATATAAAAATATAAAGGAACAGGTTAATAAAGTCAAATGTACCGAAAAGTGAAATATAACAAAAGAAATAAAAACAAAACCACAAAAATGTTATATAATATTATATATTAAAAGAGAAAAAACAGAGAAAGACTACATACACCACACACTGAATCTGAGAACCCAGAACTCAAGTTCAACCATCCAGCCAATTCCTTAATCACTAAGTGATCCACCCATTAAATCCATGTCTCTTCAATTTAGATCAAGGATGACATGTAAGACAAAATAATTCATCTTTGCATACATAAAAAAACAATAGTTCTAAAATATCTGAATATTATATGAGAAAGTAGTATTTAAAAATGGAAAGGTGGACCAGCACAAGAATGCAGAGCAACAAACAAACTAACTAACCAAATGGGAGTTTATAAATTTGTACCAAAATGAGGGGTACTCATTTATAGAGATACTAGTAAATTGCTCAGGAATCTGTACAGAGATTTATCTGGATTTTGTATTTCCATCAATACACTCCATAGCAAAGCTTCTGTAATATGGTTGGAGAATAAGAAAATCCAAAGATGTATGAAAAAAAAAAAAAAAAAAAAAAAAAAAACATGCAACAGCATAAAATGTAAGGAAATGCATTTAAAAAATACAAGTAAGGCACAATGTTATAAATAGTAAACTTATCGATTAGAAAAAAAGGGAAAAAAGAGGGGAAAAGAAAAAAAAAAAAGAGAGAGAGAGAGAAAATCACTAATACATTGCATAGTTATGACTATAAGATGCACCAGGAGAAAAAAATTCAATAGAGAAAATTTCTGATCATTGTCAAAGAGTTCAGTCACAATCTTCTAAATGCTGCAATAAGCTCTGGCAATGCCGTTCAAGATGATAATAATAAATAAATACATAAATAAATAAATAAATAAAACTAGAATAGATCCCAAGAAAGACAAACATTATGATTAGAGGAAATGGAGAGACTATCCTATATAGAAGGAAAAGATGAAAGATATATGATACTTCTTGTTTTAGTAATAGTAAGACAAAACTGCATTCCTTCCAGAAGAATGGCATAATCTTTATAAAGCGTTTAAATGCCTGCAGAATTTTCTTCTTCTTTTCTTAACAAATTATTTGATATGCTTGTCACTTCCAAGTATATTTCATCCTGACTCATTCAGAAAGATCCTCTATGGATTTTGCAGTTAATTCACAGAATTAAGCTATATATAAGTAGTTCATATTACTCCTCATGGTGTTTTTTCCCTCTTTCAGTCACCAGAATTTTGAAGGTCTATCTTCAGTCTTCTCCAATCTTACCTAATAAAAGCAATTTTATTTTCTCTGCATATCTCAGCTACTTAATATTCTATGTCTTCTCTGAATCATTAATGAATATATAAGCCCTATGGAACACCTCTGTGAACCTTTTGTCCTTCTGCTCTGAGCTGACCATTTTATTCCTTCTCTTCTAGTTAATGTACGGAAATGAAGAGATCTTCAGTAAATATAATGATAATTTCATCCCTTGCTGTGGTCTCTCTTGATTGTAACCTAAGGCTGTGCCCCACGTCTCACCTGAGTTCTCGGTTTGCTCGGTAACACTGCAATAAGCATCTGATTAAAGGCTCTGGAACATTGGAATAAATTAAGGTGTCATGAATGTCATGTAGGGTGAATGTGAATCCATCTTAAAAAATGCAAGTGATGAAGTCATGTGTATAACTGTCTGTGTAAGCTTTAGGCATTATTACTGGTACACAGCATGCTATATGGCATTTAGACAGATTTGAGTGATTTTAATGATTATTTTTTAATCCATAGGTTTTAGTTCTGCATTGATATGTAAAAGGATGAAAAAATACCACTGAGACACTCCATTTGGAGCAGTTCTAAAACATGCTGAGGAATATACCCAGAAATGGGGAGACACGACCAGTGTCATCAGATAAGCACACAGCTGCTTGGCATGTAACTAGTCAATATCACAGCATTGCATCAGGGTTGTAAAGTTCATTTATTACAAGTACATAATACTGCTTCAAAAGATAGAAACATATCAGCTGTTTATGAGGAAATATACCTGCCACTAGCCTCCTAAAAAGAACTGAAGAGCTATTTGTTTCCCTACCTGTACTGCAACCCCCTCATGCTCCAGATCCTGATTTTGCTTCTCCTCCATGTTCCCTGTTTGCCAAAAGGAGACAATCAAGGCTCATGAGCCAAAAGGTATTTGTGTCAGGCTTCAGTTAGGTCCCCAGTCTGGATAACTGAATAACTATAGTCCAGTCTGCGGCAGCAAAGACCTACCAGTTAGTCCAGTCACGGCTTCCAATAGTACAGAATACCAAATTCATTTTCTCTAACTGAAAAAATAGCACCTTCCTTCTTCAGGTATGCTGACTTTATTGACATTTATTAAACATGCAGTATTAAGGATTAAAATCTAAACAAAGTAAAACAAAAACAAATAACAAGAAAGAAATACTCTAATATATCATAATATATGTATTTTCTCCAATTTTATATTTAAAACCATTTACTGAAAATTGTAAACCACACACAAACGCATACTACATACACAGGATATTAAGAAATGCTGTAAACAATTATCTAAAATAATTTGATAACATACTGACAGACTCTGAAACACATTAATAATATTAACAATAATATTAAATATTCCAAATATTCTCATAGTACTTCATATTTATAGAAAGAAGAAAGAAAAGAAAAAAAGACATGGATAACATAATACAGAGGTTAAAAAAAGAACACACAGTTAACACTTGTAAAATAAGTAGAATAGTTTTAGGAGTAAGTGATGCTGCCTTTAAAGGGAATATGGCAACGGCAATCAAGAAGTCCATTGATGCACAGTTTCCCTTTCACAGTTCCTGTGCAATTCTATGTAATGAATAGGTATGATCCTTTTCTAGTATCCTACTAGATAGGATAAAAGAGGCAAATGTCACTTGGAGTCTGGACCTTCCTAGAAACAGACTGAAAGACTTCTTTGTTCACTTAATTACTCTGAATTTGGCTTTAAAAACTGAAATTGCTATTTTATAATGTTAAACTATATAAAAAAAATATGACTACTGATTCCTGCTTTTCATTGCAATACAGTATTTGAATAGCATTTCCTACTTTTCTTTTCAAATTAAACATTACAGTTGATTTAGTACAGGACTAAGCATTTATACTGAATGATAACTATCAAACCATTTATCAAATTTCATGAAATACAGACATCTTATTTAAAACTTAAGGTATTTTAAATGTTAATTCTTTGCTCTAACAAGCAGTAGTTGTTTCTCTAAAGAGGTTGGTATGCTACTAATAAAGTTAACATTTAGGGGAAAGCAGCTTTTTAACTAAGAAATCATCATCTTAGAACAGTTTATTTTCCATAATGTTTCCCAGAAAAAAAAAAAAAAACAATCTAAATAATAATCTGTATTTCAGCAATTTTATACAATCGTGCTTTATATTTATCTGTGTGATGTATATTTATCTCACTGTGAATTTCATTGGATATGACATTTAGTGGTTCAATTTGTGAATACGTTTATGGAAGATGTTGTCACTGATCTGATGTTACAGGACTTCCAAGACCACTATTATGTGACCTTCTTATGTTTGCTGCATCCATTCTTAACTGCGCAAATGTAAACTTCTTCCTCCTCTTCTTCTTCATCTTCTGTAGGAAAGGCATTTTCATTTTTTATATTCTCAGAGGCATTATGCTCAATATTATTTAAAAAAGTGTCACATTTCAAAAGTATTTCAGACTGAGTTTCTACTGGATCCTCTACTGTGGGAGACAGTTTTTCTTCAATATAATTTCTGTTTATCCTTAATGCTTGGCACGTTTTTGGCTTTGTGTTGGATGGCTCATTATTTGTGCCTACAATATGATCACAGGATATGTGCTTGGATACATCGTTTTGACAATTGATAATTACCATAGGCTTAGCTTTCACATCCCCTATGCTATATAACGTCTCTAAATTGATCTCATTTTTCAGAGTTGAAGACATCGGTATCCCAATGTTACCAATAAAATCTAGTGTGTTACTAGCATTAAGTCTATTAAAAATACTATTGGCAATCTTATTGATTAAGTTGTTCTTCAGGTTCACACAATTATTTTCACTTGTTACTAAATTTTTGCCTGACCATTGCAAATGTTCAATATTTTTGTTCAACAAACTTAGACCTAGCTGGTTCTCAATATCAGATATTTTTTGGTAAGCATATCCTCTTTGTTCCTCATTAATTGGTGTTACCATCACCATCAGTATTGGACAATGTTGGCCACATATAGCATGGAGCTTATCCAGAGAATCTTCTTCCTGAAGAGCACTTCTGTTAGCATTACTATTATCAGTTGGCTGAGACTGTATGGGTTCATCATTCAAAGGCTGCTCCAATGGATGCACCCTGTTATCAGGCAATCTAAATTCTACAGATGCAAAAGCTGGAAAACTGGTATCAACCTCTCTGGAAAGCTGAGTGGAAGTAGAACATACCGTGCCTGAAGGTTTGATCTTTTCTTTGTTTTCTACAGGAAGAGAGGTGGTTTTACCACTGAGACTAGGTGTGCTTTTTGTACTTAAGTCATCCTGCAAAGGGTCTGAATCACTGCTGTGAGGTATATTGAAGTAGTTGCAAAAATTTTTAGAGGGTCTTACCATGTCTTCAAGCTCTGAAGAAGAGATTTCATTGAGGATTGGGTACTGATTCACATTGCCAAAATGTGAGTATGGAGCATCATCGCCATTAGTATCAAGGACTGTGTCAGCTGATGATGTATCCAAATTGCCATACATTCCAGTCTGCTCAGGTGGTGATCTTCTTATCAAATGATTTTCTTTGAGAAGCCATTTGCCTTTATCAATTAATACTCCTTCATCTTCTTTAGCAGGTGTACTAGAGTGACTGTGTTTCTTTGGAAATTCTCCTGAATAGTTATAAGTAGAATTTGTCTCTTCTCCATCAAGTGTAGGTTGTTCTGTTGGTAAAGAAATATTTTCTCTTTTCTGTATAGTGTCATCCTTGTTAATGATATCTGGAAATTCTTGTGATTGCAGTGAAGAATGTGAAAAGTTATCTGCAGAAAGAGGCCTAGATTCTTGGAAAAAAATAGTGTTTTTTGTCACCACTGCAGAATGGAATTCTTCAGTATCTTTCTGTAGTACTTTAGATATATAAGGATATCCTTTCTGAAAGTCAGGCTTAAATGCAGCTTCTGTCTTACCATAAAGTCGTTCAATAGTTCTTTGTACATAGCCAGTATTATAATGTTTTTCAAGTACTGCTTCCTCCCCACTTTCATTGGTCAAATCACTGGATGCTCTAAAGTTATAATCACTCTCTTCAGTATCTGGTCTGTAATCTGACCAATCTGAAGTAGCAGGACTTTTAAAACATTTTTTTAATTGAGAAGGTTCTGAACATGTTCTGTTCTCCTGTTCTTCTACCTGCAATTTCTGTTCTCCTTCACTCATGTCATATTCTGTAATTTGCTTAGATTCATAACAAAAAGATAATGGAGAGTTTGTAGATGACCTCTCAGAGGTTTCTTCACAAGTTTCTGTGTCTTCCTTCCCTTCCTGTACAGAATAATCATTGTCACTATATTCTACATGGGTGTCAGCACCTTGTTTATGTTGGTTATTTGCTTTTTTGTCACTCAAATTTGGATGAATCATCTCATCTTCCCTATTATCAGTAGTAACATGTGAAATATCTTCACCACAGTCTATCTCAGAAGTATCCTTATCTAAAGCACAATTTTTATCATTAGAAGTAACACTTTGAGCTGTTGAATTAGGCTCTATTGAAGTATCCGACTCTTCATTAATGAATGATGCATCAGTGTTATCTTGAGGATTTTTATGCAGGTTGTAAGCCTCTTCTTCATTTGCTTCAGGTAGCTCTATAGCTGATGGAAGGCTATGTTTAGTTGAATTAGTATTGGCATATTGATCACCTAGCTCTGTTCTGGGAGAACTCAATTCTGAAACCTCTGTTGCTCTACAAACCTCTTCCTGTATATCAGAACAGCTTTCTAAATCACCAGACAATTTTAAGTCTTCTTCAGTATTCAAATTGTCCTTTGCAATACAAGATTTATCTGATTTTTCATCTTCATGCAAATATACAACATTATGAATTTCAGATATAGGCATATTTTCATGGCAACATGTGACATTTTGCTTTCTGTGTTCCTTCCCAGTGTGTAATAAGTTATTTTCTGTTGAATGTTGAAAATGTGAGAAAGCAGCCTTCAGTTCATCAACTTTTTCTAAGACTGTTCCCTGTTTCAGGAACTGTAATTGCATTAAGATTTCAGAACAGCTACAGGAAGCTTTTTGAATATCGTCTTTGATTGTGCCAATCAAATTCTCTCTCAGACTCAGAAGTAGTAGCCACGCTAGGAGGAGGTTGGAGGAAGAACCAAAAACTGGCAGAGAAAGATCTGGAAGACTGCATGTTTTTTCCATGCATCCACTGTGCTCTTTCTGGAGACCAAGCAAAGTTGATTGCAACTCATGAAGCAAAGTACTAGACATGCAATTATTCTGAATATCAGTTCCAATTTTCTCATTGCCAATTGTACAATCAACTTGAACAGCAACTTCAGACCTTTCTCTCTGACATAGACTGGTGTCTTGGATATCACACTCTGACACCTTTTTGTCACTAATATGTGTTTCATGAAACAAGTGCAGTTTACTAGCTTGATGAAACTCTGACTGTAGTAAATACTTGGCTTCTTCTACTATTGTTGTTTTATCATGAATCAAAGAATCGGTTTGCTTTCCGCTTGACTGTTTGGCTGATTCTTCTGGAGTTCCCAATTCAAAAAGAGGCTTTAATTGTTTTTTTGTTAGATTATGTTCAAACAAATGTTTCTTTCCAGTCATCTGTACTTTATTGATAAGATACCTATCCTCTTTATCCATAAAAGCATCAATCTTTTCTTTAGAAAAATGACAGTTGTCACTATTATTTACATTCCCATCTTTTTTGTTTATAGGGGGCAAGACAGCATTTGGTGACAGGTTTTTCAGCCAACTTTGGACACAGTTTTCAAGTGAATGCTCAACAACATCCTCTTTAAAATACTCCCGTTTCAGGGCCTCTAGTGTAATAGAGCTGTCTGACATGCTTAATTTATTTTTACTTTTACTCAGATTTTTCTTCTTCTTTTGTTTTTTCTCTTTCTTTGATGCTAAATTTTCCAAAACATTCTCCATTTCTTTTTCTATGTTATGATCTTCAGGCACTTCTGACAATGGATTTGAAATCATTGCTGAGTTAGGCATCCGTTCAAAGACATTAGTCATGAGATTTTTGCCTTCCTTTGCAGGACTCAGTTCATCCTGGCTGTTTTCGGTTTCAGTTCTTGAATCAACTGACATTAGGCCATCTTCACTTTCTGCAGACAAAAGGGAACTATCTTTTTTGCCTGACTTCAATTTTACCTCAGTCAACTGTCTATTAGCTCTTGGTTTCTTATTAGATGATGATATTCCATTTTGTTCCACTGATTCAGGGTGATATATCTCATCTTCAGGACATTTGCTTTTCTCTGAATTGGCAGGTCCATCATTATCTTTTATGAGTAATCCATTTCCTTTTTTCTGAAGCCTGTCAGAACAGTTATCTGTAGCTTGGGTTGCAGAAACTTGTGTTGTTTCGCTTGTGATAAGCATTCCCTCACTTTTAATTATCCCTGAGAATTCTGCATCTTTTTTATTTTCATTTATCTCTCGCTCTGAAAAATTGGACAATGATTTTCTCTTCTTCTTCTTCTTGTTAGTGAGGGAAGATGCAGATTGGCTTTCATCAGCCACATGTGATGCCATCACACATTCAGACAAGACTCTGATTTGATTCTCAGTTTCATTAACAGTAGGAAAGAATCCAGTTGTTGGATTTATTTTCTCAGTAGGGGCCACCACCATCTCCATCTGATTATGTCCATGACAGGCTGAATGCAATGAATCTTGAGAAGAAGTTGACAAATCAGAAGTTTTACGTTTTATTTCTTCATTTTCCAACTGAGAAATTTCTGAATACCTAATGTAAGAGCTGAGAGATCTTCTTATTTGTTTTATATCGCATAATTCACGAATATGGTCTGCTGAAACTGGCCTGGTTGTCTTGCATGTTTTTGATGATGGCATGAAACCACTGATGCTGGCTTTGCAGGTTGATACTAAACTATTATACGTACTTTGTTCCATAGCTGATTTCTCTAATACATTCTGTACCAATTCAGGCTCATCAGATACATCTAACGTCTTCCTATTTGAGGTTCCAATTAAATCATAACTTTTGTGCCTTACTTTAAAAAGCATTTCTTCTTTTATATTCTCTGTAGAAAGCTTTAATAAGTCATTGTCGCTTAACTCATTAATCTTTGGATTACTGACACTTGATTTTTTTGTGCTTGACTGTGCTACCATGCAATACTCAGATTTATTTTCTCCACTCTGTATTTCCTCACTGTAGGAAAACTGTCCTATTGTCTTCTCCTGAACCTCTTTCTCAGAAACTAAGGTGACACTTTCAACTACTGCTTTCTTTTTTCTAACACGTCTTGGCCCAGGGGTGGGAGGCCTATAAAAATGAGGTCTGATATTTTCCTCAGGTACATTGCTTACATCTAGATCTCCAGAACTGTTCCTCTGACAGATATGATAAGCATCCATTTGTAAATCAGACTCTGATTCTTTATCTGAGACTTCTGTATGGAGTTGCTTTAATGACTCTCGTTCTTCTTTACCGTTGCTGTCTAAAAATGGAGCATCCTTTTGTTTTATACACTCTGATACTTTTACACCGGATAAGCAGTCTTCTGCACCCATCACAGAATTGCAAATGACAGCATTTTTTTCATCAGAAAGGCCAGCACGACTTACAGTTGTTGTCCATTTAATAGTTTCTTCCTCCTTAATTTTGAATCGAACTTTCATTTCCACTGTCATACTGCCATCTTCATTGAGGTGAACAGACTTCTCAATGTCATCTTCAAAATGTGCCACAGATAAGTCTTCCCCGTGTACTGTCTGATTTCCTCTTATGCCTTTATGATTGTCAGGAAGATAGGAAGAATCTGAGTTGTTATCATTCAAGTTGTTATCATTGCTGGACCCTTTACCAGAAGAAACTGAGAATATCTGAGATCTTGGGCTAGAGATCACTTCAGCTCTCACTACCAACAATTATGTTTAAAGAACCCGAATTCATTCAGTAGATTGAGAGTAAAGCAGATAGATATGATGGACAGGTTCCAGATGATCAAACAGTAGACAGGTAGCAAAGGAAAAAAAAAAAAAAGACAAGAAGAAATGAGAAAAATTAGTACAAAAGAATTTAATGAAGTTTATTTCCTAGAGTATTAGAAAATAAAGAGGAAAAAAAAAAAAAGTAAAAATTAACTATTAACTTCAAGAAATACTTAAGAGAGCAAAATGCAACCAATTTTTAATAAAATATCAAGATTTTAACTATTTTTTTCTCTTCCTTATTTTGTGATAGACACTGAAATGATAGAGCTATATTTCTACTTGAAGCTCCAATGCCTAAAAAGGTAATGTTCTCATTGTGTACTCATTTGGGAGATGATGTTACCTTGAACTTTTCAAGAGTTTCACACACCTGCACCGGTTGGAGCTTTAAGCTAACTTTATACTTTTTCTAACAATCACAAGCATAACACCTTCTATTAGTCCTCACAGTGAGTGCTAAAATGTATCAGCCAATGTGTAAATACATCTCTCCAGGTCTTAATCCAATGATCTGCAACATATGAGTCATTACTATGAGCAGTGTTATTGACATACGTGACTAGAGGCTTCAGATTCAGTCCCCTAGACTGACCTTCTATGGAGAAGTAAACTTCTCTATGTTTGAAGCATTTGGACAGCTTATAAAATCTGAATTTAAATCAGGACACTCTGAGATGCATTTTATGCTACAGCACACTAGATGACAGTTTCAAATGCAGTGAAGCCAATGAGAATACTGTTAGACTTCAGCAAGTTATGAGCATGGGCCAATAAGAGCTTGCATACACATTAACTACTTTTTCTCCAACTACTTTTTCTCTCTTATTGCTGTTAACTAAGGATTAGACAAAGAATTTTATCAGATTCTCAACTATTCACTTTTTTTTTTTTCCTTTTATTTTTTAAGCATTGTAAGCCTGGATTTCTGACTTAAAGCAGGATTTGGATATGAATTTTGGACTCTTCAGAATTTGCATTCACAAAATGTTCCAATTCATTTTTTCATTTCTCCAGTTCATTTTGACTCGTTACTGATGCTCTGCAAAAAGCTGTCAAGCTATGAAAGTCAAAGAACATGAAGGCCATGAAAAACTAAAATGAATAGTTTGGCAGAGACATTATAAACTGTGAGGGATATGGAAGAAATCCCTTCAAGTAAATGGAAGTTTAGTGTCTTATACAGAATCATGCTCCATGACAAAGTGAAGATTACCATAGAAAATCTCAGCATAGAAACAATTATAGCATACCCTAGGCTCTACAGCATAGCATACAACTATATCATGAGCGCACACTACCTCTCGATTAAACAATTTCCCCTGAGATAGCACTTCTGCCCTACAGCATACTCTAAGGCTAAGGATTCATGAATGTCCTAAAGCTCTACTGCTGCATCATTTTTTTCCCCATAGCCTGAGGCTTTTCAGCTGGCCCAGCTTCTCTCCTCATATTCTTGATCTAACCATTTCACATTCACTGAAATATCTCAGTGGCAGGTTTCTTGAGTAGTCAAAAGAAAAGTGTATATCACAAGCATGAGGATATAGGAAATAGTAACAGTCTCTGTAGGCTTCACAAAAAGAGTCTGAGTTTGTATGCTGATAACTGCTATGATGAATTTCATGTTTATGCTGACCATGTGACATAGGAAAATGTGAAAGTCATGAGAATAAATTAAATTCCCATTTGCTAAGTTCTGAAAACTGCACAAAAGTTTTGCTAAATCAATTTAGATAGTTTAGAATTCTGAAGTAACCTTTGGGGTCTCTGTTATCTATGCTATTATTAAATGCAATACCAAAAATAAAAATAAAAATAAGTGCATTAAAATAACAATAACCATCAACTTCATTGAAATATAACATATATCTTGATTTGAATTCTTGTTCTAAATCAGCCAGTTTGAGAGAAAGTATGCATACTAACTGAGTTCTTAGCAGAAACTCATATTTTAAAAGGAAAATTAACACTTTTATCTTTCTGATTCCTACAGATGAGTTGAAACAAAAATAAACAGTTTCAGTTGGCCTTTTTGAATATCCTTGATCCCAGTAAGATTGTCATGGTTTACATCTTATGCTGTGAGAGATGAACCAATTAGTAAAAGTATAAATTAATTCAAAGAACTTACTGTTTTCACTTTCTGACTTGGCATTTGCTTTGGGGTACACACGATTTGCAATTCCAAGCAATTTAGCAGGCCTTGAATACCCTAGAGATTCATAATTGCTTGGTTTAAAAGGCTCTCTCCCTGCAGCAACTACAGCTCCAGAGCACGATATCAGGGCCTGAAGATTAGGAACCTGCAAAGAAAAAAAAAAAAAACAAAAAGCAAAAAACAAACCCATGACATTAAGTTCTCCGCCTTAGCAACCACAAAAAATAATGTAAAAGATTTATCTCTTTCATGCTTTAATATCTTCACTTCTTAGTCTCTACATTACATTGCAGCTGGCTATTAAATATGTATCACAGAGCAGAATTAATTTTTCAATTCCTATAAGGAAATTCCTATCTCTATGAGGGTATGTCTCGTTATATAAGTATACTAGAAAAAGAGTTCAAGAAGACTTGGGTATAGATAAAAATTCCCTTTTAATATACAGCCACGGAATAAGAATGTACATTTGTAGATTGATAATACATATGAACAAGGAGGAAGAAATGGAAAATTCAGAGTACATCACAAATGTACTTCATACCTACCACCACAAAGGAACAGGACAGAATCCTAGAACAATTTCTGCTGGAAAAGACACCTGGAGATCATCTAGTGTAACTCTCTGCTTAAACAAGGTCTAACTTCAGATGAAGTTGTTCAGGTCCCCGTATAAAGTCTTTGAATTTGTATTCCAAGATATACTGCAAAATGAGGATTGCAAACTGCATTTCACAGACATGGAGATTTTCCCAACCTAATGTAGAATTTAAGCAAATATTTGCCCTCAAAAGACACTCTGCATGGAATTCCCCTTCCAGATTCAGGTCTTCAGGTATAAACCATAAGTCCTTCTCTGTTGTTAAATATTGAAATGAAGTCATACAGAACAGTGTGTGAAATGAAAACCAGAATTACTATTGCTGCAACATCTTGGTTTAAGGTACAAATCTTGGTCTGTTGTTCAGAAACGGTAAGATAAAATAAGATCTACTAATTTCAAGTAATTACTAGCAAACCGGTCTCCATTTGTGTAATGACAAAATAGAAATGTCTACTAGATACTACCTACAGTATTTATAAAACATTTAAAAACAGAAAAATGGCATAAATACTAAGGGAAGCATCCGTAAAATTAGGCAAAAATATATAACTGAGATCATATCTGGATGAGGATTAAGTAGGAAAAAGAAAGACTACTTTTCTTGACTTGAAATAAAATGTTCCTGCTTGCTTCTCCCTGGTGACCGGTGATGGCATCAAGGGCACTCTCAGCAAATTTGTGGAAGATTCTAAGCTGAATGGTGCAGTCAATACACTGGAAGGAAGGGAAGCCATCCAGAGGAATCTGCACAGGCTGGAGAAGTGAGCCCATGTAAACCTAGTGAGATTCAATAAGGCCAAGTGCAAGGTGCTGCACTTGGGTCGGGGCAATGCCAGGTAATTACATAAACTGGGGCAAGACCCCCTTAAGAGCAGCCCTGCAGAGAAGGACTTGAGGGTCCTGGTTGACAAGAAGCTGGACATGAGCCGGCAGCACATGCTTGCAGCCCATAAGGCCATCTGTGTTCTGGGCTGCATTAAAAGAGAAGTGGCCAGCAGGGAGTGGGAGGTGATTGTCCCCCTTTACTCAGCTCCTGTGAGACCCCATCTGGAGTACTGTGTCCAGGCCTGGGGCCCCCAGCACAGGAAGGACATGGAGCTCTCAGGGCAGGTCCAGAGAAGGGCCACTAAGACTATCAGAAGGCTGGAGCACCTCTCCTATGAAGAAAGGCTGAGGGAACTGGGCTTGTTTAGCTTGGAAAAGAGAAGGTTCCGGGGCGACCTCACTGTGGCCTTCCAGTACTTGAAGGAAGTGTATAAACAGGAGGGGGAATGGCTGTTTATGAGGGTGGATAGTAATAGGACAAGGGGGAATGGTTTTAAACTATCATCATGTGTTATATATATATATTCTAGAAGCAAACATAGAACAATCATCGGTACTTATATTCTAGAAGCAAACATAGAACAATCATCGGTACTTATCTTCATTCTTACCTTTCTGCCATCAGTGGTATATAGTTTTGCAACTGGATACTGCATTAATTCACTCATGTAATCCAGAAAGGCCTCAAAGGTTTGTGTATTTTTCTTTCCCAGAACTATGGTCCGTCTGAGTCTTACATCCCCATTTTTGAAAACAAGCATCTTTTTGGGAGTTGTTATTTTGCTTTCTCGATGGCCAAATCCATCTTCATTCTCCCTTGCTAATTGCACAGCTCGACGACGAGCACTGACAGGCCTACTGATCTGCCAGGGCAGTGGCTTTCTGCTAGCCCGTTCTAGGTTGATAGGCTTTATTTTCTTCTGATGGGAACAAATATAAGATTTTCCATCTTCAAGGTCCTCCAGACTGTTGATGCTGTGTCTCCCTTTTGGCGTACTGATATTCCTTACTCCAAAAGGTAATGGGACCCGTTTAGATAAGCTATCCAGCAAGGCATCAAATGTTTTGTAAGACCGGTTGTTAATGACCATTTTGATTCCATTAAACTGAGGATCTCCACTTTTATAAAAACAGATCCTTTTGGCCACTACAGGTTCAGTAACATTGAAGTGGCGTGTAGATAAACTCTGTTCACTCTCTGAGGAGTTTGGCTGATTCACGGAGTAACTGCTTGAAAGAGATTCACTCATTTTGACAGCACTCTGGGAGGGAAAAAAAAAAAAAAAAAAAAAAAAAAAAAAAAAAAAAAAAAAAAAAAAAAAAAAGAGTGTAAAAGTTTTCTTATGAGTAACAGTAATAGAGTCTTAATTTTGAGGAAAAAACAAAAACAGAAAGAGAATTTGTAAGAAATGAACAGCAGATAGTTGAGCCAAAAATCACTGGATTTAAATGGATCCAAGCTGTTATCTCTAAATTCCACAAAGGCTCCAGTACTGTCGGATTAAGTTAGCATAGCTCTACTTGCAAGTATTCCCAGCACTCTCCAATGTAATTTCAAATCTCTTATCATTTGTTACAAGAGACCTTTCCTTAGAAGAAGGCACTTTGTCAGTCCAGAATGATAAGTAGATGCTTTCTTTCTTGAGAATGAAGCTAATGACAACATTTCAGGTTTAATATATTAGTAAAACCTTTGTGAAAAGAGAGCAATTTGTGCCTTGGCTTAATCCATATTCAGTACAAAATAACAAAACTGAAAGACAATACAATTTATTCTGATCTCATATGTTAGTTTTACACCAAGGCAAATCCATTGGATTCAGAGAAAAGAGAATTAGGCCCAAAACTTGTTTTAAAGTTATAGTACATCTTAAATTGACAGATCATTTGCTTTTCTATACTGTCTTATATTTTATGATAAATCACTTCAATGTTTTAAATTAATTGAAAAACTACTAATTAAATATTTTTTAATAATCAAAAAGTTTTTAAAGTCCTTACGAAGACACAACAATTTCAGACATTCTTCAGCAGAAGTAGCAGTTTTCTGTGACTGGTAAATTTAAATACTAGTCTTTTAAATAGATGTCAGATTGTTTCTGACAAATATGTAAATAGTCTTCATGCTTGAGAGTGGACCACTCTCACTGCAGTCTTTCCACATTAATTTGATCTACACACAGATACTTTAATGGCAGTCCTTTAATTGAATAAAATTGCTTTATCTGAATGATTTGTTTACCTTGTCTAGAACATAGGATAGATATGACTGGTCATCCAATCAGCCACAAAGATGGAGTTTTAGCGCAGTTCTACTAAAAAGCTGTGTAGCAGCCTCAGGGAATATTAAACATCAAAATAATAGAAAATAAATTGACAGTGTCACCTTGATACAGCTGCCATACTGACTAATGGAACAATCTTTCCTGACTACTCTGTGTTTTTATTAATATAACTATGGCAAACAGTCTTCTGATATATTTTACTATTTACTACATGTTTCACTTTCAAAACTGATAAGAAAACATTGCCAATTCTCAAGACAGACGAAGTTCAAATAAAGTCAGATTTTAGTCTTTTTTCCAAGGGAAAAATATATATATATATATATATATATTAAAAATTAAAAACCAACAGTGCTTTCAGTTTCTGTATTTTCCCCTTATGGAAAGTTAATATCTTTTTAAATGTTGTTCTCACGGTTGTACGGCAGAACTCCACTTCTACTGAGATCATGGAGAGATACAGTTTCTTTGTCATTTTTGATGCACCTACTCATTAGCTGCCTAAATTTTCATTACAGTTCTAAACAGAAGTGTTGGCAGACATGTTAAGCCTAGGGACACAATTTAGAGCAGCCATTTTAAGTCTCATGCCTCATTCTGTACCTAGTGATATTCCTAGAGGAAATTCATTCAGGGCATTTGTATTACTAGCTACAACATGATCCTTCCTATTCTGCATAGGAAATGTTTTACTACAAAGACATCAATAACAGCAGAAATGTTCTTCAGTGATCTGCATGCCAAATTACACCGTTCAACTGGCCAAGATGACTTCAGCTAGCTAAAGGAGTTCAGACTGGTATCAGTGAGCAAACCATTGTGATGTTTAGTAGCCAGGGAACAACTCAGATTCGCAGCTACTTTATACTATGACTTCCTACTCTTTATAAAAATTGAGAGAAATTTCATCCAACAATACAAATGTTCGCTCATACAAGAGATTTTTTAAAGTAGATTTTCTCATGAGGCTACTGATAAGAAACACTTTTCAATTAGAATCTTAGAAGTGGATCTGGATATTTGCACTGGCATAAAACATTCAGTTATGCAAGCTGTTGTAGATGCTGTAGATGCGTGTAGATGATGTAGATCCCATCAGTATTTGGGATAGAAACATAATATATGTTACATGGAAATAATTATTAGACTGAATAATTATTGTACTGTAGCAACAATTAAACCCAAAACAAAGTCAGAAAGTAAAATGATAATTTTCACCGTAAACATAAAATAGTTTGAAGTTAGAAAAGTAACTAAGGAAAAGAACTCTTCTTTACCCAGTCATAAAATGAATGATACACAGTTTTAACAGGGAACTGATAACTTCATAGCACACATTAACAAATTCTAGTATTAACTTTACCAAGGAAAATTCTTATGCATCTTTCAGATATCTTATAACTTACAAATATTTAACAAAATAATAATCAATGTATTGTATAAATTGCTATTTCATTCTACAGGTGATCACATTTTCTTCTAAAATTAAGCTATAGTCAGATGTCCTTAACATGATTCACAACGTCTGTTAAGATAATTTGATAATTACAACACTGAGAATTCAGTTCTTCAAGAGACTGGAACAGAATTCAGAATTGAATCTCATTTCTTGCATTCTCACAAAACAAATAAGTCTGTCAAAGTTTTTACAGAAAAAAAATGCTCAGTTTAATAAAGACAATAAAAGGAACAGTTTATTCTAGACTATAAGGATATATCCAATGCCTTATAGCTGTTAACTATTGCATGTAATTTCATTGTACTCACCCAATGTCACATCCTATGTAAATAAAATTGTAGTTAGCTCCTTTTCAGACATTCATAAAATGTACGTGTGATTGTCTATGGCAAATTAACTAAACATCCTCAGTGTTCTTCCAAGTGTGCTCAGCTCTAGAAGACATCATAATCCACCTGCCTAATCTTGGCTAATGTTAATCACCAGACTAGGTTCACCTTAGGTAGCCATTGTTCAGAGCAGACTATCTAACATCTCATTCAACAAGTTCTCTCATATTATATTTAAACCTTATTTTTCTTTAAATATTTCATTTATACAGTTTTTACTTAAATCTCTCAAAAGAACCACATAAAATAAAAATGGGAGTAGATAACATAGATCATCTAATCTCTTTTTATCTATATAGAATTACCCTCCAAATTAAAATTTTAAATAATATAAATATTAAATGCTTTCAGAGATGGTGTTTTTATCAATGACTTTTTGAAATTATTAACTGTCTCTTGGCATTAATTCTTTCTTCTGTTCAATCATCTGGTAAAGATGATCTCTGCCATGAAGATTCTCTGATATTTCCTCCATTCAAATATCACGCTGAAAATAATCCCACAGTTTTTTCCACAATACTCAATAAAATATTTCACAGTCTGATGGATTTTTCTTTTTATGAAACATTCTTCAGTTTTGCTTGCTGGAAAAAAAGGTGATGCAATGGTGATAAATGTATGTGATACAGTTTGCAAAGACAGAGGGGAATTACATCTGACCGTAATTTAGTTATACTACTGACTGTTGGTGATATTTTTCTTTTTCCAGTGGAAACACTATGTCCTCATATGGTAACTGTTCCATCTAATTACTACCAGATGTATAATCTGGTTTACTTAATCATAATCTCTTTACTTAATCAGGATTATAGCAAGCTCTCAAAACTAACAGAGTAACAAAAACACTTCTCAGCACACAGTACCACTGCAGGCCACATTACTTTTTAACTGTTTTACTTAGTAAAGAATTCAATACCCATAAGTTTTTTTTAAAATGCTGATTCAGTTTTACATTTGTAAAACATATGGAAACAAACATTAAAAGATGTGACTATAAACGTAACTTTCTTAAATATTATATTAATATCACTATTTAAGTCCTTAATATTTCTTATCTTGTCTATATCTTTCTTAATGTGATGCTTATATTCCAGTCATTATTTTGTTATTTATTCTTTTACTCTTCTCCAATAGCTTACACTGGCTGCCAGGCTAGTAAACATGTTTATCAGCACAAGCAACACCTGAATGTTCATGAAATCTAAGTTCTGGAACTTAGAATTATCAAACTTTTAAAATTTTTCATTGGGTTGTTTTTCTTTGAAGTGCATGATTAAAATATCACTGCTACTCTCATTAGCGTTCCAGTGCATGCAGTGCCACTTTTTATAACCTACTAATCAATCATTTGCTTCTGAACACCTCTGTAATGTGGTACCCATGAGATGATACTTATGTGCCTGGTGAGGATGATAAACAAGTGCTACCATTTGATGGTATGAGAGCCCTGTAAGTCTTCAAAGGGCTCACAATGACCAAAAAATGTTCAAACAAGTGCAACTTAAGTGATCCACTGCGTTCCTTCTTGTACTACAAACATTCCACTTAGTCAGAAAAGACAGAAGAAAACATCAACTTTATAGGAAAAAATAGCATTAATAAGACTTCCTTTCTATTCCTATTATTCTAGAGCTGAAACACAGATTATCACAGTCCTGTTACTCACGATATCCACACAAAAGCACTTTTCATTTGTACACACATGCAGCTTGACTGACATCCACAGAACTACTAAAGTGATGTGAAAAGAATTTGGTCATAATATTTGGAGAAAATATGCTCCTTCTATATTTTGTAAACAAAAATCAGAGAATATAAAATTAGTCTTGAAAATGTAATAATGCGAAATATGCCTCGTAAGAAATTATTTCAGTGACAGAAATTGCAATTGCAAGTGGCATTGCAGTTTTCTGTGTTGTTGCCATTTTCACTTTTAAATCTCCAGAACATCTCTGGTTCTCAGTTCTGATACTAAACATTACATCTAACTTCAATATCCCCCTTGTTCTTACTTATTTTGTAGGAGTTATTGACTGGTCAATAGTTTGCTTAATAGCTAAGGCTACAATTTTGCTCCTACTTTTTTAGAAACATTTATTTCTTTCATTGTGAAATGTTTCAAGACTACAGAAATTTTTGCAGATTTACATAAAATTTATTTTAACTAAATTATATATGGGCTAAAGTATAAATATAATTTACACATAAATAAAGGGTAGTTTGTACCTCAGTTTCAACCATCTGAAAAGTGACTGTTTTAAGTCTTTTGTTCTGGTTTGTCTGTAGATAAAAGCACATCTCTTGTGTTTGATTCATTCCACCTTTTCTAGGGCTGGATACATCAACTTTTACAACTATTTGTTTTCCTCCGTTGACTAGAAAGGGGCCTAGTCAACCAATATATTTAATTAGCAAAAGTTAAACTGTCTTTCAACATTAGAAACTCAATCCTGTAGGATCGATAATTTGGAAGTGATCTTAAGAGGACATCCCATTCCTCCTCTGCCCTTAATTGACTCTACTTTGCCCACACTGGAGGAATATGCCTCTGTTCATTTTTCTAGCTACTTTTTAAATCCTATGTTTCATTAGTCATCAGTTTCTAAATAACAGCAACATATTTCTTCCATTGTTTCTGCAGCCCACGTTTTTCAGGCCTCTGTTTAGTGTACCTGGACTCTTTTCTGATCTATATGATAAAAAGCCATTTTAGCTCTTATTTAAGTTGCAGTTTACATAAGTTCAAAAGTATTTATTGATATTAGCTGAAGAGTTGCACTTCTATTCCACAAAATGATTATGGTACAGAAAAGATTCACTATTCACTGCAAACATAAGTATTACAGATAAAGAACTGGAACTGTGACTGAATACATGAATTCGACTGCTAGCATATGACTTTCTTTTACTTTAAGAAACAGTTTATAAAGTTGATAATTAAATTCTGCTGAATTTGAAATAAATCTCATTTTTGAACTTCTTTCCCTAGCTCTGAGGTACCTTCTCAATACCACTGAATGCTACACTTAAGCCATTCATAGGAGACATACAAACTAAAACAAGCTCCCCGTCTGAGGTATACATAGTAAAAAGGAATCACAGGCAACTTAGGGGCTGGCATCCCTCTTGGCACATTGCAGCCAGGCCCATAGGGACTCACTGCCTTTGGATTTTAGCTGAATCCTCCATGGACTCTGTTACACAGCCATTTCAAAGCACTTAAATGTTCATGTATACTCCCTAAGCAGATCTCGATTGCATGCTTCCTTGAGTTACTGCACAGAAATGGGAAGCTCTTCAAGTATTTATGAAGGAAATTTACTGCTTCTGTGAGGTAACTGCTGCAATCAAATTCAGTGATAATATTAAAACTTGAGGAACAGAGAAGATAGTAATAAGACCAAACGCAAACGAAACACAGACAATTAGAATATTAATGGCACAATGTAGCAACAAATTCTAATTTATTATTAGAAAAACAGTACACTACACATTCAGACACAGGAAGTAAACAATAAGAAATAAAATACACTATGCTATGTGTACCTCAAGGAAGTGATCTCGAAGTGAACACTTCCAAGTGTTGCCAGTTAACAGCTGAGATTACATTCAGAGGTAGTCCCTAACTACAGCTCTTGCTTTTCATTGAAAAGAAGAGGAAAGTGAATAGCATTTGGATTTATTTCTTTGTTCTTTCTGAACACGGAGATCAATACATACAAAGGACCTACTCCAATGACCACAGGTATCAGTGGCAGTTTTTTTATGTCAAAGGGTGTTCTTAAGAAAGACAGTAGTACAGGAATGACCAACTAAAGGTCCCACGTCTGCAGTTTGCCTGCAAAGCCATTCTATACATCAGAAAGGCTCGGGTCAAATATCAAAATCAAATACATGGACTATAATCCCTGGGCTGAACTAAGGCTAAAGAGAAAAATTTCAAAGTCAAGAGAACACTCCCAACTCCAGGATTCTTTGGATCAGCCCAGGAAAGTATGACATCCAAATAACTTTTTTAAATGTTTTTATCCTTACACTTTCTGATTTTGATTTATTACTCTTTCTCGTCTTTGGAATTTATTTTAATAACCAAACTGATTAAATGGTACAAGTACCTAAATACAATCCAATATTTTAAGCTTTGTTTTATAAGTCTTCACTGTTTCTCAAGATCAGAATCATATGCAGGAAACTGATGTTCAAGAAAAGAAATTGTGCTAGCAATTACATTATCGTGCTTGCTGATATATTCTTTTTTTTTTTCTAGCAGATAACCAGCACCCCAGGTTGAAAAATGTAAGCAGTCTTTTTACAGGATTATCCTGAGTCAGAGCAGGGTCAGAACTGTGTGCACAGTGGCCCTCCCTGACTGGCAATCCTATGGCCTTTGAATGACATCCTTTGTTTAAGCTCAAGCCATATGGAACAACACTTAGCACCAGAGTATTTTTATCATTCCAGTATGAGTCACTCAATTAAAAAGAGCAGTAGCTACACCACTTAAACTATTATTATTGACCTCCTGCCCCAAGAAAAAGCCAATAATACACTTCATATTTCCAAGTCCCTTCAACCTCTTATACCTCTACTTGGGTTTTTGTTGTTGTTGTTGTTGTTTTTCTTAATTGGACTTCTCAGTGAGGTAATAAGAAAAATGCTATCAAGCTAAAAAGGAAATTATCACATTGGAGGCAGAGGACCAGGTTCAGTTCCCCGTGGTGTGCCCAACCTTTCTACATCCTTTCCAGTTAAGCCTTCCAAAAAAAATATATGCCATTATTAATATGTTACTACTGATAAGATTTCAAGCTATTGCATTACAACAGCACTTTAGTGCTTGATATGCATGAACTTCTTATCACATTAATCCCCACAGACTCTTATTCATTAAATTCTCCAACAGAGATTTGATAACCAACAGCTGTGAATGCAGAATGAGGAAAAAAAAGAAAAAAATGTGTCTCGGGGGAGGCAAACAAATCAAAATGAAATCAGCACCCTGCTCTTAATAGAGTTCTAACTGGTTAGGTGGACTGCAATACAAGGTCTGAAAATGTCTGTTCCAGCTGTTCTGGATTTTGAACACTGAGTCTCACTAAATTTTACCTAAATCTGAATGGTTGTGCTCAGAAAATAGCTTCTTACAGGAAATTTCCAGCCTGACTGTACAGATTCTCCCACCATCATTAGTGGGCTAGAATTTCATTCTGGAGTGTATGACCTAGAATCGTAGAAGCAAATTGTAAACTTGTGCAGTGCATAAATCATAAAATCATAGAATAGCTCAGATTAGAAAAGACCTTCAAGATCATCAAGTCCAACCACAACCTAACCACCATACTACCCTAACGCTAACAACTCACTGCTAAATCATGTCCCTGAGCACCACATCCAAACAGTTTTTAAGCACGTCCAGGGATGGTGACTCAACAACCTCCCTGGAAAGCTTGTCTTAGAGCTAAGTGTATAAGCATTCTTTACTTTTCCTTATTTTAGCCATCTACTTTGCCTTGCTTTTGTGAAATATAAAAGCTGAACAGGGATAGCTCATCTCTCTGCATATTTTCTAAGGTTAATCCTTTGAAAAAAGCAACCACCAACTATATTTTGCTATACTTACTTTACATCAACATAATTCCTTGCACCGATATGTGCATGCTTGCAAAGTATGTCAAATTCTTTAAACAGGAAAAATCATGACTAAAATTTTCTTCTTTTTTTCTGGCTCCGGTTTTCTTATCCCACATTTAATTATTTTTTTTCTCCATTTAAATCCAGCCTTCATGACCCACCACGGTTCTTTCATCAAATTAATAAAAGCAACCTTAGCACAATGGAAATTGTAAAATACAGTAACATTTCAACTAACTGCAGGTCTAATTAGTGTTGTCAGCTCAGTGAATGTTGACCTTTCCCCCTAACTGGTTAGAAAACTCCTGCATGTAAAGTTTTATTCAAAATTTTTACTTATTAAGACAACTTCAGTTTTTAACATGTTCCTTCCTGTGTAATTTTCTATTATTTCACTGTATTTATTATCAGTTTATTAATTTATTGTAATAATTCTTTGCATCTTTGAAGGAATATGGCCAAAGCAGAGGGTTAAGAATGAGCTCAATGGACAATCTCTTATCAGTTTATCCTGAATATCAACCCTATATGCCTCAGTTTGTGTATCTGACATTGGTTGCAAAGACCCTTGTCAACCTTCATATTTCATAGAAACACTGTGAAGCATCGATTAAAGAAATGTCATGAAACTCCATCAGGGTAAGTGACTGAGAGGGACAGATCTGTTGTTGATCTGGAGGACATCATAAAGCCCTTTGTTGGGCTATAGTGTTATTTCCTTGGTGCAGTTCAGAGATGGTATACGTTCATAAACTGAGGACAAAAAGGGAAAAAGACAAGGCTTATACATTTTATTCAGGTTTGCCTCCTAACACTGTAAAACTCTGATCAAAATTTACATCTCAAACACTTGCTCAGATCTGAGGCTGAGGATCCTGAATTTATAACAGTACAGCTCTACTGCTGAGCACATGTACAACCTTACCAGCTCTGACAGCACTAAGCCACTTAACATCTTAGCCTTGATGCAGTGCACAGCCTGTCACTGTTTTGCCCATCTAGCCTGAAGAAACCTGACCACCTCTTGCAACAGCCCAGGCAGCAAGCTGTCACCCTCCTCACTTCCTCCAGCTACTAGCACTCTTACAACTCTGAAGGGCTGGTTCACTGCCTGATTTAGAGCAGGGATTTAAGCACATGCATATCAGCTTTCAAGACAGCTCTACACTCCTCCTGCTGTATAAGCTTTGTGTAAGAAAAAGCCTGACCTGCATAGAGCATCTAATTCCGTAACAGACTTCCCAGCTATAATCACCTCATAGTGAAAGATAATTCCAAGCTTGGGTTTAAATACCTACTTATTTGTCAACCATGGAAATAATATCAAATAAGAACACCAATCTGAAGACTCTACAACTTGCCATGACTCAGGAGCCAACTTATCTAACTCAAAGCTAGGAATTCCCAAAGAAAACAAGCTGACCACCTCTAGTGTAGCATCCCCATGCCTGTATCCTTAATGAGTCTAGCTTGCTCAGCTCGGCTAAACACAGGTATAAGCAAGAAGTACAGAGAAAATACAGGTACAGAGTATTCTGAGGGAAAACACAGAATTATATTTGACTCTCTTACTTGCAGCAATACACAAACTCTACATAGATCAATCTTTGCATTCCCTGGCTTGTTTTGTTAGTGGAGGTTCCCTCCAGCCAGGTACAAGACCTTGCACTTAGCTTTGTTGTACCACATGAGGTTCTCCTGGGCCCACTACTCAAGCCTATCTAGGTCCCTCTGGGTGTCATCCCATCCTTCACGTGCAATGGACTGCACCCCACAGCTTGGTGACATGAAAACTTGCTGAGGGTGCACTCAACCCCATTGTCAATGTCAGCGATGAAGATATTAAAAAGTATTGGTCCCAGCATTGATCCCTGTGGGACACCACTTGTCACTGATCTTCACTGAGCCACTGACCACCACTCCCCAGACTCCATCCTTCAGTCAGTTCTTCATGAACAAACAGTCCACCCATAAAATTAATATATTTCCTATTTGGAGAGAAGCATTTTGTGGGATACTGTGTCAAAGGCCTTACTAAAGCCCAGACAGTTGACATCAGTGTCTCTTTCCCTGTCCATCGATGCAGTCGCACCATCACAGAAGGCCTCTAATCCCTTCCTACCGAACCATTTCTTTGAGGGCTGTGTGACAAGCAGTTATCAGAGAAAACTGAGGCAAAAATATTGTTGAGTTCCTCAGCTTTCTCCTTGTCAGTTGTTCTCAGCTTGCCTGCATCACTCACTTAGGGGGGGTACACCCTCTCTTCAACTATCCTTTTCTGGTTGAGGTAACTGTACTAGCATTTATCATTATTCTTGCCACTCCTTACCAAATTTAGTTCAAGCTGTACCTTGGCTTTCCTGACCCCATCCCTACAAAGCCCAGCAGCTTCATTATACTTCTTCCTTGGTACCTGTCCCTACTTCTACTGCCAGTGCATTTTCTTCTAGCTCTCCAGTTTGACCAGCAGGTCCTGGGTTTAGCCATGCTAGTCTCTTGCCTTATATGTTTTTCTTCTAACTTGTGCTATCTGCTTTAAACGCTTTCTAAATATATGATTTTGGAGCTACATTTCTCTCAAGTCCAGCTCCACTGTAGTTGGTATTTATACTGCTCTCACCACTGCATATTTATAGCAGCTAGTAATCACTGGTGGAATTTATCATCATAACACCTCTGTGAGATAATACCTACCCTTTCCTGTGTAGAGGACTGACTAAATGGCATAGCCTGGTCTAGTGCCTGTAAACCAGGAAATAAACCCATCAGCATTACAAAATAAACCAGTGCAAGAGGATCAGAGTATCTGAGTTATCCTTGGCTACTGTCTTCAGGTTTCGTGAGAAGGAAAATAAGGAAGAGCAGCAGTCGTTCATTCTTTTCACAAGTACAGCCATCTGTGTCTTTAGGGATGCAGAAGACAGCATAAGGCTTTGGAGAGTAAAAAACTAATGTAGAAAAACAGAAACCCCTCCAGAGCAGGCTCTAGCTAGAATCAAAGTCCTTGCCATTGTAACTCTCAGTGTATTAGGAAAACAGTTTATAAAAAGCCAATGGAATATGGCTGAAATAAACCAGTATTTGCAAAACCTCCTCTGATCAGGTCACCAGCCAAGGTCAACCACAGCAATCACTCAGGAATGGTGACAGAACAATAGACCTGCTGCACAGAGCAAACTAGGCACTAGGACTCTGCTTCTATCTCAACAGATAAGCAATTCTTAGGACTTCAAATAAATCACTGGCAACAGCTAGCGGAAAGAGGGATGCTGGATAGATCTCCTCTCATGTTTTTCTTAGCAAACTGCCACAGGGAAATACTCAGATGCTGAAGGATGTCTGTTTACTTAGAAGAGCCTGATCTAAAAAGAAGTGACATAGTATAATCTGGTCACGCAAACTGTCTCTAAGCAATTAGACTGTCTTATTGGTTTAATGCTATTTTAGGTTTATTTTTGCTTTTGGGAATTAGACTTGCTCCTAGAAAAATACTGTATATATAATGCTAAGTTGTACATCTATTTATCATGGTATCAAAGCTTACTATAGTCACCATAAAATTTGTCACCATACTGTAGTCACCATAAAATTTATAACCTCAAAATGAACTGAGGTACTCAGCACACTTTTTGAAACACATAGGAAAAAAATAACAACAATAATAATAAATACATTGTTCAGCATTTTCTCCAGATACTAACCCTTAACATTTATCTCCTTTCAGAAAGACAGCAGGAAAATTATTTTTTTGTGTCCTCACTTCAGGTCTAAAAAGCAAATTTTCATTTAATTTAGATGCATGTCTTTCTTTTCATTGCCTTTGACACTTTTCAAATTACAAATTTTCATGGGCTTTTCTCAAATAATTTAAATTGTAAGATAATTTGTAACACACCAGGATTTATTTATACTTCAATAAATAATGACAAAATTATTTGCAGTTAAAAACAAAAAAATAAAAAAAAAATCCTAAGCAAAATATAACTTAAAATAGTCATAGGATCATAGAATTGCTCAGGTTGGAAAAGACCTTAAAGATCATCGAGTCCAACCACAACCTAACCATACCACCCTAACTCTAACCCTCTGCTAAATCAGATCTCTGACTGTTTATCAGTACAGCAAGCACAGAGGCACACGGGCAAGAAGGAGAGAGAATACTTATTTGTATTACACAAAATAATCTGATTCAAAACTGGTTATGTTTTACAAGAAGCATTTCTATCAGTTTGACAACTTCACCGGCTAGACAAGAGCTGTACCCAATGCCGCGTGCACACACACACACAGTACAATAGGAATTTGTACTGTGGGTCATCAAAATGAAAGAACCATAGAATCATTAAAGCTGAAAGACAGAGATAATGAAGAGCCTCCTGTTCTCCAGACAGAGTAATCCCAGCTCCCTCAGCCGCTCCCCATCAGGCTTGTATTCCAGACCCTTCGTGGCTTTGTTGCCCCTCTCTGGACACACTCCAGGACCTCAATGTCTTTCTTCAGGTGAGGAGCCCAAAACTGAACACAGTACTCAAGATCCGGCCTCAACAGAGCTGAGTACAGAGGGATGATCACCTCCCCACTCCTGCTGGCCACACTATTATACAGGCCAGAATGTTGTTGGCCTTCTTAGCCACCTGAGCACACTGTCGGCTCATGTTCAGGCAACATCAACCAACACCCCCACGTGCCTTTCCTCTTCACATTCATCCAGCCACTCAGCCCCAAGCCTGTAGCGCTGCATGGGATTATTGTGGCCAAAGTGCAGGACCCGGCACTTGGCCTTGTTGAACCTCATCCCATTAACCTCAGCCCAGTGATTCAGCCTATCCAGATCCCTCTGGAGGCCCTCCCTACCCTCGGGAAGATCAACACCACCTCCCAACTTGGTGTCATCTGCAGACTTACTTAGCTTGCACTCAATTCCCTCATCCAGGTCATCAACGAAGATGTTAAACAAGATGGGCCCTAGAACTGACCCCTGGGGGACACCACTTGTAACAGGTTGCCAGCCAGACTTAACTCCATTAACCACTACCCTCTGGGCACGACCCTCCAGCCAGTTCCTTACCCAAAGAAGGGTATACCTGTCTAGGCCACGGGCAGCCAGTTACCTCAGGAGAATACTGTGAGAGACTGCGTAAAAAGACTCGCTGAAGTCCAGGTAGACTACATTAACTCCCTTACCCTAATCTACCAGCCTGGTCACCCAATCATAGAAGGAGATGAGGTTGGTCAAGCACGACCTGCCTTTCATGAATCCACACAGCATGCACTACAAAAATGTGAGATATACCCCTTAAAATCCTAAAGTTAGAGAATGGGATCATGCAAGGGATCATGATGATTCACAACTAGTCTTCTGAAGACAAATTAAAGCTTGTTTATAATTAATATTAAAGGCTATCTTTTAAATGTACCAAATTTTTTATACATATATATTCAGAAAAGCTAAATAAATAAATGTTATTGCAGAATGAAACAGCTTTTATATGCTGCTAAGTTCAAAAGTTTGCTACTTCATTTGCAGTAGTTTAGACAATGCTATATTTTATGGCATATAACAAAGGTACAGTCCCTTTACTAAGTGCTCTTTTTAACACTGAAGACAGGTGAGTTCAGGTATCAGTGACAAGGTCTTGGTAGGGGAATGCTACAGGAGTGGCTTCTGTGAGGAGGGGCTGGGGTTGCCTTGCTGCAGAGGGAACTGCTTCCAGCTGGCTCCAGTGGGCCCAGGAGCCATGCCTGTGGTGCCTCTGGGATGACATATTAGAAAGAAAGGAAAAAAATGCTGGACAGGTGGAGAAGGACAGAAAAGCAGTGAGAGACAAAGCAGTGTGAGCACCAAAGGCGGAAAAGGAGGAGGTGGTGCCACAGGCTCCCAAGCAGATGTCCGGCAGCTCATGGAATGTCCTATGCTGGAGCAGAATCTTCTGTGGTACTGCAGCACGTGGACAGACCCCAGTACTGGAAGGGGGGGTGGGGGGGGGACTACAAGGTGGAAAGAGGCAGAGAGGAGCCATTGTGAACTCATAGCTGTTATTTTAAAGTTTGTATTTGTTTATCGCTACTGAAATCTATTTTAGCTGGCTAACTAATTAAATTAGTCTTCCCCAAGTCATCAGTGCTTTGCCCAAAATAATAATCAGTATGCAGCTTTGTTGTTTTTACCTCAAACCACATTTTTTCTCATCCTATTTCCTCAACCTGTCCTGCCAAAGTGGAGAGCAGGCTCTTGGCCCTTCACCACAGCTCACCCAGAGAAACACAGATCCTTGGATTCAGAAACTGCAGCCCTTCATTCCTGCAATCAGTCCGAGCAAAATCAAGGTGTTCCATAGTAACTACTGGCTCATAAATATTCCTTTTTAAAACACCCTGCCTGGTAGCAGCAGGTGTAGATAAGAGAAAATAAAGTTGAAAATGTTTGGGGTTTTTTTGTTTTTTTGTTTTTGGTTGTTTTTGTTTTTTTTTTTTGCCATGGTTATCTTCAAGAGATTAGAGCTGAAATCCTCATTCTCTTAACTGCAAGTTTTTAGTCATGGTGATACTTCCCTCAATACTGTCAGAGTTCAGACAATCAACCTGCAAACTGACACAAACTATGTGCTTCAGCCAAGTAAGCTCATTCAAGTAAGTGGAGTTAATAGTGGGACCAAGAGTTTATAACCTCAGGCCACATAAC
Source organism: Excalfactoria chinensis (assembly GCF_039878825.1). Classification (NCBI taxonomy): domain Eukaryota; kingdom Metazoa; phylum Chordata; class Aves; order Galliformes; family Phasianidae; genus Excalfactoria; species Excalfactoria chinensis. Next base: position 37,094,690 of record NC_092826.1, read on the forward strand.
TGAAGTTGAGTAGTGTCTGAAGAGAAGCCATTCAGAGGAAAGGCACTGTTCAGTGCATTTCAGAATCTGAAACTCATAAATAAAAAGAATCGTAGAATCATCAAGGTTGAAAAAGACCTACAAGATCATCCACAGTCCAGCCATCAAACATTCTGATATTCTTTAAATGAAATTTCAGTTTACTGCTTTGAAGACATTTTTTTGTTTTAGAAAACTAACATATTTTTAAAATAGCAAAATAAAAATATCACAATAAGAAAACACAGCAAGTCATTTAGATGAAATGTTTCAAACCAGTCAGAGCTTTTTCCTCTTGATCTGATCTCAGCTTCCTTTGTTATTTTGGTCCTGGCTTCACCAAAAAAAAAAAAAAAAAAAAAAAAAAAAAAAAAAAAAAAAAAAAAAGATGAAATCTCAGGATGGAAAATGAATACAAAAAAGCCGCGTTTAGAATTTTAGGCAGTCAGCATAATGATCACATCTTGAAGAGCAACTTCTGTTTTTGTAACATCTGAAACTGGACTATAGCAATTGAGTAACTGGTAGACTGCCACAGACCAGATGATTAACATTGCTGTCCTAGCGCCTGGGGCCTCATAGCAAATTGCTCCAGCAGTAGATGAAGTACATTTTCCAATATATTATAACCGTGTCATTCAATTAAAGTCTACATACTGTTCAATAGTACTGATGCATAAATAACTCAAACATGATTTTAAAAGCACATACTTACAGTAATATAGATGCTCAAAAGAAAATAAGCAAATGTCAATCAGTATTGAAATTAGACTAATGAAAAACTTACTGCATTGTTGAATGACAGATTAACATCTTTATGTTGGCAAACAAGAATGTCTCTTGTATGAACAAAAAAGTGCCTATTATCTTTGCAACAATGTCAGTAATTAGATAACATATTTCAATTAAAAAAGGACTCCTCTGATATTTAAAGTAAATTGATTTCAAGGCCACGTGAAACCAGTGCTTAACCAGTAAGTATCCACCTAGGAATAAAATTTAGCTGCTATATTTGCTTTAAAGCAATCATAGCTATATCCAACATCTTCATAAAAAAACCTACCAATTTAATGAAAAAAAAAATCCAGTCTATCTAATATTATATTTTGATCACAAAGGGTTTAAATAATTTTTATCTTATTTTTAAAAATGAAAATTCTAAATCATTAAAGAGTTAGTTCATTCTTTATTTATATATAGGTGGTATATTCTATCAAATCATATTATCTCCCACAATGAAATAAATGAGATGATGTGATAAGAACGACTCCTCAGTCTGAAATCCTCGCATGAGCTTGATGGACAAATACGGAGCAGAAAGTCTTTGCACTAATGTTTATAATAAAGTCGTAACATCATATTTCCCGAACTTCTGTCCCATTATTTCTATCCAAATGTAGAAATTCCTATGGTGCAGCTATTAAAAAAAAGAGAAGGTTAAATCAGAACATGCTGCCTCACGGGACAGAAAAGACCACAAAGCCCTAAGAGATGCAACATGAGGCAGTGATCACATCCATACTAGGAAGAAAAAGCTGTAGAAAATTCACTTCAAGGAAAAGAAATTTTCAATATAAAGCCTGAATAAGTAAAATAAGTCCATTTAGTTTCTCTTCCAGTTTCCATCGTTCCTTCACAAAAAGAAAAGAATTGAGTAAGCACAGCTGAATTTGGTGTAATACTTCTAAGAGCTCTCTTAATATCTAAGAAGCAAACTGATTTGTAAAGCATAAGGCCTATAATATTTCTGTGATACATTCTATTTCACAGCATTCTTAGACCCTCACCTCTGGCAAAAACACACCTTAAAACACAAAAATTTGATCAGTCTCATTTCACAGTCATTGGGGATCCTGTATTTGCTCATTTTTTAATATTAGATTGACTGAACAGCTGTAAATAGGTATTTTTTAAATGCCATATAAAATCCTTCATATCACTTAACTTCATCAAGTAAGATATTTATAACTGATGACAAAGTTGCTCGTGTGCAACTGACTAATGCTGTCCCCCACCCACAGGTTTTTTGCAGTGCCTCATATCAGTTTGGCTTTGGTAGCAGAGCCTTATCTATGAAACAAACCCATCAGTTTCCGGACAAAAATCTGGGAAAAGATTAGCTCCCTCCCTGCTGAGATAAATCACTTCCCAGTGTTTTCACTTGCAGACTTTAGCATTTTTCATACAGCTTTTACTCTGACTAGATCTATAAAGGAATGTGAGTTTCAAGATAACTAACACTTGCCTGATACAAACTTAAAGCTAGCAACTGGTAGTATTACTCATTAAAAGCATGTGAATAAAGAAGAAACTATTTATTTGTTTCATACTTCTTATAAGCAAACAATTATTTACACATTTCACAAGTTTTTAATTAATTATTGCTTTTTAAGCCAGGCAAAAAGGAAGAAAAGACGTGCATGTGGTCAGACTAAACCAACAGTTAAAGTTTAGATGATGAGTGTACATACTGCAAAGTTGTAGAAGCTTATATATGATTCTACGTGTGAACATTATAGTACAAACACAAATCCCACAAAATTCTACAAATTCTCCAGCTCTCCAGCTCCCAGGGTTCCAGTGTAGATCTCTTTCTCTACTTCAATGAAAGCTGTGCAAATTCTTTAATTTTAAAGGTCAGTCATAGTCCTTCATTTATGAAGAGTTTAGTGTTCCAAAACAGATGCTAAAAATTAAACTAGAGACTACAGGGAAATGCTATAAATTACACATAATGAATACAGACAGAATACATTCCTCCTATATATATTTACTTTATAAATAAAATAATATTGTCCTTATTTTCAATAAAGTGAGTTTCAATTAATCCTTTATATCTGACTAAATTTTTTGTCCAGTAAAAATTTGTTTTTTCATTCCAAGTGAATCTTGAATTCAAACAATCAGATATCAGTGCCTTTGCAGTTCATTATAAATAGTCTGTTAAGGCACAATTTGTAAGGATTTTGGCTTAGAATCACAGAACAGCTAAATTAGAAGACACCTCTAGAGATCCTCTTGTCCACCCAGAGCAGGGTGCCCAGGCTCACATCCAGACAACTTTTGGAGGTCTCCAAGGAGGAGACTTAGCCTCCGGGCTACCCCTGCCATTATATGATCATTCCCAGAGGAAAAATAAAATGTTTTCTGTTCCATTCCAGTGGAATTTCCTGCATTTTCACTTGTACCCATTACTTCTCATCATTTCACTAAATACGCTCAGGAGAGACTAACCATCTTCTTCATCCCATCAGCTATTTATACACAGTGACAACATCCCTCCTGAGTTTTCTCAAGGCTAAACAATCCCAGCTACCTCTCTGCCTCTCCTTGTATGTTAGATACTTCAATCCTTTAATCATCTTAGTGACCCCTCTGCTGAAGTCACTCCAGGACATTCATGCCTCACTTGTGCTGGGAATTCTTCTGCTTCTTGTACTTTTTCCCTCTTACCTTTATATCCAGAAAGATGAATTTCACATACAAAATACAGCAGAGTAAACTTTGGTCCCAGGGTTTTTACCCCCTTAGGCTACAGAAGATAAAAGCAATTGGCAAGACAGCTGGTACAATTTTATCCCAGGAAGTAACTAAAAGGAAACAAAAAATACTGAAGTAATCACAATAACACAGCAGAGAACTCTGCTTTAAGCCATTCTCTTGTTCATCTGTGTCCAGGCAACAGTTTAGAAGGAAGGTGATATGTTCACTTGTCCTTTGCTGCTGCAGATGTATCATCAGGTCAGGGTCAAGGTTTCAGGACAACAGAAACAAGCAAAGAGTCAGATCTGCCTTAAGTGTAGAGTGAGGAGAGATTCTCTCTCCATTGCTCCTGCAGTGACCTACTGACAACCCTGGTAAGCTATCTGGACACTTTTCCTTGTAATGAAATGGTCACAGACTTTTTTCTTTCTTCTATAGAACAGAGGCAAATTGCTTGATATCACATTCAGAGCCACAAATATATTTTGGTTTGTCTAGAGATGGTTTATCTAAAGTCCTTTCCAGTTTATCTTAAGTCTTCTGGGCTAAAACGGTAATAAATGTATAGTTGTAAATGACCAAAACACGTGGAACTGTGCCAAAAGTTGCTACCTCCTAGCACCTCTCATTCATACAAGAGGCCTTAAGTTGTACCAGGGGAGTTTCAGGTTGGGTGTTAAGAAAACATTCCTCGGAAAAAAGTGGTAGTTATCGGAATAGGCTGCCCAGGGAAGCAGTGGAGTCACCATCACTGGAAACATTCAAGAATAATTATTTTGGACATAATGAAAAGGGTATACATATGTATATGATAAGGGAGGTGAGGAACTGGAACTGGTTGCCCAGAGGGGCACCTGGAGACATTCCAGATCAGGCTGGACAGGGCTCTGAGCAATCTGATGTAGCTGTAGGTGTCCCTGTTCATTGTGGACCAGCTCGACAGATGATCTTTAAAAGTCCCTTTTAACTTGAAGGACCCTATGATAACAAACATGTAGATGTGGCACTGATGGACATGGTTGATGGTTAAGGTAGCGATGGGTTGATTGTTGAACTAGATAATCTTAAGGGTCTTTTCCAGCCTTAGGAATTCTATAATCTAAATAGTTTAACTTCTATTAGAATAGTCAGTGGAATAAACACTTAAATATCTTACAGGTTGGAGCCTGGCTTGCTACAGGATTTTTGTAGCCAAAATTGAAGGGAGGCAAATGAACAAGTGATAACTCAGATTAAAACCTGAAGTTTAGTCAGGCAGATCACATGAAATACAGAACACCTTCAGCTACTATCAGACTTAGTGGGAGGTGCTTAATCTAGCAGCTCTCCACTTTGGCTTTATAACATTTGTCGCTTTTCTAGTTGTTATTCTGTTCAGACTTCCTGAAAACACACCTTTCCTTTGATAACCTGTGACAGTATATTCAGGATACCTAACCATAGTAATATTGCAAAAGTAATTTTTCTAACTAATTTAAGTTTTGAAAAGTAAATCAAGGACTGCATCATTTATTTCTGAAAAAACTTCACAATAATAATAATAATAATAATAAAATAAAAGCCAAAATGGAAATATTTGCTCAGAAGTAAAACTGCACAAATAGTACACAGAGCCAGTGTCATTCAGAAGCACAAAACTAAGAAGAAATATCTAGACTAACTGTATTAAGCCAATTAAGGAAGTTTCTTAAACTAGCCAACTAGAATTGTTGAAGAGAGGAAAACACAAATATATGTTCTAGTTAAAAAAGTAGCACACATAATAGTATTCTCAAAGTGTAATATTGTAACTAATGCAAAAGTTGTAAAACGCTTTTAGCTAAAAGCTTACAATGCACAAGAGAATCCTCCATGTAGGGGATTCTGAGATGCTAACAAAACTGTTAGTGAGAAAGTAATTGCAACTTAAACTGATCAGAATGAGAAAATACATTTCATTTCTAGAGCCTGTTAAGATTATCTTCTTTTGCTCTTTTTTTTTTCCTTAATCTAAATTTTGAGATACAAAAGTAAACTAGGCACCTGATTTTGAACAGTGAAGTATACTGTTTGACTAAAGACCTCTGCACCCTCCTTCAGAGATCTGAAATCAAAATCTGTTTTAAGTACAAATAAAACACTGAACACACTATCACAGGTCTTCCAGAAGAACAAAATACAGGTTTTGTCCTGAATTTGGCAAAATGTGCTCTGTGAATCTGGGGACCTGGATCACTAAATAATAATAGGACATCCACTGATGGAAGAGACAGTGACAAAAGTCATGCAGTAGACACTCATTTATGGGGCCAAAGCATCCTCACACACTGAACAGAACACAATTTTATAAGAGAGAGATAACAAAGGATCAAGAGGACAGAACTCAAAGCTGAACTATTTCTAAGATGAGTGGGACTGCATATTTGAAAAGGTACAAGAAGTGCAACATTTTTGCTTCTTGGCAAATGCAAATCACTATAAAGTAATCTGCTTTGCAGACTTGTTTTCAGCTGCAGGGAGAAACTATAGCAGAAAAAATATATATACTTACCTTGTTATGCTGTCTTGTGTTTAGATTGTTTTCTATTAATTTTTGTGCTCCTGATGAAGCACAACCAAAAGCACACCTTTATGGCATTTAAAAAGATGAGGCCCATCACTGAAACACCTACAAACCTAATGAAGCAATGTATAACAATGAACAATGATGCCACAAAATAATGTGGAGTATGCTTTGGTGAAGGGTCAGAAGAAGTTGGCAGAGAATGGAAATAATATGGAAAATATTGCTTCTTGAAATGTAACTCTGAAAGTCTGCTGCTGCCTTGTTGTGTCTCAGAGCTCACTGGCAACTTGTGGTAGAACGTATCAATTAGACAGCCCTACTTTGACATATAGTCTTCACTAATCCTCCTGCAGCAGAGACTTTGGGTATTTGGATGGGACAAAACATTCCTGTTGAGTCAACTCTCAGCAACCAAACTGAAAATGGAGGAAAGAGAGGATGCTTTAAGTCAGCATGATAAAATTGCCATGACTGGGTTAGATCCCCACAATGTGCATTACTGTCCTCCTATAGCAAGACAGCAAATGCAGGATTTTCATCACTGTGAAGAAAAATACCTAAACTTAAGAACTCTTGGGCTAATCCAAGCAAACATCAGTTTAGCCAGAATCTCCGACCACAGTCAGTAGTAGAATAGAGAGGAAGTACATGAATGTAGTTTCTGCAGCTCCTTTCTCTGGTTCACTACACTCACCAAATGCAATCAGTGAGTGATATCCTGAGCCTGAGGTTGATTTCAGACCATACACCTCCATAGCCATTGATGAATTTATTCTCACTTAGCTTTTTCTACTCCTTCTTTAGCATGTTAATACTTTTTACCAGGACAGCCTATGGTAAAGATTTCAACAATTTCTGATTCAGTCCTTTCCTCTTTCAAAACTACTTCACTAAAACTATATTGACCTACATTAGTAATGAGAAATAGCAATTAGTCATCATTCCTGATTGTGTAGAATTTCCTATTTCATTCTTTTTGATCATATTTTCTTTCTACTAAATAAGATCAATGGAGTGAAAGACAGATTGAAGTGATGCACCTACTACTCTCCAGTACAGTGAAATGGATGCATTACATGGACCAGAAAAGAGCTGCTGAAATACACCACTAAATTTAATCACTGGAGAAGTGTAACCAGCACAATTCTACAGAACAGAACAGACAAACAGAAAAGAATTACGAAGATAAAATTATTAAGTACTACATGCTCTAAATTACATTTCTTCAATAAACATGCAGTGCATACTTTCAGTTTCTATTTTACAAAACCTCTTCTAAGCCGCCCGAAGTTACCTCAGGTTTTGTCTACTTTGGTTTGTGATCTCTCTTTGAACTGCCCATGCAAAATGCGCATGTTAGAAAGAAAGAGAATGACATTCTACAGCCATTTACTCTTTTGAAGTCTTTCATGATGAAAACAAGGAAACAGAGCCCAATCTCCCAGTTTATACCATAATTATATTTTCCTCATGTGCCACTTAGTAAAACACACTTGGCTCCCTGTACAACAACGAATACTTTTTTCTGTGCTGTTTCATCATTCAGGTAAGATATCACAGATGGCAATTTTTATCAACAAGTATTGTACAGCTACAACTTGAAAGTCATTCCCAAGTGATCTTTATCATATTTCAAAATGCTAAATGCAGTCACAAGCTATACAGCAGCAATTGTTCAATTGGCAACAATTCCCATGTTTAGTTTGCAGTTTCTAAGGATACTATTTATTTTGCATGATCTTCTGATAAAAGCGATACCAAGGCAGTAGGGAGCCACAAACAGAAAGCATGTATTGCCATGGCACAAAGAGTAAACATATTGAACACTCACTTTGACAGGGAGAAGCTCATTAAAACATTCAAAAGAGAATTCTAACTAGACAAATAACTTACTCTTTAATGAGCAAATAAAATTGGGTATAAGATAACCAACATTTATGCGTTATGCTACCATAGGATAATTAAGTTAATGTCAGTGCTATAAATATGGATATAGCTATGTAATTCTGTTTAGTACCTGCAATTATCTGTAGACACAAACAAGAGAAGTAGAGTAGATTTCCCTCGGAAGCATATTGATAAGTTAAATCCAACCAGCCATTGACTCCACAGTCCCAACTTAGTTCAAGAAACCTCACCAAAGAACCCCATGGGAGAATTTGGCATTTCCAGAATAATCTGTAGTTTGCTGGGTTTTTTTCTTTAAAAGTAAACACAAACTTGCTATGCTTACATGCTCAGATTTCAGACCCAGCTCAGCCCCATACATCTGCAAGGTGCAGTTTGAGAAAAATTCCAACCAAGGCAGCATTGCACCCACTTCAGCAAAAAGGCAGCTCCAGACCATCCTACATCCCAATAAGATACATTCACTACTGCTTATTCTGTAGCAGTTATCAGTTTTTCAGATTTTCAAACAACTTCAGGTCTGGTTCCTGACTACCGAAAACAATATAATATATATATATATATTTGTGTGCTGATTTTCACCTTAATTTACTGATTCTAAAAGACAATGCAATGATTATGTCATCCAAGCACGTCCTTTCATCTTTGCTCTTCAATACCAGGAATAACAGTACAGAAATATCTCCATGAACAAGTGTTCTGAACACAACTTAATGTATGGAAAGTCATAATTTTCCCAGCCTTGCACTTCATAGGCCAGTGTACAAGAATTTGTTGCAACATTTGGCCACATTAAAATTAACGTTTTTATTTTAAAAAACCAAACAAACAAAAAATGAACTCCTTTGATCAAATGTCTTTCATCTTGAGAAATATCTCTATTAGCCATGAGTTAATACTTCACAGATTTAAGGTGAACTGACTCCAGAAACTATGAAACAAAACTAGAGAAACTGCCTGAAGAGGTTCCAGATTCCTTGAACTAGCGTCCATTGCAGCCTTAATCCTTACAGGTTTTTTTAATCTTCTAACTGAAGCTGTTTCTCTACTATGTCACTTGGGCAGAAAAGTAGGTTACAGAGGATATGGACAGATTAAAAGGTTCAGTTCCCTCGATGCACATTGCCACTCTATATTAAAACTGTGGGTGCTGAGGCAGAAACCATGTTAAACAACTTGTTCATATGGCCCCAAGAACAGCAAGATTCTGTTTTCATTGGTAATGCATAGGCTTTGCTGTGAACATTTGGAAAGTTTAAACTGTATGATTTGATATTTTATGCAAAGTATATAACTGCTGCTGCTTAATACAGAATGCCTTCAGCAAACCACTGGATATAGGTGATGAAGGCTAACCAGTGCAGCAGGCTAAACATGGTGTTTGAACTAAGAAATTTATGAACCAAAATTCTTGTATCTCAAGAGCTTCATGGCTTTTTATCTACCCGTCGCAACAGCCACAACTTATGTACTTTGTCCCTCTTGTTCCTAGAAGATCTGCATACCCACAGGCAGCAGCCAACCAGAAGTAGAGCTTAGGAGCTATAAAGTGGAGTATTTTTATCTCTTTTTAGAAGGAAGGAGATGCTGTACATTCTTCTTCTCTAATGTGGGAAGCAATTCACAGAATCACAGAATCGTAGGGGTTGGAAGGGACCTCCAGATATCATCAAGCCCAACCCCCCTGCCAAAGTAGGTTCCCTACACCAGGTCACACAGGTAGGTGTCCAGGCAGGTCTTGAATATCTCCAGAGAAGGAGACTCCACAACCACCCTGGGCAGCCTGTTCCAGTGCTCTGTCACCCTCACCATAAAGAAGTTCTTGTGCACAGTTGTGTGGAACTCCCTATGCTCTATGCCATTCAATAAAATAATAATATTTTTAAAAGAAAAAGGAATTAACTAGCAATAAGTACATATATGAGGAAATGTGACTAACTCTCCTTCAAGAAGTTTACAATACTGGCACAAAGACAAGATTCCGAGTACACAAATACAAAAATATGATTATTTGTTAAAATACTGCAAACAAATATTTTTGGCTCAAACCAAAATAAAAACCAAATACAATATGCTGCAGTGTAATCAGAAGACAATTTCATCCTTTTATATCATCAATGTATAGAAAGAATCGTCAGGACAAAAATGAAAGCGGTTTTACCTGATCCAAGATCTTTGAAGGGCTAAAAGAGTATGTGACAAAAAAACAGAACCACGTAGATGATACTTAGGCAATGGATGCTGCTTCTTTCAGCTCAAGCGTGTTCCAGCTGCAGTTTGCTTCAGACACTATGGCCCAAGCTGAAAGCAAGCGTTGATGTTAGTGTAATACCATTTTCTATTGTACCTATAGCAACAGCAAACACACTGTAGAACACTTAAGCAACAGGCTGACCACTCCCTTACCACAGCCTCAGTTTTATCTTTGAACTGTATGTGCAGATATGCTGTAGTATCTTCTGTACTACAAACTTCCCCTTTTAGAAACATTTTTATTCATAATATAGTACAACACTGTAGAGAAACATTTTATATAAGCTTTAAAAAAAAAGAGGTGGGGGTGGGGGGAGGGGATTTAAGATCTTATTTTAGGAGTCCAATGTTCATGTAATAGCTTATGTGTATCACATGTTTGTCACCTCTTGGAATCTTAAATTACCTATTAGGGAGATAGATCAACTACAGTAGCAAAAACAGCATCTCAACAAATCACTATATTAGCTATATTAAACAGGGTATAAGAAAGGCAAAGATTAATGCACCAGAGAGACAAAGTATTTGAGGATACAGTGACTGAGGGAAATCCCTGACACAGTGGCACCAATTAATCTGCTTGAGTTAGTAACCAGGTAAAGGGTTTTGTTGTTTCAATAATACAGGTCTTGCTTAATGTTCGGAAACTGTGGAAATCCAACACTAGATATAGGAGAGTTTAGGAGCAGTTCCAAATCCCAGACCAAAAATCTATGGAAATTATCAAATTATGTAATGAAAAACTGTGTTATATTACTCATTTTAAATTACATGACAGATGCAGTAACATATTACTGGGAACCTTACTGAGAAACACTGCAATTTAGAATATTGTTTCATTTAAATTGCTGCAGTTATATGAAAATGGAATAATGCTGTTGTGAATCAGGGCATAAAACAATGCCTAAAATACAACACATAATATATTCATATTGTCTGAAATAGAAACTGATTTTAAAACCAAAACACCAAGGCATATATCCTGGCCAAATTATGAGGTTTGTTGTTTTTTTTCTTTTCTTCAGTATACTTTGCTGGTCTTCTCTGCCCCGTAATACATAATTCAGAGCAACAGAAAGTAAATTAAAACTGTATGAAAATGTAAAAATTAGTTCCAGAATTAGCAGTGATCTACTGTGAAAATAAATAAGTATTACAACAGTTAGGAGGCTCTGCTCATAGAAATTTATCTCTTAACTAGAAAAAGGATTCTTCTCGTCACACTGTGATTCTGATCTTCTCCACAGCATCCTACATCCGCATCCTATCCAGAGGTAAGAAACAGACTCTTCCAAACACAAGAATAAAGTAGTCTTCTTTTTAGTAACATGATCTTAAGGTGTTGATTTCACAGAACCATAGAATGTCCCAAGTTAGAAGGGACCCACAGAGTTCAACTGCTGGATCCACCCAGGACCACCCAAAAATCAAACTCTGTGTCTGAGAGCATAATCCAAACACTCCTTGAACTCCAGCAGCTTGGGACCCTGCCCTCTGCCCTGGGGAAGCGAGCAGAGCCCTTCACAGGAAGGCTTCCCTTGCTGACCAGATTGCCAGCTGTGCAAGATGAGGCACAGTACTGGAGTTATAATGCATTGCAGCCTTCCGCGGCAAAGAGCCTGAAAGCACATAGAGCTGTTTTTCAGCAGTGCCACCCGAAGGTGAAAGAGAGATTTTCATCTCCCATATTTGCAATACAAGTTTGGGTCACATCTGACTTCTGCCTTTTACACCTGTCATTGTTATGCAGAAGTCCTAGGATCACAGAATATGCCAGGTTGGAAGGGACATGTACAAATCACCAAGTTCAGCTCTAGGCTCCATCCAAGATCTTCCAAAAATCAGACTGCACAACTGAGAGCTTTGCCCAGTGGTCTCTCAGTGGTCTTAGAGCCCTGTAATGGATCCAGCCCTTCCAAGCACTCAGTTAGTGGTATGAGGAGAGATATGTGGCACTGAGTTGAACCATCTCCCAAGTAGAGAGCTGCATATTCACAGTCTTGGGTCCCACAGCTACAGTAAGGACAACATGCAATGTTATTGCATGGATCACCTCATTAAAACATTTTTTCCACACACTGATTACTATGGAGGCACAACAAATTGGGTTCAAAACCCGTAAAGGAATTACATCCTGTGAATGGGTATCTGGACAAGCATCTGACAAGTCCCTTTAGTCACACTATCATTGAAATCACATTATATTAGATAACATTTCTATTTCAACTAAACAAAGTACTTAAAATTCCTTCAAATATTTTTATGAACTTTTGAAGTTTTGCTTTACAAAAGCTGTTTTTAAAGTATGGCTGTCTAAGCCCTTAAATTAGAATCAACATATATTGGAAATACATTCACAGGTTTTCTATTTATAAATTTCAAGCAAATGTATGATTTCCAAGCACTATTACAACAGTTTTGTGGATGACCGGGGTTGTGCAAGATGACCTTAAAAGGTGGGTGCAGTACTTACCCACCAACTGCTTTCCTCTAAAATCACAAACTTCCAGGGCTTGAAGAGGACCTCTAGAAATCATTGAGCCCAACCCCTCTGCAAAGCAGTCCCCCTACAGCAGGCTGCACAGGTAGGTATCCAGGCAGATCTTGAATATCTCCAGAGAAGGAGAATCCACAGCCTCCCTGGGCAGGTGTTCCAGTGCTCCATTAGCTTCACCGTGAAGAAGTTTCTTCACAAGTTGGTACAGAACTTCCTATGCTCCAATTTATTGCTATTTCCTCTTGTCCTGTCCCCACAGACCACTGAGAGAGGTTGGCCATGTCCCTTTGACTCCCCACACTTAAGATGCTTATAAACATTAATAAGATCCCCACTTGAGTCTTCTTTTCTCAAGGCTGAACAGACCCAGTTCACTCAGCCTTTCCTCACAGGAGAAATACTCCAGGCACTTTATCATCTTTGTGACCCCCCCGCAGGACTCTCTCCAGGAGATCTCTGTCTTTTTTGTACGAGGGAGCCCAGAACTGGATACAGTACTCCAGGTGAGGCCTGACCAGAGCAGAGGGGGAGGATCAGCAACCTTAACCTGCTGGCCACACCCCATTTAACTCACCCCAGTATCCCCATGGCCTTCTTGGCCACCAGGGCATGCTGCTGGCACGTGGCCCCCGTCAGCCACCAGAAGCCCCAGGTCCTTCTCTGCAGGGCTCCTCTCCAGTAGGTCATGCTCCAACCTGAACTGATACATGTTGTTATTCCTTTCCAGGTGCAAGACTCTACACTTGCAAAAGAAGAAACCTGAATTTTTCAGTATGTTACCAAAAATGCAGTGAATTTTCTTTCTTCCATGTTCCAAAACTTCCAGATGGTTTTGAAAGTTATTTCCAAATCTAATTCTTCCCATGTATTTTTAACAAGGTGTACCCTGTGAACTGCAACAATACAAAACTTCACCAAAAAATATGGGAAAAAAAATTGTTTGCCAGGCCATTTGACATCAGAGCATTGAGGGCACTAACAGATCTCACTGTCTCTGACCACCTTTCTTCCATCTTTTCCCAGGTCCAAGTTCTGAATTCCCAGAAAACTCAGCACTTTGATACCTAACCATAATATATAATGCACAATAACGCATCAGGTGACAAATCTCAAACACACAGAAGCGAGCAAGACGGAGGGAAGGCTATTTGTTTACAATGCTATTTGATCTTTACAGATATTCTCTTGAACTCAATGGTTGTTTATTGAAAAAGTTTTCTGGCTCACCCTGCAGTGTAGGCAGCTCTATAAGACAGCCTGTTTCTACAATCCTGTAAAAGTACACCACCAAAAATAAACGTGTTAATTATGCTCTGAAGGTTCTCCTACATCACAAAGAAAGTACAGGAAAAAAAAAGAGAGAAAAACTAAGATGGGCCCATACAGCACAGACTTCCAGAGCTGTGGCAGAAATCTGCTTCTAAAACAAGATTACACCTAAACCAAAAATACTTCAATTCAGTCTCAAGTCCCACCAAACCAGACATATTTTACATGGCTTTAGGACATCTCTTCTTTGTCACTACAAAGCACAGATTTACAAAGATTTCAAAATTAATATTAGCATCATCTCTGTAGTAAGCTTTAAGCGTTAACGCTATTTTCCCTTTCTAAGTAGCGAGATCAGTAACGTGCCATTTGAAACCTGCAGTTGCAGGTGCGTGCCTAGTGACGCAGTGAACAGAAACAGCAAATTCTGCAACAATTAACCCCAGCCTTTCTGTTCCACAAAAGAAAATCGTTCCTTTCCTCTCTTTTTGCTGATGAATAAAATAGAAGGAGCGGAGTACACTGGAGTAAGAGGAAAAATAGATAAGAGAGAAGGGAAAATGTAGCATTCCGAAAAACCTGCTTCCAAATGCTCTGTTACTCTCTACCTATTCTATAGAGGTGCCATCCTCCCACCTCAATTTTTAGAACAGGTCTAACAGCCTAGGGAGCACCAAGCTCCATAAGGAGCCCCACACAGTGGAACCACACAGAATCCCTCACTGCTCTGCCAAAGCCTCTCCTCTATCACACTGATCTCTGGAGCACAGTGCAGACAGAGAGAAAATGTCTCTCTTCACTGTCAGAGGAACAATATTAGCACTGTTTTAATGTGAGGGGCTACCCTTTTTATCAACAAAAATGCTTCCCCTTCATAAATCTCTTTGTTTCAGAGAAAACATGGATTTGGATAAAAATGCCAATCCAACTGCCTCCTTTTTTCTCTTCAGAAGAAATCTGTATCACAGATATCAATCACACATCCTTAGAGCTTAATGCCAAGACAAGCAAAGGAAAAAATATGTTCCAACTCTAAAATCCCACTGTGTGATTCTCTTTTGAGTCTGGTATGAGATCCAGCTTACTCATCTCAGAAAAGGCAGAACTGCCACTGAACAGAAACCTTTTCTGAGAAACAGCAATTGTCTTCTGCAGCTATAGATTAGCTCACAAAGCTTCCACAGGCAACTTCCATCCAGCTTTGTTCTTTGCCTTACAGCATCTTCTGCCTCACAGAGTTCAGCTGTGATGAAGTTAGATGAAATCACTAACACCTGCTACACTCATGTTGTTATTAAAGGTATACATAACACTTTAGCAGTTATTTGCAGTGACTCTTTACATCTCCCTGTATATAAACATGCTGCAAATCATCTGAATCACAGCTTAACAGCTGCCATCAGATACAGCAAGCAAAAAATGAAAGTTTCTGCGACTAAGTTTGACCACAAGGCAGTCCTTTATAATTTTCCCCTTTTCAACAAAACTAACAGCAGCAATACTCAACACTCTGAGAATCTGAGCCTTCACATACACACTGCCTCACTGTTGTGACCCTGGAGAAGAGAAGGCTTCAGGGAAAGGTCATTGTAGCCTTTCAAAACTTAAAAGGAACTTACAGACAGGAGGAAGACTGACTATTTACACTGTCTTAAAGTGATAGAACAAGGGGGAAAAGTTTTAAACTAAAAGAGGGGCAATTCATATTAGATACTAGGAGGAAATTCTTTACTCAGAGTGGTGAGACCCTGGCATAGCTCCCCAGAGAAGCTGTGGGAGCCCCATCCCTGGAGGAGCTCAAAGCCAGGTTGAATAGGGCCCCAGACAGCCTGAGCTGGTGGAGGGCAGCCCTGCCCAGGGCAAAGGGATGGAATTGGATGGGTCTCTAACCTAAGTCATTCTATGATAAGACTCTATGACCCTGTGAGCAGTGGGCCTGCCCAAGCACAATAGCTTGGTCAGCTGCAGGATGTTATTACCGCATCAAAAAATAGAACCTAAGCAAAATTTTAAAGTCCTACAGCAACCACATTTAAAAATTAAATCAGTAATTCAACTGAATTAATAACATTAAGAATTAGACAACAGACTCAACATTTACACAATGAATTGCAGTGAATGCTAGGAGCATTCTCCTCATAACTCATTCTCCTGTTTCTTTTTCTATTACATGTAATTACACCATTTTTGCTACCTCATGAAGCAAAAATCTAAAGGGAAAAAATTGGGGGGTTTGTTTTTATGTTTGTTTTTTGTTGTTGTTTTTAGGAGGGAGGGCAAATAGTAGCACTGGCAGCACAAAACCAATATGATAGTTTTAGATGTGCAACCAGTGAAAATTTAGATAGCACTTCTGTATAACCAGCATAAGCTGAGAAACCTCAGAAGAATAAGCTTGAAGCCAGGACATTCAGTAGGGTAAATTATTAATCCTACTTCTGAATCTCTCAGGAGTAATGTCTGTACACATTTGATGAAAAGATCCAGGCTTGGCAAACAAATATGTTTTGCTGAGTTATGATAGAATTTCACAACATACCTTTTGACAGATTTAGTCCTATGATTCAAGCCAGGCTCTTCAGTTTAATGGAGATATATCATTGTTTTCTGCTTTCTTGAAAAGGGCCTTTCAAACATCATTGGTAGCCACAATCCTGTTCCTATTTAGCAATTCTTACAGTACACCTGAAATCAACCCTACCTTTCTCATCTTCTAAATAACCATACCCTAACTATCATAAGAAAATCTCTCTGTCTGTCGTCATTATTTCTAGGATAAGTCAGCAAGTCAATGAAACATAGAAAGGCATTGAGCTCTGAAGTCACACAAAGATTACAGCTTTTAGCATGTTCCTTTGTCCATTAATTATTTCTTCATTCTCATTACAGTACTCCACATAACACCAAGGGCTTCCCTGGGATGCCCAAGACCAACCTTTGACCACTTCATTGACAAGCAAAAGATAGTAAGAAAGATTTGCTCTTGAACAAACAGAGACATGAGCTGAGCAGGTACTTAAGGTCTGGGGATTTAAAAACAAACAAATAAATGAAAAAGCAATCAGCTGTGCTTGGCAATAGCAGACACACATGGGCAGGAGGATGAACACTTAAGTGTTACAGTGGGAGCATGAAAGCATAGAAGACAACTGTGTGCATGTGCTAGGATTACATCCATCAACCCATTTGCGCTCTTCAAAAACAGTACAGTAATCCTGAAATGTATCTTTCCTTTAGTACAGAAATATATTCAATTTCATTTTTTTTCCACAGGTTACGCTTGGCAAAGTCTAGCCTGCTCGTGTAAATCCTAAGGCTTGCTTTAGCAAAATAACTGCCTGGCTAGCATACACAGTTTTAACATTACTATATCCAATGTCCCTTTGCAATCTCTTACTGTAACTCATACCAATCACATAAAAATGCTTAACATGTACACTGTCAATAAATCACTCTAGACTCTATTTCACCTCTCTAAACATTCATTTACTGCAATATGTACAATGTATATTACACATGATTTACTGTAACTCATGGCTCCTTGAAACAAATTTCCCTGATGAAAAAGGCAAACATTAATACCACTGTCCCACCAAACTTTAAGTCTTCCTGAATCTCCCAGATGCAGGGCTTTGGGGAAGTGTGTGCCTTGAACTCAAGAGGAAATACTTTTTACAGATACGATGATAATGTGAATATAGAACAAAACCCAGCAGGCCTAGTGCAGCTATTTATAGAGCTGGGATTTACCCTAGTGGCATCTCCCAGATTCAGTTGCTATGGTTTTAAATTTTCTAGCACAGAGATAACCTTCTCTTTACTTACCATTACATTTCCTTGACTAATAGAGTCATTGCAAACAACACATCAATTAAGAACTGTGTTTAACAACATCTGCTTGCTGTGGCAGCCTAAAAAGAAAACTGATTTCTTCTTTAAACGTTTCTATATAGACAGGCTGCTGAGCTACGCACACTGCAGCAAGTCTTCCACCTGCTGGACAAAAGGCAGCACTAAACTTCCTTAAGAGGAAACAGATGTAACAAATTATCTGTGATGCACACAATGACAAAATAAATAAATAAACAAATCAGGATTCCCTTGTTCTTGTCTAAGTGCATTTAGTGAACCAGCAAAGGTGAAAATGCAGCCATCTGATTAAAAAGACACAAAGAGACTGAGTATTTCTAGCAGAAGAGAAATAAACTGTTCCTACAAGGTCTTTTCTGCTTTGTGCTTTTACAGAGGACTTGCATTACTTGAATCTATGAGCCCGCTGCCTTTTTTGCTGTTCTGGATTGATAAATGCCTTAATAAGGCAAGTAGAAATTTCTCCTTTGTCTTCCTTGTTCAGGTCAGGTAAAGGCCTAAATGAGAATATCACATATTCTGTCCTCCTAAACCAGCTGAGCAGTACCAGATCCCTACTATCCTCAGCAGCCTCAGACCAGGTGCCAGGCCAAGTATCGTGGGCATTTCCCATCCAGATCTGCCCAGAGGGAGAGCTCATCTGCCTGCCCATTGAGTTCCAATGTGAATGAGGGGAGGTACTTCATGTGGTTGAATCTGCCTCCCGGGGAGACATGAAAAGCCTCTTGACAGTATATAGTTCTGTATCAAGCTAGAAGATGCTTTCCATTGAATCAGAGGATCAGGAACGTGATCTTCAGTTCAGTTCATGTAATTCTTTCAAAACCCCAATGTATTTCTTAATTGGTTGCTTCCTTTGAGACCACCAACAGCAGTCCTTCACTGAGGTACTGCCCCAGCCTCAAGCAGGGAAAGGATGCAAATGAAGAGGCTACAGGTCTCCTTGTTATCCACTCTCCTCCAAATCCCACACATCACCAAGAGGCAGGAAGGTTGTGAAACTGCTCCTAGAGTTAGGAAATGATGGCTTACAGAATTCTGTGAGAGTGTTCAGAAACCTTAAATCTGACTGGCAAGTATTACCAATATTGGCTTTGTTTTTTTCTAGATCCTGAAAACAAAAGCTTTCAGCTTAGAAATGTTATATTCACCACATTGCCCTTAGTGCTAATATAAATAAGACTATGAAATCTATTTTCATAAATTAAAGACTATACATCAAGTACAGATGAAGCTGGTTGGAAACTTCATATTTTATGCTGCCAGAGGCAACACAAAACAGTCATCTGCAAATATGCGCACACTTATGTATACATATCAATATATATATTTGTATAGGGGCGTGAATACGTATCAGCTATTTTAGAGGAAAATAAAGCTAAGGAAAAGAAATATTTAAATAAAACATGCAATGCTTCGGAAATAAACCAGTCGCTCAAAAAGCTGCAATCTGAGAGAAAAGTAATTTAAGAAGTAAACAAAATTACACAGAAGAACATTTATGACAGCTGTATGAATAAGGAATAAAAACACTGTAGAACAGCGATGAGAAAAGACTGAGTTTAAGTAAACTAACAAAAAACAATGTAACTGTACTGCTATTAAATCCTCAGAAATAATGAGGGTACAGCAGAAACGTTCAATACGTTCATTTAACTGTTTTATGTACTGATAATCAAATGCAGACAGACCATAAGGTCAATGGAATTCTACTTTATTTCAGTGGCAAATAAGGAGAATCCTATAAAAAGCTTTCTAAAATTTGATATTTTTAAATCAAAACATCTGACCTATCAACCTGAAAAACAAGTGGCAGAGGAACTCTGAAAAATTTTCAGAAGATCCAAGAGTACAGAGAAAGAGTCAGGATGATGAAAAAAAGTCAGTCTGCATCACTATGAAAAAATAGAAATGGGAAAACTTCCATCTTATAGGGCCTGCCAAGCACATAAAAGTGCTAGGTAAAACAAAACTGTCTACAGTGGGATTCAGTCAGTAAAACGTTGATAACAGTAGTGATACTTTGAGTGCATTTACATAAGATAATGGCAACTAACTTGGTAAAATTTCTGATGGTGTTACAAGTCTGGCTGATAATAACAAACAGTGTCAGTGCAATAGTTACCAATGACATTCACATCAATAACTGAAAGCACTTCAAGTCCTGTGCCATCCATACTCTGTGCTGGCCAAATACAGGTCAAGCTGACCATGCAGTTCCCCTCCAAAAGCCATAGCACGTGATTACAGGCAAGGTGCTGCTCAGCATGGGACTAACATGGCCACATAGTGTTGAACATAAGCTGACAGAAAATCATGTTTTTCTAATGGGAATCCGTATGATCAGTTCTTATTTCCTTCAACATAACACTTCTGGAAGAAAATAAAATCATCACAGAAGGCGTGAACATTGTGGAAAAAGCAAAAAAAGAAAAACAGAAAGGGTAGAGTTCCCTGTTGCAGAGCAATCTAGATCACATGGTGATGTGGACACGAGCAACCCCAGAGTATTTGAAGATAAGAAAATACAGTCATGCACAAGAACAAAAGCAATGGCAAAAGGAAACATTGGAAAGGATGATCAACTGAATATGGGTTTTCGAGAACTGTGTGTCCAGCGGGTCTTATGTGAATCTGGGGTGTTTAAAAGGAACAATACGAAGCAGGAAGAGATAAGAGAACAGAGCTTCTGTTATCTCTCTTTTGGGCAATGTTGCATTTTCTTTTAGAAAGGCATAGCCAGATCTCAAACTATTATGTTAAGAAGAACACTGACAAACCACAGTGACATCAATTATGAGTACAGGAATGATTCAGACATTTGATGGTGCAGGTCTCCAGAAACTCAATCTTCTTAGCTTAACAAAGAAAAACTGAAGCAATGACTTGATCTCATTCTTTAAGTACCCAGCACAGAGCACTGGCATTACAATGTTCTTCATTCCAGCAGCAAAAACATCGCAAAGTTCAATGTTAGAAGTGAAAGCCAGAAATTTAGAGAAGATAGGAAATAAATGTTAATAATAGCAGTGCTTACCAATTTTTTTCCCCCAATATTTAATAGTTAGCACCTAAGACTGTCAGTTTATTCTGAATACCAGACATAAAGGATTAAAGATGCAAATGCTTAAGTCAGGTCTCAGTTAAGACAGAGTTTGATTTTAGACTAAAAGTTATTCACGCTGTTAGAGAATTGACCATTTTTGCATAGACTTTCAAAACAAAACATTCTCAACCATAGACAAGGTCTTCAAAACAATATTACCAAAAGATAGATTTAAACAAACAAAGGGAGAAAAGATCCTTAGAACTATATTCTTGGGAAAGCTCAGATAAAGGTTTTGCTGCACTACTCACACAAAACAAAAAAAACACGATGGGAAGTTAACAAGTCATGTAAGTAGATAACCTGATTTACACATCTCAGGTATTTAAAGTTCTCTGTATTTCTTCTATAGATATTAAAATATCTCTTTATATTGAAGCACTTGCCTACTGACTTTGATCTGCATCACTTTGTAAACTAAATTAAAGCCAAAACAGAAAGGTTAAAATTAAAATATCATTCCTGTCCTCAAAGATCAATTGTTTGGCCTTTTTTAAACTTCCTGTTTTGCTATATAGGAACTCTTCTTTATCACACTTGATTCAAGGAACATGCTATTATTGTTTTGCTTCGCTTTACTCCCCATCAGCAAAAAAAACTACTGCACCTGAACAAGACTCTAAACCCCTTTTCCATGCATGTTTTCTCACAGAATGATCTGACATCAGTAGATTGTTTGCTTTTAACCCTGACATCCCCCTGACCTATTTTTGAAACAAATCTTATTTTAGGATGTCCTGACTCTGATACTAAATTGGAAACCCTGGTGTGAATTTTATAGAACACTATTTCCTTTTATAGAGGATGTTCACAGCTAATCTGTCATCTAAAGGGCAGACAGAGGCCAGAAGGCTAGGAAACCAAGACAGGTGGCCTAGCAGAAGACTGAAACCTAAACATTTTTAGTATTTTGTAGAAGATCGTGAGGAATCGGAGTATTTTCTCACTTTACCCTGCCTTATTAAAGCTACAGAAACAGCTGTGCAACAGGATAAGGAAACACTGATCAGAAGATCTTTCTTGCAGAGCAGCTCTTCCGCCTGACAGAGACAGGCAGCACATTCACCCCGTTCCCCAAAGCTCCTCTCCCAGGAAGTTACACAAGGAAATGAAGAACGCATGTTTATTCAGGCATCCCTAGTGACCACACAAACACCACTTGTGCTTACATGTTTTTAACACACTTAAGAAACACCAGTCCTCCTTGCATCCTATTAAGCTATCAATAATCATATAGTTGCTTAAATTAATTGTCCATTCTGCATCGCTCTTTTCATTCACTAGCAAGTCATTAACTATGAGCTCTGTATGTCACCATCTGGCTCAATACATGCGCTGCACATGACAATACTGTCCCAGGCAGCCATAAGGACAAGGTCTGGGCCCCTGCAGCATGTCAGCTACCTCCAGGAGGTAGCTGGTACTTAGTGCCACGCTCCTTGTATCCTGATAAGGTGGAGTGATTTTGCAAACAAAGCGTAGTTTGTCCTTGTGTAGGCAAGATAGTGTGGAGATAAGGGACCTAAGTCTGTGGGAGTTATCTGGAACCTGGGACAGTAGCAGAAACATGAAACATCAATCCACATGCAGCTACTGTGCCTAGATTGCATCTACTTCTCTCAGCTCCTTCATTTAGGCGTGAACTAGGAATGGGATTTCTAATATGCAACGCAATGTTTGGTGTCAGTATGACCCAAATCACGCAGCAGAAATGTTCTTTTGCACCTAACTTTAATGAGAGGATGTGGAGCAGCAGAAAGAACAGTTCTTAAGTCATAAAGTTGAGTCAGCTTTGACAATGAAAGCCAACTACGGCCATGGCCAACTGCGTTGCCCCAGCACAGAGTATGCATGGGACATTCCCAAGACACAACAGAATACTAAGCAACTCCCAGATATGGACCAGCAGAACACATACTCCTTCTTTACCATGCCAGTTCTCCATTGTACTGAAGGGCTTGATTTGATTGGCACATTTGGCTGAAGGCATCAGAAGAATTCCTACTGAAGGCAGTTCTTTATGGACTTAAGTAGTAGGCTTTATCTTGCCTAACCGTGCTGAGTCCAAACGTAAAGGAAGAAACAGTGCTAAAGATACATCCCAGAGGAGTTAACGTATTGAAATCTCTCCCATTTTGAACACAGTAATACTCTTTTCTACTGTTACCTTATAAAGGCAGACACCAGTGTGGTCTTTGGGGAAGGGGCTTGCAAAGCATGGACAGATATACTTCCTTTCTAAGATGTTTGGCAGAGATGGAAGACAAACTTTATAAACTTGAGAACCATGACTCAATCTAAAAATGCTGAACAATCTTTGCTGTTTGTCCTCCCAGTGGCCCTACATTCACATCCTGCATAAACACCCTCATCTCCTCTTTAAAGAAGTAACAGTTCCAATAATCAACAGATTGGGCACTGATTCTAGATTTGCTGTACTATGCATCAGTGTTGTCCTATTTTAAGCTATGTTATCTTGAAATATATTTTCAAACCAGTGAAACAGAATTTGTCAGCAATTACACCCTTATATTGGGTTAGCATATCCCTTGTTAATTAAAATAGTTCCCTAATACAGCCTTGCCAAGTATTTTAGCTCAGGAGCCTGTGAGCCCCCCCCCAAGCTATCATCAGCTCCATCAGCTCCACAAGTTTCTTAATTTACACCTGCTGAGATAGGATCAGCAGATGTAGGTTTGGTTAAATGAAATTTCTGTTTGGATTACAGACTGACACTGCCTACACATGGGTGTACACATCAGGACAAATAGACACCACAGGTGGCCACTATTCAAATGAAAAACATTACTGAACATTGGCTGGATAACAGAAAATAAACGAAGGTATACAAGGCAAGCATTTACTTTTACTGTATTTCAAATAACACAAAATGAATTTTGCCAGATTCGGGGTTAGAATTATAAAGCTCTTTAAAGATATGGTATTATAACAAAATATGTATGTCCATGTGAGAATATTTACATGTAGACCAAAGCTTTCAAAACCGTCTGGCAATTTTTAGGTTAGCTGCATCAATTTAGTGCCTTACTTTCAAGAGACCAAGCATTTATTTTTGAGAAGAACTAATCAAAACCATTTCCACACACTTATGGCATAAATGCAGCTGAGAACATTTTAAGATTAATCAAATTTTTACCTCCTAATTTCTTCTTAATAAGCTTTAACTTGAAGGTTAGTTTTCAATGAAGCTTTCAAGCAGAAAACCTGCTATTTGCAGATATTTTTTAAATAATAACTTCCAAAAAATAGTTTACTGAGATTAAAAAAAAAAAAAAAAAAAAAAAAAAAAAAAAAAAAAAAAACAAGAAGTAAGGCAAAAAAATAGTCTTGTTATGGTTTTAAATGGTGTCAGGTATTGCAAAGTCCTGTTTCTGACTAAAGTAATCTGCATTACATAAATCTTTGCATATTTCTTCCAAGGTATCTGTGATGAAAAGAACTGAACTAATTCAATCTGAAATATCTGAGTTACACTTAAGGAAGTGTACTTTCGATTTGCACTGCCTTCAACTTCAGTATTCAATTGCAACTGGCCACACCAGATAATTGATTACATCATCTGTTTTCTAGCATGAATCAATTGCCCTGTTTGATTGAGAGACTTGCTCACTACTGCAATGTATTTAAGTGATGTCAGCAACCAGGGATATAACACGGTAGCCTGATGTCATGCAGAGTTCAAATAAAAATTACAGAGCTTTTAGTAGTGGAAACAACAAGTAAATCTTGAGGCAAGCTAATTACATTTTCTTTATTTTCTCACCAGCTAAGATCTTCCTTCCTTGTCTGAGGTGCACACAGATTATCAGGTCTGCGTGTGCTTTTAGGATTAGCTGTGCTCATGGCAATACTGTCACCTCCAGGAGATGGGAAGAGTTTGCACAGCCCAAGTACAGCTTTTCTATGTTCCTTTTCTCATGTCACAAAATAGTACACAGCCATTTGATTTCCAGTGATTGCTGCGTGCACGTTCACCTACAGCTATAATTATAGTTTACAGTAGAGTTTACCAGGCAAGGTGAGCCTCTCCTGCTGTGACGTATAATAAACTGAATGAAATACAGTAAGCAACCTCAGTTTCTCAACCTATTCACTAAGCATGACTATCAAAAAAAAAAAAATAATAATAAAAAAATAAAAAAAATCACAGACACATGACACGGCAGAGTAAAGAAAAACATGCTTGATGGGCAGTTAACAGCAGCAGACTAGAACCATCATATTTATCCCTGTCATTCACAAATTCTTTTATATATATATAAAGAACTATTACTGTAGTGATCCTATAACCACAAGGACAAGTCCTCTTCCATTCAACATCTTGCATTTTACTAGTAAGATAACTCTACAAAAGACTGAAAACAAACAGATTTAAGAAGCAATTCCTCCAGCAGGAACTAAATAGGGGAAAACAATCATTCAATACGTTTTCCACAGGGAAAAAAAGAAAAAGAAAAAAAAAAAAAAAAGTTTTTTTCTTTAATGTTTTGTTATTCACATAAACACACACTCCTTATCACCATAATGCACACAGAAAACTCTCCTGACACATTGTTTTGCTCTATAAATGATTCCAAATCTCATTCCTCCTCTTCACTGAGTATGAATTGAGTATTATTCCTCTTTCACTTAAACTTCTGACCTCCATCTACACTCATTTCAGTCATCTGTTATACCTGGTCTCTTAAATGCAATTGAGGTGCTCTTATATTGTGTATCTACAGTATCTGGAATGGAGCCATTGCCTTGTTACAGAATCACAATGCAGACAACAGTTTTCAAGTTAGTTACATTATATAACTGAAATGTAAAATTCAAGCCAGTTTTGTTTGGACAGTTTTTCAGTTGCTGTACTTGCTCAATGGTTGCACAAGAAGGTCTTAATGGTCTTTTCCAACTTTAATGATTCTGTGATTAAAACAAAATCTTGGCTTTAGACAAATTGTCACTCTAAATTTGCAAAAAAAAAAAAGATTGTGCAGCAGATGAGTTGAGCTTTCTAACTACATGTGACTCAGATGGGTGAATTTAGGCATGCCTTGAGGACAAGGCGTGGCCCTGAATGCACGAGTCCTCAAACTAATTAAGTTATTAATATCAAAATATTAATAGTAATGAAAATGCTATTATAACATGGAGTAATGGAAAGTATGTTACAGGATGAGAAGACAGCGATTAAGCATCACAAGGATATCTCTGTGAAATACTATAGGAGCAATTAATCAAACTGATTTCCACCAAATTATCCGTCATCACATGAACTACACAGCTCCTCCTCTACCACTAGCAAGGGCAGGTTCCTGCACCTCTACAGGTGTTCTTGGGAAGATGAAGAGCATCTGAGACTAATGATGGCTGCTGGTGAATGTACAGCATTGGAACAGCATCAGCTAAGGGTCAGGTTGGGTGTTAGGGAAAAGTTCTTCACCAGAGGGTGGTTGGGATCTGGAAAAGGCTCTTCAGGGTAGTGGTCATGGTTCTAAGCTGCCAAAGTTCAAGGAGCATTTAGACAACACTCTGTTATATGGATTGATTTTTTGGGTGGTCTTGGTGGAGCCAGAAGTTGGACCAGATGATCCTTATGGGACTCCAACAACTTGGGGTATTTTGTAATTCTGTTAAATGTGGAAGATGGTTGAGAGGGCTGAGAACCTGGGATTAATCCTGGAGGAAGTGAAAGGGAAGGTGATGAAGCTGTTTTCACTCAGCTGTACATCAGACATTTGCAGAGACAAAGGACAGGAGCTCCCTACAGGCATTTAGGTGTCATACCAAGTTGCACTATTTTCACGTGCAGTCTCTTGCTAACTGTGCCCTCACAAGCTGGATCCAGCATGGGAAATCTAATGAAGAACCTTCTAGTTATAATTTATGTTGGAGGGAAATAAATTGAGAGAATTCATTTTGTCTTTTGGCCAAGCAGAACATCAGATCACCACCTTTTCTGTAAGGCTTTACATTTTGAAACCTCTGTCCTCACCTTTAGTTCTCTCTCTCTCTTCAAGTGTTGTGTGCAAATACACAAGACTCACCTGAGGTCTCCTATCTATTTTGTATAGCAAAATAGTCAACTTGGTTGTCACACATGTTCTTCTTCATATGTGTCAATATGACCTTTATTTTGTTTCACAGCAGCTTTGCTGACCCAGATCATTAAGAGTATGAAATGAAAATTAAGAGATGTAGCTACTGTACTTGATTTCACTCTGAAGGGAACCAGGCTGGCAACTTCATTCAGTTATGACATCTCACCTGAGGTATAACTCCCCACTGAGGAAAAGCAGCTGCTCAAAGCAGTCCACATCCTTTATAACACTCAGTATTGTGAGCAATTTGGTTCACACACTAGTATCACTTCATGTCTATTCCCTTACTCATTTATTTTTATCCATTATTATTTTCTTTATATTTGTTACTTTATTAAACTGTGTTTACAGTTTGTTTGTTTTTTTAACCAGAAATTCACCTCATTGCTCTCAGGGTCTTTCTCCAAATTACCAGGGCCATTTTTACTTCTAACATTATCCTTATAGTGCTTTCATCCCTTGTGACATGGAGAAAATTCATTAAATAAGTCTACGTATTCATTCAATTCATTGCTCAAGCTACCACATCAGGACCACATCAAAAGCAACATTTATATATATGTATAGGTGAAGACATTCATAACTATTCTTACCTGTAATTTAACATTGAGATTATGTATCTTTAATTTAAGAGAGTAACATACAACATCAAAAGTTCTACTATCACCTTGCTTTATCTATTGTTTCTTTCTAAAGGGACAAGCCACTTACTCTGCTAACAAAGGAAATAGGATCAGTTTAACAAAAGTCATTCTTGAATACGATATTTAGAAAACTTGAGATAACTAACCCTTTTTAAAATCTCACTATATCCATCATTACAAAGCTATTGATTTAAATGCCTAATAGAGACAACAATTACATTCCCTTCTGCCTCACCTTTTCCCTCAATTACTTTTTGTCTTAGCAATCTTTTATCAAATAAAAAGTAGTTAGAACCTATAAGCACAGCACAGTGTCTCAGAAGACAGTGTTCTCGCTCTTGGTAGAAGAGAGAAAATTTGTTTGGCAAATGAACTTTCCAAACTCTGACAATCAAAGTTAAAACTGACACTGTTTGCTCTCCTACCATCGAGGATAGCAGAGGTAGACTTTGGATATCAGTTTGTTTCCCTCACATTAGAGTAAATAATGAGAACTCCTGGAGGTTACAGATATTGGAAAATATCTGCAATTCCTGTATGCTACTGTAGTTCTATTTTAGGTAGTATGAAAAGTCAAGTTAATGTGGTTTGTTTATAGGAGACATCACAACGCCTTCATTGTTATTCATCACTTGGCACAAAGGGAAGCTTGGAGTATTTCCAGACAGTCTGCAGACTAGAATAATTTCACATAAGACTTGAGACAGCTGAAGAGGTAGCAGTAGCAGGGGGGGGGTTATCTAGCTCAGACACTGAGATTCACACCCCTTGAGAACACTTCAGATCTATGATAAATTCAACTCCCAAAGGAACTACCTATACTGTATGAGCAAGTGCTTATTCCAGCCAAGATCCCGCTGCTGTTTCAAAAGGCCGCAGGTCTTCGGTACGTTCTGTGTCACACCTGCCAGACTCAGATGGCACATTTCAAATGACGTTATACCCTTAAGTTTAGGCAATCATGGAATTGTTTGAGTAATGAAGTGATCAGATGAAGAATACATTGGAAACCTTGAAAGAATATATCAGAGGCAGCAGATGAGAACACTACACAGGAAAGGTTACGAGCGTTTCCAAAATTCAGAGACACGCTATGGCCTGACTGCTGATGTAAATTCAAAGACAACACTAAAGACAATCTTCCTGGCACCCAGTTGTAAGATGTTTGAAACACTGTCCAGCTGCTACCACATTTTGTCCTTTGGTGGAGGTAAAGATTCTCTAAACCACGAACAAAAATATTGTATTGTAAGATTGTAAGATTCTGAAGAAAGAAAAAGCAGAAAGGAGATTAGCGGATACCACAGTATGTGCTTGTCTACAAAGCCAATTTGTTAAGCTTCTCTCCATGAAACAGGAACACAATTTTGCACATGGAAAGATTCCTTTTGGATCTCTAGCCTCAGTAAAACACAAGAACATTAAAACTGACAGAAGTGTGACTGGCTTAAAAGCTTCCCTAAAAACTTTCTGAAAATGCATTTATTGTGATTATAGATCATCAGCAACACCCAGATTCTAACAAAGAAAATAAAAATTGCCACTAATGGCAGACAGACAGGCAATAATCCTGCTATGATTGCTGAAAACCAATATGAAAGGCAGATTGTTTATTACTCACAACAACAGCCAGCAATATTTTCTGAAGGTATCAGATGGTGCAGCAAGCAGTGCAGGAAACAGCACTGAAAGCAACGGTTCTTCACCAAGAAAGAGCACAGTTGCCAGGCTGCTCATCATGAGAAGCTGAGAACAGCATGTTACACAGCAGGAGTTCAGAAATTTTCTTATATTTCATTTAAGGGAAAACTCTCATTTGATATGCAGTTTCCTCCTCTGCCAGCCCTTAAGTGAGCTCACTACATCCACCTGAGCTCCCCTGGGTTGGCCCTACTTTCCCACCAGGTGCTCAATCACTGTTCCAAGCTGAAACTTAGCATTTCCACTACAGAATCATAGAATTGCTCAGGTTGGAAAAGACCTTAAAGATCATCAAATCCAACCACAACCTAATCATTCTACTCTAACTCTAACAACCCTCTACTAAATCACATCCCTGAGCACCACATCCAAATGGCTTTTAAACACATCCAGAGACTCAGAGTAGGCAATATTTAATCCTATGTAAAGCAGTAATATTGCAGTGTTGCATAAAGTAAAAATACATATAATTAGTGTGTAAATTCAAACTAAAATACAGTAAACACATTGATACTGGATTAGGAAGAGCAGTCAGGTGCAGAACATGTTCCCCTTCTGAAGTTTGGGATTGATGTATTGTAATTTATGCAATTATGGGGTTACATGCACACAAGTTTTATGAAGGCCGTTTGCAAACTGTAAAATGAAAATTCACATCCAAGGATGTGTGTTGTAGCCAGAGACCATTATACACACAGAGGAAATAGAGCAATTGTGTCAAGGCTGTCAGGCAACAGAACAAGTCTGAACATGTCATGCTGTGTTTCTGCAGCAGGCAGCTTCTCTACAGCAGTAAGCTCCTATTGAGTGAACTGTTAGTGGGGCATCTGTTTTGACAGCAATGGGTAGTCACTGCGAATTAGCCTAGGTATACCAAGCACTTCTATGAGGAGAGGCTGAGGGAGCTGGGACTGATGAACTGGAAAAGAGAGTGCTCAAGGAGGTCCCATTAATGTATATAAAATGGGAGATGCAAAGAGGATGGAGCCAGGCTCCGTTCAGTAGTGCCCAGTGCCAGGACAAAAGGCTACGGGCACAAACTGGAACTCAGGAAGTTCCCTCTAAACACCAGGCAGCATTTCTGTGCTATGCAGGTGACTGAGCACTGGCACAAGTTGCCCAGAAAAATCACAGAATATCCCAAGCTGGAAGATACCCATAAGGATCATTATGTCCAACTCCTGGCTTCCAGCAGCCATACATTTGCTGCCTGACCTTTAGAAAAATTCTGTTCAGACAAGCATTCCTGCCCCACCTGACTGACTCTGACCATTTTGGAATTGCCTGTTCCTGTGCTCTTAGGAGGTAGCACTTAAAGTAACCAGTACTGATGGACCCCCGTGCCTCCAAAACCAGTTTTCCAGGGGACCCTACTAACTAGTTCCCTGAGGAGAATGAAATCTGCTCACTCCAAATCCAAGGTTGAAGTTTTGGTGGCAGTATTCCTTCTATACTCAGAGGCTGTGGAATCTCCTCCTTGGAGATCTT
Organism: Excalfactoria chinensis; assembly: GCF_039878825.1. NCBI lineage: Eukaryota > Metazoa > Chordata > Aves > Galliformes > Phasianidae > Excalfactoria > Excalfactoria chinensis. Next base: position 37,125,579 of record NC_092826.1, read on the forward strand.
CAGCAACCACCTAGACACAGATCTGGACCCCTTGATCTGGATTGTCCTTGCTGGAGTGGGAGCTGATGGACCTAGAGGTCCATCCTAGAGGACTCTTCCAACCTCAACCATTCTGTGATTCTGTTAATCCAAACAGCCCATCCCAACTGGCAGAAGCACTGAAGTCGTTAGAAATGAAAGAGTATTCATGTCCATTTCATCCTTAATAAGTTATAGGTGTCTGTCGAAAGAAATAACATAGTGTCACATCGGATTACTTACATTCTGCTAACACTACATTTGTTTAGCAAAACAAGAATATGGTCTGCTCTCTGTTTCTAAGCACAGGCTACACACAGTGCAATATTTCATTGATTATAGAAGGAAGTGCTGCAAAAACTCAGGCCTTCAGCAGTACTGAGCTGCTCCTCTGACTCTTAAGACAACACTGACGCATTGCAGGCTTATTCTCAGATGCCACCTGGATCCTCAGGCACAGCTACAACTACCACTAAAAGTTCTCAGTACTGACAGAATCTCCACCTATTGTTCCATTGACACCACTGTCAGAGCAAAATTGGATAGAAGTCTATAAACACATATAGCTTACCTCGGATCAGCGTTATTGGTTTTGACACCATGAAAAACATTTGTGGAACTACAATCTCAGATTTGTCAGTCAAGTTAAAGCCCTAACGCAGTGTTTTCTAATTGAACGTTTTCTTTTCTGTGATTTAGTAGTGGTGCCCAGAGCTTGATGTACTCGATGCAAATTTTTGCTCAGATTATTTATATTCCATCATGTCAAGGCTCTCAAATTTCTAAAGGAAGTGTTTCAGTGAGTGACAGTTTGCTTGGAAAATTGTCTGTCCTGGAAATCAATTTAAATTTATAAGGATGAAGTGTGTGTTTTGAAAGACAAAGCCTACTTCTCTGTATCTTCCTACCAGATCAGACTACAAATGACTACATAAGCTTCCTTATGTAAATACATTAAACCACTCAGTACAACCAACCCATCTGGTCTGAGGTTGCTCAAAAGGAGTGTTTTATGTGCTGTAAGTCAGGTTATTTTCACACCGATTAAACATACCTGTCTCAAAGAACCCTTGCATCTTCTTCCCCAAAACACTGTGCTGACCTATTCAGGAATAGTAGAGCTAGTCTTATTTTTGTCTTTTTCACATCAGTATCAATTCAAAAGTATGAAACATTGATACATTGCATTAATCTGACACCAAAGCTGCTTCCCATTTCTCACAGAAAACACCTGAAAACACTGTTGATTTTATGCAAGTGGACATACGTTGATATTTTAACAGAATATGTATGTAATCACAGGCTCACTCATAGTAATTGACAAAAGTGATACCTTTCAAAGCATGAAAAGGTATTAAGATTACATAGCCTTACTATGACTTATGCTCTTGTCCCATAAGTATTACCATTCTGTGCATTTTAAACCAGAATTTGTATTGTATCGATCAGTTTTAATACTGTATCTCACAGTATCCTTCTGGAACAAATGCCCATTGTACAGCTGAACAACAACAAAAAAATAGTGGAATGGGTGAACACTTTGCTGACAGATTGGGCTCAAAGAGTTACAGAAAGTATGGTTACAATGGGTGGTGTCCAGGCATTGGTAGGGTTCCATAGGGCTCCATTTTCGAGCCAGTTCTCTTCAGCATTTTCACTGATGACTTGGATACAGGGCTTGAAGGTTTACTAAGTCGGTTTGTGAACAGCTCTAATTTGGGAAGAACTTTTGATTCCCTTTAGGATAGAGAGGCCTTGCATAGAGATCTTGACTAATTGGAAGGCTCAGCAATCACCAATTGTATGATAGGATAGCAAATGTTGGACTCTGCACATGGGATTAGCCAGCTCCAGATACATGTACAGGCTGAGGGATGAGAGGCTGGAGATCAGCCCAACAAGGGATGTGGGGGAATCTGGTTGACAGCAAGTTGAACATGAATCAACAGTCACCCTGGTAGCTAAAAAGACCAGCTGTAAACTTGGATTGCACCAGGCCCAGCACTGCCACCAGGCAAGGGAAGGGACTGACCGCTCTGCTCTGTGCTGTACAGCCTCACCTTGAGCACTGAGTACTGTTTGGACACCACAATATAAGAACGGCATAGAACTATTAAGAGAATGCCTAAAGGAGGGTTACAGAGATGGTGAAGGGCCTGGAAGGCAAGATGTGTGAAGAGCAGCTGAGGTCTCTGGGTTTGCTCAGCACAGAGCAGAGGAGCTGAGGGGAGTCATGGCAGCTGCAGCTCCTCACAGGGAGCCCCCGGGGGACGGTGCTGAGCTCTGCTCTGTGACAGCAACAGGGCCTGAGGGAATGGCATGGAGCTGTGCCAGGGGAGGGGCAGCTTGGAGTGAGGGACAGGGTCTGCACCAGAGGACAGGGTATGGAACGGGCTGCCCAGGGCAGTGGGCACAGACTCATACTGATGAAGTTCAAGGAGCATTTGGACACTGCTCTCACATATAGGGTTTGATTTGAGGTGGTTGTGTGGAGCCAAGAGTTGGACTTGGTGATGCTTACAGAGATACTGCAACTAGGGATATTCTATGGTTCTACGAATTCACAGATATGGGTTCACCTTTTCAGTTAATTTGGACACAATTTTTACCCATAGAAACCGCATTTTAATATTCTTTATCTCTGTTGAACAGGGAACAAAATTTTGTTTTAAACAGGATGTGTGCAGGATAAATTCTGCTCCTTAACTGTAATAACAAGAAGCTTTAAAGTAAATCAGACACTGCAGAGTAACTCCACAATGCCTTGGAAGGAGCCCAAGATTGCTGGTACCTAAATATACTCTCTGTGGGTAAATGGAGCTGCCACCCTCAATGTGAACAATAACTATATTCCCCTGATAACTCTGTAGAATACCCCATGAAACAAGTTTTCTCACCGATAAGGAAAAAGATGGAAATTTATTTTCTCGGAATCATTGCTTATTAAACACACAGAATAGACTAAAATCCTACTTTGAACAGCTACATGATGAAATCTGATGTTAATGAGTGTTGTTTCCAAAACCTACTTCAGCATTTGTCAATGATTGATTGCTCATGAATGACCTGTTTCATCTGCGTCAGGTGATACGGCATAACCTTTGTGTGGTTCACTTTCCTTTTTTATTACTTTCAACCTTAGCCAGTATTCCAGGAGCTGTGGCACTTTCAAATGGAAATGACACATAGGCTAAGATATAATAATGCTTTAATTATGTCTAAGGCAGACACCTTTAAATTGCACTTAACCTCAAAAAAAAAATCAGTGTTACAATGTACTAATTGTTTTAGAGACAGAAAGCCCTCCACAGGCAGTAAAACATCCCAGAGTAAAACATGCCCTGTCTCTACACAACCATTTAACTAAATATATTTTCAAATCATTGGAGTAAGTCAAGATGTTTATTCATAATTTACCTGACAAGAAGAATAAATTAGTCACCATTTAGGACTATGCTAAGTTAAATTGCTTTTATTCCACTACTAGCCTAGGTTTATCTACTTCACACTGTACATTGATTTAAAATGTATGTATCCGTTCTGATTAGATACATCATTATATACACTATATACTAAACATACAGCCACTAAAGTCTTGGTTGCTAAAACACTTCATATATTTCCCTTATCTAAATATCTATATTCATTTAAGAATGGCTAAGCTTTTCAATAAGTAAATCAATAGTTTAAAGAATGTATGCAAAGGGAACAATAGCAATTTTGCTATATCGATAAGTAAACAAATCAAAGCAATGTGGCCTGTATAAAAAGTAAAATAAGGTAGGTAATAAAAATCAAATAAAATTATTATATACATATGATTAAAGCATTTAAGAACATCCATACCCAGATTTCCAGGTTTTCCTGGACTGGTCTGAAAATTCAGTGGCTTAAAAGCAGGATGACCCTTCTTTTATCATGACAGAAGAGTTCATAATCCCTTTAAAATTCCAGAGATGTGCTTTGATGACCTGAGTTCCTTGGGGCAGCTGGAACCACCAGACACTGGCATGTACAACACACATGAGTGCATGTCCTCATTGTGCAGCAGGACCAGCAAGGAGTGAGGTGGAAGCTCCGGCCTGTGCCTCCCACAGCATCCCTGTTGGTCCTGTAGATGCAACTCCCAGACACACAGAACAGCTGAGCATCCAGGGTGTACAAGGGAAGCTCTTCACCAGACTACATGTAACAGAGCATGCTCAGTGTAGCCTGTGAACACAAGATATACTGGATTATCTCTATGCAGGATCTTTTGAAAAACACATGCTGTGCTTGAAGCAATTCAGAAGTTAAATTGCACTGCAGTTCCTAAGTCAGTGCCCATCTTCAGCTGATGCTGAACACAATACAGACTCTGATGTCCTTAGACTTTCCATTTACACAACATTGGTTTGTCCATAGCCTCAGTGACATATTTGGACCACAGATTTTCCATCTCAAACAGCTGGCTATAGAAGAGTACAGGAGAGTCCAATAAAGCTCACCATACACTTCCAAAAGGTGTTCTTAAAAATAAATAAATAAATCTAACTGTCGTGGGTTAGCCTAAAATCTACCTGCACCCAAGACAGGGGGGCAGTCGGCCCGCAGGCCGCTGGCCCAGAAGGAAAAGAAAACAGGGAAAGAGAAAATAAATACAGCGGCAGCGATCTAAGGAGGCACACTATTTTACTAAATACTATATCGAAATACAGAATAGCACAATATAATACAATATAATTGGAATTAAGGCTAACAAATCAAAGTAAAATAAGAGAGAGTGAGTCCCGAAACCGAGAGGCCTACTGTAACTCTAGGCGAAACGGCTGGAACGCTCCCACACGGCTCTCCCCCTGGCTGGCAGGATCCAAGAGAGCGAGTCCAGCACTGAAGTGAGATTATATAGTCCTGGTCATATGACTGACCGTGGTGCTCCCTGGGACATGTAGTCTTCTTTCTGTGAGCAGCAGATTCGTCAAAATTATCTATGCTTAACATGATGTTATGATGTGGAATACTGATAGCAAAATTACAACATTGCAAAACCATGACATTCCACCCCTTATTCTACATCATTACATTATGCTTATTACACACATACACACGTATATATAGTTGTGAGCAATCAGCAACCTTATTTTCTTAACAATTTATATCTATTTCATGCAAATCCTTAGGCTGAAAATGAAACTTTCTAACTTAACACGCTATTATTTATTAACTCGAGAAAATGGCAAAACTGCCGGAAAAGGAATATGACAGCGGTGGAAGGGAAAAGCAGCGCTAGTGGGGCGTCCCCCACATCAAGGTGCACTCATCCTTTCCCAACCACCACAAATTCCCTTTTAACTCTACTTCTTTCCACGTGTGCTCTACACATGCATGGCCAGTGCACGATATAGAGCCCAGATGGAAAAACTTACTTATAGGATGCCTAATTTACGTATACGGAAAATGTTTTCTTAACATTAATCCATCTATCTTAAGTCCTGCACCATAATCGGACATTCGTCATATATCTTTAAGGTTCTACTTATATATACAAGAAATTATTGGCTGCACTCCCCCAGCATCAAATTCCCTTGTGGTACACATTGAACATCCCCATTTTTGTGCATCACCCACCAAGTGCATCCAGGTCCCTGGGCAAAAACAGTACCACGGAGAGGTTTGCCCTTTCCAGATGCTGGAAGAACCCAAACCGCTTTTCCCAACACGCTCTTTACGTGTACTACAGGGACCTTATCTCCCTCTACGGTACGTAGGGAGCTGGATTGGTTGGGACCACCATGATTACCAGATCCTCGAGTGTTGACCAACCAGGTGGCTTCTGCTAAATGGTTTTCCCAATTTTTATATGTTCCGCCGCCCATTGCTTTCAACATAGTTTTTAACAATCCATTGAATCGTTCAATTTTACCAGACGCTGGTGCATGATAGGGAATATGGTAAATCCACTCGATGCCGTGATTTTTGGCCCAAGTATTTACAAGGGAATTTTTGAAATGAGTTCCATTATCTGATTCAATTCTTTCCGGAGTGCCATGCCGCCACAAGACTTGCCTTTCCAATCCTAATATGGTGTTTCGGGCAGTAGCATGGGGTACTGCGTATGTTTCAAGCCACCCAGTGGTCGCCTCGACCATGGTGAGTACATACCGCTTACCATTTCGGGATCGTGGCAAGGTGATATAATCAACCTGCCATGCCTCCCCATATTTATATTTTTGCCATCGCCCTTCCCCCCAAAAAGGTTTCATCCTTTTGGCTTGTTTAATTATGGCGCATGTTTCACAGTCATGAATGACCTGAGCAATAGCATCCATAGTTAAGTCCACCCCTCGGTCTCTGGCCCACTTATATGTTGCATCTCTTCCTTGATGACCCGAAGTCTCATGGGCCCACCGAGCTAGGAATAATTCACCTTTGTTCTGCCAGTCCAAGTCTATCTGAGCCACCTCAATTTTGGCAGCTCGATCAACCTGGTGGTTATGTTGATGTTCTTCAGTAGCCTTACTTTTAGGCACGTGAGCATCTACATGACGTACTTTTACAACAATATTCCTTATTCGGGTAGCAATGTCTTTCCACAGTTCAGCAGCCCAAACAGGTTTACCCTTTCGTTGCCAGTTGTCTTGTTCCCACTGCTGCAACCACCCCCATAAGGCATTTGCCACCATCCATGAGTCAGTATAAAGATGAAGCATTGGCCACCTCTCCCGTTCAGCCACATCTAAGGCTAGCTGAACAGCCTTTACCTCTGCAAATTGGCTTGACTCTCCTTTACCTTCAGTGGCCTCTGCAACTTGTCGTGTGGGACTCCATACAGCAGCTTTCCATCTGCGATGTTTCCCTACAATACGACACGATCCGTCTGTGAATAGGGCAAATTTCTTTTCATTTTCTGGTAGCTCGTTGTATGGTGGGGCCTCTTTAGCACGTGACACCTCCTCTGCAGGTGATGTCACAAACTTTTTACCCTCAGGCCAGTCCATGATCACCTCTAGGATTCCAGGACGGCTGAGTTTCCCCATCCGAGCTCGTTGTGTGATCAGTGAAATCCACTTACTCCAAGTGGCATCAGTAGCATGATGGGTGGAGGGAACCTGTCCTTTAAACATCCAATTTATTACTGGCAAGCGAGGTGCTAGAAGGAGCTGTACTTCGGTACCAACTACTTCAGAAGCAGCCCGAACCCCCTCATACACGGCTAAGATCTCCTTCTCAGTTGGAGTGTAGCGCTCTTCAGATCCCTTATAGGCTCGACTCCAAAATCCTAGGGGTCGGCCTCGGGTCTCTCCTGAGGCTCTCTGCCACAAACTCCAAGTGGGACCTTTTTCTCCAGCAGCAGTGTAGAGGATGTTCTTTACATCCTGTCCCGTCCGTACTGGCCCCAAGGCCACGGCACGGGCTATCTCTTGCTTTATCTGCTCGAAAGCTTGCTGCTGTTCAGGACCCCATGAGAAATTATTCTTCTTCCGTGTCACCTGATAGAGGGGGCTCACAATGTGGCTGTAGTTTGGGACATGCATTCTCCAAAAACCCACTACTCCCAAGAAAGATTGGGTCTCTGTCTTGTTGGTGGGTGGAGACATAGCAATGATTTTGTCAATCACATCTGCTGGGATGTGACGACGCCCATCTTGCCATTTTATACCTAAGAATTGAATTTCTTGGGCAGGTCCCTTCACTTTGCTGCGCTTAATAGCAAAACCAGCTTGCAAAAGAATTTGGATTATTTGTTTTCCTTTCTTGAAAACTTCCGCTGCTGTATCACCCCACACGACAATATCATCAATATACTGCAAGTGCTCAGGAGCATTACCCTGCTCCAAAACAGCTTGGATCAAACCATGGCAAATGGTTGGGCTGTGTTTCCACCCCTGGGGTAGACGGTTCCAGGTGTACTGAACACCTCTCCAGGTAAAAGCAAACTGTGGCCTACATTCTGCAGCCACTGGGATGGAAAAAAAGGCATTAGCAATGTCAATGGTGGCATACCACTTGGCTTCTTTTGACTCCAGTTCATACTGGAGTTCTAGCATGTCTGGTACAGCAGCACTCAATGGTGGTGTGACTTCATTCAGACCTCGGTAATCCACCGTCAGCCTCCATTCTCCACTGGCTTTACGCACTGGCCATATGGGACTGTTAAAAGGCGAGTGAGTTTTGCTAATCACTCCTTGATTTTCTAGTTGACGAATCAACTCGTGAATGGGAAGCAATGAGTCCCTATTGGTGCGGTACTGCCGTCTGTGCACCACTTTGGTGGCAATTGGTACCTCTTGATCTTTTACCTGGAGCAACCCCACAGCAGAAGGATCATCTGACAGATCAGGTAAAACTGACAGCTGCTTAACACCGTTTGTGTTAACAGCAGCTATTCCAAAGGCCCATCGATACCCCTTGGGATCCTTAAAATATCCCATCCTGAGGTAATCGATACCTAATATACATGGAGCCTCTGGACCAGTCACTATAGGATGTTTCTGCCAGTCTTTACCAGTGAGGCTTATTTCGGCCTCCAATATAGTCAATTCTTGGGAACCCCCAGTCACTCCATGGATATGTATTGATTGTGTCCCTTGGTGACTGGAGGGCATTAGGGTGCACTGTGCACCAGTGTCCACCAGGGCCTTATATTTCTGTGGTTGAGATGTGCCAGGCCACCTAATCCACACAGTCCAGTATACTCTATTGTCCCTTTCCCCCCCCTGGCTGGGGGCAGGGCCCCTCTATTGGTTACCTCGGTAGCTTGCGGCAACTGGAGCCTTCCCCCTTTTGGAGGGGTTCGCCTTGATGATTGATTTGCGTTGTAATTCTTTCACTCGTGCCTGGAGTGCAGAAGTGGATGAATTACTCCACTTCTTTATATCCTCCCCATGACTACGCAGGAAAAACAACAAGGCAAAACGTATGACCTTACTGTTGTCATTTGCTCCAACATGAAGACGTCTCTTTTTTATGGTTGAGATCTTCAATGGTACAGGATGGGAGGATCTTACTTTGTTTAGTTTTCCCGATAGGCCATTGTGGGAATCCTGGTCCCCATCATCTGGTACCACCACGGATCCATCAACATCAGGCATGGTAGTCAATATATCTATAATATCATTCTGTGTGTTTTCCATCTTATCTAACCTTTTAATAGTGTTTTCCATTTTATCTAACCCTTTAATTGTGTTTTCCACTTTATCTAACCTTTTAATTACGGCTGAGATGCAAACTTCTACACTATTTATAAATAACTCAATTCCATGAATTTTATCAATCAGTTCACTCACAAGGGGTTCCCTCGCCCCTGTGCCATATATTATTGCTAGTGCACTAGCATGCTCTCTTGGTGCAGTCCTTGTAAATGCACGCCACATAAGGCGTGAAACACGGACTGTCTCAGGATCATGTAATTGGTTGGGATCATCATGTCTGAAGTTAGGGCTGTATAGCATTTCCACCACAGCACGTTCTCTCAAATATCGAATACCGGTCTCTATATCAGTCCATTTCTTTTCCTCAGGTGTCAGGTCCTGTTTAAGGGGAAATCTTTCTTTTACTGCTAACAACATCCTTGTCCAGAGGGTGTAGGACTCATCTTGGCATGTGCCAATACCTCTATCCACACGTGAGTCCCTGGAAATGCTACCCAGTTGGCGAGCTTCATTGCCATCGAGGCACACACTGTTGGCCCCATTGTCCCAACATCGAAGTAACCAAGCGGCTATAGATTCTTTTGGGTGGCGTGCATAGTCCTTTCTTATATCCCTAATTTCACTCAGTTTTAAAGATCGATCAGTAAGAGTTGTGATTTTTTCCTCACCTTTTGCTCTTCCAGGAGTCCTTGGTGTTGATGGCGGCAACTGTATTGATGAGGACCCCCCATTTGAAGTCTTGGGGCCAACAAATTCTCGCATAGAAAATCTAATTTTTGGCTCCTCCTCTTCTATTTCCTCTATTTCCTCCAGTTCACCCTCCCTTTCTCTTCTCTTTTCTTCTGCCTCCTCCTGCTCTTCTATCACCCTCTGCTCTTCTACCTCCTCTGGTTCTTCTAACTGAGTTGAAACTCGTTTCGTTTTTCGTCCTCTTACAGGGGCAACCAACACTGAATCTGGTGCCCCCTGTGGTTGATCAGGTTGGCTGATTTTAATGCCCTCCAAATTAGCTTGTAGTCCGCCTCTGAGGGCGTTCAGTTCAGATTCGAGGATGTCCCTCTCAGACTGGAGGGTATCATACATGGACTGGAGGGCACCTATGTGATTCCGGAGAGAGTTACGGTCGAACAGGATGGCACCGTACTCAGTCTGGAGGTTGTCGCGCTCGAACCGGAGGGTGTCTCTCTCAGATCGGAGGGTGTTACGCTCGAACTGGAGGATGTTGTGCTCAGACTGGAGGGCATCTCGCTCGGATTGGAGAGCGTTACACTTGGAATGGAGGGCGTTGTACTCAGACTGGAGGGCGTCATATTCGGACCGGAGGGCGTCTCGCTCAGATCGGAGAGTATTACGCTCGGACTGGAGGGCGTTGTGCTCAGACTGGAGGGCGTTATACTCAGACCGGAAAATGTCGCGCTTGGGCTGGAGAGTGTCGTGCTCGGACTGAAGAGTGTCGCGCTCGGACTGGAGAGTGTTGAGTTTGGACTGGAGGGCGTTGTACTCGGACCGGAGAGTGTCCCGCTCAGATCGGAGAGTATTACGCTCGGACTGGAGGGCGTTGTGCTCAGACTGGAGGGCATCGTGCTCAGACCGGAGGGCGTCAAGTTTGGATTGCAGGGAGCCGTTCTCATCTTCGAGAGCCTCTCCCACATACTGGAGTGCGTCTCGTTGTTGTAGGAGGCTTTTTCTTTCTGCTAGGAGACTCTTTTTCTCAGCTAGGAGACTCTCTTTCTCAGCATTAAGACTCTCTCTCTCAGCTTCCAAAACTTTTTCCCTCTCTGCCTTTTCAGCTCTGAGACTCTCTCTCTCAGTTTTGAGATTCTCTCTCTCAGCTTTGAGATTCTCTCTCTCAGCTTTGAGATTCTCTCTCTCAGCTCTGAGACTCTTCGGAATGGTATTGAATAAGGCCTGATAAGCTTTAGCCAGGCCCCAAAACATTTGTGCCTCCTGAGATCTGTCTGAGCCACAACATTCCTGTCTCAAATATGCAATCAAACTTTCGGGATTCTTCAAGTGTTCAGGAGTAAAGCTCCATGACACTGAAGATGTCTTTCCCTTAAAAATCTCTCCAAAACCTCTCCACACTCCCTGCCATTCAGTATTCTCTGGTTCTGGGGAAGACTTCCTCAGAATGTAATAAATCCAGAAACTGATAAGTAAAATAATCAACAGCAAGTTCAGGGAGATTGACACGATTGACACCATTGACAGTGTGGTCAACTGGGCTTTCCAAAACTGCATAAAAGATTCAAAAAAGGAACGAGGAGCATGCTCGAAAACCACCATTTCTGTAATATTAGTTGCTCCTTCTGGAGCTTCTGGAGCTGTATGCAGGTACCAGGTAAGCATTTCCATAAATGTTTTCAATCGATTGTATATGCCTATAGCCCCATAGATAAAAGTGGCGAGCTTAATTATGGCCCAATAGGTTTGGATCATTACGAAGGAAGAACCAATAGCATGCAATGCTTTGCAAAATAATTCAATTAGAGGCCACATTTTTATTTATTTATTTATCTATTTTCTTCAACAGCGGGGAAAAAAAAAAAAAAAAAAAAAAAAAAAAAGTGGAGCTCAAGTTTACAAAATATACCGGGCTGTTGGCAGTCTGCCTGGATTTCAAAGTTTACAAAATATTCCTGGGTATTGGCGGTCCGCCCAGACTTTCAAGGTCAAGCTCCCAGGTGCAGAAACGTAAACTTAGATAGCTCCTTAACGAGAAAAAACTCTGTAAAAACTCTGCAGTTCTGTAAGAAGCTAAAAGAACAGCAGAAAAAAACAACGGCAACTTGCCACAGCAGAAAAAAAAACGGCAACTTGCCCGATTCTCCACCAAAATCCTGTCGTGGGTTAGCCTAAAATCTACCTGCACCCAAGACAGGGGGGCAGTCGGCCCGCAGGCCGCTGGCCCAGAAGGAAAAGAAAACAGGGAAAGAGAAAATAAATACAGCGGCAGCGATCTAAGGAGGCACACTATTTTACTAAATACTATATCGAAATACAGAATAGCACAATATAATACAATATAATTGGAATTAAGGCTAACAAATCAAAGTAAAATAAGAGAGAGTGAGTCCCGAAACCGAGAGGCCTACTGTAACTCTAGGCGAAACGGCTGGAACGCTCCCACACGGCTCTCCCCCTGGCTGGCAGGATCCAAGAGAGCGAGTCCAGCACTGAAGTGAGATTATATAGTCCTGGTCATATGACTGACCGTGGTGCTCCCTGGGACATGTAGTCTTCTTTCTGTGAGCAGCAGATTCGTCAAAATTATCTATGCTTAACATGATGTTATGATGTGGAATACTGATAGCAAAATTACAACATTGCAAAACCATGACACTAACCTAAAAACATTTTGCTGTACAATTTAATGTTTAGTCCAGGGTAGGCATCAGCTCATTGTCAGAGGTGTGATTCATGTTATCCTCTGTGAAACTCTAGAATAGAATCTATTAAAACAAAAACATGTGATGAGGAGCACTGGGCCATAAGATGTGAAGCAGGAAGGTAAGAGAAGCAGCTCATAATGATTAAACTACCACCCAGCACAGCAAGAGGATAGGAGAGATGAAGGGATGTCATGCAGTAGAAGGAGAGCATAGCGGGGGCAGGAACAAAATCAGGCTAACACTGAGGAGGAGGGATACAGGTAGAGAGTGGGAACTATCAGCAGGAAGGAATAAAAGAGTAAAAGAAAAAAATACAAAGCAAAGCAATTACAGAAGGGAACAGCATATGAGATTTTAGACAAAGAGGAAAAGCTTGGATGCTGGAGAATGGAAAGAGGATGTACAAACTCAGTAGGCATGTTAGGGATGTTACACAAAAGGAAGAAAGCAAATTTGAGCAACAAAAGGAATATCATCTAGGCAAAGAGCATAGTAGAAGGAAACTATGGCAAAAGCAAAGATGCTGAAGTAACAGCTTCATTATGTGAATGGTAATCAAGCCAATTATTCTACATCCCCAGTTGTCCTCAACTTTTAACTCCAAAACCCACTGACAGTGTTCATTCCTTAATCTTCCCCTTGTCTCAGGCCAAATACAGGATGGCATACATGCCATGTTTGATGAGGCATTCCTTACTTTCTGCTTCAATTAATGTAGCTGGTGAACAAAGTTCCAAGAAAAATTAGTATTAGAAGGCAGACAGCAAATGAAAAAGGAACCTGCACCAGAAGTAGTCAAAGGAGGCAGAAAAACAGTCACCTCAAGGTTAAGGCAATTTAATGATACTTTGGAGAACTGCATTTGTATTTATGACATTTGAAGTACTACGTAGTTACAGCAACTTCAGATGAGCTTTTTCAACTCCACATGCAGTTAGTTCACTTTACAGCACTGAAAACCCAACTCCATTGGAGCAGACAGAACCAGAATTTCCTCTGAACTACATTAAATGACTTCTCCAAAGTAAAAAGCTCACTGCTCAAGTATGCAGCTATGGGATTATTTGAAAACAATTCAGCTGATGCTTTGAATGTGACAGGTGTTCAGCAAATGGCAGTCACCATAGATCAAAGTTACCATAAGTTTCACAAGGCTGAGCATGGATTAGATAATTGGAACCTTGACTGAATTTCTTCAATGACAATTCAGCAGCCTAAGAATCTAGTGCCAGATAGCTAAGATTATTTATTATGGATGGCACTGATACCACTTTTTGAGCATCATATGTGAATTAATGTCTCTTAACATTCTCATCAATTAACACCAGCTGGCCCTGGCAAGCATCTTCCAAAGGGAAGCATCAGAGATGCTTTCTGCATAAGCATAGTTACAGTGAGATGGGGGTGCAGCTCCATTCTTAGCACAGGCAGAAAGTCACAGGGCAGAACAGATGAACACTGAAACAGCACTTGCCTTAATGGGTAAAAGATACGAGCAGTCGAGTGACAGCAACTGAGATGAGCACATGGGCATTCCGTCACCCTACCAGAGGAAGTCTGAAGCCCAACAGAAAGAACCTTAACTTACTCAGGGGTAGGTGATAGAAAGTAAGAGCACATGTAAATCATTTGTGAGATGCGGCAAACAGTTGGCTTTGAGCAGAACACACTACATAAAGCAAAATCACCTTCAAGTGTGCAGGTAACTACATTCAATCAGTTCCTTTAAAAGCAGCATCTCAAATTTACCTGGTTTCTTCTGTCACAGATGACAGTTCAGGCTAGGAGGTTTTCCCCAATGCATTTAATGACAATCATAAATTCCAGTTGGCAATTACAAAATAGAAACCAAACAACCAAAATCACCAAAGAGGTCACAGTGTCTGACTCGAGGAGAGACGCTGGCACAGCTCTGTCCACGTAGCACTGGAGCAGGAAAGCAGCTACACCAAGAAACAAACGTCTTCAGTGAGATAGTTATGGCAGCGAAGCGTCACTCAGCACCTGCAATCCCCTCACTCTGCCGCAGGACATGAAAGCTTTTATTGCTGCTGCATCTCCCTGCAGGGCCGTAGGACCAAAAAGAACGACAGAAAGAGCTGTACAGGTATTTACTATCCTGAAGTACAAAAAACTACATAAAAGTAGAACACAGGTAAAAACAGTGGATAAAACCATGCAGACAGTAACAGCACCAGTGCAGCAAAGAAAACACAAGCTAAGGGTACGGATGACAACTGAATTGTAACTGCACAGGCACATCAGTGCAAGGAGAGCAGGAAAAAATGTCTGTAATCTATTCGGTAAAGGCACTTCCAGCCCCGACGGGCTTAGCGAATATGTCCCGAGAAGAGTCCAATAAATTACATAAATAGGAGCGAGGCGTCTCGGTGCCGCCGCAGTCCTCAGCCGTCGGCGTAGCCGCAGTAGTAGACGGCGCTGCTGGCGTCCGACACCACGGCGGAGAGCGGCCCCGCCGCCTCGGGCGACGCCAGCCCGGCCACGTCGTGGCCCGCGAAGGGCGGCCCCAGCTCGGCCTTGCAGGCGAAGCGCAGGTACTGCTCGAACTCGCTGCGGTCCACTTCGCCCAGCAGCTCCTCCTGCGGCAAGTGCTCCAGCGGCTCCCGGCACGCCGCGGCCTCGGGCGGCGGGGACGGCTGCGCGCCCAGCGCCACGGCCACGGGCACGGGAGCGGGCGGGCCGCGGCCCGGGCACAGCTGCCCGTAGTAGTGCGGCGGCGCCGGGCAGCCCAGCAGCCCCTGCAGAGCGCCGCCCGGCCCCAGCTCGCCGGCAGCGGGGTGCGAGTGCTGGTGCGGGTGATGGTGCTGGTGGTGCCGCCGCAGCGCCGCCCCCGCGGGGCTCTCGCCCGCTCCCGCCGCCGCCTGAAAGTCTCCCCCCGCCGCCGCGGGGCCGTAGCCGCCGTAGGGCCCCGGCGCGCACTCCTCCAACGGCCCCGGAGCGAAGAAGGGCGCCTCGCCGTGCGCCGCGTCCAGCGGGGACGGGTCCGGCGTGGGCAGCCCGAAGCCGTCGAAGGCGGCGCCCAGCGGCGGGCAGTCCCGGTAGCGCGCCGGCCCCGCCGCGTAGCCGCGCTCCGCCGCGTAGGGCAGCGCCAGGCTCTCGGCGCACGGCCCGACGCCGCCTCCGTCGGGGACCAGCGCGGGCGGCGCCGCCTCGGCCGGACCGTGCTGCGAGAAGCCGCTCTCCGCCCGCTTCAGGCGCTTCACCTGCTTCCGCCGCCGCGGACGGTACTTGTAGTTCGGGTGGTCCTGCATGTGCTGCACCCGCAGACGCTCCGCCTCCTCCACGAACGGCCGCTTCTCCGCCAGCGACAGCGCCTTCCACGATTTACCTGCGCGCACAGCACCGTCACCGCGGCCGCCCGAAGCCCGGACCCGACCCCGCGCCCTCCCTCCCCCCCCGGCCCTCAGCCCCGGCGCTCACCCAGCATCTTGCTGAGCTCGGCGTTGTGCAGGTCCGGGTTCTGCTGCGCCAGCCGCTTGCGCTCGTCCTTCGCCCACACCATGAAGGCGTTCATGGGCCGCCGGATCCGCGCCTCGCCCTTGCCGCGCCCGCCCGTCGCCCCCGCCTCGCCCTTCGCCTTGCCTTCGCCCGCCGGGCTCAGCGCCTCCGCCCAGGGGCACGGGCCCAGGCCCGGCATCATGGCGGGCAGCGCGCCCCGGCCCTGCGCCTGCTCCTCGCTGCTGGCGTAGCCCGCATCGGGGCTGCTCATCGCGGGGCGCCCGGGCCCCGACGCCAAAGATCGGACGGCCGCGCCGCTCGCTACCCGCTGGCAGCCGCCGGCTCCCGCCCGCTTCTATTTGAGCAGCGGCGCGGCCAATGGGGCAGCGGGGGCGGGCGCGGCTCGGGGCGCTGCCGGCGGCTCCGCGGGGCGGCCCCGGGGCTCTCGCCGGCACCTGAGTCGCGCGGGGGCCGGGCCCGGCCTCTCCGGAGCGATCACGCCTCCCGCAGCCCATGTGGAGGATGCCGTGGAGATGTCGAGGGTAGGTACGGAGCCGGCGAGCACTGTCCTGTGCGGTGGGACACCCATCGGCTCTGTGATTTTGCCCTTTCGGGCTTCGCATTGAGCACATCTTAAAGCGAACACCCAGAGCTGTGCTGCACTGACCCGGGAGGTTATTTCTGGGACAAGGGGACACAGAAACACGGGAACGGGGATGCTGACTCCCTTCGGGCTCCCGGGCCAGCCGCGCTGAGATGGGGCTGAGCTGGGAGCTGCTTTGGGACAGGGGAGAGCGGGCATAGCCATCCTGATATAAATCCGAAGGATCCACGTCGGAAAATCCCACTTTCCCCGACCTGCCGCGCTTTCCCTCTTCCTCTGTGCGGCGCTTCAGCGAAATGCCGCGCTGCCCTCCCTGGGAGGAGAAGAGCAGAGGCGAAGGGCTGAGAGAGGAGAGGGTGGGATCCCCGCGGCCCCGCGAGGGGCACCCGAGGCCAGCGGTGTCCTCCGATAGCATGCAGCTCTGCGGCACCCGCAGCCCCCATGCAGCCCCAGCTGAAGCAAACAAGCAGAGCAGGCCTGGGCGCTGCTGTGGATGCCCACGGGCATCTCTAGTGCTGAGAGGGCCTCCACGTCTACAGAGAGACACGGGGTTCACTTGAGGGTGGTGGCGATCACCTGAAGAGGATGCGTTTGGCCCCGTTTCCTATTCCCCTATGCTTATTTAACACAGTGTATTGACAGTCACTGCCAGGAGGTGCTCAAACATGCTAACAGCGTTAGAGTGATTTGGTTCTAAACCAATTGAAGTGATTTTCTTCCACAAAGTCACGAATAGGGTGAAGAGGAAAGTGAATGTGGGGATACTGGTGGATGGCAACTGGTTTTGAGCCAGCAGTGTGTCCTCACAGCCCGGAAAGCCAACTGTATCCTGGTTTGCATCCAAAACAGTGCGGCCAGCGGGGCAAAGGAGGTGATTCTGCCCCTCTGCTCTGTGCTGGTGAGACCTCACCTGGAGTACTGTGTCCAGATGTGGAGTCCTCAGTACAGGAGAGACACAGACCTGTAGGATTATGTCCAGAGGAGGGCCACACAAATGATCCAAGGGATGGAACATCTACCCTATGAAGACAGGCTGAGAGAGCCGGCGCTGTTCAGCCTGGAGGTTTCAGGGAGAGCTGACAGCGGCCTTTCAGTATCTAAAGGGGAGCTATAAGAAGGAAAGGGACAGACTCCTTAGCATGTTCTGTGGTGACAGGACAGAGGGAAATGGTTTAAAATGGAAAGAGGGGAGATTCAGAATGGATATAAGAAGTTGTTTTGTGATAAAAGTGGTGAGGCACTGGCACAGGTCACCCTGAGAAGTGGTGGATGCTCCATCTCTGGAGACAATCAAGGTCATAATGGACGGGACTCTGAGCGATCTGATGTAGCTGCAGATGTCTTTATTCGTTGCAGGGGAGTTAGACTAGATGACCTTTAAGGGTCCCTTCCAACTCAAACGATTCTATGAGTTTATGAATTTTATCAAACCCTGTAGGTTAAAACTGTGTGAGGAAAGTGACACTGAGCTACTGCCGTTTATGTCCTGGGCACCACCTGGACACTGCTCTCCGTGCAGAGTATGCATGGACCTGCAGAGAGGTGACCGAGGGCCGCCCGTGTTCGTGTGCTGAGAGCTGCTTCTGCCGTGCACCTGTGGGAGCCTCGAGGGAACAGCCGGTGGGGCTGCAGGGAGCTCAGCGCTGGGACGCCGCTCTGCAGCCGGAACGGGTGGGTAGAGGAGGGGAGCGCCTCTGGCAGGTGTAGTGCACCGTGATCGGTGACTCGCGAGCAGCGTGTAAATGACATTGCATTCTGCCAGCGGGGCTGTGCTTCGGGAGGCTCAGCGATGGCGGGCAGATTGCACCTGGCCGTGCGGGTTTGCCAGCGGCAAAGGTAATTCTATCTATAGGCAAGATCATTCTGTTACAGGAATTACTTTAGGGAAAGTGAAAGTGAGGGTTCTTGAACGCTCCTCGTGATGTGCTGCTGTGGAGAAGCAGCAGCAACCCCGCGGAGCCACCTCCCTGCCGTCGTGCCTTTAAATGCGGTCAGATAAATCGCAGCCGTCTCAGAAACCCACCAATAAATGGCCACAACATCACTTCGGGAGCGGGGGGGAGGAGAGGGAGGGAAAAGATGGGAGGAAGGAGGCAATATCCCAACAGAGAACACTGCACAACACCTGGAGTAGAGGGACGGGAGGGACTGCCTGCAGCCTGTACCGGAGCTGCATCCTCACTGCAGGGGCACCCATAGGAGCAGTGCAAAGAGCAGCCGTGACAGTGTGCAGAGTGCGACCTCATCTCTGGGAGGAGACAGCGAGGGGCGGTTTTATTATTGTCACTTTATTTGAAAAAGTGCAAAATTACTCTGTACAGGACCAACATATAAAAACCCGAACACTGTACAACGCTACAAAACCATCCTGTTCTCTCTGCCAGGAATGACATCCCCGCTGTGTGCCACGGCGCTGGTCCGCGGTACGAACACCGGACCCCACGGTGAGACGGGACATCGATCCCAGCATCACTCGGAGCGCGGCGCAGCAGCGAAAACGTGTGCACCCCGAGCGAGTCCAGGCCCAGGCAGTCCTCAGCATCCGAATAAATTACATAAATAGGAGCGAGGCGTCTCGGTGCCGCCGCAGTCCTCAGCCGTCGGCGTAGCCGCAGTAGTAGACGGCGCTGCTGGCGTCCGACACCACGGCGGAGAGCGGCCCCGCCGCCTCGGGCGACGCCAGCCCGGCCACGTCGTGGCCCGCGAAGGGCGGCCCCAGCTCGGCCTTGCAGGCGAAGCGCAGGTACTGCTCGAACTCGCTGCGGTCCACTTCGCCCAGCAGCTCCTCCTGCGGCAAGTGCTCCAGCGGCTCCCGGCACGCCGCGGCCTCGGGCGGCGGGGACGGCTGCGCGCCCAGCGCCACGGCCACGGGAGCGGGCGGGCCGCGGCCCGGGCACAGCTGCCCGTAGTAGTGCGGCGGCGCCGGGCAGCCCAGCAGCCCCTGCAGAGCGCCGCCCGGCCCCAGCTCGCCGGCAGCGGGGTGCGAGTGCTGGTGCGGGTGATGGTGCTGGTGGTGCCGCCGCAGCGCCGCCCCCGCGGGGCTCTCGCCCGCTCCCGCCGCCGCCTGAAAGTCTCCCCCCGCCGCCGCGGGGCCGTAGCCGCCGTAGGGCCCCGGCGCGCACTCCTCCAACGGCCCCGGAGCGAAGAAGGGCGCCTCGCCGTGCGCCGCGTCCAGCGGGGACGGGTCCGGCGTGGGCAGCCCGAAGCCGTCGAAGGCGGCGCCCAGCGGCGGGCAGTCCCGGTAGCGCGCCGGCCCCGCCGCGTAGCCGCGCTCCGCCGCGTAGGGCAGCGCCAGGCTCTCGGCGCACGGCCCGACGCCGCCTCCGTCGGGGACCAGCGCGGGCGGCGCCGCCTCGGCCGGGCCGTGCTGCGAGAAGCCGCTCTCCGCCCGCTTCAGGCGCTTCACCTGCTTCCGCCGCCGCGGACGGTACTTGTAGTTCGGGTGGTCCTGCATGTGCTGCACCCGCAGACGCTCCGCCTCCTCCACGAACGGCCGCTTCTCCGCCAGCGACAGCGCCTTCCACGATTTACCTGCGCGCACAGCACCGTCACCGCGGCCGCCCGAAGCCCGGACCCGACCCCGCGCCCTCCGCCCCCCTCGGCCCTCAGCCCCGGCGCTCACCCAGCATCTTGCTGAGCTCGGCGTTGTGCAGGTCCGGGTTCTGCTGCGCCAGCCGCTTGCGCTCGTCCTTCGCCCACACCATGAAGGCGTTCATGGGCCGCCGGATCCGCGCCTCGCCCTTGCCGCGCCCGCCCGTCGCCCCCGCCTCGCCCTTCGCCTTGCCTTCGCCCGCCGGGCTCAGCGCCTCCGCCCAGGGGCACGGGCCCAGGGCCGGCATCATGGCGGGCAGCGCGCCCCGGCCCTGCGCCTGCTCCTCGCTGCTGGCGTAGCCCGCATCGGGGCTGCTCATCGCGGGGCGCCCGGGCCCCGACGCCTAAGATCGGACGGCCGCGCCGCTCGCTACCCGCTGGCGGCCGCCGGCTCCCGCCCGCTTCTATTTGAGCAGCGGCGCGGCCAATGGGGCCGCGGGGGCGGGCGCGGCTCGGGGCGCTGCCGGCGGCTCCGCGGGGCGGCCCCGGGGCTCTCGCCGGCACCTGAGCCGCGCGGGGGCCGAGCCCGGCCGCTCCGCCCATTGGGACGGGGGGGCCGGAGCAGGCCGTCGTCGCGGTGATAATGGGGCAGTGCCGTTTGTGGCCCCACGGCCACTGAAACCGCAGTGACACGATAGAGGTGGAAGGGACCGAGCATTTCCAAACGCGCCTACGCAGCTCGTGGCACCACGGGGCTGCTTTGTAGGCATACTTGGAAGGCGGCTTGTTACGAATTAGCCAAACTCTCATCAGCTTTCAAGTGATGACCGGGGATGTATTTGTATAAGGGTACCCACTTTGGTCCCATAAACCAACACCGGAAGGATTCTCACTGAAATCAAACGAAAGAAGGCTGCGTTACCTTTAACTCGTTCGAACATCGCAATTCCTCACTCATGTAGCTTAAAACCCGGTACCCCGCACCCTCCGGCCCAGTGCGTATTTTATAGATGATGGAAACAGCGGTAGCGAGCAAGGCGAGATACCGACATCGGAGAGTGTAACTTCGAGGCACTTGGCATTGCCGTTCCCCTCTCCCTCGTGCTGTTCGGTTCCGCAGCCGCGAACGACTCCCAGAGCTCTGACACGCCGGGGTAACCCCGCTGCAGGGGCCGAACGGCTGTCTGGGGAAGGACACCTGCCCATACCCAGCTGGGAGCTGGAGTTCGTTTCACCCGGTTCGCGCACACGCGCCAGTCCTGCATCTCCCTTATACCAGATGCAGCAGAAAGCAGCAACAGCGCTCGTCTCTGTACGTGTGCACGCTGATAGCATCCTAATCCAGAATACCGCCATCCCTACGTCGACACCATCACTATAGGGCTGGTGATGGCGCCCAGGAACGCAATGGGGTGCCCATCCAGCTGCCCCTGCCGTCGGGGCGGTGTGTCGAGCACGTATCTGAGGTTCCCTATGCCGGGAACTGCTTTGCAGCTGAGATGTGTAGCACGTCCAGATCCCCCGGCCCTGGGCCGAGTGTCCGAGGAAGGTTTGCTGCCTGCTGATACGCAGGGAACGTTAGGAATTAAGCGGCATCCGAACCTTATCTGAATTACAATCGTGCTCGAGGGAAGCGTGTTTCTCCCTGCACGGGACAGAACACGTAGCGGAGAAATCAAGCCGGCTTCCGAGCAAAGCAGTCGGCAAGAGGCAACGGACGGTGCCCTGACGGGTCGGTGCGCTCTCAGCCTCCCCCGGGCCGGCCCCAGCCCAGCCCGGAGCCGGTGGCCACAGCAGCCCCTAGGAGCTCCCCGAAGCCCGGGTGCCACCTCGTCCCGAGCCCATCTCGTTACAGTGCCCTCCCGCTCTTCTCTTGGTGCTTTAAATAAATGGGTTCTCGAGTCTAGGGAACAAACCCTGAAAGATCTCTCATTGAATATACTTCGTGGCAATTTTAGGGCTGTCTCTTTCTGCAGAAAACGGGAGGTGATGAACTGAGCTGCCGGCTTTGGGCGATTAGTGCGGAGCGCTTCTCCAACTCAGTGTGCTTGGATCAAAGAACGCCAGGTGCGCTCCGGACACAACCGAGCTCAACTTCGTGCAACAGTTGTGCCAGCTCGGGGCCCTTCCAGCTCTCCACGTATACTTTTGTTCTCCCGTTCTGTTTTCAGCGTCGAGGTGCTTTCGAGCCCAAAAAGGTGGTTTCGCAGCACCGCGAACAGCAAGGCTCCGCATCGCTTCACCGAGCGCTTCCCTACCCCCTCCGGGCCCCGAGGTGAGACGTGAACTCCCTCTCCCCCCCCCCACCCCACTCGACTCCCGATGACCTTTTAAACCCGCCCGAGCGCTGCGCGGGGATCCTCCGCAGAGAGCCGCACTTCTATTTCGGGGCCCTCACGGAGCGCGCCGTTATCAGAGCCGACCACAAATGCCACATGAAAAGCAGCAAACATCCGGAGGGTTTCCTGCGAGCCGAGCCTTTCTCAAGGCAGAGGCTTTTTTTTTTTTCTTTTTTTTTTTTTTTTTTTTTTTTTTCTTTTTTTTTCTTTTTAAACGCGTACTTAAAGGCAACGCGCTTTGCCTCCTTCAGGCAGTTCCAAACCGCTTACAGTAAGCTCTGTGCAAAGCAATCACTCCGAATAAAAGACCTTTCGGGACGTCGCGTTGGGAAAGCGTGCGGTGCTTGGAGCCTCTGCCCGGGGATGGTGTACTGCTGAAGGCCTAAAATACAATTGAAGTTAAGAAATGTATATTAATAATACATCACGTATATATAACCAAAAATCTTTCCAAACTCCGACATCTCGAAATAACGTGAACTGCTTCCCATCCAAATCACAGCTCCCAGCATCCAAAAGGTGCCCGGTGCCCCTTCACCACCTCACACCGCAGGCCGAACCCCTCCGAGCTGCCCCGAGCCCTTCTCCCCCGCCGCACGCAGAGCGGAGCCGTCCCGGGCTCACAGCGGCGCCGGGCGGACACCTCCACGCTCCCGACTATGCGGATGCAGGGGGGGCAGAGCGGCGTGAGGGATCCCGGGCTCAGGTAAGAGCGCTTCACCCTGCCCGGCTACTGCCCAATGGGGACTGCGATCTCGGCGGCTCCCGAACGGCCCGAAGCAGGGAAGGCAGAGCAGCGCATCTCGGAGGAGCTCGGAGCTCCCGGGAAAGGGTTAACCCCCTACGCGGGGCTGCCGGCGCTGCTCGGAGCGGCCGTGCCGCCTTCCTGACCCGGGGAGAAGGCATCCATCAGAAGCGTGGGAAGGGTGGGAGGGACGCGGGGAGCAAGGAGAGCGCGGCTGGGGTGAGGGCGCCGGGTGGGTAACGCGTGGCGTTACACAAACCCCAGTGAAGCCAGTGGGAGCCTGGACGTGGCTCTTTCCTGGTATTAGGAACAATGTAATAGAGATCGGAGCCGATCATTTTACATGAAGATTGATTCACCATCACAAAGATCGCTAAGATCACAAAGCGGTTGAGTTTTTCTCAGTGAAATTAAAATACTCTCGGGCTGCACCAGAAGCTGTCATTGCGGCTTTCGTGCCCTTCCGTTCGAGGTTGAACTGCGCAGGACCAAGAGCAGAGCGGTGTCTGGGGCAGGGTAGAGCTCCCCACGCCTGCATTTCCAAGAACACAAATCCTGGCACTTTTTATACTTAAGTACAGGCAAGTAATTAAATAAATAAAGAAATAAGGCTTAATACAATGCTGGAGTCGCTCCAAAAGATCAGGCATCTGAACTGAACTAAACAATTCGAGGCAGCCCGTTTGTATTTGCGCTGGTTTTATGTCAGAGGAGCCACGACAAATTTGTACTGGCGCAAGATACGTTGGGACATGCTAAATAGATACTAAAGTCGTGGCTTTGCAAAGGACATTCGTGTATCCGTACAGCCAAAGCCCATCCCAAAGACGCCGGGGTGAAATGAATTTCCTCTTTGCTACCACTCAGCCCACAGACTGTGCTTATCAAGGCCAGAATGAAAGAACTGAATAAAATAAGCTCTAGGAGGTGAGCTGTACTACTGTGTATTATATCGGTGTATTTTAGCTTTATAGCATACGTATATATATTGCTTTCCTCCTCAGTAGGCAGCAAAGTCTCATAGCATTTTGCAGGTGTAAAGGTCGTTGTATTTAATCTCCCCGCCCCAAAACAAAACAAAACAAAACAAAACTGCTGTGCTATACAGATATGAAAGTTGCTGTGGCTGAAGCTGGGCAGTTAATGTCCCCACACGCCAATTACTTCGCAGAAGGGACGAGTTTTGGCATATGTAACCCTACATACGTAGCTCTGCTGTCGGCAGCTCAGCAGAAGCACATCAGTGCTGCTGACAAACTTATGACATGACAATGACGGCTCCAGTTTCAACAGCTTGCTGTCTGCAGTTCTGATCAGTCAGCAGAGATGGACGAGATCAGAAAGAAATTAAGAACGTATTTAATCCCTCGGTGACACCAAAGCGGAGTAAAACTCCTTGCTTTCTAACAAGGCTGGCAGTGATATATTTATTTAAAACAAACCAAAACACAAGCAAACAAAGAATCTCTCATTCGTTTTTCCTTTGGTGCTATTAAGAATATCTCTTCTAACGTGACCAAAAAGGGCATTCTTTATATCCAAGACATCCAAGTATAAAATTTGATGCTGTTTTTGCAAAACAAAAGATCAAATTGTTTAAGGTTGTAATCTTAAAATTTGCCCAGTGAAAATGGTCCCGATTTTCTCTCTTTTTCTTTGCAGTAATATTCAGTAATTAAGTGCACTGCAGCTCCTGACGTCTGACATTTACATTCATAATTAACTATGAAGAGAAATTAAATCAGGCAGACGGAAGGTTGGGGTTATTGGTAGCTGCAAGTGTTGAGATTTAGGATGTTTATCTTTCCTGATTATTATTAATAGATAATCTTACTTGTAGCTCATTGACTAATGTTCCATTTGCAGTTTCACTGAAGCATCGTTGAAAGCTGCAGACCATAGGAAAAAGCTGCCCTCCTTCCAGATCCAAACCAGTCAACACGATCGTCTTCTTAACGATTACCATTCACTAAATGTGCCTTGGTTTCAGTGCTCCCAGTTTCATCTACTTGCTTTACTGGGCACAATTATGTTTCTCTACCTAGAATGCATTACAATCTGGTGCTCTGAACATCTCTGACTTACGCTGAGCCATGAGAGAGGACGGGATTCAACCCCTCATTGGATCACAGCTGCCATGGCTAGCAGCTACGCTGGAAGAAAATGCTTAACTAAGCTGAGTAATTCAGGTGGGTTTTTTGATCCAGTCATTATTACTTGGCCTTGAGATACGTTTAAAATTATCTAGACTTACTTCAGCATTCGCAACTATTTTATTTGCGTGGTCTATTTCTGTTTGAATAAAACCTAGGGACCGAATGTCCCCTTTCCTCCTCTTTTGTCCCCTTCACGTGGCTGTTTTATCTCCACAACACCCTTTGAAAGGCTATTTACTGAAAGGATGAGAGATCGGTTATCACAGAGAACCGAAAACTTTAAAAAGAAAGCAGGAATTTCAATAAGCCCGCTCTGGAGCTAGATCAAGAACTAGAGATTCTCACTTCTACTGCAAACAACCTGCGAGATCTAAGACAGTTTCTCTCCAGCTTCCCAGTTCCTTTAAGGCAGGATGCCTGTTTAAGGAGGCTGTGGATGTAAATGCTGAGAGAATATTCAGTTTACAAACCTTGCTTCAATGATAAATTTAACGATGAACAACCTTTTATAGTGTTAAGAGTCGTATCAAATCTTGAGGAGATGTTTTATACAGTACCTCACTGCACCATTTTGACATCCTGCAGCAATCAAATCCAGCAGAGATTTGAATTAATGAAGCAAGGAGGACGACTACAGAGCTTTAATGTCCAACATTAGATGTGTATACACGCACCTTTTACAAAAGCAAAGTGTATTTGTGCCTTTCAGTTCAGACTAGCAGCCTACAAAACATAAAGACAATATATCCCTCAGCAGAGAATAAACTGAAAAAAGCCCAAGCAGTTTTAACCAACTACACTGACAATTTACAAAGGCTAGAGTTAGGACTGAAGCAATGCAAAATTACCTTAAATACTTGCAATACCTGAATTTTTATAGGGATCTATTGCTTGCGGTCAGCCTCCCAGTTAGCAGAGCACTGCGAGGCTCATTAGTGCAAAATGTCTACTTAGTAAAATAAAGACAACTGTTAGCACTCGCCAGTGAAACTTTATATGTGGGTGCTCAAGTGCTGTGACAGTGCATGCAAAAACGTGATCCAAGCCAAGACAATCCCAAACACTCGGGTGGTTCAGCTGACAAGCACTCAGCCACTCACCAGAGGGAGCCCATTTTCCCCAAGAGCCAGCGCTTGTAGTACGACCAACCTACTGCCTGGGGAGCTGCCATTATAACTCACCCAAAACCTTCGCGCCAACTGAGGCAGCCACACAGCCATACCACGAAGAGAAAAGAACAAAACTGTGAAGAACCGTAGAGATGCTTGACTAATAGTTTTTGCAGCACGAAAGGCACTTTAGTGAATAAGCTGCTATGTCTTTCAAGCAGAACTTTTCTCATGGGAAACCATTCTCATCTCTGCAGTGTCTGTAGACATAAACATTTTATATTGCCCCTTCTGCATACTGTTTGTGGCCCTGAATTTGCAATATATTTCCACTGAATATTTTAAGCCATTATTTAAGATATATTAAGATATATATTTTAAGATATATATTTTAAGATAAGAAAGTGGTATAAAATTTTCAGTAATATTTTAAAATAGAAAAATAAAAGTATTTCAGAAAAAAAGGCACCTCTCACTTCACGTTTCCACAGGGAGAAGAAACAAACCTCTACTGTATTAGCTGTTCTTCTACTCTCTTTACAGTCAAACTGAAGAACTACGTGATTACCTACAGCTGCATATCTCCTGGTGTCTGTCCTTCTCCCCTCCCCCTTCGGTATCATAAGGTATTGTAAAGTTACTACCTTTGCTGTGTCTTCTCTGGTCTCCACTTTATCTTTCAGCATTTTTCTTTCTAGCCAGAAGAAGTCAGTAGATGCCAAAGCATAGACCTGAAATACTGATAAGTAAAAGCCAAAGTGCACCAGTTATCTTCTTTCCATTAAAAACAAAACAAAACAAATCTATCAGTGCAATCAATTTTTTACTGGGTGGGTGGAAGGATTTTTAAATCTTCAGGTTTGCCATTTGGCAAATTGATTTAATAGCAAACTCCAAGCACTGAGGTCCTGGGCACCGTGCTCTGGGTGTCCCTGCTTGGGCAGTAGTTGGACCCTGAGGTGCCCACCAAGTGCATCCATTCTGGATGTTGTGAATCTCTAACAAACACTTGATCCAGTAAATAAGGGTGCAATTCATAAGTGTACAAATGCTTTCAAACTAATTCTTGGGGGATCTCTTGCAGACTATAGCTTCAGAAACATTATGAAATACTCGTTTTTATTTCAATATGTGATTGCAGAACTAAAACTGGATGCATCAGCTGTCTTTGGAAGGGGTACTTGCTCCTGGAGACTTGCTGATCAATCAGCTTTTCCCAAATAAGACATCAAACCTTACAATAGCAGTGACAAGTCACAAGCCTGTCACTTCTCTTCACAGGAGCACCAAAGTCATTTGAATTAAAACAAGGAGATAAGATGAAGTCATTTAGTTACTAAATTACATACATGCACAAGTATGGAATGTGGAGAATCCCTTTGACAAATGTGTGCAGGGTTTACATTTGTGTCTCAAAGAGCTCTTACTGTCAAGCACACAAAATGCTGAAATATCCATGTACACTTGCAATGGCTGATTTTACTGGATTATATCCATGGGCAGGAGGAGAGACACAGACTGATCAGATAGCTGTAACGACACTACTTATAATAACTAGAAACAACCTGTAATACTGAAGTATGTAGTTGCCCAAGCTATATATTTAATTATGATTTTTATTATTCATTTATTTATTAATATTTTAAATTTTTATTATTTTATTTTTATTTTTACTGAGAGAGCAGTGAGGTGTTGGAAAAGGTTGCCCTGAGATGTTGTCGATGCCCATCCCTGGGGATGTTCAAGGGCAGGCTGGATGCAGCCCTGGGTAAACTGATCTAGTATTGGATCTCACATTTGGCAACCCTGCTTGCAGCAGGGAGTTTGGAACCTGATGATCTTTGGTGTCCCTTCCAACCCAAGCCATTCTATGATTCTATGTTTATTACTATTAAAGTTAAGACTGATGATTATTTGCTGCCTATACAAGGCACATGCTATCATAGAATCATAGAATCACAAGGTTGGAAAGGACCTACAAGATCATCTAGTCCAACCGTCCTCCCATTACCATATCTACAACAAACCACTAAAACATTATATTCATCATTAACCACATACAAAGAACTTACAGGTTCACATACACATAATGTGATTTCATCCACCCACTAACTGTACATTAACGTCATTTTTTATATAAGTGAAGGTCAGCATCTGTCCTACAGTAGTGAAAAGGAGATGAGTAGAAAAGGGTATCTCTGTAACAGAATTGGATAATAAATAATGTAAATAAAATTTCAGCTCCCTAAAATTCAATGGTGTATTTTCAGTAAAGAGCTTAGTTGAATATATATATATATATATTTCCAGGAATAATTTAAATAATAATATGAATTTAATACCATATATGGAACCAGAAGTAATTTGGACACGTGACTGGGAAGATCACAAAGCATTCAAGGTCTAAAGCAGAGAATGGCCATTCAAGAAGACTCCCAAGATTGGACAACACACCAAGATTACAAAAACAGCTGCAGCTTCACCCTTTTCTTACACACTAAACTGGACATTACTTGGAACCATTGCTGTATCACAAATTAGAGCACACAGCACTTTAGAAATCCTATGTGAACACAATGCTAGATGATCAATTAGAAGTTGTCTTTATCGCGCTTCTACCTATTGCTTTTATCTTGTAATTGAGGGCTTTCTGAAAAAAAGTGGAGTTCACACTTCCTCCAGATGCAGCAAATGTACAACTTCTTGCTACATAAAGGCATTTATGTAGTATCTTTCATTCAGCACATGCTTTCCAAAGATATTTTAACATTATTATCAATGTTCTGAAGCTTTGGAAACTGTGAACAAACATGTTCTAAACGGACTGCCCTCAGCTGCAGTAGATGAGTAAAAGATCATGGATCATAAATCTCTCCCTTTTCCCTCTTCAGGTCTAAATGCATTTTCTTGTTGGACCTAAAATACTGGCCCCAGCTTCCCTTATGTTCATGCTCCTGCACCTTAGCTTTTTAGCACCATGCAAATCTAAGCACCATCAGGACCCTTTAGTGGATTCTGCCCAAGAGCTTTGGGTAGGATAACAAATCAAAGGCGAAGAATACCAGACTGGTTACAGTCACTTGGGGAAATGGTATATCAATGGTTCAGAAGATAATTAGAAGAGGAAATCAAGCCAAATTCAAACCTTTGCTTTTACTGTGCATTCTGTAAGCTAATTCTGGAACTGTGGCTTAACTCTCCTACCGAGTTTAAGTAACTTTTTTCATATTGATCCCAGAAGACTATAAAGTAGTAAATCATACACACCAAATAAGAATGACTGTATTTGTATGTAAATGAGCATAATGAATAACCAATCATCCATACTGTATAGTACATACAACTACATAATCATTACTACAGTGCTTGATTTTTTTTCATAATTTTTGTGTGCTGAATCTTTATTTTAACTGAGTACCATAATCTCTGACTACAAGAGTAGCAACCTAGGAAACAACGAATAATTAACTGTGATTTTTAATAGTTACTCCACTAACAGATGAGTGAATTAATCAGGTATAATTATTCCTTTTGAAAATCCTATTTTATGCCAAAGTATATTACATATAAAATCATCAGGAAAAAATCACTCAGAGATAGTTGAAAAAATTATGTACCAAAGCACCCACATTTAGATAGCACAAAAACTGTGAACATTCCATAAGAAAACATTTTTACCTATTTGTAAAATTAAGTATTGAAACTGCTGACACAATATAGATCAAATTCCAGTTTGGGTAATTTATTTCATTATAGTTTGTTTTACACAATAATTTTATACTGCCTAATATTAAGCTTTTACCTTACAGGCTGGAGAAAGTTAATTAAAAAGAAGGAGGAAGAATCCCACAGAAAATAAGTTTATTATTATTATTATTATTATTATTTCTAAACACTGGGTAGTGCCACTTGTGAGTGATTAAACTATAGCTGTAGCCCATCCAAATCACATCCACATTTTTTGTGACAAGTATCCCCTTATGCCTCTTCATAGAGATTTTGAATCCTTCAGGATAAGATCCTCTACAAATATGTGTAATCGTTACATACTGTTTACAGTAAATCACAGATATCCTCTAATACTCATAGTGAGACCTCCACACTAAGAATTTCCATCATTTGTTCTGTAGGATAATAGTCAGCCATCACTTATCAACATGTCAGCACCAAAATGGAAGGACAAGTAGAGTGGAGTTTTATATGGATCGATTAGCAGTAAAAAATATGTTTTCTTAAAATCATAGAATGGCTTGGGTTAGAAGGGACCTTTAAGATCTCCTGTTTCCAGCCCCCCTGCTATAGGCAGGGACACCTCCCTCTAGACCAGGTTACTCAAAGCCCCATCCAGCCTGGCCTTGAGTGCTCCCAGGGAGGGGGCATCCACAACCTCACTGGGCAACCTGTTCCAGTGCCTCACCATCCTCATAGTAAAGAATTTCTTCCTGATAGTCTAAATCTACCCTCTTCCAGTTTAAAACCATTTCCCTGTGTTCTGTTGCTGACTTTTCTACCAAGCTGACTGGTAGAAATGAGGTATATGTTTATTAGATATGCAAACTTACACTTATTTAGGAGGGGCATCAAGGAGTTTTAAGAACAAGACTGTAATTCAAAACTGTCTTCAAAATTTCAGAACATGCCTAAAAACTGCAAAAAAATATTCTAACATGGACAAATGCAAGCTATGCTGGTGATGTAGAATAAGAGCTACATTATGGATAATGAACTTTGAAGCAAGAAGCTGTACTGAAGAAAAGGATTTAAGAAGTAATTGTAGATCAGTTCAAACACCAGACAACTTTGACATGCTGCTGAAGGAAAAGAAGAGAAAAATTACATCATAGTGGCAATGTAGATACGTATGTTCTTTGCAGCCTATGAAATGAACTTTCCTCTGTCCTTAGAGAAGAGGGCGTCCAGCAGGGGCACTCAGAGCAGGGGACCGAAGCCCATGTCCAGGTGGCTGCTGAAGGTTCTGAAAGAGGAGACTCCACAGCCTCCTGGCAGCCTGTGAGGTGACAGATTAATCAGCTCCTTAAATTCCTTCCACTTGTACCAATCTGTATATAGATTTCATTTATCTTTTCTAGAATGACTTTTTTCATTTAGCAATTGCTATTCAGAAACTGCTGAAATATGTACAATTTCCTAAGTTAAATTCAGCCCTCATTATATTACTACTTAATAGACCCCCTCTACAGATTTCTAAAACAGTAAATTTGCAGAACTGAACCTTTTTTTGCACCAAAGGAAAACTGTCTTTCTCAAATAAAAATAGGTATATAAATCTTACACACAATAAATTTGCAAATAAACAATCTGACAGCAGTGTCCCCCTGGAGTAAGAGCCCTAACTGTGCAGTTCTGATTTCACATTGCACACTCAGATTACACTAATCCTTCAAAGTCTTAATTTTCAACCTCATGCTTGAAGTCAATTAGTCTCACTGGTCAGCTTTGCTATGAACAGAAAGGACATGTTCCAGTTATTTAATGTATCAAACACTGAAGGAGCTGTTTCATACTCTCAGTAACCAGGACAGCACAAATCTCCTACATATATATATTACTAATTGCTCACACAAAGCTGTGGAAAAAAAAATAATATTAAAAACTGTAATGTATAGAAAAAGGTAATTTTATATTGAAAAGCTATTTATTTTTCAACAAACTTATATATATATGTATGTATACATATATAGTGTATATATATATACACACATATATATACTGTGTGTGTGTGTGTGTGTGT
This sequence comes from Excalfactoria chinensis, assembly GCF_039878825.1. Taxonomy (NCBI): domain Eukaryota; kingdom Metazoa; phylum Chordata; class Aves; order Galliformes; family Phasianidae; genus Excalfactoria; species Excalfactoria chinensis. The sequence continues at coordinate 37,157,815 of NC_092826.1, forward strand.
GTGTGTATACACACACATATATATACTATATATATATATATATATATATAGTAGTTTGTTTGTTTTAATTCACATTAATTACCTTGGAGAATCTAATAAGATTATCTGTGCAACAGGGATTTGGCCAAATACTTTAACAGCTACTGAAATCTCCAGTCTGAAGAGCAGTTTGGAAAAGAAGAAAATGAGAATAAATAAATCCAGAATCATATATGTGCAGTATTGACTTTGCAATTTGTGCCTAAGTACATGACAGATCACAGGTGATTAACTTCTCAGCAAGCATCTCTATGCTACCATGGTTCTGCTTAAGATATTCTGCTACATCCTAGAATACCTTTCCTAAATAAACTCCAGAGGGTAAATACTTAAGACAATAGCAAATGATGGGTGACTGAATGTAAGAACATCAAAGGTTCTCTGAGGGAGGTGAGCTACAAGAGAAGCTTTGAACCCAGGTTAAAATGTCACTGGGTGCTACCTGAGCACAGCATTTATCAATTTAATTCCTCCAGAATCAACAAATAAACTCTGTGACAAAGATAAAGAAAATTTAAACCTGTATTTATTTCTTAAAGGCATCTTTGAAGTTACCTCTAGTAATGGATAACTACCATTTCAGACACACATTTTAAAACATTTAGACAAATTTCCCAGCAAAGTAATGAAAACACACAATCGTATTGATTTACAGATCACTTAAATAAAATATAAATAACTAAAAAATAAACAAAAATCATTGAAATGCATTATAACAGTGAAACAATTTTTCCTATTTTTTACAATTTTAGGATAGAAAAAACAATTCTCCATCTAAAAAGCAAATTTCTTCTATGCAGACAAACCGCGGCTGACTTTAAAAGACTATCAATTAAGAAGTTCACAGCGCTGCCCAGATTGATCAACTGACCATTTAAAGCAAGAGTCTAAAACTGTATCTGTCAATCTGTATTTGCAGCTAAAGCCTGGTTTGCATCCATGTCCCTATTTTAAGCAACAGTATTTATTTAATTGGTATCAGTTCCTACACTAGAAATTGTGTTTCTAAAACTTACCCCTCCCCCAAATCCCTTCACTTATTGTCTAAAGACATTTATTATTATTATTATTTTAATTTGTTAAGTCCTGGTACAATTTTATTCTACAAGTAAGGCTGCCTCAAAGCCTTCTCTGTTCACACAGCAGAAGGATGGGAACACAGCCCCAGTTACTGTCATTGTATTTTTTTTCACTTTGAAACTGTCAGAACTCCAGTAGCAAAGAATGCTGCTTTCTGATGGCCAGTGAAGAACGTGATGAACAGGAATGTTGGTTTGCTCGTGCTTCCTGTAATTAGAAGATGATATAAGAATATAAGTTATAAACATAAATACAAATAATAACATTTACTGCTACTAAAAATACAAAAGTGTTGATGCGTTCTGCAAAGATATAGCCATATTATAGCAAGAGTTTTGCATAGATAATCGGAGGGCTGGAGCACCTCTCCTATGAAGACAGGCTGAGGGAGATGGGCTTGTTCAGTCTGGAGTAGAGAAGGCTTTGGGAAAAACTCATTGTAGTCTTCCAGTACATAAAGGGGACCTACAGGAAAGCCTGGGAGATACTTTCTCAGGCAGTGTAGTGATATGACAAAGAATAATGGTTTAAAACAGAAAGAGAGTAGATCTAGATTAGATGGTAGAAGTAAATTCCTTACTCCGAGGGTGGTGAGGAGCTGGCAAAGACTGCCCAGGGAAACTGTGGATGCCCCATCCCTGGAAGCATTCAAGGCCAGGCTAGATGGGGCCCTGGGCAGTCCAATCTAGTGTGTCCTGCCCCTGCCCATAGCAGGGGCATTGGAGCTCAACGATCTTTAATTTTTTTCCAACCCAAGTCATTCTATGATTCTATAGTTCCTTTATTCTATGTTGGCCTGGGGTAGGATAAAGACAGAGAGTTTTATTCTTACTGTAGTCAGTCATGCTCAAGAACACCTTCCCTGATGAAGCTGTCTCCTGTGACCAAGGAAAACACAGAATGCCTGTCAGAGACTTAAAGTATTAATGCTAAAATGAAACACCAAGACCCCCAGAACTCACATTCTCATGCATATTAACAAAACAGAAGTTTCCTGAAAGCTATTTTTGAAGAGTAGAAATCGAATAGTAATGCAAACAAGTATACATTTTCAGCAAGTATTGTGAAACCTGTCAAGACTCTGCACACAAGTCGCTTAGCCCAGTTTAATAATTATCATACTTGAACATGTATGTCATTATGAAAACCTGCCTTTCAATCAGACCCCTCAGTTCAAATGCTGCCTTCCTGAAGACAAGCTCTATTGTTTGGCATGATTTTCTGATAAAAAGCTTGTTTCAAAGCTCTTTAAGAGAAAGATCACATTTAATTCAAAGGGTTTATGAACAATGTATGTCTATTCTGGTTTGAGAGATACCTTGTAACAATGCTGCAAATGAACTCCAACCCAACTGTCTGTGTAAAAGATAAGCAGATTTAGCAAAGCACGTCCTTATCCAGGTTTGCATGAAGCCTGAAAAACTGCCAGCTTCATACATTAGCTGTTCATTCTGGAGAACCTATACCAATAACTGCAAAACATATTGCAAGAGTGCTAACTATGCCTCTGCCTCACAAAATTGTTTTTAAATTGGAGAAGAACTAAAAGGAAATGAAAACAAACTGTCCTATGTAAAACAAACTGTCCTATGTAGAACTGTGTGATAAAGTAACGAAAAGGAATTTACCAGCTAACTTACAGAGCTTTACATTTTTACCACTGCAACAATTCTAGGATGTTTTCTTGTCTAAAGAATGAAACTGCCTCTGCAGTTTTGAAAGGCAAATTCTATCAGTACCACTCCACTCTAGTGCGTCAGCTTTGCAACATGATTTCAAGATGATTTTAACACCTTTATCCACTAAGGTAGGAAAAGCACATTTTAAAATGAAGCCATATGAAGCCACATCTCCTGAGCTGAAAAAAATAAAAAATAATAATAATAATTAAAAAAAGTTACACCTGATTGGCTAGATAGTTACATAGCCAGCAATGGGCTGATGACTTCCCACAGAATAGAACTGAAAATCAAAGCCCAGAGAGCAAAAGTAGGAGCTAAATACTGAAACTAGAACAAGAATCTTCTTTCCAGGTATGAGACAGCATACACCATCACTTATCACTAGATAACTCTGTTTGCGTGTCTGTTCCAGCATCTATTAATCACTCTTGGGTTGCTTTCCTATGTCATCAAACACAAATTCATACTATGTCATCTTGATCAAGTCTCTGTAGACTCTTAGATTTTTTTCACAAATTTGTTCTTCTTGTGTGTTAGAAAGGGGAAGATATATTTGTAATTTTAATCAAGTATATGGCCATTACATCCTATGCTTTTGGAAACTATTATCTATTCAGTACACGTAAGTCAAATGACAAAATGATGCAGCTGAAAACAGTTAAGTCGTAACAAGGCTTATAATCTTCATATACCAGCTTGCAGGTCACGGAATGCAGACCTTCTTACAACTCTGTTATTTTCCTTTCAACAATTTCAACAGTTACCAAGGTAATACTATACCTAAGGACAGCAATATATACACACATCAGCACACTAAGTTTTTTACCAAACAGCACTTTTTCTTGAAGTGATTTTTGTTTAGTTTAGTTTAGTTTTGATTGGGGGTGAGGAGGATACGGATGTTTTGTATCTTCCTTGCTTTCCCTTACAGAACCTTAAAAATCCATCTTGCTAACTCACAGGGAGCTCCCAGTGTAAAAACAACAGTGTAAACAACAACAACAACAAACAACTCACATGCCTGGCCTCAGAAAACAATGCCAGATATTTGTTTTCTCTATCTTAGACAGTACATGCTGAAATCCCATTTGGATTTTGAACTGCTGGCAGGCAAAATTCTGCAATGCCTCCCGCTATGCTGCTATCCAGCTTTTTCAGAACTCTTTAGATTCTTATTTCTTCATTGCACTTTGCTATACATAATCAGAACTGCCTGTTATCTTTCTAACATTTATAGTCAGTCATTCCAAATAACTTTGGTTTTCCAGATACACGGCTATCCTAGGATAGCACATATGCCTACTATCAGGAGAATTTCTGTTCCTGTTTCATATGTGGTGGAGCTCATTAAGTTGTAGACTTGTTCAGTTGTTCCATTTGTCTTTTATTGACAAAAGCCATATTAGTATTGGCTAATAGTGACCTTCCTCAGTTTCTCAGATTGTCTCCAGACTTTGTCGTGGAAATGCAAAAGGATATGTAAAGCATTCACCTCATACATAAAAGATTTTATCTTTGCTTTATTTACTGCTGCAAAGCTTGCTAGTTAAAAATATTTTGTAGTTATCTACAGACACTATTTTTATCCTTACATTCCAAACAATATTTGTTGAACTTGCTTGTGTAATCAGCATCGTGTAAGACATTTTTTTGGAAAAGTTAAATTTTTATCAAAATGATTATCCATGCCTTTAGCAAGATACCCCCCTAAGCCCTCACTTCTGAGAGTTATACTGTACTTGTGTCACTTAAATTACTTCTCAGTATTTTTATACTGGGTGGCATAGGAATTTCCTTGAGGTTCAAGCGTATCCTCACAATCTGGAACACCTGTGTAATAAAATGTAGTGTCTAGCAGTGCAACAGCATCTTTTCTAGATGTATTTATTACTTTGCTGGCCCCTATGACATTAGTAATTGCCACCGATTTGTATGACAGATGATTTGAACATTTATTTCAAAAATTGTTTTTATCGATCTGTCTTTACTGCCTAAAGTTCTGTATTCTAGACTTATTAACCTCATAATTGCTATTACCTTCTTGGTTCCATAACTTTGTGTCACGTAGCTTTAATATCGTCCCTTGCTGTCTCCTTTCTGAATATACATCATGCTGAAGGAGTCTCTGCAACTCGATGAAGGTACTGGCGATTCAGGGTTACATCTCTTGTTCACTTACATTTACTTCTAGAATTTGTGTTTGATGAGTTGTTAGTCCACAACTCCAAAAGCACACTTTTATTTTTTTTTTTTTAATATTACAATAATCTATACCAGTAAAAATCTCATACTCTGAATCACTGCTGACTTCTTGATGCTTTTTTTTTTTTTCCTACCAGCTGCACCGTCTTAGTGTTCTCACAACAATTTTCATACAGAAATAGAAAGGATCTTATGTTCATTTTTCATGTTGTTATCTTAACAACAATTTTCTGTCTTGTGTGTGTGTGCATTTTTATACATATGTTGGATATATTCCTCATCTACTTCTACTTACACTTTGGGTTGTTTGATAAAATTTGTCAGCCTCAGCTTTCAGAGACAAGAACACTTTGTACCCCTCTGTGTTCCTGAGTCAACACAACTTTTACTCAAGAACCTGTTACCTAATTTAACCAAATTAACTCACCTTTAAAAACCATATACACGAAGCACTATACAGTGGCTGGCTAAAGCTATGGAAAGATCCGTGAATATCACTAAATTTGGTGAGGGAGAGACTGGATCACTTTCAAGATAGCAAGTAAATTTTTTACTAACTTATCTAATCACTATCGAAACACATGGGAGCCTTTGTCTATTATGGTCACTAACGCGACTTTTCTGATGTTGCATTCTTTTTGTTCACTGCTACTCCAACATCGCATTTTTTCCACTAGAGTGTAAATTATGTTTATTTTCTCTTAATTTCATATCTTTATTAGTATAATTACACAATGTTTTTATTACATAATAACTATATAATAACCATTACTCATCATTACATCTCTTTCCTATCACTCTGTTTGCATTAATTTTCAGCTTGGATTACCTGGTTTTGCAGAAGCTGACTGTCTTCTGGCAACATGAATGGCACCAAACACACAAAAAAAATCTACAGTAGTGCAATGCTTAGGCTCAATTCCCCTTTCTACCTGCCAGATCCCACAACTTGGGCTCTCCTGATTCCATACACAAAAGTGGCACACTCACTGTGAAACTATCCATTGCAATACACTGGCTCATCAAAAGGGGATGTAGTTGGGATGCTTAAAAGGAAACAACATAATTCATATAATAGAATAGGTCAGAAATGCATGTTTCTATCGTGTTTCAGACTTGCAACATGATAGAAAATCTCACAGGTAACAAAAATTATGGAACAAATTGTACCTGCCACTGCAACCAGCCAGATGCCACCACTATGCTAAATAAAACGTGGAAAACATTGGTTGAATAGCAAGCAAGATCAGCATGTTGGAATAATAAGGAAGTCTGAAATTTCCTCTCTCATTTGGAGTGTCTTTGCAGAAATATCAGCTGCTATCTACATCAGACTGTGCTATGTATAGCTTTGTTGATTTATGGAGGTCTTCAGATAGCACGCACCCTGTGTTTTGCTTCACACGAGTGACTGTTATACATAAGCTGGAATGAGAGAGAAAATTGCTTTTTCAAGTTTAGGCCATTAAGAATGATACTTTTTAAAATATTGAACTGTGGTAATTTAACAGACTTAATTCCTCACTATAAAAGTTACGCTCCAGACTTCCAAAAGAAAACTTCTTGCAACACAAAGCAAGAATAACAGTGAAGAGAGAATTCATTGTTTCATTCTGATCCCTACAGCCAATACTTTTTTATTATAAAAATATAAAATATACTTCAAGTTTTTCTATTATATTAATTAAAAATCAAAACAAAAAAACAAACAAACAAAAAAAACCCCTCTTACTTCTGATATTCAAAGATGGAAATCAAATGGAAATATAAAAGCAAATGGAAATATTAAATAAACAATTAAGTGTTGTTTTTCAAATAGTCCAAGCTGTTTTAACATTTCAACTGCTTACTTTACAGCAGGGCCTACAGATCCCATCTGGGACATTTCTTTGCCAACTTACATTCAGTAAATCCAGTAAAGATCCAATTAGCTCTTCTTTTTTAATGGTATAGAATAGAGTTAGAAGTTAGACAGTTCACCTCATGTCTAACTGGAAAATCAGTGGCAGATGTCCAATTAAAGTTTGGTCTGATGAAGAAAAAGATACAAGCAAGCAGTAATCACCCAAGGAACCTCAGTAACACCAATGTGCATTGGCTGTTCTCCATCATATTGAGTAATCTCACCCACACTGCTTGCTTTCCTCATTCCCTATAAACATGCAGAAATTCTGCTCAGCTATGAATGGGAGAAGGTGAGCAAAGCAGGAGAAAATAACCAACACCATTTCTGAATAAATAAGTACACAGTCCCGATAAATCAATGTTGCTAATGGCACAGAGTTCATGTAGTAATTCAAGTACATTTTGTTTACAAAATACTAATGTTCCTAAAAATGCTGAATGCAAAACTGCCTGCCATACTGCAGTCTGCAAGATGCCAACTGGTCACAGAGAAGTGTTCAGCATTCCTATTCCTGCTCAGCATTTCTGCAAACCTGCCAGTTTTTGAAGTCACAAGTTTCAAGGAAAGAAGTCACAGATCTGCAGATAACAAAATAACTTCTGAAAACCATTAGTAAGGCTTCTCCTTTAGCAATAAACACTGTGTGTATGATGAAGGGTTTACTTTCCCAGAAGTGCTTATGGGACTTGAGATTGCACAAAAGGGCTGTGAAATGTGTTTCCCTCAGTTCTACTATCAAGCTTTTCCCAAAGGACCTTTGGGCTCCTGCAGTAGCCAAACTTCCCTGGAACAGGAAACTCTATTTACACTGATGTCTTAAAAGCTGGTGCTCATCCATAAAAGGGAAAAATAATAATACTTTTAGGAACTGCATTTTTCTTAACCTTTAACAGACCACGGTCTGAAATGCACAATCTGTAGCTGAGTTTTCACAACACTAAGAAAAGCTATTATTAAATAAAACAAATAATTGCCCAGACATTCTAACAAAATGCGATACATTGACAGAAATGTAGGACAGAAAAATACAAATTAACTTCTTGGTTTTCACTCTTTCATGAAACAAAGGCCACCTATAAACAAATTGATTAAACCTAAAGAACAAAACATTAATTTCTTTTACTGGCATCTTTTGTAATTCAGGTACAAAACTTTTTTTAGGTTTTGAAGAGTGAGTGGGCAAGTTTCTTTCTTATCTACCCACTCACAGGGGAGAAGAAAAAGCCTCTTTGGAGAAGAGGCCTTGCAAGAGATTCCACTAGGAATTGAATATAACCTGCACAATGGCAATGCAACACCTGAATATATCATGTAATAAACAACAGTAGTAGGCACTGGAAACATCAATTACAAGTAGCTCTTTTTCCCTTTCTCTATTACATGTTTCCATTCTTCACCACTCCTTCTAAAGTGTTATTTCACAAAGAACATATGTAATTTTCATCTGCCAAACAATTTATTGATATTCAAAACAAACAAACAAAAAGTCATTTCATAGACAGGAGAACAATCAACTAAAAAGTCAAAATTGGGGATTTTAACTTTAAAAATTGAGCACCCACTGTGACTTCATCTAAATCTTAAGATGTGTTTCATTTCAAGAATACCTTCTTGAAGACATCCGTTTTGATTTTCATTTTGATTATTTCAGTTCTAAGTTCAAGCCTTTCTGTGTTACTCTGGTTTATAACCATATCCTCTCTTTTTCCTTGCCCAGTAACAGCTTTCATCTGCTCTCTTCTTCTTCCTTTTTCCTTGATAACAACTGAAGTGAGGGAGACTGCCATTTACAAGGCTGCAAAGTTCCTGTAAAACACCGCACAATTTGCAAAATACAGAAAGTAGCATCACCTGTCTTGTGCAGCATAGGTGCACCAGAAGTTGCTTTAAGATAGTGAGAAATATCTTTCTGAAAAGCAAACTGAGTTGCACAAGCTGGATCATTCAGTGCTGCAGGCATCAGAGCTTCAGCACAAAAATCTTCATCTGACAACTCTGTATTCAGACTGAGCTTTTGTTTTGATGTTTTCAATAGAAGTTCCAAAATCAAGTCAAGTATCTATTCAGTACAACAAGATTTGGATGCTTATTCGTATTTTTACTGAAATCTACCTTCCAAATATTAATAAAAAGGAGATTTCAGCTACGCTGTTAAACTCTATTTAGCTCCACTGAAGAAAGTGTAATCTGATTATAAAGTGAAGTTGCATCCTTCAATCTAGCTGCAAAAAAGAGAAAAGATAAAGGAGCTGTTATAGTAGCATATCCTTAGCGATGATATTGCTTTGCATTAGGTCCATTAGTAACAATTTCTGATTTAAAACTGAAAGTTGAAAAAATGCCATCAGCTTACTTAATAAGATATTAACAGTACATATAAGACCTTCTCCAAATCATACTTTAATGCAAGATCTTTAATTCTTTAAGGTCTATGACTCCCCACTCCTTCAAGTTCTGGTCAGTTCTTGGTCTCTGACACCTGGAGACATCACAGTTACATTGTAGGCCAGTAAACAAAGAAGAGTAATACAGGGGTTCTCCATAACTTTCTTTCTCTATTCACAAGGACTTGACAGTGTGATGTTTCTCATGTGTCATCCAGGAAATGAGTGAGGTCCCTAAAAATAATTGGGAATATCCCAAGGTGAATAAGTGTAGATCTATGAAAAAAAAAATAATCCCATATAGCATTACAGGTTTCTTTATCTTGGCATTTATCCATCTCTGTCTTGTTCTTGTGATGAATTATCTTCTCTTTCCCATCTGCATCATCACCTCAATTTTACAAGCTCTTCAAAGAGGCTGGATAAAGTTTTCATTACTTCCTATTACTACATGCTTCTTTAAAGCTGAAATTTAAGTAGAGAGCTAAATTTTACAAGAGCTAAAGGTGTGCAGGATTTCTCAAGCTGATCAAAGGTGGAACATGGTAATGTCTTTAAGAAGAAAACGTCTGTCTGACATGATACATATTCCTCTTTCTAGATGATTTCCACCAGAAATATAATATTTAAGATGCTCTGTTTCATGTGTAAAATAAATGTAAAAGCAAACAAACAAAAAGATATAACTAGAAACCTCAGCACTGAACTCTCTCCCATCTCTTCGCTTCAAGTTCTAAAAATATCTGGAAGATGAGAGAGATGAGTACGTCCAGTGTAACTGCATTATCTAGATTCAGATATGTATTGATCTGGACTAAATTTCTCTTCAATTGTCTGACTAAAACACAGATTATCAATCAGATGCAAAGGAACTTGGCCACCTCTGACTGAAATATTGACCTTTGTACAATGTACGCTGTAATCCCAAATAAATTATTTTTCCAACCGAAGCTAGCGGACAAATTCATATAATGTAACATTGCTGACTTCAAATTCTTACTGGAGATAAATTTGGATTAGGGATTTTAAAGTAGTTTCATGTATTCCATCCTCATGTAGAATTGTTTTATGGGAGTCTTTTTGGAAAGTCGGTCATTTCCTCTTCCTTTTATTCCCTCATTCTTTCTTATCTTAACTTGTAGAGATGTATTTATAATAATAACTTAGTGATACACTGCTTAAGCAGCAGGAACCATCTAAAATGACTTCATCAGACACAAGAAGATGGCCTTTTGCTCTTGTCCTTGACCTGGTTATGGGAGGTAACACCAAAGCGGATCTCACTAATAAAGTTCCATTATGTTGCCATAAACTGCCAGTATTAACACAACCTACTAAGAACTGAAAAAGAACCTTTCTGGTTTCTTCTATGGTTATCCTAAAAACAATCTATATCACAATTTAAAAATAATTCCTAGAATTTTCTATTACAATATTTCAGCTCCTAACTGACTGAAAATAGTAGTGTCATGAGTCCAGACATTTCCCTTTCCTGACTATCCGTCAGAGGTCAGTAATACTCAGTTCTGTAAGGATTCTGACAATCACACAATTTCAGTAGAAGTTATTATTCCTCTCTTGGGAGAATATTCTATTTGAAAGGAGGAACAGAAGCATAATACATGTTTTTCCTTTAGAACCAGAAACGATGATCCTAATGAGCAATGATCTCAACACATTTATGGAAGACTTTGTGAAAATTACAGCATAATACTGCACGTGGTTGCACAAAGGACACCATGAGGTTGGGATATGGGTTCTGATCTCTTTTTAAAGTGTGCTATGGAAAAATAAGTATTAATTCACAAACATTATAACAGCAGCTGGGAATCATGAACATGGAGTTGTAGGAGCAAAAGAAATCTTCTTCTCCAGAATGTGAAAAGATGTCCATTTATCTGGACCAGGGACAACTTTATACAGCATCCACAGCAGGGGTACATACTCTACCTTTTTCGAAAGCCAGATGTTCCAGAATCAAACATCTACTCTTCTTTTGCAGCCCACTGAAATAGGGGTTGAAAGCGGGCTATTTTGCAGCCTGTGCTTCTACTTCTTGGCTACTTCTGCCTCTGGTGTCACCAAGTTTCTTCTTTCCTCACAGTAGGAATTAATTCTTTTCCTTCCTTCACAGCTGCCCAAGAAGTCAGAGCCTTCACAAGATTGAAAGAAAAGGCCAGGAAGTGATAGAAAGCTAAAGATCCTGTATCACAGCAGAATAAGCCTAATAGAGTACAGCACCCTCAGGCCTCCACAGCCCTCTGAAACCTGTCAGGCATTTCATGCTCAGACTTTGAAATGCCAGCTGATTCCTTACTATTCCCACTTGAAACTCTGCTTTTCCCAGTCCAAAGCTTCAAAGTATTCCTGGATGCCTCCTAACCTTTTTCTCTCCTTCCGTGTTTTGTCCAGTGCTGCAAACACCAAGTTTGCATACAAGGTTCTAACGCCTCAGATCAGCTCTAGCACATCACATGGAGCATGGACTTGATTCCTCCTTATTTCTATCTAAACATATAAAGTAATAGCTAAAATGCATTGATATTTAGAAAACACTGTACATAGACATAATGCAGGAATAAAGGCAGTCATAACAAGTCTGCACTGCAATCCAAAATGTTACTGAAACTTGTGTTGACAGACAGAAGTCAGTTTAAAACAGCCTAAGCCAGGTATCAGTGCAGCCTGACAACACATACTTCAACATCAGCTGTTAAGCCAAACTAAGCCTCTAAGAAAGCAGTGGCTAAATCCTGTGTTACCAGTTCCCATCCTGGTGACATGAAAATAAGCTTAAGTACACTTGAATGAACAAACATGACTACTTCAGAAAGACTGGAAGGCACACGTAGGCAGAATAAAGGGAAGGAAGGAGTCACAAATACAACTCAGATGTTATAATACACTCTATACAAGGACAATCAGAGAGAAACAAAAACATAAGAGCTCCGATCTTTATGAACTACCCACTTCAAAGTGACATTAATATTGTAGTCTGAGAATCACTCAAATTACACATTTTTTATGATTATAACTGGTGAGAGAACCATCCAAATGATGTGTATTATCTGGTGAGCCAGAAGCAGCCATGGATGTGGCTTTGTGCTGTGGTTTTTCTGTCAATTTTCAGATTTTATTTTAGACACTACAGAAAATGAAGAGGACCATATGGAATGCTTGCCTGGACAAATCCTCTGCTGAAAATGTTTTCTTATATTGAACATGCAGGTGGGTATAAATATTTTTGCATTCTATAATAAAGCCTACAAGAAAAAAAAATCACATCAAAACTGGCATTTCAGAATTGGGAACTAAGTAGTCTGATGGAGAAATAACAATGCAGAGACTACACTTCCAGTGTTAATTATGTGTGAAACAACTTCCTGGTAAACTTTTTGTGAGGAAAAAAAATTCCTTTAATAGTAAAATTAATTTATACCAAGCTGAATGATCTCATCTTCTTGGCGTGCGCATGATTCTAAAAGTACAGTCAGGTTTGTGCATACAGAGAGGTTACACAGATGGATTCAACTGCAGGAATGAGTTCTAAGCAAACCAGTAATATATGTGAAGACACCTGTTACTAAATCAGGTCCTTCGTTTCTATATCAGGGCAACTGAAAAATGTACTCATTCAAGAAACTACTATTCTCTACTTTACTTGTTCTGAGCCATTCATCCAATAGGACTGCAGAAAAATAAATTACCTTTTAAAAATGTATAAATTTTCATTGAAATTTGCTACACTACTCTTTGCTGAGAACAGTAGAGAAATTAGTAAAAATATGTACATAAAAGTGATGGACAAGGAATGTATGGTGAGTGATACTGAACTCACTGATAAAACACCTCAGGATCACCACAATCAGTTTAGAACAAGCAGGATCTCAGTTTTCTGGGTTTCACTTTAACATCTTGTGCAGCAGTTTGACTGCACACCTACGTAGCTGATTTTATCATCTGTATCCTATATTTTTATTTACAAGCATCAGCACTGGGAGGATTAGTCATACAAATGGGTCACAGAAGTAGCACAGCACACTTCCTTTCTGCAAATGAATTTAGGTAGTAATCAGATTGTAAGTATATGGAAATACTGTGTTCATTAACATCTTACAGAAACCAAGGCTACCTTACTCCTCTGTACCAATGGTCACACAACACACCTCTAGAGTAAGACACAAAACAGAATCAATACCACATGCAACATATTGGGGTTTTTCTCATTTTTTTTTTTATTAAAGAAGCTGCATGAGATAAAGAGCTATTCTCTAGTAGTTTTGCCACCTTTCTCATTTATGAAGTAGTTCACATTAACAGTGACTACCAATCACTTCTCAAATCCTTACTATCATTAAAATCAAGGCAAGAACTGAAGGACTGATTTCAAATACGCTGTTCATTCACGCATACCTAAAAACAGTATTTATTGCCAAGAGGTGCTAGATCATTAAATAATTAAAATAATACACATTCTTTAATGATAAAAAAGAACCTAATCATTACAGAATTTATACCCTTTCTACTGTATGTCTGTGCTGGCTTTATAGAACCTGAAATAGAAGCTCATTCCCTTTCCCTACGTGACTCATGATCTTGTCAGTCATGACAGAAGAGACTAAAAATACAATACATTACTGCACGCAGAGCTTGTAAATCCCAGGAAAGAAGTTGCTTTAGACATTTATACAGCAAGTCTGGCGACCAAGTGCTGGTGAGTGTGTCAGCAAGCAGTTGGAAGGCGGACACTCTGTGCCGCTGCTCTGAGGACAGGAAGCATTGAGAGTTTCTGTGGCGATGCTTGGCCTGAGATAACACCATTGTGAGAGCCGGCCAGCGGCCTCTCCCAGCACTGGGAGCCCCGGGCCTGGCGTCTGGCGGCCTGGATGTGGGCCAGGCTGGGCCCTGGGCGCTGCAGGGAGGGCAGCTGGCCCTCCGGCCACACCTCACCTCGCAGAGGAAATCTGGCCACAGCTCCAGACTTTATGACTTCTTCTTTACGAGTAGTCCCCTCTTTTTTTCCTTTTTTTTTTTTTTTTTTTTTTTCTTTCCACTTTGCTCTGGTGGCGTTCACACCGGACTCTCAGGGAACTATTTAAAGTTGAAAGCAATAAAGAGCTGATGACAGGATTAGTCAAAAAGTCATAAGTTGCTACTCCAAAAGGCATGTTACACTCCTCTCACTTTTTAAACAGTGGCTCTTTACTGTCACCATTACGCTAAGTAAAAGATTCATTTCAGAGGGCAAGTTCCCCAATCTTTTTGTCTCTTATCCCCTTTAATTCTCCCGGGTTTATTTAAGATATATGTTCTGCTTAAGTGAGACATTGTTCTTAACACACAAAGGAGTTCAAGGATGTGGCATCACGACATTCCCACTCACCATGAGCTCCGATGGTCTTAGATTCCCTGAAAAAATCATGTTAGTCTCAGTGCAAGTACTGTACCAGGGATATTTTTAAATTATGGGTTTTTGTGATGCTGAAATAAAGATTCAAATGTGAATAAAATCTGTCCCATTACAAAATCTGTGTGGGGAAAACAGCAACAAAACCCCCACACAAATATAATACAGGGCTGCCAGGATTGGCTGCCTTTGCTCCTAAAAAGCAACACCTTACAGTCTAGGTCATTTCCCCAAAAGAGGTGCTCATATGCCTTCCATACATACATTTACACACAAACATAAGCTCTCATTATGCTGGATTTAAGGTTCTCCTGAAGTGGCCTGTGGAAATATAGATATTTATATCGACAGATATTTATTAAAATCTGTGGATACTGGTGTAAGACCAGGAATCATTTTCTATTAACAGTAAATAAATCTACTCCTGTTTTCACAATAAACACCCTCAGTATGGAGTACTGCACCTTATCATAGCAAGGGTTTCAACAGGTGAGCTATAATTCCTGCATACATGCTATAAAAATATTTTACAGAAGCTTATTATTAAGTTATACCAATTTATTATGTATTTAACAAGGGAAATTATTACAGCAGCAAGCCTTCCATTCCTAAAATGCACATGCAAAGATGGACTTACATTTAGACACTATATTTAACATGATTCTTACAGAGGTAGAATAAGCTCTGTTCAGTGAGAGGTATAATCCAGATGCTGTACAGGAGCACAGCTCGAAAAATTCAAACAGTTATGACTGAATAAACAACAGCTTGTTTTGAGAGAAAGATCCCAAAAATAACTAATGGCACCGACTTTAAATTCAATGTTTAAAATACTTTTAAAATACCTTTAAACTTGCTTTTTGAATTCTGAATCTCTATGATCTGTGTCTTCAAGTTGCACTGTAATCAAGAAGAGTACTTTAGTATAACAACTTTCCTGTTTTTTAAGTGATGCTACACGTGGGAGGGAAAGTTTCAAAGGAAAACCAAATAAGTGATTTAAAGCTTTGTTTGATTAAAAAGTTTTGTTATATTCCAGAAGAATGCAATAGCATTTAAACATTTAATGCAGTTAAACAGATTCTCAGCCAAATAGATTCACATAGGTATCAAAAAGCGACTGAACACAAAATGGGTAAGATTTAAAATGTTTAATATGAATTATGTTCATGTTGTATCAACATAAACAAAATACTTAAGAGAGTGATATATGTTAAAAATGTGATGAGTAAATATAGACATTAACTTGACATATCTTACAGCTCTCATTTTTGGAAATTGCTCACTAAAAAAAGCAAACAAAAACAACAAACCAACAACAACAACAAAAAACACAGACACCAAAACAAAACAAACCATTGCTTACTTTTGAACAATTAGGATCAAGAAACTCATATTTGGATTTCTCAGTTTCTCTAAAAGTTGTAGCCTCTTCCTTGTCACATATGTATTATTATGCAGTGACAACACAGAAAACCTGTTAGCAGCTTAAACACGACCTTGGAGTGACCCAGCTATGTGCACTTATGTGATTGTCTCCTCTGGACTGATCCACCTGGTTGTCCAAAGATCCAGCAAATATTTGCATGCACCCAGTAAGGAAGTGGCACTTTCTGTGTAGAGCTGTTAACAAGACACAACATCTCAGCTCTGTGTCAACAGTGAAAAACAAACAATGGCTGCTAGTGGAGAACGTCATCTTTCATGTAACAGCCAGCACACAGCTACTCATGACCATGACCTACACGCCTTATCGCATTTCAATCTGCATTGTGAAGGCAGATTCTACCTCAGTGGCTGCCCACAGTGCAGCCCGTGCAGGCTCTCTGGCCCTAAAACAAGCTCATTGATTCTCCTCTCTGTGTTTTTTCTTGATCCATTCTAAATTCTGTGATGAGAGGTATCTGTGGAATTGTTGGTCTTGAAAGCACATGCCTGCAACCCAGGGACAATCATAAGCAACACACACATTGGTGGTAGGCATTAGGCTATGAGTGAAGAGTTAAGCTGCAAGAAGCACTATAAGCTTCAGCACTGAACAGATTGAAATGTAGTCCAGTTTCATGAAAGTGCTGAATACAGCATTTCACCACATTTCTGCTTTTCTATCCAGCAAGAAAACTATTTAAATACTGTCAACGTTTTGTTTTGTTTTTTGTTCTTTTTTTTTTTTTTTTTTAAACTGAGCTCAAGGTCCTAGTCTGTCTTGGAGGTCTACTGTATATTCTTTTCCACTGAGTAAAGAATGAGCAAATTACTCATTCTGAACAAATGCAGGATACCTTGCATCCCACTAAATTATGTTAGCCAAATAGATAAAAATGCTTTGCTGAAGGGAACATGTTTTAAACAAGAACTTAAACTCTGGGATTCATAGAGTTAAGAATCTAACTAATCTGAGCCCCAAAGAATTGAACTAGAATCTTGCAAAATCTGTATCTAAGACTTGATGTATTACACTTATTAGTTGTTATTTTTTTCTGCAGCTTCCTGCATAAGGCACCTTGGGCTTCAGTTTCATATTGATCTACTCCTCTAAAACTTTCCAGCAATAAACCACTTTGCTAAATATTGTAATATTAAGGTCTTTATACTATTAACCTTGACTTGGAATAAAATTTAATTGCAACTGAATTATCAGAGAAAGGTCAGAAAGTACCGTCCTTTTCCATTCCCAGTCTGTTTCAGTTACATAACATGAAGGCTTTCATAGACTGACAAAAAATACAACACAGCCTAGGCTGTGCTAAGACATCCCAGGTTTGCAAAACTTCAGTAAAATCCCCTTATAGTTTCTGGCAGATTTTGGATCCCTACTTTAGCAACACCAAAAAGCCATTTATGACAACTCACTGCACCTAATGGTGATGCAAACTATGTATTAGTTTCAAAGAATGTGAGAGCCAGATTTAGTTTTATCGTCTTCTATATACTTTTCTTTTTTTTTTCTTTTTCTTTTTTTTTTTTTTTTTTTTAAGAAGCCAAAACATAAAAAAAGAAACAAAAGATCCACAGCAAAATAGTTTTTCAAGAGATAAAGACTGAAATGATGAAAGAAGAAATGTTCGGTAATGAAAATGATTCATAGTCAACAAGAGAACAGGTATAAAAATAAGTGTTTATAATGAACTTAGGAAGGATTAGAACAATAAGTACTTGGAATTCTCTCATCTCTGCCCTTTTACCCACAAAAGTTTCAGTTGGAGCATTACAGAGTTCAGGTGTGACAGCCTAAGTGATAATTTTAGACCAAAGTGGTGGCAAGGAATTTTATGATCAATGTCTTCTAGTTGTTGGTTGCTTCAGGACTGTCAGTAAGTAACATGCTACAGAGTAGAAATCAATATTCAGATCTGCAAGTAACAAGGACTGCATGGCACCTTACCAGGAAAAAAATTCCCCCGAGAGCACATGACAGAACAGAATTAGAGCAAAGTTAGGGAGCCAGAGCTTCAAAGTTTTCTGGTTACAAACAAGCCATAGTTTATCAAATGAATTTTTAAAAATATTTTGCAAGCTCTCTATAGCTGGACATCAGTGCCACAACTGTATTTTCTTTGCCTTCTTCTCATGGATTCATAGAACCATAGAATAGTTTGGGTTGGAAGAAACAGTCAAGTCCACCCAGTTCCAATCATCTACTGTAAGCAGAGCAGCCACCCACCACATGAGGTTGTCCAGGGCCTCATCCAACCTGGCCTTGAACATCTCCAGGAATGGGGCATCTACAGCTTCTCTAGACAGTCTACTTCAGCATTTCAAAATTTCCTCCAAACATCTCATCTAAATCTCCCTTCTACTTTAAAATTAGACCCGCCTCACCGTCACTACCAGATGCATAAAAAATAAGACTCCACCTGTTTTACAGTTTCCCTGCCTCTACCCACAAGCACTTCCCTCTGCAGACCCATCCCCTTTTCACTAATCCCAATATGCCTCTGCAATGGTCTCTGCTTCTCAAGCACCATTCTCCTTCTCAAGCACCAACCCTCATCTTCAGACAATTCATCGTATTCTGGTTAAATCAGAAAACAAAACTAAAGACACTGTAAGTCAGAAACTCGTAAAGAAAATTTTCCATTCAAACTACTTCAGTTTGACAACATTAAGACCTTACTGTTGGAAGTACTGGCATCTGGGCTGGGGCCTGAAAAAGAGCAAAACATCCTGCCTGGATGCCTACCTGTGAGACCTCGTGTAGCGAACCTGCTTTGGCAAGGGGGTTGGATTCGCTGATCTCTGGAGGTCCCTTCCAACCCCTACGATTCTGTCATTCTTTGCAAACATGATAAAAATTATAATCAAGTCTGAATGATGGTTTAGACTAGAAAAAAAAAAACAAAAACAACAAAACACATTAAAATGATTTGCATACTAAAAGGCAAAAATAATCACTTGGAGGACAGAGGTTTTTTTACTTTTCAACATTACTCCTATGTACAAAGTCCATCTTCTCTACCTAGCGTGACCTTGCTCAGTGTAAATTGAAATAAACTATATCAATTTTATAACAGATTGTAACAATTCCATGCACTATATATTTTTGTGTTCTCTCTCTAGATATGAAGCCATAATACACGCACTTGCTTTCTACTGAAAAATAACCAGTTTTCAGATACCTTATCTGTACTACAAAATCAGGCAAGGGGGAGGCTGACTCACATGCTTGTTGACAGACGTTACAGCATTACAATGTAAGGAAATAAAGTAATGTGCAGGATTAACCAAAGTTTATTTAGAGGCACTACTCCAAACTTTTTCTTGCTTTAAACAGCACCTACAACATGACTGTGACAACTTACTCTTCCCGCACACTAATTGTACAAGATTCCGGGACAACTACTTGTATTTTTTCACATTTAGAATTATATGCATTAATTAATTTACCAGATATTGATTACATATCATTCTTAAGACTGTTTTCCCGTGAAAGATCCAAGTATAACCTCTATTGTTTTGTCCAACTACTCCTCTAGAGCACAATACTAGGATAACAAGACAGAATAAAACCATTTGCAATCACTGGTGGATTCACTTAGTCATCAGTTAGGAAAGTAAGAACTGTATCTATTTCCATGCTGCTGGTCAGGGAGCAATAGGGACAGTTTCCTGAAGTTTAGATAGTTCTCGTGCCTCTTTAATATTCTTGTTAGAACAGTATGAAGTGCTGTATGTGAAGTATGGAACTCCCAGTAACAGAAGAAATTAATGAATTGGGTGTTTTGTATTTGAGGTAGAAGTATGGAAATTAAACAAAAGTTCTGTAATTCTTAAGCTACCTGAAATTTGTAATCCTATTTATACTCACATGATTTTTCTCATGCCTCCTTATCAAACAAATAATCATGAACACAACTAGCAATCATCCTTTTTTTTTTTTTTTTTTTTTTCTGTCTTTAAGACAAGGCATCGTAAATGTTTTATTCTTGAAAGTAATTTTTCTTACGGAAAATAAGTATTGCACTGACTTCATAGGATTGCTGGTGGTTATCTTAACTGTCTAGTTTTGCATTTATTTTATTTAGTTTATTGCTAGTTAAGAGGCACAGAACTCTAATTTCTTAATGTCAGCGTAGATATCAGTCTTACACACACGTTCACGCACACCCTCTTCTTCTCAGTTTATACTAAACAAAGTCATAAGTTTATTTCACATGAACGCTTGTTTTGAAGAAGTAGGCACAAGCTCCTGTTGGAGGCACATATTCTCAGGTACTCCTTACAGGATATTCTGTTCTGTCCAGGCAGGGGTACTCATAGCAGCAGTAGCCCTGCCTGTTTGTACAATCCTTCGACACTAGTAACCTGTGCTAATTTTTCTACAGCTACACACCGAAATTTTGGCACATGTTTAATGTAAGCAGGCCTGGTCTTGTACGCTAGCATAGGCAAGTCTCCAGCAACTCACTGAACCAGTAACTTGACTGGTTAAATAAATGCATGATTTCATTACATTCTTACTTCGATACACACAGAAAGAAGAACAAAAAATCCTCCCTCAGAGTGTGGCCCTTATATTCTCAGTGTTTTCATCCAGCTGGACAGACTTCTTGATGCTTCACACAACTCTATCAACTACTGCCTTAACAATTTTAAGAAAAAAAACTGAGAACACGAGCCTAAAATCACAAGGCAATAAGAAGCTACCTTCATTCTTACAGGTAGAACTGCAGTGTACATGCTGAAAGCCCCTCTCCCTAGTCTTTATATAAACACAACTGCGGGGAAACGACAACAGATCAGCAGTCACCCCAAACCTTCAGGCTGCTCACACCAAAGTGAGCATGCTGACATTTTCATGTGGTTGACTAACTTTTCTTTATGGCTACCATAAATTCAACTTGTTATAATTACTGTCAATAAAATTAATGAAATTACAGGCTGCTCAACAAAAGGAATATCAATCTGTAGCATTTTATTAGGTCAGTAAGACCTTAATTTATCATCACCGGTACACTTTGTGTAAGGCAGGGATTTGGCTCACGATTTGTAACTGTTGTAATTTCTTAAAGCTACATTCCAGGATCTCAGAAGCATCTAATATATTGATTCTGCTTGCATGATCAAGAAAAAGCTTCTTAAATTAGGCAGAACTTCTAAAAGACTTTCTACAGCCTTACTACACCTTCGGTACTGAGCCAAATCAAAAAGAATAGCAGCTTAAAAACTAAATGCAGCAAATTTTCAATAACTGCCAGTTTGGGAAGGTATCTTAACCACAACTCTTTTTAAGAAGGCCTTGCAAAGTTTTGCACTTTGGAGCAGCACGAAAAGGTCTACACCACATTAGTTTCCCCCCTCCCCCCCTTTTTTTTTTTTAATTGGAAAACAATAAAGGCAATGCTGCATTCTTTTCAGTAGTTATATATTTTTTTATTACTGACCTGGAGTCACTCAAAATCCTTTGCAATATTTTTAACACATGTGAGCAACTCATGTTCAAAAAGCAGAGCACAGCTCCATTTTATCAGTTATCACATTATGTGAAGAAAAAAGACTCTTGGTTGTTACATGACCGACTAACTAATAATTGCATTGCTCTACAGAGTCTTTTATTGGCACTGGCTAGCTGATACTCTGGTGCCAGAGTCTAATTCTTGAGCCTCAGACAACACGAGCAATGTGCAATATAATGGAGTTCCATATTTAATATTTGGGGTGACTTTACTTTCAAAGCTATCTGAGCTATTTCACAACCTGATTTCCATTTTCAGCACTGTCCTAGTCACTGAAGAACTGTAATTTCACTGAAAGTCAATGGGACTTAGAGTTTATATTATGCAAAACCACAGACAGTGCTCTGAATAAACACAAAAAAATACCACCACCAGAAACAACCCCAGCAGTTACTAGGTGCACAGGTTGTACCATCTAGTCAAACTTAAGAAAACCAATTTATTTACTTTCTAGAGTCTTCCAATTTTGCTTGAGTAAAAACCAATTTGAGCAGGTTATGTCTAGTGGTCACAAGTTTCAGTCAGCAGCCCTGGCTCTCAGTGAAACAACCAGCTGCTGTTCACCAGAATGATAAAGGACAAATGATAAATCTTATTATTTTGACATATATATGTATTTATATTTAACATTAGAGCCCACCTGGACACCTACCTGTGTGACCTGTTGTAGGGAACCTGCTTTGGCAGGGGGGTTGGACTCGATGATCTCTGGAGGTCCATTCCAACCCCTACAATTCTGTGATTCTGTGATCCTCTGATTCAGCTATCAGAAGAGATGAGATGATTTTATTGTACCTTTACTTGTGTTTGGAGAGAAGATTTTCAGCAAGAATTCTGTTGCCCATTTGGAGGTTATCTTACATATACAAATACAACTGTTGCCACAGACTGGTAATATAAACATACCTATATGGGAAGAAAATACCAACACTAACATTTGCTCCTTTTTGTGAAGTTCACACACAGCAAAAAAATTGTGCCTACTTTCTGTTGTGCATATCATTTAACTAAGGATAACCCTGTCCTTTTCCAGACCTATACCTTCAGGATCTGAAGATGCCTCTTTTCCTTCCCAGCAGCACAGGATATTGTCTTGAAGTACTTCTTCAGCTATTAACACTCACTTTGCAGACCAGTCCCAGCCATAATGAAGAGAACAAAGTAGATTAAGTAGGGACCTACCAAGTTTACAATGATTTTTTGTGTTTGTGTTTGTGTGTGTAAACATTGATTTTAGTAATCAATTGGAATGAGGTTCTTGCTTCTAAAGTGTTTACCTCATTGCCAGGTTTATTTAAAGAATTACGGCAATTAAAAATAAAGCATCTCCTGACCTAACTATGCAAATTTACCTGCTGTAGGACAGGATACATTGCCTACATACTGCAAATGAGGAAGATCTGAAATACTCAGTTCTCTGAATGCAATTACATCTATTTCCGTTTAGAAAAACGTGCCTTAAAGACAAATTTCTTTCTTAATGTGTGTGGTTTTTTGTTCATTTGTTTTGTTTTGTTTTGTTTTTTCTCTTATTTTTGGGGGCTTTTTGTCTGCCAAGCATTCTCGGGTCAAATCTCAATAAAAAGGCCAATTTGTACCGATAACCTAGGAAGGAACTAAAGCAAAATTATGAGAGTGCTTTAAGAGAGAGTAAATCTGCTCTACAGTGAAGAAAATCCCTCCTAGCTCTACTGATTAAAGACTGCCACTGATTTTCTTACCACAACAGCAGCCATGACTGGGGTTGTCATCATAATCAATGTTCCAAAAAAACCAACTTGTCAGTTCTCTCATGGCTATTTGCCTTTCAACTACAGATAAGCCATGCCTTCTCCACTTCTGGTTTTAGAATGCTGCTAGCACAGTCTCTCTGAAGAAGTACTAGTGTTAGATTTCTTTTAATTTTCAGCGTACCTTTCAATACTACATTCTAAGGCTCTAAGAAAAGGCTTTTTCCTTAGGTGTTGGATTTGCAGCTTGGGAGAGGTTATCAAGCAAGGTCACATTAAAGAGTGCTAGGTTATGTCCTCAGATAATTATTTAATTTAGAACAATGAAGTTGTGTTTGGAAATTATACCTGTCACTTTAAAATATGCCTCCTCCTGATTTAACACCAATTCATGGCACAAGACCCAGTTTTAAAATTAAGTAAAAATGAAAGCAGTGCTTTTTAAATGACACGCCAACCAAACCTGAGTGATTTCAGTGAAAGAGAGTTATTTGTAATTGTCATCGGATGAAATATATGTAGAGGAGACTTATTAACTTTGAATCCCTCTATGCTTTTCACTGTTAATGAAAATACACAGTTGTTTTCAAAGTTCAGATTCCTAAGCTCTGTGAAGAGCATGTGGTATCTAACACAGATTCGTATCACTGCAATTACCATGCTAGTAGTATGCCATTTAAAAAGAGCCTTTCTTCTGAAGACTTGTGTACTGGGATGCTGATGCTCTAGGATGTTGAGACCTCTAAATGCTCAGCCTCAGGCCTGAGCTGAAAGAGGAAGATTAGGAAGATTCCTAACTTTCATTTTCACCTTCATTGACATTATCAATGTTAGGCCTAGAGAGGTGGGCAAATTAAACACAGCTGATTACACCACAAATAGCTGTCTCTCACTTATTTTGTTATTTTAGCACTGCAGTTTCAGAGGCTTTCCTCTGTATTATCACATAATTTCATTAACAGACCAAAAGTAATGAACAGCTTCTAGTAGGAAGGAGATAGTCATCGCCACTACAGGGATAAATTGTCATATTTCTATAAGTCATTAGGTAAGCAATGCATGTTTGCACCAAAACAAAATACTTCCAAGTTATTATTACTTCCAGTAACCACTACAATGTAGTAGTACTTCAAAACATTGCATATTTCAGATGCTGGATCTTACGTACTTTACAAGCAGAAATTTATTTTTGATAATAACTTTATTTTTGAAAGACACAAAACCAGCTGAGGCTGTTTTCTGGAGAAAATCCAGAAATGAAACCAAAAAGCTCACTCCAATGGGTTGGAGTAGCAGCATGAAGCCATCTAATTCTTTTTATAAGCAGAAAGCTACTGTGGGAAAAAAATATTTCTCAACCCAACTGTTTAAAAGAGTGCAACACCAGACAAAATATGCCGCACTGAGATGACACATCTACTGTACATCCTTTGGCAAGCAGGCCCAATATTCTAGACAACACATAAACAAGTGTCTTTTTACAGAGGGACAGAACGGCTCCAGTTCCAAATCATAGCTTTCAACAACAAAGCAGGGAAGTGAAAACTCCAGTTTATTTACAAAGTGTACGTGCTACAAATGACAGAGATAAAAGCCTTTCCGAGAAGAAATTCAAGGAGCATGTTAGCATGTAGCCTTATAATACTCCCTTTGATATTCATTAGAAGTAGAGATATATGTGTAACACAATCCAGTTGTAAGACTAGGGCAAAATGGATTTGAAAACTTCTAAAAAATTAAAGAGTATATTAAGAGTAACTAAAGCATATTTATGTATAAAAGAAAGCTTTTCCAGAGACTGCAATTCTAGCTCTTGAAAGGAAGAAATTAAAACATTTTTCTTGGCTCAGTGTTTTTATAGGTCAACTGTGAGAACAACATAAAAGTCAACAGGAGTTTCACACAGGGATGGAGGAAGAAGGAGGCTGCAACAGGAAAGAGAATGTGACAGAGAAGAGCAGAGGGAAGAGTCAGATGCTCCTACATAGTTTGCACCATCTGAAACAATTTTTTGGGTGAAATTTCACCACAGAGTAATTTTTTTTTTTTAAAGTTACACAGACTTCTTTTCATGCTTATCTTTCTCTAGGAGTGTATTATATTTAAAAAGAGACAAAACCAACAAAATTCTAAAGCATGTTTTCTGCATGCTCAACCTAGATTGTCACACTTTCTATCCTTATAATCCATGAAAAAATATAGGCTACAAAACCATGTGTGCTATAAAATCAGGTTTTCAAGTTCTCCTGACAGCAGAATTGGAACTTATATGGGCTTGTAAAACGTTCTGGTGTCTTTTAGAACATTTTTCTGCACCAGAGAGGTCAGCCTGACACAAACTGTTAGATACCAACAGGACCAACATAGTCAACTGATTTCTCTTAATAGAGCATATCCAACCATATCTTTCTTTATCAAATGGCTACGGCACATTGTTTATACAAGAATATTTGTGCAACCATAGTTATTTCCCTGCAACTACAGGGAAGTCTCCTGCCACCAATTTTCAGCAGCACAGAAGCTGGCTTTAACAGATTTGATCTTGTTTCCTTCTTGTTACCAGGGTTGCTTGGAGAATGGCTGGGCATACTGCTGAGAGAGAACTTCACACTGCTTTTGAAAAGAGAGCCTGTGCTTGGCTGCACAAGAATCATAGAATTGTAGAATTATAGAATTGCTCAGGTTGGAAAAGACCTTAAAGATCATTGAGTCCAACCACAACCAAACCATAGTACCCTAACTCTAACAACCCTCTGCTAAATCATGTCTCTGAGAACCACATCCAAATGGTTTTTAAACACATCTGGGGATGGTGACTCAACCACCTCCGTGGGGAGCCTATTCCAGTGCTTAACTACCCTTTCTGTAAAGAAGTTTTTCCTGATATCCAACCTAAACTTACCGCGGTGCAACTTGAGGCCATTTCCCCTCATCCTATCACCTGTCACCAGTGAGACCAACCCCACTCTCGCTGTAGCACCTGTCAGATACTGGAAGAGAGCAATAACATCTCCCCTTAGCCCCCTTTACCCCAGAATAAACAGCTCCAGTTCCTTCAGTCTCTCCTCCTAGGGCATATTCTCGAAGCCATTCACAAGCCTCGTTGCCCTTCTGTAGACCTGCCCCAGCACCTCAATGTCCTTTCTGTACTGAGATGCCCAGCTGTTCTTCAACTTTCCCCAGCTACAAAAGAAGAGGGATTTAAACCCTCCCCTCTCCCAGAATCTCACAGCCCTTCACAGTTTGCCCTGCTATGGGTGTACACATGGCAGGCTGGGTTGGACTCATCTTGCTGAAGATCCTCCTTCTGGAAGCTTCCACAAGGCCTTAGCTCTCACACTTCTTTAGTCAGCAACTGCACCACTAACCTCACCTACTTAATTGTGCTCACAGTCTTAATTCAGTTCAATTCCAGAAGAAAAGAAAACCAACATAAACATGCAAAAACCATCCATCTTGGGGCACTCAAGTGAATTTTTCCTGACAGCAAGCTGGCATGGAGTAATGCTCTCTCTTACTACCTCCAAGCCAGGGTTGGGGCTTTCATCTCCACAGCATCCCTTGTGACTTGCCTCTGGGATCCATGTGATTTGTCCATTTCCATTGTCAGAGCTCCTTTTTGCCCAAGCCAGGCCTTTTCTGAGGAAAAGGTTAAAAGCAGAAACTCTCTGTGTCCGCATCAACCACAGCCCAGCTGCCAGCAAGTGTGAATGTCTAGGTGCTTCCAGGAGTCAGCCAGGCCAAAGCTGTCTGAGTTTTGTGCTTGAAGCTGAAATTTGACCTCTTTGTTCCTCCAAATTTATTACTTAAACACAGAATTAATCATATTAAAAGTTTCTAATTCAATTTTGTTATTAAAAACCAATGTAAAGATAGGTATTTTAAAAATTGGCAACCAAGACCCTCTTCTTTCATCCTAAATACTTAAGTGGAGGAAAAAACAGCAGCAGAAATTCCTGAGATTCTCTCTACAATTTAAAAAAAAAAAAAAAAAAAAAAAAGAATTAAAAGCTTATGGTATTTCATATTTGGCTCTCAGATAAAGAAAGCACAGCATAGCAGAAATCCTTTTGTATCACCTTCTTTTTGGACAATGGCATACTGACTGCAGCTGCTTTATAGGAAACTATGTTTAAAAAAGCTAATTATATTTCAAATATTCCAAGGAAAGTAGCCAGAAGAGAACACAAATGACATAGTTTTGTTCCTGCTGTCAGACACTGGCAGGAGCAAAAGTATGTTGTGATTGGGATTTTAACACATTTCAGAAGCCTGCTGCCTGAGATAGTTCTGTGATTACGCACCCACTGATCTATTTCCCCTCCATGTTTATGTTGGAAGGATGGCACACTATTTTGAAAGAAACTAAGAGAAAATGTGGTTTGCAGAGGAAACTGTAGCATCTGCTCCTGATTTAGAGTAATTTAACACTAAAGTATGAAAGCAGAATGCGCAAGTCAAATGTCAAAATAATGAACATGCAGTAAGTAGTGCTTTAATGCTTTCCAGCTAGATCATGTAGTATTATAGTGCTGAAGGTAACGTGACTTTTCCCCTGGACCCTACGGGACTCCGAATTACACCTTACATGCAGAGCCTTCAGACTGTCATGGGAGGATGAAATATGTTGTTACTTTGGAAGAAGAACAAAATGTTTCCCTCAGATCAGAGGCCAAGACTTATTTCCTATGCAGACATAAGTACAGGCATTGCCTCCACTCACCTTTTTCTCCATTTTTATCACTGAACTATTGAACTACTTACTGTGCTCCCAGTATTCTGATTTGGGCAATTCCTTTGGTCATCATTCTCCTGGAGAACTGAAAAGAGCAGAAGAGTTATAATGACACTGCACAGCACTCAGGACAGAGCATAGACTAATGCTAAACAATGAATTATAGCCCAGTGCTAGACAAAAAACAGTTGGATGCTCTGACACTTCAATATCTTGAAATAAACTTAATTTAAAATAAATAAAAATAAAACTTGATGGCTATGAGCTTTTTAAATAAACAGAATGTTATTAAAACTTGTTCCCAAGTTACACTCCAGGGGATTCCAAACCACAGAAAAATCACAGTCATTGGGTTTCTTTTTCTCTGCAATGATAACTTTACTAAAAAGAAGATGAAAACAAAAATTACCTGGGGAAACTGTAGTAATTTTAAAAGAAAAGCAAAGAACTCTAATAACTCATCCTGTTTCTGGATAAACTAACTCTTCCTAGTATAAGCACCAAAAATATCTCTCAACATCTTCTTTCCAACAGTGGAGAATTATAACTGCTAATAAACAGATGGACACAAGGTGAAACAAACAAACCAACCACTGGGGTCTTCAGTTAATGAGGGGGAATTTGGACAGATGAATTCTTGAGTAACATTCTTTTCTTCAGTCACGGTAGGATATGTATAGGCACAGAAGCAGGATAGATGAAGACTTGCATTAGATAAGGAAGACTTACAGAATCACAGAATCATAGGGGTTGGAGAAAACTTCAGGAGATCATCCAGTCCAACCCTCATGCTTAGGCAGGTTCACTACATTAGGTTACATGGGAAAGCATTGTCAGGTTTTGAATATCTCCAGAAAAAAGAGACTCCACAATCACTGTGGGCAGCTTGTTCCAGTGCTTTTGCTCTCAAAGCAAAGAAATAATTCCTCATGCTCTTATGGAACTTCCTGTGTTTCAGTTTGTGCCCATTGCTCTTTGTCCTGTAGACAGATATCACTAAAAAGAATCTGGTCCCATCTACTTGACACCTGCGTTTACAAATACTGATATGGTCGCCCCTCAGTCTCCTCCATACTGAACAGTCCCACGTCTCTCAGCCTATCCTCATAATGGAGATGCTCCAGGCCCCTCATCATCTTCATGGCCCTCCACTGGACCCTCTCTATAAGTTCTCTGTCTTTCTTGAATTGAGGAGCCTAGCGTTTCAGATGTGGCCTCTGCAGGGCAGAGTAGAGGAGGAAGAGAACCACTCTCAGCCTGCTAGCCACACGCTTTCTAATGCGCCCTAGGATACCAATGGCCCCTCTGGCCACAAGGGCACACCGCTGGTCTATGGCCCAGTGTCCAGCAGGACACTCAGGTCCTATCCTGCAGAGCTCCTCTCCAGCATGTCAGCCCCTGACCTGTGCTGATGCAAGTGGTTTTTCCTCCCCAGGTGCAGGCCTCTGCACCTGTCCCTGTTGAACCCTATAAAGTTCCTTTCCACCCAAATCTCGTCTATCCAGGTCTCACTGAATGTCAGCACAGCCTTCTGGTGTATCAGCTATCTAATGTATGAACATAAAGTCTCTGAAAGCATCTGAAATACTGTTTGTATTACTTCAGTTCACACTGGAAATCACTTTCGCTCCTATCTTAAACAGTCATTACACCACAAACAAGAATGTAACTCCAAATATTACAAGCTTGAGGCATCCATCACCTGCTGTTAAGATCACTACCTCTTGGATAAATGTGCATGTTAGATAAAACCATGCTTAAGAAATATTTATCTTTAGTACAAATATGTATTACCTAGGAAGTGTGACAACAAATGCCTTTGTGAGTTAGGCTCAAAAAACGCATCACCAGTAATTGTAATGCTGTTCAAAAGGAGGGAGAAGAGATCTAATTTAGATCCAGTTGTGATAAGATCTAAAAGATATCACAGATTGATTTAGATAACAGCTATAGTGATTTTCACAGAAAATACTGTTGTTCAGCTGAGTGTAAGAAGGAAATAACACAGATGCATGAACTTCTTCAGCAAAAGGCAGAGGAAAGTCCCTACCCTGGAATAGACTTGAAATGAAATAGTTCCTGCAAAAAAACAAGGTCAGCAATCTGCAAGGTAACTGCTGTTCAGCTAGTCACAACGCTTTGCTTTAAATTTAAACTTCTCTGAGACCCAGGCAAGATCTCACAGTCACCAGCACAGAGTTAATAGCCTTCTGAAGCTGGTACATGTGAGTCAAAATCACGTCTGAAAGCAATTGTCCTTGCCCAAAGCTGAAAATAAGTCCTACTGTAAAACAAATGTAATTATGTCTATGCAGGAAGGAACACATCCAGAACGATCATGAAGTTGGTTGTAATCAATGACCTTTTCCGAAATACCTTGAACTCTTTCTTTTGTTGATGGAACTTTCTAAAAGTATACTGGGAGCCATAGGTCTCTGGCTTGCACCCATTTTAAACACTGCTTATCGCTCAGTGCTACAATTTGTTATCAGATGACCCTGTGCTCATATACAAACACAACCACTATCAGGCAGAGACAGGCTATAATCTGGCAATAGCTTTAAAAAACAGAAACAAACACAATGTGTAGGGAATATTAATAAACTCAAGGAATTCTGGCACAGAATAAGACTACTAATAAGCATTTGGAGGGAAGTACAGTAAGACATGATAAAAGTCCATGTTAACTCAAAATCTATTCCTTCTGGCATAAAATATCCTAAGTCACTACTGCCACTGGAAGTGTTCTCTTTAAAGTTACTCAAAGTCCCTTTTCTTTATCCAGCTTTTGAAAATGTGATAAATATGTTGTTTTATGGGATTCTGTTGCATCTAATGAGTTAAAGCACAGATATCTGTACAGAATCAGTCATCTTTTTGTAAACATTATTCTTACTTTGGAAGAAGTACCTAACTCTAGCAAATATCATATTAGCATACATGACAGGATAAATGTACCAATTTTCACAAGTCTTCAGTATCTGTAAGACACTCCCAAATAGGAAGCCATGTAAAGCACTCAAATTTCAGAAATTATCAACAGTGATCCTAGTTCATAATCTTAGTTTCATAATCTCTCATAAGAATATATTCTCAAAAATGACACTTCATTGTATGAACCTGCAACAGAAAATCAATGAATCATTGTCCATTTACTCTGAAATGGTGATTATTTCCCTCCCTCACTGAAATAAAATCCACAAATGACTATATGGTCATTTACCTACTCCAATGATGAGAATTGTATGATCAAGTGGATGGATATGAAGAGAATCTAGTCACATCATCCTTGTTTAAGCATCAGCTCTGAAGAGTATGGTGACTTTTTGGTTAAACAGAAAAATTGCCTGTATCAAAGACTCATTAATAGGGAACTGTGTGTGGCATTTTCAGTGGGATAACATATAAAATAGAAATGCTGAAAAATTCTAATTTAAGGTTATGTTGAAACATTTTTTTTGAAGAACAGTGTATTAGTCCAGACACAAGTTCATTGGCCTTGACCATGGTGTGGGGAGGATTAACCTCCCCACTTTTCATCTCTGTCTGTCCAGTCATCTGGCAAAAAGTGGGAGGCCCACAAAGACGGTGTTGCTGCTCACACTGTACCCAGCCATGGGATCCAAAGCTCACAATGCAGCTAAAAGTTGTAATTGGAAACTAGAGCATGGCACAGTGATGGGATAGATATGTTCAATATCTAACCTCAGAAATAACATGTACAATTTCTTTCTCCATTAATCCATCAATGGATTCTCCATCTCCATTAAAAGATCATCCTACTGTCTTCCTCTAGGTTTTTTGATTCAACTCTGCATTCCATTGATTTCATATTATCAAAATCCAAAACCATTAGTTAGCACATGTGGGTGTTGCTAATAAGGCTAGCTTAGGAATTATGCTTACCAAGTGTGGAAATAAATGGGATTCCATTTAAATGGTGCTATTTCTTCCTAACCTTATCCCTCAAGCTGATGCAAGAGTTCCTGGAGAACTTCATGCTTTGACATTTTAGAGATAGGCTTACTTAAGAGAGCATGGAATATTTTAAGCCAATCAGTACCATTTTTCTTTGATATGTGAGTCCTTTTTCTTTCATTTTTTTCTTTTTCTTTTTTTTCTTCCCCCCCCCCTCCCCCCCTTTTTTTTTTCTTAAGATCTCAGTAGTTTATCTGCAAAAGTGAGAAGAATCAACATCTTATAGAGAAGAGACTGATTTTGAAGCATCCAATCTCTAGATTCATCGTTCATCTAGGCATTTTAATGTGAATGCTCTTCTCTCATCATTACCATGATGTCACTGATTACAACTGACTAATCAGGAAGGAGGCTATGCCTAAACTGGAAGAGAGAATGGCTCTAAAGTATTATCTTTTTTCTGCTGCGGAAAGACCAACTGGGGAACTCCCACTCAGAAATTATTTCTTTAGCAAACCAAACAGAGATGCCAAGGTGTCTGTCCAATCTGCCTTGTCACATACATCAGTAGACTGCACCCAGGCAATAAATCCATTCATTGTCTGTTGTTCACTTCTTATATTTATACTAACATTGCATGCACAAGTCTCACAGCCCTTTTACAAACATGGAAAAACAAAATTCTTCCCTAGAGACACTTGTTATCTGGTACTATCAAAAAAGAAGGCAGAGAGAGAGAGATAATCTCATTATTTACATTTACGAGTGGGTGTATGCAGGCGTACAGTTTTTATTAAAAGGAATATCACCAAACCCAAGTGTTCAAAATTACAAGGATCAAAATATTATGCGACAAGAGGAAGATCTGCCAAAACTTTTCATTAACTGAAATATTCGCCTGAATAGGGGCCATAGAAAATTTGTGTAAGTTCAAAAAAAAAAACAAAAAACCAACAGCAAAACTGACTGGCACGTGGGATGGTATGAGATGCATAACAACATAAAAGTAGTCATTTTTATTCCACAAATCTATAGCTCAAGAAAAAGTTAATGTTTGATAAGATTTGTTTTCCATTTAATCACAAAGATTTAATAAAAATATTTAAATTCAGTTAATTTGAAAATAACAGTTTAATTAACCATACTACCATTCTTTCCCTCATTTTTTTTTTTTTTCCCCTAAGGGTGAATTCAAGATAACCAATTTCCTAAAACCAATTCAATTTATGTATCTCTTTACATCAAAATATTGCTCTTACATTCTAAAATGCCTCTCTAATTTTCACTGATTTACTTAGATGACTTTAAGAGAGTTGATGTGAAATTTTAATCGAATAATTCTTCTTTCACTTATATTTATGTAAAAATATTCTAATACATTTAATTTCAGTGGTGTCAGTTCAGATATATTCTGATAAAACTGAACATGGAATTTACTTTAATGTTGCAAACCCCAGATTAAATTACAAAATACCGATCTAAATTTTATTGAATATGAACATTTAGGATCATAAATTGAGCCTATTTCATGTGAAAGATGCAACAACACAAAAATCCACAAATAAGCAGAAGGTGTTAAATAAGAATAAAATGAAAGCATCACATTTATATATGGTACTAAGGAAAGCATTACTCAAATATTATGCCTGATTCTGGAGATGACATTTCAAAAGAAGACATTAAAGTTTTGACTATTTTTAAAATTACAGGAAAATAAGTTGGCATTGGACACTTTAGAGGAAGGGACTGAAAAAGCATCTATAGATGCTTTCTTTCTTCTATTAAGCAGTAAATATTTTGGCTAGATGACCAATGGAAGTCAGTATACCTGGAACACTTCCCTAACTTAACCTTTGGAGTATGTGGCTTGGTGACATCCAGATTTCTGTATCACTGTGTATAGACTGAAAGCTGATTGCTTTTAAGGTTTGTTAATTCCACAGTTCGGATAAGTTATTCTTAATGAATGTTCTGTAAAAAAAAAAAAACAAAAAAAAAAACAAAAAACAAAAAACAAAACACTTTGCTCCTTAGGGGTATTTGAACATATTATTCTGATGTAGTTGTGACTGAATTGTTTCATGTGGTTTTGTGGCTACTTGGGCAGAGCACAAGCTGCACTGCATTCATTTCTTCAGCAAACGCAATGTTTTACTTCAAAAGATTTATTCAAATCTGTGCTGTTTGATTTCATCAGCTTAAGTCAGGAGAATCACTTTTTTTTACATCCTACAGCCTTATGAGGTCTAAGAGCCCCAGGATGGCACTTCTTAGAACCTGAAGGAATCAGAGAAAAGCAGTGGTGCAAGGGAAAAATTGCAGCAGTGGGACTGCAATTACACTGAGTTCTGATATGCCATTCTCATTTCTCATACTTACTGAGCCACTGTAGTATTCTTCTTTTAAAGTGATCAGAGCAAGTAGACATATTCCTCAACTGATCTAAACTGACACAGGGCTGTTAAAGTTATTGCAGCGTTGATTTCAGCACCCTAAGAAATGCATCCTCAGAACACAGAAAAGTCAACCTAGAAGAAACAGTTTTCCTTTCCCATGTTCTTTTTTTTTTTTTCCTTCTTCTTTTCTCTATTTTGAAAAACACGTCCAAAAGAAAAACAACTATCTGTAGGAAATTATTGAGTGATCGACAGATGCTAGTTGTTTGCAAACGTAAATGTGAGAGTATTTCCATTTATGGAGCTGAAATGCATTCCAAGTGGCACAGCCAGTACAGTGTCAAGCTTTTTGTGGTGATAAGGCCAGCACAGGAAGCCATGAGAGGCCAGGAAGGAAGTACTATCAGGCCAGAGAGGGGACCCAACAGCAACAGCAGCAGTGGAGCTCTTGTATTTAGGCTATGTAACAACTGCAGTATTTTCCAAAGATAAACAGCTGCAAGTGCAAAGTCCCAGCTCCTGTCTCTTTAAACTTACTGGGGAGAGAGAAAAAAAAAAAAAATCCCTGTTTGCTATGTTTGCCTTTTGCTTTTAGCAGCTTTCTAAGGGAAGGAGAGGAAGGCAACAGGGAAAGTACTTTTTCGCATAAACATTTCTTCTGGGATGCAGACCAGTTTGTTTATAGTAATTCAGTTTGACCCTAGGCATGCTAAAGGAAATGGCTTTAGTATGAGTTTTGATCCATTATGGCAGAGGTGACTCCAAGAGGTTTAGTTTGCACTGCTGTTTCCAAACATCACCTGCTTCCCAATATTTCCCAATGGGAAAAAGGTCAGGGAGCAAGTTAAGGAAAAAGGCAGAACTCTTACAAAGTTTGCCTTGTAGAAGAGCAGTGCAGTGAAAAGCCTGGGATTGTTTCTTAGTATTACAACACCAATGATTTTCAGAGTAGGTTGAAGACTTCAGATGAATGCAGCTGATAAGTCATTTTTTCATTCCATGACGTGGGTCTTCCTTCTCAATTTCATGATAAAAACAAAAACATTTTACATTTTCAATTCGCAAATAAGAGGAACAATAGAAGAGACACTTGCCTGCTACAGTGGTTCTCTCACTCCTTATTTTGCTCCCTGTGGTTGAGGTTTTTCTCTGCTGTTCATCTGTACATGTGTCAGGATAACTTGGAAATGTGCCTTCTGGTAGTTCTGAGGAGTTATCTCTACAGAATAAGAGATACTGAAAGAGAACATCCTATAATGCCTGATTTCTGTCAAGAAAGCCATAAAAGAGGGTAGTAGCCATAATGACAAATCAGAGCACTAACATTTTGCCCTAGATTTCATTCATACTTACTACCTTGTTCAACTAGCCTAGATCATGCTAGGGTCTTTCATGGTCCAATCATAAATTTTATAAAAGCTCCTATATTTTCATGACTTTAAAAATCAGCATTTCCCTCACAAGACATTGTTCTTTCCAAATGTTGCCCACAAGAATTTAACTATGGTTATAGACTAAGTCACAGAATCACAGAATCGTAGGGGTTGGAAGGGGCCTCTAGTTCCTCTGGTGCAAAACTTCCAGTGCTCAGGTTTATGTCTGTTTCCCCTTGTCCTGTCCCCACAGCCCACTAAGAAGAGGTTGGCCATGTCTCTTTGTCTCTCACACGTAAGATATTTATAAACATTAATAAGATCCCCTCTCAGTCTTTTCTCAAGGCTGAACAGACCCTGTTCTCTCAGCCTTTCCTCATGCAGGAGATGCTCCAGGACCTTTATCCCCTTTGAGGCCCTCTACTGAACTCTCTCCAGGAGATCCCTATCTTTTTTATACCAGGGAGCCCAGAACTTTTTTATACCAGGGAGGGTAGAGGGGGAAGATTAGCTCTCATGACCTGCTGGTCACACTCCTTTTAATGCACCCCAGGATTCCGCTGGCCTTCTTGGCCACTAGGGCATGCTGCTGGCGTGTGGCCCCCCTGTCAGCCACCAGGACCCCCAGATCCTTCTCTGCAGAGCTCCTCTCCAGCAGGTCATGCCCCAACCTGTACTGATACATGCTGTTATTCCTTCCCAGGTGCAAGACTTTACACTTGCTTTTGTTAAACCTCCTCCATTTTCTTACTGCTCAGCTCTACAACCTTGTCCATGCCTTGCAGAAAGTCAGCACAGCCTTCAGCACAGCACGTCAGCTTCTCCTCCCAGCTTTGTATCACTGGTGTACCTGCTGAGGGAGGTTACTATCCCATCAACAAGACTGTCAGTGAAGATATTGAAGAAGACCAGACCCAGCACTGACCCCTATGGAACATCACTAGTCACCGGTCTCCAACCAGAGACTGCACCACCAATCACCACGCTCTGAGCTTGGCCAGTCAGCCAGTTCCCAGCCCACCTCACTATCCACTCATCAGTCCCACACTTTCTCTGCTTCATTACCAGGATGCCATGGGAGACATTATCAAAAGCCGTGCTGAAGTCAAGGTAGATGACATCCAGTGTTCTCCCCACATCAACCCAGCTGGTGATGCCATCATAGAAGGCTATGAATTTGGTCAAGCACGATTCCCCCTTATCAAAGTTGATCAAAGTAAAAATATACGACCATATACCAACAATGACATGACTTTCAGGCTTCAATTTTTCAGGCTTTCAATTTTGCTACAACAATTTTATGTTTATCTTGTTAAATGGAAGCCAAAAAATTTACTATTGTACTAGGCCATCTAAAACACAAAGGTGAAATCCAGTACTCACTGAATTTAAAGAAAACACGATATTAAAAGCAGTACTATCTCCAAAAAACTGTCCAGAAATACAATTACTCACAGTAGTAAATTTTGGGGATTTGATCCCAACTAGGTGCAGAGGAACTAATTACCAATAAAGTGATAAGATTGTTCAACTACACTCCCTTAAGTTATGAAATAAAATAAAGATGTTTATCCAATCTGTAGCAAATGCAAGGTTTGTACACTAGTCATAACAGTTCTTTTGCTATAAGAGAAGCAATGGCAATAGCAAAGAGAAAAGAACATAAATTCAACCTTTATTCATCAT
This sequence comes from Excalfactoria chinensis, assembly GCF_039878825.1. Taxonomy (NCBI): domain Eukaryota; kingdom Metazoa; phylum Chordata; class Aves; order Galliformes; family Phasianidae; genus Excalfactoria; species Excalfactoria chinensis. The sequence continues at coordinate 37,195,309 of NC_092826.1, forward strand.
TATTATTATTATTTTCAACTGTAGGATCATCATTAGTTTCCTGTGAAAACAGGAAATTCTTTGGGAGCGACTCAAGTGAAACCTTTCCAAAGGTATGAGATTCATTAAAAGAAAATAAACTACATTTTAATAAGACCAAGCCGTATCTCAACCTCTGTGAGGAGCTGCATGCTTCAGGCACTTTACTTCATCAGTTAAATCCAGTGGTTTTATTATACACTGCTACTCTATTTGTTCACTTTCAACCCAGTAGGCAAAGCAGTGCAGTGCAGGAGAAGATAAACAGCTTTTTCTGAAGAGATTACAAGTATACAAAGCAGAGAATATAAGTCAAACTCAATTTATAGGTAAAAAAGCTTTATCTACATATGCTTGGTTTTAGTGGTTTTGGTTGGATTTTTTGTTACTTTTTTGAGAACAATTGCTTATTGCTGTTTTAACTGAGATTTCACTAATAGCATTAAATTTGAGGGAAAAAAAACGACTTGGAGACACATTTGTGTTAAAAGAGAACCTAGTTTGAAAATGAAGAGGTTTCTAAGGAGTGAAACAAAGTGAAAAATAAAAGGTACTCTTGAGAGAAGCAATAGAGGGATGGGAAGGGTGAAGCTGGAATGCACTGGTGGAAGTATCAGTCAGACCTGCTGTGATGGCTATGAAGAGTGATCATCCAGCAGTTACTAGATAGGAGACAGACCAAAACTATGACTACCCATGTGAAACGTTATTGTCTTCTCTCGCATATCTTGACACTGCATTCCTTGTCCAGTGCCTGTATTTTGTTACATTTATGTAGGTCTTAGTAACTTGGGTCCTGCATTTTGGTCACAACAACCCCAGGCAACCCTACAGACCTGGGGAGGTGTGGCTGGAAAGCTCCCAGACAGAAAGGGACCTTGGTGTGCTGATGGACAGTAGGCTGAATATGAGCCAGCAGTGTGCCCAGGTGGCCAAGAGGGCCAATGGCATCCTGGCTTGTATCAAGAATGGTGTGGTGAGCAGGACTAGGGAAGTCATCCTGCCCCTGTACTTGGCACTGGTGAGGCCTCACCTCGAGTACTATGTTCAGTTTTGGTCACCTCAGCACAGGAAAGACATGGAGGTACTGGAGCAGGTCCAGAGAAGGGCAACGAGGCTCGTGAAGGGCTTGGAGAATCAGCCCTACGAGGAGAGGCTAAGGAAGCTGGGGCTGTTTAGTCTGGGGAAAAGAAGGCTGAGGGGAGACCTTATCGCTCTCTTCCAGTACCTGAAAAGTTCTTACAGTGAGAGTGGGGCAGGTCTCTTCTCACTAGTGACAAGTGACAGGACGAGGGGAAATGGCCTCAAGTTGCGCCAGGGCAAGTTTAGGTTGGATATTAGGAAGAACTTCTTTACAGAAAGGGTGGTTAGGTACTGGAATAAGCTCCCCAGGGAGGTGGTTGAATCGCCATCCCTGGATGTGTTTAAGAGCCGTTTGGATGTGGTACTCAGGGATATGATTTAGTGGAGGGTTTTTAGAGTTAGGGTACTGGTTAGGCTGTGGTTTTCCAACCTGAGTAATTCTATGATTCTAACTTAGGATCACAAAGCAACATAAATAAGCATTAAAAACAAAAAGGTACAAGAAGACAGCTTTTATAGTTCATTTCTATCACTAAGATATTAAATTGGAAGAGAAAAGAGATCCAAGAGGTAGGCTTGAAAAATAGCTTTAGATATTGCATTATGAGCTATCAGAAAGAGATTAAAGTTAATTTGAATGACTTTTTATTTCAGTAACATAGCCAACATTCAATATGTAATGAATTTTAAAGCCCCAGCTCCCATATCAGAGATATCATTATATTCAGAAACTTTCATTACTGAGTAGAACAAAAATATGAATCTCAGCAGCTCAGAAGCTTTGATAAAGAAACTCAGCATTTTGTTATTTCTAAAGTTTCACCAACTTAAATCAAGTTTCTTGACCTGGTAATTGGGAGATTCGGATTCATGTATTTTGAACACACCAGCCACCCATAATCTATTTTGTTGAAGCAAAACCTGACTTTCAAAAGGTGAACCTAAGTCAGAAACTTGATGGTTTGAATGGAGAGATTTTACTTAAAATAATAGTTATGTTATGAAGAATGTACCAAAAGGGGAGAACTGCTTATCTCAATCTGAAAGAAACGCGAAGTGACTAGATGCCCATTTAGCAAGAATCATGAATACTGTAATAGCAGCTTAAGTAATGTTTTGGCTTAGTGCAAAGACTAAACTTAAGATAAAACTGAAACTGTGGCAAAAGTAGAACTTTCCTATGAGGGGAGTAGGCTGGCCAGTTCTTAGCATACATGAGTGTGTTTGTCCACACATTGAATCCAAACGCCAAAGACAGATTTCCTTCTGAGTCCCTTCTCAGGCTGAACAGCTTTGCATTTGAATACTTCTCTTTTTCAGTTAGAAACAAAAATGTGTTTCATCAGGAAAAAAAAAAAAAAAATGAGTAATTTAACATGAACATAAAGAGAAATTCAGTGACTGGAAAAGTGTCTGAAAGACTGTATAATTCTGCCCCTTTTAAGATTCAAATCTTATTTCTGTTGGAGAAAGGTGAAAAGAAGTTCACTTTGCAAAAATATATTACCTATCTGAGTTGCCAAGGTCAGGAAGACCTCTCCCAGATTGAATCAGTACTGCTGGGTCAGATGAACCAAACTGGTAGCTTAAACTTACCTACCACTTCTTAGTTTGTTAAACATGCTAGGGAGGGGAACGCAGAGAGTGAAATTCTCAATTCTCAATCTGTGATTGCATTGCCTTAGCCATACCTGCACAGAAGTAACAGAAGGATTTGGTTCATGACATGACACTTGTTGGTAAGTAATTCTTTGTCAGTAACAACAACACCATTGTGTGGTACTTCCTTAACAGGAGAGTTAATGGAGCCTGACAAAATTTGGCTCAATTTTCCATCAGGTTCTGAGCAAAATTAGGAGAATTTCTGGCACAGTCTGGAGATTATTATTAAAACGGAACTGATGCAAAAAATAGGTAGGCCCAGCTAAAACTTGCACCAAACCTTTACACTTAGTTGAACATCAAAGTGTTGTCTAAGAGGGGTTTAAAATAAATGAAAGTGTAGCCACAAATCCTGTAAGTCAAAGCTAACAAGACTTGTAAAAAGCTCTGCCAGGTACCATTTGTGATAGGCACAACTCTTTCCACATATGGCAGTTATATAAAGTTAATGCTAATACATCATGAGAAGAATGAAATTGTGTTTACAGTGTTATGTTCAAAGGCATTAAGAGATTTTTTTTTTTTTTTTCTACTTTCACTTTCCCTAAATTAAATCTGACTGCTTTACCTGCTTTATAAAGGTGCCTCTCTCCATGTACAGGTCACAGAGTATGTGAGTAGAAGAAAAGACATACTCTACAAATCTTCCCTATGTCTAATCTGCCAAGCAGGGGCACTGCTTCTCTGTTTTATTGTCCATAAGCACATCTTCTTTCCTTTCCACTTCAGCAACAGAAAAGCTTTTTTTTTTTGAGACCGCATACAGCAACCAGTACTCTAGGATATGTTCTGTGCTACAGAGTATACTTGATTAAATTGCATAGTGAAATGTAGTGAAATGAAGCCTAAGTGATGAAGATAGAGGACAAATAAGGTGTCTTTGTGAAAATGGGTTTCATTACATACACTTTTCCATCAAATGACTAAATATTCTGGAGCCTTCCTCAACATCAGTCAAAAGCTGATTTTCACATCTTGAATCACTGCCATTGGTTTTCATTTATGAGATGTTTTCAGATGAGATAGAACAATTTACCTGCTCCCTCTTCTGTGCCATTATAGAAATGGTTTGAAAATGTGCCTTACCTCATTTAATGAAGCCACAAGAAATCTCAGTTAAAAAAAATGTTGTTTTTAAAAGTATGAATAACTGGATTAAGCATTGTCATTCCCCTGTTAAATACTATGTCAGAGGTGCTTAGTGGATAGAGTGGCAGCAACTGAAGATAAGACTGCAGTTTGCTTCTCCCAGAAGTCTGCCAGAGATTATTAACCATAGAGCATGTGTACACCTCTAAGCAATTCATATTAATTCATACTAATTTCATATTAAACAGCTGATGAACACTGATGTGTATCAGCATATTTTGGAAACAGGATGAGATGAAGTACTTGTATAAGGGGTATGTACCTGCAGGTAGTACCAAAAGTACTTGCCTTTACAGGAGGGGTACATCCACAAAAGCTTAATCTACCACAAGCCTGCAAGTCAGAGCCTTTCCCATCAGTATGAAATGCTAAATGATCTTCCATCCCCAGAGTGGCTTCTGCTCTGCTCTAGATTACTATAAAAGCAAAAATATCCTTCTTTGTGAAGACTGGAGTTGGCTGAATGAGGGGCATAAATCATATGGTTGTTTGCTACTAAAATCCAGTTTGGAATTCTAAGGAGCTTTCAAGACTTAGCAGATAATAATCTGAAGCCACAGAATTCCCCCAGGCACTTCTCCATCCCACCGTGTGCTTACCTGAGGCAGTAGCACCCTCTCCTGCGTCTCTGCTGGCTATCACTAAGCACACGGGCTCCTTAAGTTGTTCTTAAATGCTTTTGTCATCAGATGACTTCCAAGAAAAATTCTTTACTTGAGAAAAGCGCAAGGATGTTTATACACTAGAAACTTACTTCAGTAACAAAATAACAGCATTCACAAACTTTCCACAAGAAAGGCCTTTATGTATCATTCCAGTTCTGTCGCCCTCCCCACCCATTCAAAGGAAAATCAATGTGGTATCATGGAGTGTGAAGTGCCCAATGGGGAAAAAAAAAAAAAAAAAAAGAACTCTGACTTCCTGGAAAGAGGTTTGGACTTTCTTAAAACTCAGGAAGTAAATACACACCTGCAGGGTCACTGAGCTCTTACACACCTCCTCCACACTTTCGACACCTCTACAGAAACTGTTCTCACGATGTATCGAAGACCCCCATATTTGACTGCTGACTATCTTGTGAGTTAAGTAAAAGATGTTAAGCCCAAAGGTCTTCACAGAAAAAGCAACTGGAAGACTTTTAGGCAGGTAGGCTACGTAGGGCTTGTCAACTCAATAAAAATCCAATCAGAAGTCAGTAAACAGTTGTGCAGACCAGACAGCATCCCAGACATTTAAATAATAATAATAATAATAAAAGAACTACAATGTTCTGGGTGAGATTCACGTCTGAGCAAACTTAATTTTAGCCAAAAGTTGAACATGAACCATGTTCAGTGGTCCCGTGTTCACCAATATGTATGATACACTGTCCATCTGAAACAGGTCATGATTACTCTGATTTAGATGGGCAGAAAACATAAACGGTTATTATTTTTCCCATTTTGTTTTTTGCAATAAATAATAAGAAAGGACTTTGTTATGTTTGATAAGAATGAAGTAGATATTTGAGTATGACAATCTCACAAAGTCTCCTGCTCACAAAGACTTCACAAATGCACTGAATACAGTAGTACTGAGTGTATGAAATCTATGCATGCTGCAGCTGGAAAGAAAGGGGCTCCCTGCTTCAGCAAGAGTTGGACCAAATGACCTACAGAGGCTCCTTCCAACCTCAGCTACTCTGTGACTCTGCAAAGAAGCAGTAGGCCATGCCCTCCTGGAACCTCTATGTAAGTAGGCTAGCAAGTAAGCAAGCCAGTCATGGAACTATCATCTCTTGTTTCAACCAGAAATAACAGTCACACTTGTGGACCATGTCTCATGATCATGAGTATAAAAACCAGCAAACCTGCCTAATCATATTGGAGAGACCATCCTGTGAAAAATCCTGTTCCATGAAGTCAACTACCCTTCTTTATTTTCTCAGCACATAACTTTGAGTGAAGCCTAAAATGTTCCCCATTCATGCTGATATTTTCACATGGGAACCCAAGACATTATCCTCTTTTTTTTGTTATTTGGTACCAAGCTATTTACTGTAATATATTCCTGAGAACTTGAACAGGAAAGAGCAGTAGATGACATCTGGCAGAAACATAGACAGTTATGTAGATCATAAACAGAATGATCTATCACTTTTAGCAAATATATACCAGAACAAAAGATGTTAAATAGTAGCCTAAATGGCAAACATAGATGGCAGGAAGAGATCAAAGAAATCCTGCTCTTTGCTATATGAATAGAATATGTGAAACTACTATAGAAGGAAGAGTCTTATATAAAATTAGCATTGATATGTTTATACTTGTTTTGAATACAGCTTTGTTTGAACTGAGAAAAAAATCATAAAGCAGCCAACAGTATTCAAGAGCAAGTATCCTTTATTGCTGCATTATGTTTTCAGGAAAGATTGATTTCCACCCTCTCCTTTTCTTACCCCCTGCCATTAAGCATAAAGGATTCTTCTACTAATACATTTTTATTCATTTACAAGCATTGAATAGAAACACTGTATAGAAATTTGAACTAAAATACATGAAGAAAAACATTTCCATCGTAAAATGCACATTAAAAAGAGCATTTTGAATAGGCCACTTTGAGCTACTAGGAAAAAACAAACAAACAAAACAAAAAAACAAAACAAAACAAAAACACAAAAAAAGGCAACAAACCTAATGCTTTCTTGTTACAAAGAGCAGACTAGGATAGCCTTTACACAGCTATCCCCTGATAGCCACAGCAGTGGCACCATTTGTCATCCTACAATCCCTCCCACCTCATGGGACCTGTAATACATGCTGCAGTAAGCGATGCTATTGGGAGCAAGAGCTCTTCTGGGGAACCTTTCCAGAAACTGCAGCCAAGATGGCTAAACAAACGACATTCACTAGACAAACTTAGTTACAGAAGCAAAAATAATCAGACAGATGCAGCTACCCAATACCTGAAGGCTGCACTTTAAACACTGGCAGACAGTCCTGCTGCTATCACAGCACTGACACGTTAGCACCCAATAAAAGGTAACAGAAGATGTTATTGCTATCAGAATGCACTTTTGTGCCAAAGAGTTGCAACGAGATCAACAAAATAGGTTATATATGGATGCTGATGATGATGCTTTGGAGTCCAGTGACTTTGTAAAAACCATCAGCAAATAGTTTTAAATAAAACTAGCCAATTTTGTACTGAAATAGGTACGATACACATATATTTCTTTTAACACAGGAAGCTGTAACCTTCAGCAGAGTCAGAAAGGGGAATGCCATACATTCTCTAGCTTTGCTCACTTGAATGTTTATGTCAATGTCTCGGTTGGCCAAAACACCAACCTTTTGTTCTGGCTTAGCTTTTCCATGTGTCATTGTTTAAAGTATATTAAGAACAGTCCAACAGGACTTTGTATTTCACTGGCTCTTATGTTTGGTCCAAGACTTCATTAATGAAAGTGAAATAATCACCTCCCCCTGATCTTCCTAATAAAAAGCAAAGTAGGCAATGCACTATATAGTGAATTTGTTGATTTTCAGTAGTGGCAAACTGAATCAGACTAATAGTGTATGTACCATGGTAACACATACATGGTACTATGGTTTGCGCAGAGACTATGAGAAACCCTTTTATGTCCAATTTTAGAACAGTATAGCCAAGGGAATGTCCCTGACTAATTGCTTCCAGTGTACATTTGCCTTCAGTCTTAAGGCATCGGAGTTCAGATATTCTTCAGGCCTCTTGAATTAATGTGATAATTAAATGAGCATCAGTCTGCATTATATATCTATACTAAATGACTGACATTCTAAATGAAATGTGTTGCATTCTGTGATTCATTAAAAATCATGTGCAGCAGTAACTCCTATTCACAGTATTCACAGCTGTTTTTTTGGTGGGTTTTTGTTTTTGTTTTTGTTTTTCAGTCTTTGTATTGGGAAGTACACATTTATGGATAATAGAGCATTTCACAATAATGTTGTCTAGATGGTATTTTTAACAAGTTAAATACTTAGTTCAAATACTTCATCAAGATGTTTTATATTTTATTTTAATAATACAGAATCATACAATGGCTTGGATTGGAAATGGCCCTAAGAATCATCAAGATCCAATCTCCCTGCACAGGCAGGGCCACCAACCTCCAGATGTGGCGCTAGACCAGGTTGCCCAGGGCTAATATTAAACAACATAAATAAAAATAAGGAATTAACTACTACTTGATTTTTGTTGTTGTTGTTCTGTGTTCGGTTTTTTGTTTGTTGGTTGGTTTTTTTTTGTTTGTTTGTTTCCAAAATTTAATGTTATAAGAAATAGCCAAATTTACTCTTTTGCACAAAATTAGCATTTTTGCTTCAGGCCAGCAAAGCTTTTGGTATTATATCTTTTTGAGTTAAGACCTACAGGCTGACTTTAATATAGAGACCTGTAAGTATGTGTAACTTACTTCAGGTGTTCAGTCTAGATGACAGCTTCCCTGAGCTCTCTGCATGAAAGAATTCCTGAGGGGACCATCCAGAGCAGGTACCCAAAAGCAGAGCATGTGAATATCTCCTGAAGAAACTGGTTTTAACCTCCCAGAAAAAGCCCTACAGCCTGGGGAAAGAAATACTGGGCAGCATATTCTGTAAAGGTTGTCTCATTCTGTTTTAAGGTCTTTAAACTTTGTTTTCATCATTAGCTATGTATGCAAGTTTGCTAATGTTCTGTCTCCTCCTTTAGTTGTTGGTTACCAGCTACACTGAAAGAACTGAACATAGAATCAGAAAATCATTTCAGTTGGAAAAGGGACCTTCAAAGATCATGTAGTCCAACTCCTCTGCAATGAACTGCTTGAGCGTTAACAAAGTTCATTGGTATTTCCATCTTTGTAATCATTTCTTCCCTCACTCATGTGGAGACTTAGCCACAGAACGATACAATTATGAGCTTGTATGTCCAAATGAGCATAATATTTTTGACAGTGAAGCTCTAGCAAGAAGTCTGACTTGAAACATCAAGTCCTCCATTTCACTTTTAATATCAACAGTAACAGTAACAGCAATCATGATCATTACAAAGCTTTCTGTTCAATAAAATGAATTTGACTGTCAAAAATATCAGAATTTGTTTGTTTTTAAATAATTTCACCTTTTGGAGGAAGGATGTGCCATTGCCTGAACTGAGAGCAATGGATTAGTTTGAACATAAGTACTCTTGAAGTTTTGGTGTCAATTTCACCACCAACACCCCTGCAATCACCACCACTATCACCACCAGCATTTCCTGTCTCTTGAGAAATGAGTCAATAATACGAGTCTCTGATCAGCTGGTCAGCTCTGCAAAACTGAACACTCATTATTCCATTCAGAGAAAGATGACAAGCAATGAAGGAATAAGTATCACCAAAAGCTCTCTGCGTAGACTAATTGCAAATGAAATACCACTTTTATTATTGTAGCCATGATTTTGGTTACTTTCTCAAATTCTTGATTTCAAATTCTGCCTAAAGTAACCATTCAAATACTATTTCTGTTTTATAAAATGTGCATACCTCCAAAAGAAGTCAATCTTACAAGTTGGCACTAATTGCCAAAAGTTTATTGCTTTGAATTTCAAAATTATGACCTTCATAAATTCAGAATAAAAGGCTGATCTCCGCTGTGTAGATGCTAATTCATCTCTGATTAACACCACTGAAATTAAACAAGAGATTCTCAATAACAATGAAAAATCTTCACACTGCTTAGAACAAGATTCATTGGCATCTATACCATGCAGCCATTTTTTCAACAAGTCTTGCTGTCAAATGCAGATATCTTCTGTTTAAACAGAATGCTGGTATATTACCGCCCCTAAAGGACACAGTTCTAACAACACTAAATGCATTTATTTCTTTGTTGCACTCAGTAACTGCAATAGTAGCTCTAAGTGTAACAGTTACCAAGAGATGCTTTTGATCTCTTGAGGTCTGAAGAAATTTCATGATATGTTTTATAAGCACAATATTACTAATGTCTGTGTACAGTAGTTTAGACTCTTCAAGTTTTTTCTGCTTATGTAAAATTGCGTAGTAATAGTTAGAAAATAAAGAGTTTATTTTTAATCAAGCCTGTCTTTCTTTTTTCCAGTGTGGAAATACTCACACTAAGCAACCCAAGGTTGTTCAGCTTGTCTCCCTGAACTCCCTTTGCAGGGGGAGCCTGACTGCTCAGATGACAATTCATAGCACTGCCTTCCATTTCCAGTTCAGATAATTCCATATTAGAAATTACTTAAGCAAACTTAAGGAGATTAACTGACAAGTTAGAAACTCTAATTAGATGCTTAAAACTGGGCAGTGTGAAAGTTCTTCCTGCTATTGAGAAGATCTAATGAACAGCTTCAAAAACTGTTAGGAAAGACTTTCCAGTATAGACTAATCTGTGGCAATGCTCCCATCATAGCAGTAAGGCTATGAGAGAGACAAGGTTTACAAAGAAGGATTTTAAAATCAAAGACTATTAAGCCATCTTATTTAACTGCAAGCAAATATTTGATCCTATCAGCTCCTTAAATATGCTGAAACTGTAAAACTTCTCTTCGTGGAAGACACACAAGTCCAAGGGGAAAGCCAGAGGAAGAGAAGTTCATGAAGGGTTACAGCCTCCACAGAAATCTTGTCCAGCTCATGAAATCTCCAAGCCTTAAATGGCTGTAGGCTGAGAGAGCATTCAGGAAAGTATTTTATGCACTCGCCCTGTTCTTATAGCTTCTCTTGGGCATCTACTCTTGGCTTCTGCCAGAAATGGGATACAGAGCTAAAGAGACCCTGTTCTGATCCCAAACAGCCACTGTTAAGGACATATATATGTTTGTAAGAAATAAGTCATAGAAATGAAAGTTTAAAAAAACACTGTGGATATACTTCATAGTTAAAAAACATTCTCACGGTGACATTTCAGACAAGTCATTTTTCTCTACATGCATGTAAAATTTTGAAGCAAGAAAAATTACTAATAAGTTACTTTTTGCAACATCTGAAGAATATTTACTTAATACTAAGCAATAGTTTTAGTTCAGGAGGTACATTAATGAAAGGCATAACATTTTCTGGTCCAGGACAGATCTGCAAAACCTCTGTTTACTAACAAATACTTCAAAGCCTTTAGAATGCATCCTTATCCCAATTCAGCTTTCTAGTTCTCTAAAAAGTTTAGGAGATGAAAGCAAAGCTAATCCGCAATATGCTCACCTTCCTGGTTATACATGCAGCACCAATACAATGCCTTCTTGATTAGAAGTGAATCAGGCTCAGAGCATACGTAGAAGCCAACCATAGAAAAGATGTAGATTACCATTGTTTCAGTTAGGGATGGACAACCTCTCAAACCTAATCTATGCAGCACTATCAGGTGCTAAAATATTCCCTCTGACAGTACAGCAGCAAACAAACAAGGTCTTTATTGTACTACACCAAAGTATCTCAGATTCGCTCGGATCCCATGCTGTTACAAGAGGAATGTGAAACAATAACAACACGTCCCTGGTGAACGTGTTCACAAGATTTACCTGTCAAGAAGACAGAGGACACCCTGCACTGAAAGGCAGGGATGACGGCCCATTTCCTTGCTTTGTCTTGTTCAAAGAAAACAAGACCATTCAGTGAGCTTGCAGCTGAATGAATAAAGGTCTCACTTTCTTAAGACATGATAATGCTAACAGAAGTTTAATATGTGATCAAAACACATCAGTAGCCTTAACATCTGTAAATTATACTCTTGTTCATGTTGTTAAGCCTAGCTGAGAGCTTATGCTGTGTAGCTGTATCTTACAACATAATGTTCAGCACTGTGTTACTTGACCAATATACTGAGGGCCATCAATGGTTGCCAAGTGGAGAAAATAGGGCAAGAATCAAGTTTAAAGATATCAGCTAAAGGGTCTGGCATGAAATCTTTTTTCACTTTCTGCTTTTGAATTATCTACTTTCTTAACTAGACTCCAAGGTGATATTTTTGTTTTTCATGCAAAGCCATGCTAGAAGCAGAGGAAAACACTATCTTTGCACGGACAGCACTCTGTCTGCAAAAATCAGTAGAAAACAACCAGATCAGTTCCTCTTTACGAGCCAGCAACTACTGTGAACTCTAGCAGAAATCTATTGGGCCAGAGAGCCCTCTACCTCCAGATGTTTTAGAGGAATGGAGACTGCAGGCTCCAGCCACAAACACTGAAGCAATGTCTGCACTGATGTAATAACTGTTAATATCCACTAGCTTTACCATTATGAAATCCACCTGGAGACCTACAGGCCTAATAGCTTGTACAGCACTGCAAAGGGATTAGATCAAACACAGAATTGTCTAACAATGAGAGAATGAAAAAAAGATTGCTAATCTTCAGACTGGAGAGAAGAGGGATAAGTGGGATGTGATTGAGATCATTATGAAGATAAGAGCATATGTGATGAAAGTTGAGTTTTACAGTAGCAGAATGATGGGAAACTTACTGAAACTATTAGAAGATGAGTTTATAAGAAATAAAATGAAGTATTTATTTGCACAGCAGGTAGTAAACCTTGGGAACTTGCTTCCATCAGAGACCATGAAGGCAGGTTGTTTTTCAAAAATGGGCTAGACAAATTCAAAACTGTAAGGAACAGGCAGAGCTGTGCCCTAGACATCTTTCACACAACAGCTATGCTTGCTGGGAAGCATAAGGGGGAAGCACCCCCAAATGCAGCCGGCCTTGTAGGCCTCCTGGCACCCTGTTAGAGGTAGGCTGCAGCCAGACTGTGCCCCATATGGCATTTCTCATGTCATGTCATAGAATCATAAAATGTCCTGGGTTGAAAAGGACCACAGTGATCATTTAGTTTCAACCTCCCTGCTATGTGCAGGGTTGCCAACCATTAGACCAGGCTGCCCAGAGCCATAAGGACTGAATAGTCACTGAATCATCCTTCTTCTCAATTTAAGCCATGAGTCTTAGATCTGTAAAAATAATTTCACATCAACTAGCCATCTTTCCCTTCCATGCAGTCTTCAAGCATGTGCTCATGCTTGATCTTGAACACTACAAGGAATTCTGTCAGTTTCAGTGAGACCAGTTTCACAGGCTTGTAGTTTAGCAGGTGTACCTGACGAACCTGGCATACAGTTCTTCCCTGGAAAAGAGAGAACCTAAGTATTCACATTAAAAATAAATAAATAAATAAAATTATATATATATATATATATATATATATATATATATATATCTGATAAAAATGCAATGGATGAAGAAAACAAAATATCATTAATTTCTTCCTACTACAAGCAATTGATCACTTTTCTTAGTTGATGTCTTAGTCCCTTTCATCTTTTGTCTTCATCTGTTAGTCAAGTAAGTAAAAACTCACTCTTAGACTATCATATCCCCTTCTTTTCTTTCTGTCCCTTTTTCATTCCTTTGCCTATTCATACCAGCAAAGTTACAAGCCCAAGGAACTACGATCTTTATTTTTGACTGGAATATGCAGTGCTTTGGAGAACTTCTACAGGGTCTCTGAATTTCCATCAATGACAAAAGCACATAGAAATTCTTACTGTTCTGAAAGTATTTGTTGCACTGCCTACAATGTGCTATTGAAATACTTGCAAAGAAAAGTTCCACATACTATTACCAAAGCCCAGAACACACAAAGAGGTGAGTTGCCTAGCTCAGCAGCAAAATGGTAGATACTTTATCACTTCTTGCTTTTCCATTCTAGGTTCTAAAGTTACTGATATCCAGTTCAGACAACTAATGGTTGTGACATCTCTCAAATGTGCCACATAAGATTTGAGCATGGATACACCCAGAATACTGTTTCTGAAAGGAAATGAGCACCAAGTGCTTGAAATAACAATGAAAGAAACTCCAACTGCTCAGTGTCTGCATCAGAGTGAGTTTCCAACTAGAACCTAATTTAGATGTAGTGTACAGCAAGGTTAGCATCCCTTCTAGAGTAATATGATGATCATATTTTTTGTGCAATCATACTATCCTCTGTTTCACCTATGAGACCAAACAGCTGAAGAGAAAGTCATGATTTCTCACAGTGTCCAGCTAAGATCTGCTGACTGATAAACAGGAAGGTGGAAGGAGAAGACATGCATGCCTGCTGTTAAAGAAAAGCCTATTTGCACATAATGCTCCGGAGAAATTATTGAACATTTCATCCACACAAAATACGAGTCCTGTCACTCTGCCAGGGTCAGTGAGACCTGGGCTGATGTATTGAGTCAGTTCTAGTTATGCAAGTGAAACGGTTTACTGGTTGCTTTAATTAGGAACCTTGTTTTATTTACAAACTTTCAAAAACTTGTAGCAAAGAATGTTCTATGCTCATGATTACCAGCCACAGTGCCTGTCCCAGCCCTCAGTCCTCCAAAAAGTCTTCTCTGCCTCCTCTCACTCATGCATAACGCATTGCCAGAAACTTATTCCAGAATATAATGAGTATATATAATAGCATAAAAGCAAGATGAGGCAGAAAGCTTCTTTTCTTCAAGGATCTCATGTAGTGAGGTAATAATAAGACTAAAGAATTATTGGCACAGTAAAGAAAACAACAGGAATTTAAATTAAAGAACAATTTAAAAAATTATTCACATTTTCCTACATCTGCTAACAACATCACTGCAAATATTTTCATTGTGACATCAGTCGTCCTTCACATAATACTCCTCCATAATACTTTCTTATCTCTCAAACAGATCCACACCTCATTCCACGCTGCTCTTTCTAGCAGATAGGACTGACTTTCACAATGTAGCTGTCCAGTTTCACCCTAACCTGACACAATCTTCAGCTAAAAGAACTTTTTTAAACACCATTGCTTCACTGATGTTCTGTGTGCAGAGGACAAAAACTCATCAAACAACTCAAATTACATGGATAGCCATACCTAATCTTATTTCCACAGCACACCCGCACTCCTGCTGCTTCAAGATCTTTCTACTGAGGTTGCTTCTTCTACTGTTTGGACTGTTGTACACTGGAAATAACTCAATTAAAACCAATGGCCCCAAACTCCTGCTGCTGGGAGTGGAAATATAATATCGCTGTCCTCCAGAAGCTTGTTGAATTTCTCCAGTTTAGCATTACTCTCTTTGCTTATTTGCCTATTAAGTTCATCATATTTGTGATACATGCATTTGGTAGGTCTGGGATCCTCCTCTATGGATCCCATATGAATCATATAGCATGTTTGTAAGTGCTATCATCAGCAAGCAGCAGTAAAAAGTAGTCTCTGCTCATTAAGCATATGCATACAGAGCTGACTCAATATTTCTCAGAATTGTTGAATTTTCCTGCTCTAAAATATAAGGCAAAGCCATGACCATACCTATTATGGGAGTCAGGAAAGGGAAAAAGAGTCACACGTCGAATGGGCAGAAGGAGCTCTGCAGATTTTGGCTAGCTGCTGCAAGGGTTCCTCCTTGCTGCCACTGCCCTGTGGACACAAAACACTCTGTTGGGTGTTTCCAGTCTTGTTTTCTTCAGGTCCAACAGAAGCAAAGAATGCATGACATGTATGTTCACTGTACTGCATTAGCTTCCTGCTTGCTCTGCAACTAGAGTTTGCCTAACTATACAGCTTATTCTAAAATATATTAAGAAAATGGCTTTGAATTCCCACTTCTTTGAACAAAACCCGTAATTCAGTGGAAATTCACTTTACTAATTCAGATACACGTCCTCTCTAATTCTCTGAATTTCTAATTCAGAAACATCCTCTCCATCGTAGAAGTACTTCTCAGAAAATTTCAGGAAACTGATAGACAAGAGGAAAACACCTGAGTTTTCACTTTCAGGTTATGCCAGTGAATCTCTCAAGATAACCCGAAGTTAAGGAAGCAGAAGGCTTCCATATTCACAGTGGAAAGTTGTCTTGCCAAAACAGGACTTGGAAGAGTTGAAATAAAAGCAAATTTGTGACCTGACCAATTGCTCTGCCAAGGGAGTTAAGTGTAGAAAGATAGAGAGAAAAACTCAGCATTATACCAGGTAACCATACTGACATGACCAGTTAAGGTTCAGCTTTGACCAATTAATACCACAGTCAGAAAAGCAAATTGCTAGTTTGTATACATGCCTAATGAGTCAGGAGAACGATCCTCCAAGATTTACTGAAATCCAAAGGAAAATACAGAAAAACTTGGGCTGCAGTAGGACCAGACATCCTGTTCAGAGAAGTTGTTCTTCTGTCAGCTTCCTTTCCTCACTTCCTCTTGGCTCCTAGTCCCATTCTCAGGTCATTAGACCACATAACTTCTCTGTTGTTAACAGGTTATAAATTCTGAGACAGATAGGTACTGACATAATACTAATAGCAGTTTGATATTGACATATCCACGCTATCAGCTCTATCACTTGCCTAAAAGCTGACAGAGTTTGACCAGATCCCTCTTACTATTAAGAACCAGTTGCAAATTTACAGCTCCCTTCCTGTGAGTCTAAAATGGTTTTCCCATGTTAAGATTCACTCAGCCTTATGGTTTATTCCTACACAGCTCAAGAATGATATTGTGCAGGGCACATGAAGACCTGTTCACCCACAGTAAGTATTTTGATCAGTTTTAAAAATAAGTATATTTTAAAAACAACAGCACAGCATGCTTTATCATTGATTAATACGGGATTCCTGAATCATCAAAGTGCATCAAATCAATAGCAAAGCATCTAACTTTTAGCTTTACTGACTACCTCTACACAGACTTAATACAGAGGTTTACCAAATGTCAGCTCTCCAGATCTCCTTTTCCTTGGAGCCAGTCATAGATTGCACAAAGCAAAGAATATCTTCCTGTCACACTCATTCCTGAAGCTGATTAATCTGATCTAAACCCATGCTGGCAGGTGCTAGACAGCTTGGTAGAGTTGTTATCATCAACAACAGGAAAAAAAAGATCCTTGCACAGAGCTCTCAGCCTGAGCTAGGCTTTCAGCACATACTACAGAGATACGTGCTCTCCTTTCTGTCACATGGAAAGCTCCACTGAACTGATGTTGTCAAGTGTTCTCAGATCTCCTTGTAAATCCCCCTGAATTATCCAGATTTCCTCAGAACAAAAATTATTACTTTCTAAATTAGAAACAGTGCCAGCAAACCTGCCATCCATGCATGACCTATGACTTTCAGGCAGATTTCCACACAACAAAAAGAAAAGAACATCAACACAGAAACAGATTTCAGAAAACAATGTTTGAACATACCCTGTTAATCTTCAGTAGGAGTCCAATCAGTGAGATGCAATCTAGCTGAGTGGAGAAGACACACTCTGTGTGCTCCAGTCAGGCACTTGACAAACCCTTTTTGGTAGCTGCCACTCCAAGAGGATACTCTGTAATAGCCCATAGGGAGCTTGTCATCAAATTAACACAGTGGGAGAAGACTGCTACTGTGCAGAAGAGAGGAGTGAGTGGTTTGAGTGAAGAGAAGGAAGTGCCATTAATCAATACAGCTGCGTGTCAATTCACAGCTGTGCCAGCTAAAGCAAGGAGGGGAAATATCAACAAAATTTCTCCCAAGATCAGCCATTTGCCTGTATTCTTAAGTTGCTTCTGCAGGGGGGGGATTGCTTCTCTTTAGATCAGCTGGGAAGGAAAAGATTTTGAAGGCAACATTCAGCACCACAGTATAAAAGCTCAGCAGCCACAGTAAAGAAGTGGTAATCTACTTCCAGTAAAGCTGAATGAGATCCTGGCTAAACTCTAAATGAGGGTGACTATATGACCAAGGAAGACGAGGGGGAGGCTTCATGATGGCCTCCATCTTTCTCTCAAGGGAAGCAGGGGGGCAGCTCTGAGCTTGGCTCTGTGACAGTGACAGGACCTGAGGGAACGACATGGTGCTGTGCCATGGGACAGCTGGGGGTTATAGACAGGGTCTGCACCAGAGGGAAGTGGGCATGGAGCAGGCTGCCCAGAGCAGTTTTTATGACCCTGAGATAGAAGAGTTCAAGGACAGTTTGGATTATGCTCTCAGACATAGGGTGGTGCTGTATGAAGTTGGGATTTGGACTTGATGATCCTTATGGGTCCAACTCGATATTCTGATTCTGGGCCTTCTCATTCTCATGCTGTCTGTAATTCAAACTATGTATCCTTGCTCCTGGGGGGGACAGGACCTATATTCCCTCCCAAAACACTCCTTCCTTAGGATAAGTTGTTTCTGTACATGCTACAGTTACCAAGTTGAAGAAAGAGGACAGAAAGCTTCACAGACCAGAGAACAGCAGTCCTGTGAAGAATGGAGAGGGCTAATTGCGTGGCTCCCCAGGGAGGGGAAAGATGGAGGGGAAAAGAAGGGAGGGCAAGTGAAGCCCAAGCCAGATTAGAATCTCTCTCCCTCTTTCTTCTTGTTGGCTGCAGCTGGGTCTCACCCACTCTCCGCCTTGAAACTGTCAGCAAGCCAATGCCTGGCACAACGGCCAAGTAATTACTGATGACAAGTGAGAGGTATTTTTTTTCCAGATCAGCTTTCCTGCCTTTCTGCAAGAAAAATAAATGAAAAGCTGTATGTACCCCAACAAACATGACAGGAAAAATAACAAAACTTGCATGGGACTGATACTGGAAATGTGTTGCTCCTCCAGCTGCAAACTGTAGAGAAGTACAGCCACGCTCACCCTCCATGATCCCAGCAAGGAAGGGAAAGACTGGAGACAGGATGGGAAAAAGAGCTTTTTGCTAAGGTCAGCACATCCCTTTTAGTCAAAGCTCAGTGCCACACCAAGAGCAGGCAGAAAGCAGTAGGGTAGAAGTACTGTGCGTGGTTTTAACTGATACAGATATAACACATTTTGCATCAGATTTACTGGAAAGTGGAAGAACATTATCATTCAGTTGAAAGGACTGTTTACTTGAGTTATGTTACCCATTCTGTTACCCATTTAAACTCATATGTGAACTCTCATGACGGGGGTGGGGTCCTTCATGTGATACTTTCAACAAGCCTTTCTCAACTTTTTAGCTCTTCATTTTAAGCAGTGAAGGTCAAATTCTAAACATATCCATGTATATTAGAGATTTGGCCTTGATGTTTTGTACAGCTCTGTCCTGTGGATGTTATCTGCTAGCTTATTCAAAGTGCTGTCTTATTCCTTCCCAAAAACCAGGAGAGATCCCAGTACATGAAGGAAATCGATACGTACCAATAAGATCTCATTTTTACCACCTTTTCTTTATTTTAATATAAAACTTTTGTTCTACAAATTGCAGTGGCAATCATAGAGAACTAATTCTTGTCCTTTCATTTCTGCAATTTGTGAGATATTTACAATTTCCCACCCTTCGGACAAGACAAAGAGAATTACATCTATTAACTAGGGGAATGGATTTGGTTCATTTGGTGGTCTTGTGGACTTTTATTTAGTACTACAAGGACCTTGTTTCTCTTACCTTCATACTCACTGATGGTAGATTGAGCAGAGAATTGCTGGAAAAGACTATAGCTGATTATACAGATCAGTTTTCTAGGATATATATTTATTAGAATTTGAATCAGTTTGGATTAGGAGGTAGAAAATTTAGACATTAAGCATATATTATTGTATAGTTCAGTGGATTAACAAAAGAGTTAGGATTTGACTTGACACATGCAAATTAACATATGAGACAAAAGAAAAAAAACCACCTCATTTTACAGCTACAAAGACTCAAAATATAAAGGGAAAAAATGATTAATTTATACTACAGTTACACTACTTACAGTAATTAATGATAATTTTGAACTTCCTATTCTAAATCCTTGTTCTCGTCTGCTTCTCACTAGAAAGCATTACCATTTGGGAGTTGATTTGTTTTTCATTCTATTCAAAAACGTACTCATTTAGACTCTTCAAGTGTTTTGTTTTGTTTTTAATGAAATCTTTTCAACTACTTTAGAGCCATGTAAGAATAAAAAGTCCATTAAAAGGACTTGCTGTCTTACTAGGCCTATGAGGTTAGTTCAAAGTATGTTGAATTTGAAAGCTTCTGGTGTGAGGCTTAGTTCTCCATACAAGACCAGACAGCTGAAGTCCTTGTGAGAATCAGTGGGGCATCTCTTCTAAAAAAAAAAAAAAAGCCTGGTTAAACTTTATAAAGGTTTACACCCACTTGAAAAAGTGATGCATAAGCAGGTCTTGTGCCTATAGGAGTAAGCTGTCAAAATAGCATGCTTTAATATGACTGAAACACCACAATTGTCCATAGTACCACAATAGAGCAGAACACTCATAGCCACTGTTCCTTAGCTGAAGGATAATAGCTTCCTGCTAAGGAATGGCAGCTCATTTAGGTGAGTTAACCCATTCACTTTCAATCATGTACCCATAACAACGAGCAGCTTTCCAAAAGATGTTATCTAAGGAGCACTAGTATTTACCTAGCTCTGCTCCCAATTAATCCTCCCCCACCTTGTCCTGGTTCAAATCCCTGGATTGTATTCCCGAGGGATAGGAATGTTCTCCCCATCTATCAGGATCATCATCATTGCCTACCTAATCCATCTCCGAAGCATCTTCTGAACTACTGTAGTGTGTACACAAATTGCTTAGTTGCAAAAGAGAAAACAGAACTTAGTGTGTGATCAGGAATAGACACAATCTGTGCCTGGCCTTGTAGCCGAATATGGGCTAATATGACCCAAAAGAACAGCTCTGTGAGACAAGCATTGCAACGTCTTCAAATGAAGGCATTATATTATGAAAATATAAAGAATAAAATTAAGAAATGAAATTGCAGAAGCAAAACTTTCCACAAGAAATATCTGTGTTGCCCAAAGAAAATTTTGCATTTCTTCATCCCAATTTTATTTTTGACTACATTGGTGACAAAAATCTACCTATTAAATCATTGCAGTAACAGGTTGGAACTGTATGAGCTTTAAGGCCTCTTCAACCCAAGGCACCATAGAAGCACAGAGAGAACAGCTTGGGTTGGAAGAGGCCTTAAAGCTCATATTGTTCCAACCCCCTTCTGTGGGCAAGGTTGCCACCCACTGGATGAGGCTGCCCGGGGCCACATCCAACCTGGCTTTGAGCCCCTCCAGGGATGGGGTAAGTTAGTTCCTTGTCATTTAGAGCAGCAAGCCCAGACGGTTGCTCTGCAAAAGAAGCTGCCTCAGCACTTTGTACAAAGCAGGTATTGAAGATACATTGGTGTGTGCAGCTCCATGGATGTGCGCTTGCTGCATTGTATGGTACAAAAGCCTTTGAACTTTAGCTTAAGCTCTGTACCTCACACATGAAATTTCAATTGTAATTGTCAACCAAAACACCAGAAATCATGATCCTTAGGCATACCTGCACTGCAAAGCAGACAACACCTGGTTTTATTTTGTTTTGTTTTGACTCCTGTGCTGCTAAATAAGTGGAGTTTGGCTTTTGATACTTCAACTCTGTATGTAGCTAGTGCTTTCTAAAATGATAGTTTCTTTTTCTCTTTTCTTTGTTTCCATTCTCTCCTCTCCTCTCCTCTCCTCTCCTCTCCTCTCCTCTCCTCTCCTCTCCTCTCCTCTCCTCTCCTCTCCTCTCCTCTCCTCTCCTCTCCTCTCCTCTCCTCTCCTCTCCTCTCCTCTCCTCTCCTCTCCTCTCCTCTCCTCTCCTCTCCTCTCAGCTTGCCTTGACTTCTTTTTCTTTTTTTCACATATTGTTTCTCACTGCTGTTCCTTGCAAGAAAGAATGAATAAGGAGATATTCAGGTATTTTCCCTTGGGAAATCCAATCATGATGTCTCTGCTCCAGTCATGGTGTGCTTTTTGCACAGCCCTGCTGAGCACAGAAATACACAGATGCAGTGCATGCACTTCCAATACAGTGATCAGATGTAGAGTGTTTATGTACAGTGACATAAAAGAATCAAAAGGGGATAAATAAATAAACTGAAGTGAGTCTGCCAGGTTCATTATTCTTAAAGTTGTTTACTCCACCTTTTCTCTATTGTTTCTTGCTCACATCTAATACCTTCCAAATTCTTTACACTGTAAGCAAGTATCATGTCCTCTTCAGTGACCTACATTCACTTGTACTGCAGCAAACTCAATATCAAAAGATTACATACATGGTGGGTTTAGAAACCTCACTTGAAATTTTATTATGGAAAATGTGTGAAATGTTCAATTACTGAAATTTTTTTTTCTCACTCTCCTTCCCCTCACCAGCTCCAATAATTATTTTCCCCCATGCTGTAGCGTTTGCAAGTCAGGTTTCAGGATGTTAATAAAGCACAGAACTGAACTTTGGAATGTGTCCAAATCTTTACCCCACCCTGATGAATACCTGGAAGCACGCTGTTACCATGGCTATCCTGCCAGACTGGAATCAAGTGTGGCCTCAGCTGGAACACGTTTAGAAAAGATGGCCTTCAAACAGGTAACCCTGGGACTGATGCAGCAGTACGTAGTTTACCATTTTATCACTTGATGGTAAATACGAGTCTTTTCATGTAGGACCAGGCATGTAGCAAGCAAGTATTAGTGGTGTCTGTTTTAAATGTACATTATCTCATTATTGTTTAAACTGATCTGATTAATTTCTGCAAAAAAATAAGAACTGAGTAAAGTTGGGATTTCAGTTTTTGTAATGTGCTACTTATACCATCTATACTGCCCATTAAAAGAAAAGAAAACAAAACAAAACAACCTGAAAACACAACATGCAATGTCTTTCATTGTATGCCAGCACTAGAACTGAGAATTTTGTGGAGCTAATGTTTCACATGTTATCTTTTGGGTTTGGATCCTTTCACGAAACCCAAAGCAGGCAGCTGTTTATACACCTTGGGGCCAGGAACACTGAAGTTCTTTAAGGTCCTTGCCTCCAGCTCCAGTGTTCTCCAAGTGAGAACTCTGTGTTTTAAAGGTCTGAGGATTGGCTACAGCACCTCCAGCTCATTTGGGCCAGAGGAACTTCCCAAAACCGTGGCTTCAAAAGAAATTTTCCAGGTCCTGTACCACAGAGACAGAGATCTCAGGTCCCTCCATGAACCACTGTTTGCCACCTGGAGCTGTAATCTGGCCAAGTTTCTGAGTGTTCAGCCTCTCTGAGAGCCTGGGGTCCCCTGCAACCTCAGGAATGTGAGGTTGTGCTCAGCTTCATGGCTGGGTGGCAGGAGATTAGGAGGCATCTCTGTTGGCTCTGTCAACGTGCCCTGTTGTGATGTGGTGTGAAGCGCCACCCAGGCCAAGACCACAGCAGACAAGACTAAAAAATCAGCAGACAAAACTAACTTTGAGTGAACATCAGTGCTAACAGGAAAACTAGCTTTCCCCTGCGGTCTTCACATGTGCAGGGAACTGCCATAAATTTGCTCCCCCCTACATAGAGGTATTGGGTACAATGCCTGATCCTGCTCTCCCAACGGGGAAGCAGCACTTCCTTCCTGGTGCCCCATCACTGCAAGCCACCCAAAAGAGGCCAGGAGCCTCAAAATGTCATTATTTACTTCATTACCTGTTGTCTGCATCAGATGACAAAGCCGTTGTCCTTCAGGGTGATACAGCTGGGTGATTTGCTCTCTGTCACACAAAGGGTTATATCTCTAGGAACATGGTTCCTCTGGGTCTTCCTCTGTGCTGACTGGCTCCAGTGAGCCCTGCCATCAGCCTGACTGTGTCTGGCACTGAGTCTGGCCCTATTGATTTAGTGGCCCATTGTCCTGTGGGAAAAGTACTTTGTGTCAGATACCAGAACACGATCAATAATACATAACCTCAAGGCTCTGCGTTAGAGCTTTAGCACCAGGCCTGGGGCAGCAGAAACACATCAGCAGCACCACCATGAACCTCACAGCACTGTGATGAAGGAAATGGAATAAACTGGGAAGCACCAGAAGCGGGCCAAGGACACCCTCTTCACACACCCCAGGTGCCTGCCAAAATGTCACAAACCATCTGATCATAATGCATTACGACTCTTGGCAAACCTAGGAGTTCAGAAGTCTGCTTCTGATTTCAGATGTATTATTCCTATACTTCTGAAAAACCACTGATTTCAGTGAAATTGCTCCTGATTTTTAAAACAGTGAGCTCAAGATCCAGCTCTTTCATGCTTAAAGTGTCATCACAGTGCTGCCCCAACCCCAGGACTGAAAACATCAGCAAATCATGACAGATGCATCACATCACATCCTCCTTTCCCTTTCTTATCCCCACTCCCTGCTGCCCACCAATACTCCCAGCTGCAGCACAAATAAAGCCACAGCAGCATATTCTTGTATATCAAAACAGATGAGGTTCGGAGAACATAAACAGCAACAAACTAACCCTGTTCATCGTATGATCCCAGGCTCCAAACAAAAGGGCAAGGGTGGGGCACACAGACTAGTCCAAGTGTCGGGTGGGTCCGTGTTTTACGAAAGATAAGAACATATTCTATTAAAAAAAAAGTCTTTTGTGCAGTTGCTCTTTGAGACCCTGGAGGGGGAAAAGATTATCTCCAAGTACAGACTGCAGCGGTGCACGCACATACACACGCTCATGAGATGGTGTTGCCAGGCATTTGGGATCATGTACGTTATCCACCAGTCAGTACTGCCAAGGGAACGCCAGTGGAAACTCCATCACTCAATAACAACACAGCAACGGATTTACCCTATGGTGTATTTTTATCTAGTTTCATTTTTAACTTGCCTTTTTCTTTTCTGTTGTTGCTATTGTAAATGACAGTTCTGGGATTCTGTCTTTTCCTATTACCAGGATTTACAAGGCCTGGACATTTCTGTGGATGGGGGTATCCACCAGAATAATTCTAGCATTGATAAAATGAAGAAATCTTCGTGCTTTAAAGCTACTGAAATGACCTACTCATAGTCCTGAAACACAGTGGGTCTGTTTTATGTGGGCCTTGCAATGACCTCACACCTGGAAAGACTTGTCATACTGAAGAGCACCGTGTTCCCACCAGTCCCTAAGCCTTGGGGAGCAGCTGCGGGGTCCAGCAGACCAGCCAAAAGGAGTCCACATGCCATGCAGACCCCACAGTAACACAGAGAGGAGTCAAGGAGACAGAACAAAGCTCCTCCAGGTACAGATGCTCAGGTAACTGCCTGGTGCTGGATATTCATCAGTTTCAGTGATGAACTGAGTGATACCGAATTGAGTGAATCAAAATACAGTGACACAGAATTGAGTGAATCTTCTATGTAAGCACCTTGGAGGCTTTTTAAGCCTTCTGTTGTTGTTGTTGTGTTACACTTGGCATTGCTTTGAATTGCAATATTTGGATATGGTGGCTCAGATTCAAGACCCTGGGGTCAGCTCATTTTAGGAATCAACACAAGTAATATTAGAGATACAAGGCACTCAACAGGCTCCTTTGAAATCAAAGTTATAAATCAATCCATTTTGTCCTATTTTATGTACAGGAGATAAAAATATGTAGTTGACTTTTGCAATCTACACATAGGTTTCAGTGATTCAGTCAAGGATTTTACACCTACTAACATTTTATTCCTTTCAGGAAGGGTTTATTATGTGTAAAGAAAATATATGCCTCTTAGGAGGTAACTTCTACTGCTTAGGAAGGCATATTTGCCTGTTTATCCTAAAGAAAATCAGTCCACCAAATTTAATGACATGTAATATTGCCCCTAAGAGAAGGTATGTAATTATCCATCTATTCCTGTCTATTCTTTGTAATTATTCATTTGCAGTTATCTCCATCCTGCCTCATGTTTTCCTAAATCCTGCATGAATATAAAGTAAAGCAACAGACATGGTAGTTTTGTACTTCTATAAGGGTTTGTACAGTCAGTGAAGTAATGGTATGGAAGGGGTTAAGTGCTGTGTCCAAGTTCCTCTTTCTGTCCCCAAGGAGAGGAAAGAAGCAGAATGCCTCCAGAAGTTAATGAAGTGTGGAAACAATTTGTGTACAAGCAAAAAAAACAAGGTTTGTCGTTTCTCTCTGCCAATAATAATACTTTGTTTCCTATTTGTACTGTATAATGTTCAGGATGAAAAACAAGTAATATACTTAATAATTCCCAAAGATGTCATTTTGAAGGTAGTGTAGCCATCTCCTGAGGTCACAGTGAGTAGGAATAATTCCACGTCCACGCGAATGTTAATTGTCTTAGTTTGGGCATCTTTGATATCTCCTTGATGGAAAACTTCAGGAATTTTGGCTTCTTTGAGGTATCAGAGTTTTACATCAAGTCATCATAAACTCAGTTAGAGCTCTCTATCTGCAGACGGAATTCATTTAAGTGTTCTTTAGCAGTAGCATTTAAAGTTTTATTTTTACCCAGACTGAGAGGATGCACACAGAGCTGTGGGATCGGTGCAGGGCAGAGTGTGATGGTGATTATTACAGGTCAGCACTAATTATCACTGACAGTTTCCTCAAGAAAGAATTAGTGTCAAAACCAGCTCCAGCTTAATGAGGGCACAGCCTCATTGACATTCATGGAAATTCCCCTCTATTTTCACTAAGTCTGGCTCTATCCAGGGAAGAGGCTGAAACCTCCTACCAGAGAAAAGCTCAAAGTAACAGCAGGTGTCAAAATCCCTAAGAATAGCTGAGAAACCACCTCCCAGCTCAGCGCTGGTGTCAGATGAACAGAGATAAAACCACAAAAGGATGGTGTCTCAGTGGGATCCGCCAGGCACAGCTGGCAGGGAGCTAAGCTTCCTACCTCCCCCCCCCCCCTGCTTCCCAGGTAGCCACCCTCCCCTTTACTGAGGACAGTGGCTTGAGAGCTTTCTTTGTGGCCCAGGAGTGAAATATCAGGACAACAGCTTTCTCATAGTATGTTTCCAAAATGTTGATTGTAGCTGAAAATTGGGCTTCAGCACAAATGCATCCAGCATCTGGTTAGGCCCATCCAAGTTCTCATGAAAATATCAACTGGGCTTTCTTCTTACAAAATAATGCATTAAAATAGCAGTTTGATGTATTCATACATACGTCCTCTGTATGGGTCCACTGTTCTGCTAAAGCAGGTTTCACTCACAGAGAGCTGGAACACATCCATAAGACAAAACCCCTTGGGTTAATTGATCAACACTGGGCCAGGAATATAGGAATATCACAGGTGCCAGGCACCTCATCCACAGGAGGCTGAAGCCTCGAGTCACATTTTGGTAGGGCTAGTATTTTATCAGAATGGTAACTGTTGGCCACCAACAAGTTCTAACAGGTTGACAGAACCACAGACTTCTAACAATTCAGAAATATTGCCCAGATCTGTCAAACCTGGCACAGCATAGTGAGGAAAGACAGAATAAAGCAGGTGCAGCAAATTCTTGTTAGGTAGTCTAAGCTCCATTGTAGCTCTCCATGCCTTCACATTAAGAAGATATGAACATGTTGCACCAGCACATAGTGAGCTGCAAATCAAGGGCAGTCTCACAGCCCTGGGTTTCAGCAAAGGCTGGATGCTGATTTGGGGTGGATGGTTCAAAGCAAGGGCTGGGTCACTGCTTCACTGTGAAGTGCAGTCACCACAGTAGTGATGTTTCTCATAGCTCAAGGAGCCTTGCTTGTGTGCATGCAATTACAGAACAGACTTAATTCTTACAATGATTTAGAAGGCCCATTTATTAAATGAATGCCTTATCCAGGTACAAGCTGCAAGAGGAGTCACAGTTCAGTTCCCCATAATTTCTTAACTCCTAGATAGCCCAGGTTTAAAGCCAGGTGAGAGTTATACTGTTTGATCACAACCACACGAATTCAAGAAGAAGAAGAAGCTCCATATGTCCTTCCTTTTCACACTCACCATAGCAATACTACTTCAGGATGTCTGGTAAATGTCAGCTTTGGAAATGGGGTTAGGGAAGCTAACTTGGTAGCAAGGGATGCTTCAAATAAGAACTCCCTATTGACAACTCATTGGTGTTTAAAGCAGGAGAAGTCTACTTCTATAATATGCCTAGAAAATCACGAGGCAATCTGACATTGGATTTCTCATGTATTCTTTCAGACCTTCAGCAACCTTGTAGTTCAAATTTAACAGACCCTGCTACATCAGTAGCAAATACATACCCCAAAACAATATCAAATGTGCTCATCACAGGAAAACCCACTACTGTGTATGTCTTGCCATCATTGAAATCCAGCACTGTTCTGATCATAGCTACAGATGCTATCTGGCAAGAGAGAGAGCTCCAAGGGCAAATCCAGACTTTACAGACCCTCACAGGGCTAGATAGTATGGAAATGAATTGCTAACACTGCTGACCAGCTCCATTGTTTAAAGCAGCGCCCTCTCAGACTTCAGCAATAATTCAACAGTGAAATAAACAGCCCTGATCAGATAGCTATGGAAATTAGATAAAGAGCACAATAGCTGTGAAGATAGGAATATGTCATGACAAGCCATATATCAGTTTATTCCTGATTTAAGTTCCGTTTTGATTACTATTTGTTGATACCTCACATATATATGATAAGTCAGAAACAAAGGCAAAGATCTTTTCGGACAGAAGCCATCTTCCCCCCACCATGACATATGCACACTTCATAACTTAGGTGGCTCCACCATCTCCTTGTGACTCTTTCATGTTACTTAGAATAATGGCTGCATTTCAGGACACTGCAGTTTCCTCAGCACTAGTTTTTCTACTTTAGTGTGCTGCTGAGAAACAAAAATGTTCAAAAGTTCTCTTTTCCTCTACGTCTGTTCCCACAGAAGTCCAAAGCAACTCCCGTTAGTCTGGGGACAGCATCCTTGGGAATTTCTTTCCCCTACTGCTTTGAACATAAGCAGGACAAACCAAAGCTTAGCAATTATTTTATCCCATTAAATGCTTATTTCCTTCAAAACAATTCCCTTTAACTAAAAAATAAGGAAAAGTCAAAGATGCGTGGATGTAATGAGATTAACAGGGTCACCACTTTCCTCAATAGTATACTTTCTAAAAATGTTCCTGAGAAGGCTGAATGGGGTTGGTCTGGATGAAAGGAGCAGCAGGCAGCAGGAGCAAGCTTTCAGCACTGGGAAAGAAGCAATCTCCAACCTTTCTCAATTAGGCTACTGTGGAATTCAGGATGCACCGTACTCACAGCTGGCTATAAAACTCCTCAGATCATCCAACTCTGCCTCTCCCTTGAGCAAACAACTCTCTTAGCATTTCTTCTTTCTCTTATCAAAAGTAAATAGGTTGGGTATTTCATAGTACACTCAGGTTTTTTGGGGATGTCCTTAAAGTCCTAGTCACTCTGCAGGATCCCAGCTTGCATAGGGGAGGCTGTTCTTTTGACACGTTTGGGGGCTACATTTTAAACTAACACATTGTGAAAGGTATTTCTTCTTCAGATAGTTCTGAGAGGTAGATAGATACTCAGCTAAAACATGCATATCTGAGTCCCAGAACCATCATCAATCATTGCAGTATCTCATTGGTTATCGTAAATTCAATATTGCATCCATTCAAATTAGAAAATTTTATGAGAGAGAAAAAAAGGTACTTTTAGCCAATAGTACCAAATTGTTTTCCTTTTCCTTCTTGAGGACATACCATTAAACTGACTGCCAGGCAATCCCAACCAGGAGGTGCTGTGGCCCACTCCCAGTTTATTTTTTAGGAAGCTATGCTTTAAAGAGCATAGATAACACCTACCATTAATAAAAAAGACAGAGAACCAGAAAACTAACCACAGAAATCTAAGATATTCAAATATATTTTCTTTTCCCCTTGTAGATCTGAAGCTTTGTACCTCAACTTCAAGTATCCCTTTGGTATGTCTTACGTTGAGTTCCCTGCATTTAGAGACTGCAGACTATGACTCTCTGCGGTATTTTTACAAGCACTTATATGGATTACTCAACATTAATTATTATCAATTCTAATTTACCTTCAGCAAAGTATTTTTAGGGGAAAAAACTACTTAAGATTTTTTTTTTCCCTGACAGCTCTGTAGTTTACAGAAAGGAAAATTCATCTGTGGTTAGGAGATCTATGTGATAAAATCCTGCTCTCCTGAGGTGATGATCAGGTCTTAACCATTGCACAGAAGTCCAAAAAGTTCCTCAGATTTACTCATCTTCCTTTCTATTCAGCTCTGCAAAAATAAATCCTCCTACAGATCTGAGGTTGTAACCTAGACTGACTGTAAACAGTGAGAACTCATGCATAATTAGCAAAGATAAAGCTCAATCATAATGATAAATAATAACCAATCATAATGGTAAGTAGATTGCTAATAATCTCTCTTGTTTGCTTCAGTATAAGTGTAGACTAAATTCATTAACCTTACCAAAGTTACTTTGGAAATACACCAGTGTTACTGAAGCAAAGGTTTAACTCAAGTTTTCTTGATAATCTGATGCTGGGTTTCTTATGAAAAATCTATCAAAAATTAATATTTCTGTTCAGATGAAATAAATGCAAGGTTTAACATACTAAAAACAAAACAAGACAAAAATAAAAACAATAACCCAGCGACAACAACAAAAACCCAGCACTGCTTGAGCAATAGAGTGAAAATCACTGGCTTTAGTTCACCTTTACTCAGCAGTAGCAGAGATTTAAGTCTGTTGTACTTATCAGCAAAGGAACAGAGGCACTTGCTTCAGTTAAAACTGCAAATACTGCTCCTCCAAATCCTATGGCCAAGATCCACAGACAAAAATAAAATCTGAAGATAGTTTTAAATGAAAGATTTGAATATTTGTTGACAGTGATAAAATCTATGGGAATTGATCTTATTTATTTTTAGTTTATCATATTACTATAGCTAGGTGTAAGAAAGATTGAATTCCATACACATATATTACACATATACATACATATATTACATACTCCACTTTGTCCAAATCCTGCAAGCCTTACTCAGGTAAGATATTGCATTTGGGGGTTACATGTTTAGTCTCACAAATAGGTTTCAAATGGGTTTCAGGCTTTGTAGCACAAAAGCCTTCCCAAAGCTAACTATTCTTTTAAGAAATCTGCAGTGGATCAACAGGAACGCGGAGAGTATCTTGGGTTGCATCATTAGCTTCAGTTTCAGGAATTACTAAAATCCCCTAAGCTACAATTTGTCATGATTCTCATTCTTGGGAAATCCTTTAAAGAGACTGTTAAAGTAATTAAGCTAGTGTCCTCGATTTAATCTTTAAGGCTGCCTAGCCAACATTGAGTCACAGCAGTCTTCTAGGTCGGACAGGAAAAGAATTGACGTCATTGCAAAAAGCCACTGCGTAAGTGTCTCTGAAAAAAATGGCAGCCAGGAGTACACAGTTGGATAATCAGATGTTGTGAATAACATGCTGCCCAACAGGTGAGCTTAGGGAATTTGGCACTTCAGAGCTGACTCAAGCTCTTCCTTATGCAGATGATAAAAGAACTTTCTCTGACATAACATATTTAGCAAACTTATCAAGATGTTTCCTCTCTCCAGAAAGTCCACCAGCCTATTAGGAATGATAATTTGGCAGATAATATACTCGAGGGACAAATACTATAAGGGATGTTTCATACAAAGGGGCTTCCACTAGTAGCCAGTTATGTCAATCCACAGCTAAAAACAGCAGCATAAAAATAAACTTTAACTCTTCACCCTGGGCCATTAGGCTGTTTTCTAACAACACGAGCATAGCTCAAACAGGCACCAGGAAAGGCAGCCACAGTTCTGCTGCAACTGTTGCTCTTGAAAAATCAAAATGAAGCATTTAAGCTACATTCTAATTATTTTTCCACTCAACATTTAACATTTCCATATTCCATATGAATGGGAACAGAACTGCATTTTTTCAGAGACCCCAGCTTGCTCAAAACCTGGAGACCCTTCAGACCAGAACTGACCTTGATTGGACTCATTTTTACACAAGTCACAAACAGGAAGCTCATGTTCTGCTATCTGCAGGCAAATGGAGGGAGAATAAAGCTGTGTTTAGGCATACACTAACCTTGAACCTTATCCCTGTGACTTGTACCTGCCCAAGCACTCATAAAAGGCTTTTGTCATGACTACAAAATTCCTACATCCTTGCAGTATTTCACATGATTTAGAAATACACCTACCTCTGGCTGTCCCAAATGCTAATCCCCAGAGAAATATCACTGCAGCCCAGAAACTCATTCTGTAGCAGAAATAAAAGTAGCATATTTGTTCTTTAGATAGGCTAATGGTTCTCATCTTCACTTTATCTCTGAGAACTTTATCTGTCTAATCCTAAAGCCACCTCTCTTGGAGTTATCCTAAACTTAAGCCCAAATGAAAGCTAAAACCCATGTAACCCCTGGTTATCACAGATTCTTCAATATTTTGTTTGCCCCAGTTCTTCCAAGAAAACCAGCAATATGGCATTCAGTAACAATTTAAATTCCTTGTTGTTCCTTTACAGTCTTTAACATTAGCCTAATTTAACAGTAGCCCAAGGGCTTCTGTCCACATCCAGAAATCTTCCTGTCCATACACACAAGTGCTGTGACTCCAGCAGGACCTAGCACAAACACACATCTCCTATTCTTAGTTGTGAGATACTTTACTCCACCCTACCTTGAACTCAACATATTTTAAAACTTGCCTTAAAATATTCTCACCTGTCACACTGAACTTCCATCCCAGCCCTGCAGGGCTTGTAGGATCCAGCAATGAGCTGTCTTCAGCTTTGTGATACCTGAAGCTAAGGCTTAATCATAGCTGAATGACCCAGTGTAGCTTGCAGCATAAACACTGATGCAAAAAGCATACTTCAAAGCACATAGCTCTGCTAACACAACTATAAAATTAATCATGCTACAGTCTCATCTCAGGGTTGGAGTTTGTGTCCAGGACAGAGCTGATTTTGTTGCTGGATGTACAAGGCTGCAGTAGTGGGATGAAGACTCAGCCAAAAAGAGTAAATGACTTCTGGTAACTTCTGCATCAATGTGAGCCTGCTGTGCTGTACCTTACCCTACAGTTAGTTTTTGGGCTTGTGTTCTGATCAGGCACAACACAAACTGAAAAGATTGCTTTATCACCGAGTTTTACAATAACTGGAGGTCTATGATGAGGTAGGCACCAACAGAGATGCCTGACCTGGATAAGATGCAGACTGGTGTTGAAACAGCTATCGCTGGCAGGGCTGGGCTTGATGGGCCATCAGAGTCAGGCTGGAGACAGTTGGAGAAGGAGGTTTGCAAAGCCCAGCAAAGGCTGGAAGCAGTAACAAAGAGATTCAGATTTACTAATGGGGGGCCTGTTGATTACTTCACAAGCCTCAGTTAGGTTTAGTTTTGGAGGTGGACAATAAATTTAGTACAAAAAAATGGGGTGTCTGCAGGTTCCAGCCAAACCTGACTGAAGGCTCTTATCATCTCAGTGCAATGACTAGAGATAAAGACATATCATGTTTCAGGTTTATGGCCATAACCAAGTGGCTACATGCCATTGTTGAAACCCCAGGATACGGCTACAGTTAAGGCTGGATTCAGCAGTTTTTTCTAGTGACCCAAATACACTTCCAAAAGTTGTTGTCTGAACTTGTCATTAGAAAGGCTGCTATAGGATCTAGCAGAAAACCTAGCTCTAGGTTCATCTTGGATGTGGGATCCTGGGGCCTCCTCACTCCAACTCTTCAGTTTGAATTGTACCATAGAGATTTCTAGCAGTCACAAAACTAACAATGGAGCCTTTTGCACTATTCCTGCCTCTAACTCCATTCCTAGATCTGCAGTCTTTGCAAGTTCCAGCAATAAAGCCGCCTCCTCCTTGTTCCCTGTCCTGAAAGAAAGCACTTTCCCTAGACAAAATGCCGGCCTTGACCATACAACAGTGACTCACAACACTAACAATAGTTGTTCACCTCTGCCTTTGCTGGCCCTTATCCTCAAGGTGCCAGACTTGCTTTTGGATCCATTCTCCAACACAGAGGCAATTCTCAAAGTGGGATACAGTTTCTCATGAGAAATCTAACCAGGGACTGCATGAGAAATATTGAACATTTCCACCTTGACTTTGCCTATTCCCTGATTTATGCATTTATTTCCCTGTTGCTCTTTCCCATCCCTCTCATGAGCCCTCCTGTCCACCAGCCTAGCACTGTCAACATCATATAATGCTGGTGGTACATATGGTAGAGTGCTGAGTGATTTAGGCCAAAGGATGCTCATAGCATATGTTTGCTAGCAGCTGGCTTGTTGGGCAAAGGCTGCTACTCCCTTTCCCTTCCCCTCTCTCTTTCCTTTTCCCCTCTCCTTTCTGGGGTCAGAGAAACACAGGACAGCAGCTACCCCAGCCCCACAGGGCCAGAAGTCAGCCTAGGGAATACAGGTAATGTTAGGGCATCAAGCCAGATCTCCACAGGGCATGCTTTTGGTGGAAGGGTGATTATTTGCAATGTTTAGAACTTATGTGACCAAAACAGAGATCTCTAATCCATCATAGAAATCTTGTGTGACCTCAGACAGGTTTCCCCGTGTCCCATGTACACTGTAGCTGTCTTAAATGATACAGAAGCACAGCTTTATTTTCTAATGAATGAGTGAAAGAAGTAACAGAAGGCTGTGAGGTGCTTGGACAGCATTGTAGGGGATGTAATAACCATAAACCAGCCACTACTTGTAACATCAGTATATGAGATAACTAACTAGCACTAACGAATAACAGACATCAATGTCAGAGATTTTTAAACCAAAAAAAAAGATCCTCAAGGCTTTTGCAATCTTGGTGAAGGAGTGATTCAAAACTCTTAAGGTTTCGTTTTCACTGCTTCAACTCAAATATAGACATAAAAAACATATCCCTATGAAATACGTGGGCTGCTCTGAAAGTCATGCATTTTGTTTTATTATGTAGGCCCACAAAGTCAGAGGTGGATGTTGGTGGTGTGTCAGTAGAGGCTAAACCTTCGCACCAATATCCTATTCCATTTTGTTGCTGTGTGAGCAAGAGAAGCAGAGTGCCAGTCTGACACAATGGCATCTGACATGGAAGTGCATGTGAAGCAAAGGTGTGTCACTGAATTCCTTCATGCAGAAAAAGTTGCACCTGATGACATTGATTGATGCTTGCTGAATGTTTATGGAGACCAAGCAGTGGATGTGAGCACAGTGAGGTGTGCCTGGTGTGTTTCAGCAGCGGTGATGGTGACAGTGGGTCACCTCCACTGGTGCAAATTTTTATAAGCACAACATGCAGGCTCTTGTGCATTGCTAGGGAGAAAGCATAGCTAATGGTGGTAACTATGAATGAAAAATCATGTTTTGTAGCTGAGAATTTGCTCTATCGTATACTATTATTGTGCTCTTTGTATCTATTGTGGTTTCCATGGAAATTAAAAGGAGGTGTTACTTTCAGAGAAAAATACATACATTGCTGTAGTGCTATTCCTCACTACTAACAAATGATTCTTATACAAAGTGGTTTTCAGACAAGCCATTGTTTATTTCCACTCTGATAATTCAGAGGCTTTTTCCAGTTGTCTTTAATATACCATGTCTTTAATAACCATGACAATCTCAAGGGGTGAAAGCCTTGCAGAACCCCTCTGTTACCAGTTTACACCAGGAGACAGGAAGGCAAAGGTGGATGCAGTGTTTTTTTATCTCTGTTAGAAGGTGTAATGGAGCTGATGAAGCCCAGCTCAGAGGGTAGCTGATGTTTATGCTCAAGCCTTGACAAGGCTTTCCCTTAAACTTTAGGAAATCAGGGCTGAAAACACTGTGCAAACAACACAATCAAAAAACAAATTCCCATACAGCTAGTCCCTTCTTAAAAATAAACATACACTGGTGTTTGATCTCGCCCTCATCTAGATGACACTGTATAATTCCTACAGATCTATAAGAATGATGTTTAAGATACAAGGGTATTTGACAGAAAAGATGTCCTAATTTCCAAAAATATTTTCCTTGGCTTGAAAAGAGGTGGCCAGAGGGCAAAGAGAAACAAGCTCTTTTCACTGGTACTTGGAGTCTCCCAAGCACAGCAGATGAGTTGGGGTGTCCCCACACTGGCCCCCACCTTAGCAGCCAATACACAGTGCTTGTGTCTGCCACCTCTCCCAGCACCTTATTTACATACTGAACTGTCTTCAGTCACAGGTAGTCCAGCTGCATGGAACAGAAGGGGATGGCCATTTAAAAGGCAGGCCTATATTTTTCACTATCAAAAACCTAAACACTCAATGTCATTTTAAAGCACTGTAGGAGGGGAGGGATCTGCGAAAGTTATCAAAGGGCTCCGAAATGGCTGTAAAACCTGATGCAGACTGTCTGTAGTCCACAGTACCCAAACTGGCAGTGAATGTGAGCAATGAAAGCGCTTCCAAGAGCAAAGTGAAATCTCATTTGTTTCAGTTTTGAGCTAAGGCTCTCATTTACATTTCCTTGTAGTATAAGATTTTACAGCTTCTATTTTTAATTTACATCATCTGTTGCATTAATTAGATGAGGCACAAATGCAAATACATGACTCCTGACCCTGAGACTTGATCAAATCACAGTCGTGCTAAAGGGCTCTGCTGATCGCTTGGCCCATCACTCAGCCAATTACTTCTCCTACTGCGCAAGTTTCCCTCCTTGAAAAGTCAGCCTCGCGATCCTGCTTCAATTACCAGGTAAACCATCTTCTGAGAGTGGCAAGAACAGACTTGTCCAAAGGGCGAGCATCAACCTGTTCTCTCAGCAGTCCTTCCTCTTCTTCTGCAGTCGCATTAGTATTGCATTTTACTGGTGCAGATAGAAGACTGAACTATCAGCCACTTGGCCCCAGGGAAGAACTTTTGACTGGTGAACCTTGTAGCGTTTACCTCCAGCTAAACCCATAAGAAATACCAGGCAATTTCTGGCCACACGATAGAGTTGCTCTTTGGAATGGCAGCAACCCCAAGACCTCATTCATATAGGAATTATTTTGCCTGCTGAATGAGTCTCTAGCTAGAAACTGCTGTAAATAGCTGTATTTGAGTACATATTTTGTATGAAAATCACTGCTGACACAATCTGCACAATTTCTGCTTTAGATTTTGAAATTCTAAACTTAGCTGAACAAATGGACAAATAAGTTTCTATAGGTTTCGGCACCCCGATATTTCTATTTTCAGTGTATGAAATTCTGAAAGGTTGCACAATTTCACACGGTCAGCTTCATTCGGGTGCTGTAGGGGGAACATACAGAATTTGCATTGGCAGGCGTGTTTGCTTAAGCAACTTCTTTGTTTGCAAGAAATGAAGGCAGAAAAAAAAGAAAACAAGTTTCTGTTGAAAACCTTTGCCATTTTGAGCCACCTTGTTGCTCCGTTGTCCTACAGGAATGCCAGCTGAGGGAAGTCCCTGTTGTAGTGGCACAGTACGTTACGTACAGTCAGGATGTCCTGTCCCGCGTTCTCACCTTCCCAGCACTGCAGCTTGGCTATCGGCCCACAGTAATAGGAGGTTCTTAACTGATTGCTAACAACAAACAAACGGATCTTTAACCGCTGATAGACAAAGTACAGTATGTGCTGTGAACTGTATTTCTGATTCAGAAGGAGAAAGTATCCAAACAGGGCATATAAGGTATGCACAAAAAGCAACTAGACAAAACCAGAGCTCCAGGTCTCAGCTGCACCTCAGTGTTATTTTAGTGAAGCACCTGACAGTGACAGTTTCAAAGCAGCCAGCTATCAATAGTGCTGCTTGGAAGAGCCCATAACAATCTCAGCTTTACAGCAGACAGTAGGTAAGCAGCTCAGTGATCTAAATAAAATAGATGAATGAATGCAACTGTCTGTCACATGTGCATTGTGTGCAGCAAAGGTAAATTTAAGTTGAGCTAAAGATGTTTTAAGAGCAAGTGTGCAAAGCTGAGCTTCTGAATAGGTATTATGTCCTATCAAGGACTCATTGTTTAGCAGATCCTATATCTAACAATGCCTCATTGTGAAGGCTCCAAAGATCAGTGCATTAAATACCAGTTTTTCAGACCCCTTCACATTTTCAGTGTCTTCCAGTGCTGCAGACACTTGGATATTCCTGCTGCACTCATACCTGTACGGGCTGTTTCTGCGTTACTCTGTGAAAAAGGGAGAAATAGCTCAGATCAATGGGTTCGTTTCTACAAGAATTTTATTCTATCCCATTCCATCTTCTTATTGGGATACTGGAAAGCTGCTGCACATGCAAGAAAAGAAATCTGGATTTCACAGATGATTCCAGCTGGATGGCTGCTTCAGAGAAAGACCAGGAGAAACAGCGCTGTGAAAGGCCATGTGATTAACATGCAGTATGACATCCAGCCTGTGTGCTTTGACTGCAGGGAGGATATGGCCTTCCATGAGAGGAAAGATTCCGGTTCATTATGCTGTGTGTAGGAAGTGGATTTATGCAGTGCTATCAGGAGACAGGGAGGCAAGCACTGCTTCCTTGCTGACAACAGAAGCATGTGAAAATGCTGTAATCTGATCACTAAAAACGAGTGGAAGACTGGTGGTGGGATGAGCAGTGAAGCAGCATCGTGGTTCAGAAGTGGCAGCCGAGACATCCCCATACTTCTGCTGCAGTGAAGGTGAGACCTAGCTCTGGATTTGTAAAGCCAACCTGGTGAATTGCAGCAAATCCTTGATTCCCAGTAATTCCAAAATGAGTCACATTCATGGGGCAGATCTCTAACACAGATAGGAAGGAGGTGTATCAGTAGCAATCCCAGCCTTTATGATGAATTAATATATGGATTTGCACTTTGCTTCTGGCACAGCCTCCATCAAGGGAGCCCTTGGGGTCAGTTGGTGGGGGTGGAAGGTAGAGTGAGGGGGGAGGATATCCTTGAAACCTGTGGGACATTTCCCCAGCTCCGGTAGCTCTCTAACCTCGGCACAGGTATAGGCAACCAGAGGAGTTTCAGAGAAAATTAAAAGCACTGTTCCTTTTGCAGGCAAAGAGAGGAGGAAGAGCGCAACTATATATGCCTCTCCCCTGAAACTGAAAAGTAACAGTTAAAAGCTGTTGTCCCGGGGTTTGTCTCTCATGCTAGCTATTTGCAGTTTTGCATCCCAAACTTTGCAACTGTGAATTCCTTCTCCAGCTTCATACCAGTACCACAGCAATGCAGGGCTTGCAGTCAGCCCCTAGCATTGTATGTAACAAGAAGGAATGTTACAATCAGTTTTGTCATGGCATAGTATTAACTGACTGAGCTCAGCCAGGTTTCCCTCATAGTAAAGGCATCCATTTTAACAGAATCTGTACATTTTACACTTATCTGAAGCTCCTCTGTAACAGTTGAAAACCAGTGAAATAGAATCATAGAACCATAGAATATCTTGGTTTGCAGGACACCTCAAAGATCATCTAGTTACAATCCCACTGCCACATGCAGGGCTGACAACCACTAGCTCAGGCTGCCCAGCTCCCCATCCAGCCTGACTTTGAATGCCTCCAGGTATGGGGCATCTACAGTTTCTCAGGGCAAATTAAGTATCACAAATTCTTGCATGTGCTAAACTTGACAATTTCAAGCATCTTTAGAGTGTAAGAGGAGTCAGGGTCTGTATCCACAAGGATACATTTAAGTTCAAAAGGTACATCTGTAAAACACTGGAATTCAGTGTAGAATGCAGTCACATTAGCTGTGAAATCAGCCATATTAGAGCACAATTAAGGTTAAGGATGTTTTCTTCACCTGTGTATCTTTGTGCTTTTGTAACCGTGTTAACTCATTTACAAGCTCCTCTCTTGTAGAGATCCTCATTTCAAAAAAAAATGAATGATCAGGATGGGAGAACTACTGCTAATTCCCCCACTTCTTCACTTCCAATATCTTCACATTAGTGTGAAAAAGTAAAAAAGAAGAAAGTCTGAAACCACTTTTTTTCAAAGGTAGCGATCTCCAGACCAGATTTTATTTACAGATCAGTACTGGCAAGAGATCTGACTCTTGCGCTGACCCCAGTGCAATTTAATGTTTAAGTTCAGCATCAGTTTTGAACGGCTATTTAAAATGAAATAGCAATTTCTCTTACAGAGCTGCTCCACTCTTCAGTCAGCCAAGCTTTTTTCCAGCCTGGGCTAGCTCAGAGCAGCTCTGACTGTGATTTAAATGTAGACAACACAGAAATGCTCTGCACCGTGTCTTCCCATGGCATTCAGTGGCCCTGAATTTCTGGCACCCTCTCTCTTTCCCTCAAAACTGCAGGGTTTTTATCTACGTGATCTTGATAACTACTCAGATCTAGTTATTTCTTGAATTCATTGCTTGGAGATCAAACATTGCATCACAAGAACTTAATCCTGTTCCAAATGAAGCCAAGGACAAAACTGCCATTGACTTCAGTGTGTGGGATAAGGCCATAAATCCTTAAATGCTGAGCATCCAATTTTCAAATTAAAACATAATGAACTTAATAGTCATGGACTGGAAGGCTGATACATTTTGTATCTCATATGAGATTCTACAGCTGGGTTATAAACTCTTCTTAAACTTTGATGCTTTGAGGGAGGGTCATTTTCTAGGAGCTCACATCATTATATATCAGGCCAGTACACAAAACACACAATGGAAGTGATACTGCCCTGACTGCAAACAATGTCTTTGGAAAGCTTCAAACAATTTCTTGGTAAACAACTGATCAGGGTAATTACATTTTCTAATCTGAAATGGGGCTGTGACATTGTTTCAGGTAACACATGAATCACGCTAAAGGGTTTTCCTCTGCTAGCACTGGCTAGCTTATCTGAGCAAGCACTGGTCTAAGGATGGAGACCTAAGCCTGATGGAGTATTGTACTGGCACGGCAGGTAGTGGCTCCACACCTGCCCCCAAGAGTCCAATCCACTGCTACTGTTGAGCAGACAACTCTCCAGGTAGTTAAAAGAAATTAAGTTGTAGTGAGGCCATGCCTAATGCCTCATAATCCCAACTCATTCTCTCAAGGAGATGAGGCATCAGCTGGACAACCTTGCTGCGTACCTGAAAGGTTCTGAGTCCAGGCGAGAGAGCTACAGCCTTGCTTAGCAGGGGAAGGCAAACATGACTTTGATGACTTGGCGCTTGCTAATGAGCACAAACGACCTAAAACACAATGAGCGTGTCTCCCACCATCTCTAAGCCAAGTCGCAATGTAATGAAGTGGCTGCCAGATCCTCACCACTACCTGGGACTGTGTTAACAAACTAGTCCAACATTATTACACAAAGCATGATTAAGTACTTAGAAGAAGCAGCTCTGGTTTGCTGTTTTATTTGGTTTTGTTTTGAACAGTGTTTACAATAGGAAAACTGCAGTGTGACCTGCCCCTGCAGTATTCTTTTCTTCTTCTATCTCTTGTCATAGATGTAATCTGTCCACTGCTCAATTTTTGTTATCATTGCCTTGGATATCTACCAGCTATGATTGTCATGATTAAATCAGAATTAACTTAATTACAAAGAGCTTTACTTAAGATAAACAATGAAGAAGTGATTCAGAACAGTGAGAACTGCAGTGCTGAGAATGTCTGGCAAAAGCCCTTCAAACAATTTAAGCCAATTTCTTTTTCCCTCACATATATATATTTTTTTAATTCTGATGTGTTGTTTTTTCCAATCCCAGAAATTAGGTCAGTCTGTCACCTCAGAGTCTGATCCTTGAAGTCAGCTTCATTAGTGCCTTTGGCTGGGATTTCTCTTTAATGCCTTAAGCAACTAAATATTTTGCTTCACTCCAAGCTTGAGGACACTGATGGTCTGCCATGAGTCAGACACTGAGGGCTTTCCTTATTTCCTCCTCATGGTGAAATGAACAAAGGACATCAGGCTTTGGCATGCTTCCCATGTTCATCTCCTGCTCCAAGGTGCTGATTTAGGCATTGAATCAGTTCCAGTTGAATCCAACAGTGAAACTCCCATAGGTTTTAATAGGAATATCAGGCCTTTCCAAATCAATATAATAATCATATATTGCTGGCACAACAACTGGTGTAGTAGCCTTTCAAGAAGCCTTTAAAAAAACCTCAAACATTGCCACTTGCTTTTTGAGAGAGCTACATAGCAAGTACATACACCACGTGTAAACAGACAGCAAGGGATATTTCAGCATTCCAGGTGAAAAGCAAAAGGTTTTCCACAAATTGTGCAAGAAAGTTTTGGAGCCAAGCTAAGTTTTTCAGAGATCATGGCCTGTATGTTCAGCTGTTTGAATCTCAGCCTGTGGCTAACCACTATCTCTTCTCCAGGGAGAAGCCTGGAAGTACTTCTGCCAGAGGAAGTATACAAATCCTGGTTTAACTCAAAATCCTACCTTCCCATAGACTACATTAACATTCTATTCAATACTATCAGGAGAAATAGAGACATGGCAATTGATACGAAATTCAGACTCCTGTTTTTTCTGCCACCTGTGCTAAAAAGAAAATTCTTCCAGACAATGAATGTTTCCTAATGTCCCATGCACATATGCCCATAATTTCCTCTTGTTCTCCAGTCGCTAGCAAAAGACATACTCTCACATCCTATCAAGAGATGGAATAGAGTTCTATTTCTGGCACATATCTGTGGAATTATACCAGAAAGGTCAGGATGAACAAACTTGCCCCTTACAGTGACCTCTTCCATACAAAATCTATTTATTTCACTTAATTATTAAATATT
This sequence comes from Excalfactoria chinensis, assembly GCF_039878825.1. NCBI lineage: Eukaryota > Metazoa > Chordata > Aves > Galliformes > Phasianidae > Excalfactoria > Excalfactoria chinensis. The sequence continues at coordinate 37,237,655 of NC_092826.1, forward strand.
CTCTTCACAGAACTGAAAATAACATGGTTAGGATTGTGTTCTTTCTTTCCACTGGTATTTTCCTCATTTTGCCCAGTGAGACAACCTTTTGCAGTCTCCTGCTGCTTTTTGACCTAGCACAGGCCAATATGCCCTTCTAAAGGAGTTAGACCCAACCTCATCTGTTAAGTATCTGATAAATCCTGTCTGAGACCAAACATTTGTATACAGGTAGATTATAAAGAGTGGTGATTTTGTGGTGCAGGGCCATTACAGAGCCAAAGTTATGGGATGTAGGCCAGTTTCTCATCCCTGGGCTTCTGGCAAGATCCAAAAAGTTAAAAATCAAAGCTAAATGTGTAGAAAAGACTTCTAGAAAAGGGTGATGGATTTGCTGATGTTGCATAACACTGTCCATCTTTTCTGGGTGACAGAAACTTCATAAAACTCAGCAGAACAAATGCTAAGTACTTCCCATTGGAAAGACAGAAGACCCTGTAAGGTGGAGTCTGGCTAGAATGAGAGCAGCTCTGCAGGGCAGGATCTGGGGTTTTTGAACACGATTCAGCAGTGCGCCCTTGAGGTAATGAAAGCTAACCACATGCTAGGCTGAATTAGCAAAAGGGCAGCCAGCAGCTGGAGGGAAAAGGTTATTCCCTTTCAGTTGGTATTTGTGAGGCCACATGTGTCATAATGTGTAATGTCCAGTTTTGGGTTTCACAATGAGAGGCGCTGGTATGCTAGACTAAGTCCAGTGGAGGGCCACAGAGTCAGTGGTATAAGGCATTCAAGAAAAGCTGAAGAAACTGAGTTTGTCCAGGCTGAAGAAGCAACATCTTAGTAGGAGAGGGAGCTCTGATGATACTCTTCAGCTTCATGAAATGATGCTACAAACAAGACAGAGACAGTCTTCTCTCAGAGTCATGAAGCTAAAAGGCAAACATCAGTGGTCACAAGTGTAGCCAGGGAAATTCTCATCAGGTATGAGAAGGGAAAAAAACAACATCAAACAGCAGGAAAGAGTGGTCAGAAGCAGCCAGTGAGGTTGTGGAATCTCCATCCTCAAAGATTTTCAGTGCTTGACAGGAGAAAGACACAAACAACCTCATCTGACTTTTGAGTTTGTCTGACTTTGAGCAGAGGGTTGGACTAGATGACCTCCAAAGGTTATTTCCAGTGTAAATTATTCTGTGATTCTATAAATAAGATAGAGGTTGTAAGGAAAAGGACCTAAGTCAGATTCAGGAGTGGCATGAGTCTTTCCTGTGTTGAGAGATCAGGCTTGCAAGCTGTTAATACCAGTGACCTCCTAAGGGCTGAATGATTGAAAACCACTCTTGGGCGCAGCAGAGCATGTGTTCCTGGCACAGTGCTTGCACTGAGCCCTTCCCAAGTTTCTGTAAGCAATGGCTTTATCTGGGCGGAGTGCTGTCACTCAGGCATTTTTTCCTTCATTTTTCCCTCACAGCCTGTCATCAGATTACATGAAAACCAGTCTGTTAAAAGAACTCACCAAACATCCACACTTCAAGAACAGGAGTCTGATTTTTGCAAGAATTTTAACTTTTTCGTACCATTTTCATTTCTCAGAAAATCTCTTTTGCCTTTGGTAACCGAAGTATTGCACAAGTAAATAGGAACCAATCACACACAAATTCAGGTGACCTCAGAAAGCAATGGACTGAAGTTACAACATCTTTTTTATGGTGGATAGCTTAAACTGGTGAGATGTTTGCTCAACTAATTAATAAAAATGAAGTTCTAATACATCCCTTAGTAAAGTTTTATTTGACCATCAGCCACCTGCTTGATACACAGAACATCCCCCTTTACCTCTATTGAACCAACATTTGTTGTACTTTAAAAAAATAAACATTGTGTTCAATCTGTAGACTGGTCAGCTGAAGACAAAAAAAAAAACAACAACATTTTCATCTGGTAATACCAGCCCTCCTAGGGAAGCCAACAGACTAACACAACTGTCTTCTTATTTTCTATTTCTTATCAAGTAGTACCGGAGTATGGATTTTCTTGCATAAGAAAGGGTTTTAATTGCTCCCTGCTTATTTTTCATAGAGTTGACACCTATGAGAGGAGTAAGAACCTATGACAACAGTATCAAGAAAAGGTTGTGACTATTAAATTGTCAGAATATATAGGATTTTATCTCATGATGTTCATCAACTGATTGTTTAAAGTCCCTAAATTTTAACATTTCAAAGTAGTTCCACATTTTTTGTCCCCCATTGTAGGAATGTCATTTTGTGTTAATTCTCACATTTCATTAGGTTCAGAATTTGACACTGACTTGCCACAGTTAGCCATTTTGCTTATAGACAACAGAAAAAGTCAACAGAAGTATTTACACTATAGATGTAGCAGCAGACCAAAAAATGTAGGCTCACAATGGGAAACTCCACAGTATTGGTCCACATTCAGTCTGAACTGCAGTCTGTTAGTCCAGATGGAGCTAAAACTCACGTTCTGATGAACCAGACTCAAGATATCTTCTGGAAACTGTACTATTAACCTGATCTGTCCAGATCAGAATGGAAGCTCGGATTGCATCACAGTGCAGGTGTGACTGGGCTTTACCCTTAGCAAGCCACAGCTGAAACCAAGCCTATGACTAGTGTGTGGTTGACATGCTGAAGTAAAGTCATGCAAGTGGCCTTAGTTGGCAGTAGAAGAAGCCATGAGCTGGTAAAAATTTCAACCACAACTGAGAAATTTTTCCTCTTTCAAGCAGACATTTATTAGCTTCATTATAATGTCTTCTACTTCATCAGTTCTATTTTCGGTTTGATTTGTTCCTCCCTAGTCCTTACATTATTCAAATGCCTTCTCTCTGAAATCCATTGCAGTGAACATAATCAGTTCAAAAACAGTCTTCATCTGCAAGGGAACACAACTGTAAACATTCTCTTAGTCTTTAAATCTGGGAACTCAAAAATATGTGCAGATGTTACATGTAATAGAGCACAGAAGGAAAAGACTGCTGAAGTTAGCTCACATGTCCCAGACTCTTATCTAAGCAGCCTGCAGTGTTGAGAAAATCACACACATTTTAGTGTATACTGACACACATATCAGTCCTTTTGAAATGCATGGCAAAAAACCCACTGATTTCAGTACTAGTAGGTCTCAGTTCAGAGTTGGCAAGCTTGGAGAAAAAAATAAAGCAAAAGTATTTCTAAGTTTCCAAGTTAGAACAAAAAGCACCTTAGAGGCTCTATATCAAAAGTGAAAACTGAAGCCAGCAGTTAACTCCGGCTTCATGCGTACTTCTAACCTTTACACCAGTATACTGACCAGTTTCTTCAAATACAATAGAAACTCTGCCACTTTGAAGATAAGCCCTCACAGTTTGCTTAAAACAATAATTCTGTACTTTCTTTCCTGTTTCTAGATTTATTTTAAGCATTAGTATAAAATGTCAGAGTCTGATAGCAGCCAGATCAGTTTGTATAAAAATCGACTGCCTGTTTGTAGTATATTACGGGCTATATTTGACACAGGAAAGCACTTAATCATGAATGCTATCAGCATACCACACCCATCTTTGTAAGTGCCTTATAAGATAGATTTATCACTGAACTTGAACTGGATAGAGACAAGCAATGATGCATAGTGCAAAGCCCTTCTGTGGAGGTAGGGTTAAAAGTGTTTTATCCACAACAGACTTGTTCAGACGGCATGTTCATGTCTGTCAGCTGCACAGAAGCAGTAGGCCCAGCACTCTTTTCCTTTGTGCTGATGGCCTTCTCCCATTACACTCATCAGGTCTTGGTGCAGATAAGAGCAAGAAAAAAGAATTTGCCTCAAAAAGATGGTCACACAGATTATGCCCTTTAAATATCTTCTACTTTTGGCTTGTTTTATCTGCACAGTAGAACTGACAGCCCTTTGGTATCACATAATCCTTGCTATGTGTTACATATACTTTCATTTCAAATATCTGAATTGTTAGGCTTATTCTATCTTTGGAGTTCTAGTGTACTACTAGGTTTTATTAATGTATTAGTTAAACCTAAACTCGATCATTTTTCCATGTAGAGGAAAATAAAGCTTTTTTTACACTGAGTATCCTCCAAACCTAAACAATGCTTATTGAAATAGTGCTAAACTCTGCAACACTTTGAAAGTAAAAATTTCTGTTCCTAGTGAATCATTTCCCTTTTCACAGATGCCTCTTATTAAGCTTGAACAAGAAAACTACTGAACATCATGCTGACATCTATTTTAGCAGTTCAAGATTTGTACTAACAGCAAAACACAAATATTCCTTAAGCAGAACAGTGCTTTCTTTTCACATAGTCATAGAATCACGGAGGTTAGAAGGGTCTTGAAGAGATCATCGAGTCCAACCACCCTGCTAAAGCAGGTACCTTCCAGCAGGTCACACAGGTAGGTGTCCAGACAGGTCTTAAGTATCTCCATCAGAGGAGATTACACAGCCTCTCTGGGCAGCCTGTTCCAGTGCTCCGTCACCTTTACCGTAAAGAAGTTCTTCTACATGTTTGTATGGAACTTCCTATGTTCAAGTTTTAGGCCATTGTTCCTTGTCCTGTTACCAACAAGAAAAGCCTGGCCTTTTTGGTGAGAAAACACTCCAGAGTTTCCAATGGCCAGTTTTATGCCTCATCCGAAAGATGTCTTTATCAGAGGACTGTGCCCATACCCAGTGGTGACAGACTTCTCTGCTGTGACTCAGAGGGCAGCATGCCGCCCGCTGTGCGGTCATCAGTGCTTCCTGGAGAACCTGTAACCCAGGCGGGGTCCCCAGGTGGCCCGACCTTGACAGCTTGGGATGAGGTAATTTGGCTGCAAACTAAATAAGGAGAGAAAACAGTGAATCAAATTCAAAGGGATATAGCTGGGAGGCATCATTTGAATTTCAATAAGTTGAGGTTATTCTAATTTAAGACATGACTCTTACCCTGCCACACAAAAAAGACACATATACATTCACAAAATTCTTTGTTGATGTTATTATACAATTTTTATTAAATCTGTGATTTTTTCTGTATATATTTACTGGACCGCACAATACTGCATCTGGAAGAAATAAGGGGCTTAGTACTCAGCACCAAAAAGCAGCATGACACTAAGAATTGTGTCCTAGGATGTATTTTCCTTACCTTGTCACTCTAACCCTAACTTTTTTACTCACAGAAGTGATTCGTGACCATACAACCAATTAACATCTTAAAAAATGCAGATACATTGTTGGCTGGACCTGGTAACAAAGACTGTAGGCTACCAATTCATTCACTAGGGGTAGTCATCTTCACTTACTAGATCTAAGTTCAAAACAAGGCATAGGAAAAAAAAATCCATTAATAAGACACCGTTGATATTCAGGACCTTACATTACATCAGATGTTAAACAAAATAAACCAGGATAAATTGTATGTACAGAGCTATCAAGATCCTCACTCAACTCACTCCAGGTCAATATCACTAATAGCTTTGGGAAAAGCAGGTCTAGGACTCTGAAAAGTCTCAGGGCCAATAGATTGAAAGCTCAAGTAATAAAGTGCAAAGATTTGGAAAGTCTGGGAGTTTGGTGACAGGTCTCACCATTGGGATGATCTCTGAGTTTCCTCAAAGCATTTTTTAGGTAATGATTTGGTTATAATGCACAACACCCAGAGATCTACAAAACTGAAAAAATGCAGACAGAGAACTAACAGGAAATAAAGGCAGTACTTATGATGTGTGAAAGCTTACGTTTTCTATTCAACACCAAGTTAATGGCAACAAAATTAAATTACTAAGATCTATTCATTTCATACAAAAAGCATGAGAAAGAAGAATCAGTCAATCCCAACTCATGAAATTGCTGGACCAGCTCAGCTACTACTTACGCTTGAATTCCTAACCCCACCATCCCTGATGAAAGCTGCATTTCAAGGTTTTCTAGACAGATTTATGCTTAAGAGTACATAGTGACCCGCAGTTAATGACACAGAAACAAACAAACAGAAAAGATTGTATCTAATAATCATTCTGAAAGTTAAAGAGATTGATTAGCCTACTTCATGTTTTCTTCTTTTTCTTTAAAGTGAGCTTGCATCATCTTTTTTATCTAATCTCTTTTTTTTTGTAGAAAGTCAGCCTCCAAAATGCCTCTGCTTCCATTACAGAGAAACTGAGAATCAGCTGGAAAGGGACTTGACAATGTGGATACATCTTCCGATCAGGGGCCTGAAATGAAGGCCTAAGCAGTTCTTTACCTTCTACCATCTTGCTACGCAATACTTCAAAGAGAAAAAGCTTCACCCATCCCCTAAGCACTTACTATAAAATTCAAGGGATAAAGCAATAGTGATGGCCCTAAAAAAGAAACTGTCAAGAGCTGTTGAAAGTCTAGCACATACACCACATAAGGCTTCAAAACCACATATGATCTAAATCCACTTAATTACTTCCACAGCTATTCTTTGTACATGTCTGTTGCTGCAGGTTCTGGAGCCTCCCCCAGTATTAGTCCACCACTATCAACTACCCCAGGTTGTGTCAAGGAGCTTGTCCTGCACATGAGGGTGTCCAGCACACACAAAGAACTGCTAGCTTGTTCTGCTCTGGCACACACATATCTATCCAGGTAATCTTTTAAACCCATCCAAGTATCTGCAACAGCTCAATGAACAGCAGGTGAAGCAAATGACCAGTTATTCAGTGGCACTCATCAAGCCATTGGGAATGGAGACACCCATTGCCATCTTCACAAAGAGCCTACATCTGTGTGCTCCAGCTCAGATACATCTGGGCTTAGGCACAATTGTTACAGGGAGGGAACACTGATCCATTTGGCTAATGGTTTCTTCAGTCTCTCTGATTTTCTAGCTAATGTAGTTCTGGGTCTGCCGCATTTATGCTAGCAGGAGCACTATGAGTGCTAAGAGCTTCACTCTCCAATTTCTCTAGTCAGGACATGCAGCTGGAGACTTGTAGAGTCACAGAATAGAATCATACAATGTTCTGAGTTGGAAGAGACCTGCAAGGGTCATTGATTCCAACTCCTTGCTCCACAAATGACCACAAAAATTTCAGACTGTGTGTCTGATAGCATTATGCCTTTGTCCAAAGGACTCAGGAGATGGTGTTGAAGTCCCACAAAGCAGGAACATGTCTCACAGCACTGACAAGCATGGTGGAGGCAAGCTTAGTGCAGATCTGTTACTTACTATATATGTTGTGGAGTCTCTGTGGCCTCCACAAGAGCAAACCAGCATTACTGGGGCAGTATGAGCAGCAGACAGGAAAATACCAAGTACTCATGATTATAATGATTATGTAGATGGAAGCAGATCTCTATCAAACTACACAAAGAGCATATCTGTTGGCCAATGCCAAGATTAAAAAGAAAAATTTCTTACAGATCTAGAATAAGGTAATTTGCTGGCGTCATTGTATAGAACCCCAGCACATTAGTTTCATAGCCAAGAATTTAGCATTCAACTATCAGCATGGTGCTAGTAATGGCAGAGATTGCTGAGTGAAGTGCAGTACCTTCTGGGGTATGATGAAGCTGCCACTTTTGCAAAATCCTTTCCATTCAACTTCTCAGCTTTCACTCCTTTATTATCATTATTTCAGTGTAGCCACAGAGTTTTCCAGGGATAAGTGAAGTCCAAATTCTTAATATTAAAGAAACAAACAAAAGGAATGCAAACAGAAAGAGAGGGGGGGAAAAAGATCTGGAGGAAAACCAGATCTTTCAGCAGTACAACACAGTCAAAACAAAACACACCCACATTCCCCCCACTTTGTAGGTCACTTTTATGTAGAGCTGTGTCCAGCAGCTGGAAGCTGTCTCTCTGTTCACACTGTGCATGGGGATGTGCCAGAGATTCCCTCTTACTCCCCTGGGTGGGATGTAAAGAATTCCTCTGCACATAGCTGGCATTCCTATTGAACTGAGTCACTTCATAGCCCAGACAATAATGCCAAAGTCTTATCCAAACATTCGGAGATAGATATCCACTGTGATTTTTTTCTAATGATATAATAACAAGAATGCCCATTGGATATGAAGCTTCCTGGCCAATATCTGTGTTAAAAACCACATAGCCTATGCTCACCACCTGCAGTTAAGAGACATATTTGACCATCCCACTTTCTCAAGATTAATTATTCAAGCCTGAGGAAAAGGGGCCAAAATTACAGCGCATGTGTTACAATAAATGAGCTCCAGAAGATGCAGACATCATGTGTTCCTTCCCCCTGTGGCAATCAGAATAAGCACCAAACTGCTCTGTTGGTTTTTGTTCCTAACCATAAACCCTCACAACCCTTTACCAGTAGCTTTGGCAGAACATCTCATCTTTGCTATGTTTGTGCTGCAGTGGCAGGACTCAAACAGATTTATTTATTTTTTTACTGAGGCCATTAGTTGGAAATACAAGTATTAGTCAAAATTGAACTTGGGTCACAAGATGCTGGAGCTGTACTTTTACTTGGAAGACATTACTAGATAGATGGAAACAAATATCGTGATCACCGTAGGGTGAGACCTGATGGAATCCAATGTGAGGAAGAAGAGGAATGGAAAAAGAGGTGGCTCTGGCCTCATGCTTTGACTCTTTTTACTAAAGAACTAAATAAATAAATAAACAAATACAAATAAATAAGAATGTTGATGTGCAGATGTTTGTATGTGTGGTTCTGGAGCAAACTGCCAAATTAGGGTTTGCATTTTGCACTGCTTTCCCTCTGTCCTTCTGGGTTGAGGCTGCTGGTGTTGATGACTGTCAATTGGGCTTACAGATCTGTGTCTGACCAGGAGAGTACCAGAGCCCTGCGTACATTGGAGGCATGCAGGGTGTTAGCCCTGTTATGCAGTATGAAGTCATCAGCTATGAATTATACTTTATTACACAATAAAGACCTCATCAAGCTTCTCCCTGTACTTCTTACTCACTCAAAGATTCCTCCTTTCTATACAGAACTCCCCACAGAAAATAAGTTCTGAAGATGTATTAAATGTGTAGCAGCTTTTCAATACCAGGGTTTTGGATTCTGTCCCAGAATCTGACAAAGGAAATTTGGAATTATCCAATATGGCTTCCAAACTGTGCTGAGAAAGGCTATCTTGCCATTCAAGAGTAGATCTAAGTAAAATTGTAGTATTAATTTTTGCACAATGTAATATTTTTACAGCAGTTTACTGGTGCTGTAGCCCATGAGTGAGAGGGTCAGCTTCTCTACAGAGCAATGAATATCCTGATGATTAGGTCAAACCCATTAATTAGTCCTTAAATTCCTGGTCTCAAGTCTCAGGGCTGCTTTGCTGTTTCTCAGTCTCTCTGGCTTTATATACACTAAACAAATAAACAAGCAGAAAAACTGCCCCATTACCAAAAGGTCTACCTAGATACAGAGTACCTATGGGATCAGCTTTGGAGGTTGTGTTACTGTATAAATAGACATTTATGAGTACACACTTAGAACATCAGAATGTGCTAAGGGGATATCTGTGCATGATATGCACTAACTTTCACGGAACACCATTTGTGTTCAGCATGTTCCTAAGCTTTTAGCTTTGGCTTTTAGCCAAACGCAAACACAAGAATAATGAAGTCACTTACTGGAACTAGACTACTGATTCACTTTGGGGCAGTTTTACCACTCAGCCCAATGCTCAGGCAACAAATGAGTCCTTTTCCTGAGCTGGCAGCTGAGGAGGTGCCAGCTGTGGCCAGAGGCAGCCAGATCTGCAGGGCGAGGTGGGATGGGGAGCAGCAGGCTGCAGGGGTAGGTGAGGAGCTTACTGCTGAAGGACGGACCAGTAATTCATCTATCTGTCCAAACGCACATTAAAACACAGAGTATCAATTACAGAGCACAAACACACCAAAGTTCAGCCAATAATTTAAGTCCCGTTTCCTTGGTGAATACAAAACAATTTTTCAGATATGTTCTTCGAACAACCTAAACACATTCTTACTGCGAAAGACGCCTCTACACGCAGCGAGGATTACCCTTCCTTTGTACAGCAGCGCCTCATTTGTTTGTTTTGATTTTTTTTTCTTTTATTTTTAGAAAAACAAAAGCAAAACCAGAGTGCAGTCCTGTCAGAAATATAGGAAGTGGTGATACACAACATAATAAATCTGTGTCCTTCGCAGAAGCTTTAAGCAGCACACAGCTGCAGCTCTGTGGCTGCTGGTGAGCAGGGGACATCTTGTTCCATGAGCGAGAATTCAAAGAGCCATTATAAAAAACCTCTTTATCGTCACACGTCACAATATACAATACTAAAAAACATTTCTCTGCTTTTTGTTGTTTTCTTCCTTCTTCCTAACGAAGTTCCCGATAGCATTAAACCAGGCACATATTTGATGCAATAACTGAACTTCCATTAAGGAAGAATGAGGTATTGCTTGTGATATGGATCCAAAATTAGGCATCTGAGATGCTCAAAATGATCGTCTTTGCTCACTCTAATTACACCGTATGGATAGCAACTGTCCATCAATACACAATAAAAAATGCCAGCCTCATTTTTTTTTCTCAAACGCTGAAGAAATACGTAATCAGTTAAACAAGTTACTCTAGTGACCCCATTCCACAGGGAGAAGTGATTCATGCCTATAGCCCTCTTCTGCTTCCTTCAGTTTCACCTCTCTACCTCTACGTGTTCACATTAGATTTTGATGCACCAGCCAGTAGCCTTGTGACTAAAAATCATCTAGTCTTCCTATTTTTGTATGTTAAAAAAATTGTTCTTTCTAATAAACATATTGTAAAATCATGTCCCATGGTTTTGTTTATTTGCTTATTTGATTGATTGTTTGAAGCATTTTCCTTTCATTCCTATCTGAAAACAGAATACATCCTTGCTGTAAAAATCTGACAGCAACTCCAGACAAACGTTAAAGAGAGGCTGGCTTAGAAATGCTATTTTCTTTATAGACTTTGCAAGCTCAAAAACTGTGAGTGAACTGTGCCTGAGCTGAGAGCAGGTCAGGCAAGGTTCCTGGTACTTCACCCACAGCATGGTCATTCTGTTGGATATGCAGAGCCATGCCTCAGCAAGAGGCTTGGAGGTACCCTGGATTTCTTTGATCAGGCTCTGATGCATTCATTGAGTGCTGACAGGAGCTGTAATGCTGTGCATTGCTCCAGGCACTTCGCACTTCACCAGGACATGGCTGTGGTCCCATCTCCTGAAGAATCTCCTTTAATTGGGCCAGGTGGTGTTTCTTGGAAGTGAGCAAACCCTACATACATTCTCCTCAGCGAAAAGAAGGGGAAAACCTTTACAGCTGTGGTGATATACTTCAAACCTCAGCCATTTCTGCAGGCTATCATCACAGCCATTATGTGACTCAGTGCTCTACAGACACCAGGTTGCCCTGTAGACCAACCATAGGAGCATCTCTGATGCACCTCAGTGTAAGACACTGCTTAGGACCTCCTCCTTTACTGGTAATGAATATCTGGCCACTACATACAACACAGCAGAGAAAAATAGGTAAATAGTGCTTTGAAATGGAAATCTAGTTCTCATGTTCACTGAAATATTTCTCCAGTCCCCTGCATCCCTTTTCTAGAGGTGAATTTTTCTTGGAGCTCCTTTACATTAGAGACACTTTAGAGATAGATTTACCTGCACTTTGGTTTGCAACTCTGACATGCTTGCTTCTCCCCCTTTCTTGTGCATGTGTGTGTGCTTTTGTTACTTGTATTGTATAAGGTGTCTTGGGATATTCGCATCCTGTGCATTGTGTGGCATTGTGTTGAATAGGAGGTACAGAAATTAAAAGCAGGTCTCCTCCTACCCACATATGCCTTTTCTTTGCAGGTTTTCCTGGAAGTTTTGTGTGGGGAGGGAAGGGAAGAGGTAAAATATGACTTGGCTGAGACTGCCGGATGCTGAATCAGCTGCGATTGCCTCACGTTTTCCTTTCTTTTAAAATAAGGGGTGCAGTTTTTGAAAATGTCCATTTGATTTCTCTGTAGGCCCTACCCAGTCCATCACCTCTCAGCAAGGCACCTTTTTTAAATGGTGCATACGCTTCTCAGTCACATGGGCACCTTCTAAAAGCACCTTTAGAATCCCTTGCTCCTAGGCCTGGAGGGTATGTGTTCCAGTCTTTCAGCAACTTGGTACAGCTGCTGCAGGCTGGTACAGTGCTGGTATTCCTCCCCTAGATATCCTCTGCAATAAAAAGAGGAGGAGGTAGTCAAACCCATTAGCTCAATAAGAAGTTCACAATCCTCTAAGTTCCACATAAACAAACAACCTCTTAAAGTGTAACTGTGCCATGCTGCTCTGCTGTGGTTACGAAAGCTGATGTCACCAGTCACAACTCCCTGCTCCTCATGGTTGCACACAGCTGGCTCTGACAAGGCTGGCAATAACTGCATGATTATGCCAATGTCACTGCATGGAGGTGTACTGTGGGAACTGAAAACAGAGAGTGCAACATCACAATCCTATGAAACCCCAAAGAGAGTATTTTTGCTGGGAGAGGAGAGGAGAGGAGAGGAGAGGAGAGGAGAGGAGAGGAGAGGAGAGGAGAGGAGAGGAGAGGAGAGGAGAGGAGAGGAGAGGAGAGGAGAGGAGAGGAGAGGAGAGGAGAGGAGAGGAGAGGAGAGGAGAGGAGAGGAGAGGAGAGGAGAGGAGAGGAGAGGAGAGGAGAGGAGAGGAGAGGAGAGGAGAGGAGGAAAAAGAACAGTTCGATTTCTTTTCAGGACTGATAAAAAAGGGAGTTGTATTTGTATGAGTGGAACAGCTTACATTTGGATCAAATCTTGTTTTGTGCAAATTCCAACATCTAATAAAGATATTGCTGCTTTTGATCATTAAACACCTAATAGAGATATTGCTGCTTTTGATCATTAGGAGCTAATAGCAGATCTCTGGAGAAACAGCACGTGTCTTAGCACTGATTAGCGAGTATTTTGATTCCACAACACCCCTATCTTTAAAAGTGAGGAGCCTTTAAGTCAAGGGAGATGCAACCCTGTTGCACTCAGCCCCACGGTGCTCATCTGTTCCAAGCTCTCTTCCCTGCAGTGAACCACCCCACTCAGCTCTGTTGAGGTGATCCCCCACTGGAACATAGGCAGAAGAACAAAGGAAATGACTTGCCAATGAGGGCTGTGCACCATGAAGGTGTGTGAGGAACTGCTATCTGCCAGGCAAAGTGAAGACAGTAATTGCTAGTTGACATCTTCCTTCCTTCTACTTTGCAGAGATGTGAACATATCCACTTCATACAGTCAGCATTTGAAGCTGCAATAGCTGGTTTTACATGCTCTCCTAAAGGTTATTAATTCTTCCTACACCATTCCCAGTAATCTAGAGTACCTTATAATATAACTTCCTCATTAACATCAAGAGCTGTGATTATGTGGTCGTGTTACCAAGGGCTTCAAAGCCACCAAGCCTAAATATAATCTTACAGTACCTTGTTACAATACAAAGCACATCCTCTAATACATTTTTTTTTTGTTGTTTGCATAAAATGCAGCACAATAATGGTTTGCGTGACCTCTGCCCCCAGTATGGTTCATTGGGACATTGTTTGGGAGCACACGGTCTACATTTCACAGGGCACAGGTGCTCGGGTGCATACAGGCCCCAGGCCCAGCCCCGCAGCCCGGCGCACCGCCGCTCCCCCAGCAGCTGCACTCAGGGGACCGCTTTTGTGGCCCACCAGGAATTTCCTGTGATAGAATATCAGAAGCCTACTGGTGACTGCTAGGAGGTGACTTCACAGGGCAAAAGTTCTCCCTCCACAATAAACATTCTCCGTGTTGCCGTGTGGATTTCCTACACTGGGCTGACAGCAGTGAGGGACTTGTCATCTTGGCAGAGAACAGATCAGGGAAGGCATCGCAGTGGCTGCTTGTAAGGCTTTGTCACCAGAGGGGTGAAGTTGACCCTCCACCACCATTCTGGGAACACATCCCAAGAAGAGGAAGAATTTGAAGTATTTATACTGATTTAAAAAAGAATGGACAGTAAAAATTACACTAATCCACAGTCAAACATAAAGCATATACTCAGCACTACAAAACCTGGCAATACAGTATGGACACTAGTAAATTTATTATATCTACATACAGTATAGACAGAATATCTATATAGTCTTGAAATTATAGAATTAAAGAATCATAAGGTTGGAAAAGACTTCCAGGATAGACCAGTCCAACCATCAACCCATCCGTGCCCATTAACCATGTCCCTCAGTGCCACATCTATATGTTTCTTGAACACTCACAGTGATGGTGACTCCACATAGTACAGATTGACAAAGAACTAACCCAGCAATTAGGAATCTCTCCATACATGGTTTTCCATGTGAAAAATACATAGGGTTGATCAGCTACTGGCGGTAGCCCTGGGACTGTCACAGCTCACTTGGCCAAAGGAAGGCAGGGGACTGTCTGAGGGCACCTGATTTGTTTGGCCAGCTGAAGTAACGTGCAGCTCAGGCAGCCTGCAGCGAGGTTTGCCGACTGAAATAGCTTTGGGGAAACAATACATTAATTTCCTGTGGAAAATACATCTATTAAAATTGGACAGTAGCCTTGGTTGAGTCCCAGCACAGTAAAACTGCACTCTGTAGAGCTTGAAAGTAAACAAAGCTCCATGCTGGTTTCGAAGTCATGAAATGATGAAAAGTACTCATAATCCTCAGAATCGGGGCCATGGCAGGGTCCTCCTTGGTACAGGCTATGAGGAAGAGGGCGTCCTTTAGCTGTCTCAACTCAGCATACCTCAGCATTCATACATACCTTCACCACGGACTTTCCTGATCACAGAGAAAAGTTTGACGCAAAGCAGTGTGTGTTTATTTTGCTGTTGACATCTCATACCAGATAATGGTCGCGACCACAGATAGGTCTTAATTACAACTTATCTGGAAGACGAGGAGGTAAAAAGGTGGTGAGAAACCTGTAGGAAACTTAGCAGCACTAGCGATGTTTAATGCCACCCAATTGTTTGCTGTTCCTGACACTTCTCCTATAACCACCGCCATTTGCACCATCACACCAAGCACTGCCTGTTCTCATCAGAGCAATCTGTGCCCATTTGTGTGGGTGTGAGGATGGAGTCAGCACTTCAGCTCAGGTGAGCACAGCTCTACGTGGAACAAATCCCCACTCTTAAGAGTTGCTTCTCTTTATATTCTTAAATAAACTTCTCCCCCAGCCACGTACAGCCTTCCAAATAGCTTGCTTTTTATGAGAACACTAAACAACCCCTCCCAGGAGCTCAATTCCAAGAAATAGCATCTACCTTATGCCACAGCCTGTTCTTGATGGATTGAGAAGAGACCACATTGTTTGGCTTCAACGTTCTAACTGAACTATTAGTGGGAAATAGATGTTCATGCTGAAGGAAGACTAAATCCATCTGTTGAATGTTTTTCTTTCCTTTGTGATCAAGCTGATATTTTTAGTCTCAGTGACTGAACTTCAAATCAGTCACTATGTACCCAGGAGGAAGGAACCAGTTTGGTTAGCTTTTTTCTATTTCACAGCAAGCAGAACACTGTATTCCACTTCTGTGGACCGTGACATCCCATGGCATATTAAAAGCCTTATTCAAACTGCAAGACAGCCATATTTTACACTCAGTAGGAGACTGTAGGAAGAAGTATGAGGCCAGGGTTATTCTGACTCCAGACAGCTTGTCAGCCTGAGTACTAGGAACAAAGCTTAGGACATTCTCTGCCTGTTCATATGATCCTGAAACAAACAAGTGGAAGATTGTCTCAGCAGGAATTTTCTTTATATCATCAGAGACTCTGCATATACGCAGGTTTTATTTCAGAATGGCTGAACCCGCACTTGTGCTTTTGTTCTACGTCTCCATCCATTGTGCAATATCACAAAATCTGTGAAGAAACTGAGGGCAGATCTGAAGGGTTTTATTTTCTTGATTAGAGCAATTAAACACTAAGTTTTCAGGCAAGTTCACAGGCCATGTTCACTGATATCTGGGAAGTCTTCTTTGAACAACATTGCAAGTAATTATACCTTAAATCTGTACCAAATTCATTCAGTAGGAGAAGGGCTTGAGAATTCATTCATTAGCCTGCTCAAATTTTATTCCAGTTGATCTCTTCAAAGAGATGATGACTTCACTGATTGATAGAAACTGCAAGAATCTCTTCCAAATGCCTTCTGAAACAATACGTTGCATTTATTGAACTCAAACACGTGGATCTCCTGCATCATTCATCATGTAAAGGCAGAGTACATTATATATCCTGCGTCTATCCAGTTCACTGTGCTGGAGACAGGGCTTGTGCATTTTCACATGACAAGAACCCTTCCTCTTCTTTTCTTCCACATCTTTTCTTCCACAGTCACTTGAGACAAATAGAAGTTGAAAAGTCTCTTCAAGTGTCTCCTTACTTCACACACATAAGGCTGGACTAAAGCTGGGCAGAAACTGATCTGAGTATTCCCAGATGATATTGCTCATGATTGTGTTGTATCAACTAGAGCTATCAACCACAGTAAATAAAATTATCCAACCTTAGTTATGCACTTGAATTTCACACTTAAGATGCACACAGTCCAAATTGCCTCCTAGGCAATTCACTTCACCTTGTTCCAGAATGCTATGATACAGCTTCTTGTCTGATGAAGCTCATTGCAATCTGCAGGGCACAAGCTGACAGACTTTGCAGTGATGTTTGCTTCTGAATATGGAAAGTACTTTAAGGAGTCTGTTTTTCATGCCATGCAGGAGGAGAAACTCATAGATACATTTCATTGTACTGAGGAGCAGAGGGAAGACAACGGTGACTGCTGTCAGATCTGTGCTGCATCATTTCCTCAGGGCCATAGCTGGAGGAGTTGAGGACAGCCAGTGCCAAAGCTCTTGCTATACTCTACAGAAAACATGAAGCTGGCATTATATTTCGCATCTAACAAGTTATCAGATTGTAGTGGTGTTATGGGAAGGCAATTGAGTGTAGGGAAACACTGGCTTTCCAAAACCCAGAAGACAAAATGTTGTCTTCAGCAGAGCTAAGAACAAAACAGTTCCCCACAGACATACAAGGGCTGCTCAGAAAGTAATGCGTTCTATTTTATTATGTGAGCCCACAGTGCCAGAGGTGAATGTTTGTGGTAGGGCAGTAGAGGCTGAACCTTCCCATCAGTATCCTATTATGTTCTGTTGCTGTGTGACAGATGGCAGCAGAGAGGCAGTCTGACAGAATGGTGTCTAACATGGAACTGTGTGAAGCAAAGGTGTGGAACTGAGCTCCCCTGTGCTGAAAAAAATTACACCCAGTGACATTCATTGGTGCTTGCTGAACATTTATGGAGACCAAACAGAGGATGAGAACACAGTGAGGCAGTGGGCGGTGCATTTCAGCAGTGACAACAGTGATGTGAAAGACAAGCCACATTCCAGGTGGCCACGCACAGCTGTCACATCATGAAATGAAGAGCGTCTCAATCAGCACATCTGTGTGAATCAGCTAATGGGGTGACTGTGTTGAAAACAGGGTTTTTTTAGCTGAGAACTTGCACTGTCATTTAGTGCTATTGTGATCTTTGTTTTAGTTTCAGAGGTAATAAATAGGAAGCATTACTTTCAGAGCAACTTGTATACTTATTCTGAAATACTGAACTAAAAGATTTCCCAGGCTTGAGGAAATCTCAAAATATGACTTCACAATCCATTCACTTCTTTCCCAAACATGATGTGAAGAAGAAATAGATGACTCACTGATGGTAAAGGGAAGATAGATTGCTCTCCGTCCCAGCCTAACACTGTCAACTGCCACCGAGAAGGAAATACATCTATATTCCAGAAATACAGAGATGCTGAGGAGCATGGAATCAGCCACTTTGTGCTTGGGTCCACAGGGTGAAAAGCAGAATAGACACCTTTTTCCCTATCAGTATATACTTACAAGGCTTCTTGCCACATTACAGTCATGGGGCACACCTCACAAAATTGCTTTCCCGTAGTACTTCTGTAAACAATTCTGTAAACAAACTTCTGTAAACAAACATGAAAACGCCGTTCATTTGTATTGCATCTGATTCCCCAAGGCTTCTCGTTCCAGCGCTTGACTGCTTTCCTGCAGCACTAAATCTCTGCGTACCTTTGGTTCCTTAATTTGTAAGCAGAGCCCCAAGGGGATGAATTGACACCTGATGAACAGCAACTGTAGAGGCATCTCAGTAGGACTGTGTGCAGATGGGTGTAGGGTAATGTAATTCTAAATAGGTTAAGAAGTGGCCTGAACATCTCCTGCTTAATGTATACTTTGTATCACCATTTATTTATGGTAAGAGAAAGAAAAGGTAAATGTATAAGGAGCCCTCACATATTGTCTTGTCAGGTCTTCTTTTCGTGACAAACTTAGAAAGATCTCCACGGCTTCATTATTTCGTTGTAAGGAGAGCATTCATCTGTCCAATTCTGACTTAGAGATATCCTCAAAGACTGCGTTTTTTAACACCAGGAAATGTGAAGGTAATAGAGCAGCAGCTTTCCCATTTACGAACCATTATCTTACAAAACCCTCCTTTCCGCCCCAGCCCCGAGTTGTTGCCTCATTAATCTCCATGCACGACTTGAAGCGTTAAAAGCTTTTTATGATCGATTTATTACCAAGAGACGTCCCGGGGCACTACCGACGGCTGTGAGCAGCACCGAGCCCTTCGGGGAGCCCCTGGGGGCACCTCCCACTCCCCCTGTGCTGAGCGAGGCGGCGGCCAAGGGCAGCTATGGGTCGGAGCGCGGCCCCACACCTCCCCCCAGCGGCCCGGCCACAGCTGCGCCTCTGGGAGCTTCGGAACTGGGAAAGAACCACGCGATGTACTCAACGAAAATGTTTCTCGTTAA
This sequence comes from Excalfactoria chinensis, assembly GCF_039878825.1. Taxonomy (NCBI): domain Eukaryota; kingdom Metazoa; phylum Chordata; class Aves; order Galliformes; family Phasianidae; genus Excalfactoria; species Excalfactoria chinensis. The sequence continues at coordinate 37,256,481 of NC_092826.1, forward strand.
CTTCTGATGGAACGATTTGTGGATTTGATTTCACTGCTTCCCTTTCCAGCTAGGCTGTTTGTGTGCATCCTTTACAGAGCTGCAGCAGGAGGAGATACGTGGCAACTTGGCAGCCGTACCCCTGGGAATGCATCCACTGGTGCCTGCAAGAGCATCCTAGCTTGTCTTCCCCAGGCATGCCAGCTTCCTCTCCTATCTGGCTGCTTGGCTGGGGAAACGTCCTCTCTCTGACATCTACAGTATCACAGAATCGCAGGGGTTAGAAGGGTCTTCTGGAGAGCATCTTTGTTTAACCTCCTGCTAAAGCAAGTTCCCTACAGCAGGTTGCACAGAAATACGTCCAGGTGAGTTTTGAGTATCTCTATAGAAGGAGACTCAACAGCCTCCCTGGGCAGCCTGTTCCAGTTCTCAGTTACCCTTCACTACTGAACTGACAGATTTTCAGGCAGAACAGTCGGATGAGGATTTCTATGCCAAACATACACAAGACCTGTCTGCTGCTGCTTCTCACCAGGAGAAGGCCATTCCTTTGGCTTGCAACCCTGCAAGCAGCAGGTTTGTTTAACCCAGTGATCTGGGTACACCGAAGCTGCTCCCCTCTCAGGTTATAACAGCAGGGAGGATGATGTGGTACCATGTACTGAGGTCATGGGTTCTCCATTCACTTCTGCATATGCACCTGCATCCCCACTGCTGGAGCTCCATGCTCGGTGGTACTTTAGGAATGTATGGATCTGGCTCTTCGCTCGGTCCCCTGCTCTGTGGGTAGTACTGTGAGGGTACAGGGACCTGTACCTACCCATAGAGAAGCAACTGTAGGAGGTGCTCTCCTTTTCTTCCCTATAATCACAAACCTTTACTCTGACAGTGGAAAACTTTACTTTTCTCCCCAATACTGCTTTGAACAAAGACAGGAATCCTTCCCTAGCAATCTGAAATAATGAAAACAATTGGCTCAGTATGGCCTATTAATGGAACTCCCATTACCATCAAAAAGTAGGGAAAAAAGAAATAAAAAAAGAAAAAAGAAAGAAAATAAGAGGAAAAAAGAAGAAAAATTAGAGGATTAACCAAGTACTGCATTTCTTCTAAATACAAAGATTACATGCAAGGCACTCGGGATAACACATATTTAGATTTCAAAACTGAGAATTACTTATAACTAATCGAAGTTACATTTTACCTGTTCTATGAGTACTGGCTCTGAACAGATCATTTGATCTTCGGTGTGAATGATATTATTATAAGTTTAGGGCTTATTTTCAAGAATTTTAAAAATAGTTATTCAAATTAATTACAGAATCACAAAATTACCGAGGTTGGAAAAGACCTACAAGATCATCCAGTCCAACCATCCACCCATCACTAATAGTTCTCCCTAAACCATGTCCTTCAACACAAACTCCAAACGTTCCTTGAAGACCCCCAGGGTTGGTGACTTCACCACCTCCCTGGGCAGTCCATTCCACCACCTGACCATTCTTTCAGAGAAGTAGTATTTCCTAACGTTCAGCCTGAACCTCCCCTGGCACAGCTTGAAGCCATTCCCTCCAGTCCTATCACCAGTTACAAGAGAGAATAGGCTGACCCCCAGCTTACTACAACCTCCCTTCAGGTAGAGAGCAATGAGGTCCTCCCTGAGCCTCCTGAACATTCCCAGCTCCTTCAGCCACTCCTCACAAGGCCTGTGCTCCAGACTCACTCCTCACCAGCTTTGTTGCCCTTCTTTGAACATGCTTCAGGGCCTCGATGTCTTTCTTGCAGTGAGGAGCCCAAAACTGGACACAGTACTCGAGATCTGGCCCCACCAGTGCTGAGTTCAGGGGGACAATCACTTCCCTGTTCCTGCTGCCAACACTGTTTCTGATACAAGCTAGGATGCCCTTGGCCTTCTTGGCCACCTGGGCACACTACTGGCTCATGTTCAGCTGAGCATCAATCAATACCTCCAGGTCCATTTCCTCTACACAGTCTTCCAGCCACTGTGATGCAATGACACAAATGAGTTACCTTTTAGCCCTCTTTCTCTGTGAGCTCCTTTTGAAGAGAAACCAAGTACAGATGCATACAGCAGTGAAAACAAAAAGCAGGTTTTCATTCAGGCACACATTGCTGGGTGACAGTGCCGAGACATTTGGACAAACTGCACCAGCAGTGCCCTGACACAAAGAACACGAACATCAAATCTGCACTAACAAACACCTACGACACTGTTCCTTTCTCTCTAAACAACCATAGGTGCCACTTGGACTGTTTGGAGGTAAGCATTTCTCAGTGACTTGACTCTGCTGCCTTTGGCAAAGGTTTTTGCTTGGGGAATTTGTTAACACATCCTAACAGAGGATGTGGATTTCAAAATGCAGAACCTTTTTTTTTTTGCCTTGAGCTAATTAGAAACACACTACAGGTACAGAACCTGAGCTGCCTGTAATGTTCTGAGTCAGAGGTAGGAGATTATCTGAAGGAAAAGAAGCCTGCTTTTTCCTTTCAGCAACACAGGGCTTGTGCAAGTTCCTAGTCATTTCATTCAGGAAGAATCAAAGTTTCCTTTCAGCCACAGAAAAACATTGAGATCTGATTATGCATAGACAAATACAGTGCTAGGAGCAATGGCTAATGATTTCAATGGGGAGAGAAAAAATACAGGAGGACTGAATCATCAGTCATCTCAGTTTGCTTAGAGCAGCTGGAAGGAGCAGCTCCAATGAGAGTGCGTGCAAAACCTGCATGGCTACAATATTTGAACAAGACTTCAAGGCTTCTTAATTCGACCTTTAGAAGAGCTATTCACTTCGGAGTCTAAATTTTCCAGATTAAGAGGTGACCGATGAGTGACCAAACCAAGAGCGGGCGAATTCCCTTAGGAATAAATGCATCTGGTCACTAGGTGTCAGCATTGTCTGTACCAGGAGGACAGTAGACCTGCCTAGCCCGGTGAGTAGATGCAGTTCTGAGCAAAACAGATCATCAGAACAGTCATAATTTGGGCAAAGGATGCTGTTTGCATGGGATGGTTATGCAACAAGAAAAGCAGTGTTCTGTTGAATATTATAGGTGAGTGTCGAATGTTACTTTCACACTGGGAAGGCAGGACTGAAGGTTGAGCGTAGGTACAGCAGAGGAGCTATACTTTCAAACAATGAATAAAAACCAGCTCTGGTATAAGATATGAATCAGTAACTGTTCTGCAAGCCTTACAATATTTACTGTTTATCCTAAAGAACAAGTTCCTGGAACAATGCCACCACACGAAAATGCTGGCACCCGCTTCTTAGATTTGTTTCTAGCCCTGTTGGATACAGGAACAATGCTTGGAAACAAGATTCCTGCAGGGCTAAAAGCACTAAGGACAACAAAGAAAACCTAAAACGTATTCTTTCAATGATTTCTTGAACATTTATGGTCCACAACAGCACAGTCAGCAAAAAAAATAATAGAGAGCAATTATGTATGTGGCAGTTTGAATGGTGCTTGCAGAACACTCGGAAGTTTTCTACTTTTGGAATCTCCTCAGATGGAGAATTTCATACTTTGTTTCTCATGTTCTCAAGTCTGTGAAAATTATACTTTACTTCAGTACAGAGTATGGTGCCAGAGCTGCCTGACAGTGCCCACAGTGGTTTGGTAGCATTCCTGGTTCTGTACACAGCTTCTTAATATGCTGCAAGCTAAGCCAGCCAGCTTTGTTGAGAGCAACAGTTTGAAGTGGGAAAACATGCGCTTTCACAAGATGCATCAAAAATGTCTTGACAGCTCTCTTCCCTCTGTTTTCTTCTTGGGTTCTCTTAATGGACAGATTATGTTTCCTACAGTTAGTAGACAACACATCTCTGTGCTTTGGTTCCTTCAGATGCGTACAAAGGAGTGCAGAATAACTGACATGGGCAGAAACGTGCTACATGTTCACATCCTCATTACAGTAATTTATTTCTCAATAGTAAACACTTGGCTGGAGCTTTCCAACAACAACAAAAAGGCAACAGAAACCAACAGCAAAGACGCAATAAACATTCCTCAAGTCCTAGAAGTCAGGGCAGCAGCAATGTCATGTAAGCCAAGGCTAACATAAAACCAGTGGAATAATATTTTGGCTGGAGCAGTTTCAAGTCTAGTACATGGCCCATACCCAGGCTGCTTGCTGTGGTGATAAGTACTATTTACTTAGGAAAGAAAAGACTGTCTACGCACTGAAAAACAAATTTGTCTGTGGGGTGTCGGGGATCCAGGAATCATCGACATTAGGAGGAATGGCAAGTCAAAATCTGTAAAGGAGCAGTCCCATATAGGTCTTCTACATTATCAGATCATCAGAACTCATCCCCACAGTCACAGGGTGACCCTGAGAGACACACTGACTGCATATCTCAGAGAGCAGTGAGACAACACCTACGTTTAAGTATCTGTCACCTGCTCCCATGGCTGCATGCACCATTTGCTGAAGTTCATACTTCAGAAGGGCGCCAACCTGCTCTCCCATTAGTTTCTGAGTTGCGTGTTCAGGCAGCTCTCATTTCCATGCTTTGCATACAGAAGAAATGCATACTTTAGAGTCAGCACAAACAACATCAGCTGATTGCACCAAGGAGGTCAAGAAGATAAGCAGGTTCTGAATGGCAGTACCAGTGCAGAGCTGGGAAATGGAAGTCATCCACCTGGAAAGAGTCCCTGATCTCTGCCTCAGAAAAGCTTCTGTCTCCAATAGCTGCAAGGTAATGCTCATCATATAATTGCCAGAGCTTCATCTCTTGTGGCATTATGACCTCTGGCTTGCTTTTCATTGCACCAGCGTGCTTATTCTTAAGGACTTGGTGCATCAAGCTTCAGAAGTTCCTAATGCTGATCTAGGTGACATGTGGTTCCTTCAGAACATCCCATCTCATGCTTGCAAGTCACTGAAGACACAGAGATTGGGATTCAGCTCTAGATGCTTTATAGCACAAATGCACTGTATGTCAAAACTGCTGATAGGGATAGTGGAGCCTGGAGAGCACTTCAGCTGCTCAGGTGCCTACTCCAGGCTAAATGCAGTGAGTGATCAGGCTCCGCCAACTGACAATCAGATTCTGAGGACTACAAAGTTAGCTGGAACAGTTGTCTGCTTGTGAACAATGCAAGGGAGATAACGTGCTAGTGTTCGATAAACTGATGCAAACTTGCCTATGCTTATAGATTAGTGATCACAGTCAGGGTGATCTCACTGGGAGACTGCTATGTATCTTACAGAGGCTGGGTTTCCAAAAGTGCAAGCACAGACTGGTTTGGGCACAGTACACAGAGGTCTCTGTTGAGACGTGGATCTAGTGTGTATAATTCTGAACTAAGCGCACAGAACTCCTTCCACGAGTGCTCTCCACACTGGTCAGCACGAGTCTTGGAATCTATGAGGTTAACAAGTAAACAACTCTGCTGTTGACATTTTTAACAACAAAAGCAACACCAGTTCAGGAAACTCAAGCCACGAGAAACCCCCTCGTATAAACAGATGCAGGAATGATCAACACTTTTCCTGCTCCAGAGGCACATTAAACAAGCAGATTTTCAAACTCGGAGTGGGCCAGACAGGATGACACTGTGAGAATGATTGAGCCCTGCAGTTCCCACAACTACAACAGGAGAAGTGAGAAGAGACCGCTGAAAGACACAGATGCAACAGAGGAGACAGAATAGATCTGAGGAGAGCTTGCTCCCATCAAGGAACTGACAGCTTGCTAGACAACGCCACACATTTCTGCTACAAAAGGCAACGATGGCCGCATGGACTAAGATGAAGGAGCTCAACGTTCACGGTTTTCCTCTGACGGGAAAGGATTCTGCCACACCAAGACTTCCAAGTTTAATACTTTGAACAACAAATAGTGCAACTATTTCAGATTAACGTAGGCAAATCTCACAGAACATCTGAGTGCTCAGCAGCGCAAAATTAGCTCTGGAGCAGCCTTTTAATTAAGTAGCGAAATAAAGCCCAATAAAACAGCAGTGGGAAGCTATCTTCGTAATTGATCAGCATTATATGACTTCCTGGAACACTGACATCAATTATGCCCGTATGTCAAAACAATGTTGGCATTCTGCCAGTGAAGATTCAGGCCAGGGCCCATAATGAATAACGCCTTTGTGTCTTCGGAAATCAGTGAATGGTTTGGTCAGCTTTTGACTGTTAAACACTAATAATTTAATAGGTCGTGTAATTAATGAATGACAAGTCAGAAGAAAAGACATTCATTTTAACTAGCTTCACTTCAAGCCTGCAGCCACTGGCAGGTACAATAGACACAGACCTAATAGTTATGGAGCTAGATAGTTGTTTGGAGGCCTTTTCCATTCCAGTCTCACATACATAATCCATGTTATCAAGGAACCATTCAAGCCTGAAGTTGATAAGATATGAACACCACTTCTGGTATTATATGGCACTAACATGCTTCTTCTCAACTAACTGGTAACACATCTCAGTTACAGCAGATTCCGGGCTTCTTGCAGTGCAATTAATTGTTACATATGAAAAACAAAACCCTATCCAAACAGGATATCGAAACCGTTTATCTTACCAACATGAAAACATGGCTCGGATTCCTAGGCAGAGGCTGCCCGTAGATGCCAGTGCTGGTTTGCAGTCCTGCATTGAAGGGGCTGACCATTGAATAAATGACAGCCCACTGGGAGGCTGTTTATTACAGATTCATTGGAAACCTTGTCAATAACATGCGTTTTTGATAATTCCGTATCCAGTTGCCAGGAGACTTGTGTTCCTGATGAGATAAAATGAACAGGAAATTCTCTATAGCTTTGTCACTTTTTTTTCACTAGTAAATAAAATCAGAACAAGTGTTATAAAATGCTAGCTACTATAAACAGAAAAGAAAAAAAAGATGAGCGTTGCATATTTTAAATAAGCAGCATGCAGCCCCCTTTGCCCTCTCCAATTATATGATGATAAAAGATCACCTTTATAAAGTAGAATGACCGGATTTTGTGGAACGTGGCTGTTTTGGCTCCAAAGTATTTGTAGCATTATAGTATCAGAGCCAGGATACAGCTGCCTTGTGACTAAGATGTCGTTCACTTGAATAAGTGCTATCCAATCACCCGACGTCACCAGACATCTGTTTCCTGTTTTCATTCTTTCTTTCACTGTTATCATTTTATCCAAGCTACCCTTTCACCTGAAAACCACTTAGAAACCTATAGCAAGCAGTGCGTACACATAAGTGTAGGTATCAAAGAAATTGATTGAGGAAAAAAAATGTCTGAGAGCAATTTGTTCATTATAATACAAAGAGCAGGAGTAGAAACAAGTTGCCTTCCCCCTCTCCTCCTCCCAGAAATACACAATGATACATAAACACTTTTGTCTTCTGGTCTTCACTAACATGACTAACTTCCTCCTTTGCTTCCAGTTAAGTAGCTTTCCTGTTGAGTACCACCACCACCTCCACATAACACAATTGTGAATTGATTCATAAAAACAGAAACATTATGGCACAAATAAGGGAAGGCAATAAATACTCTTCCCCCTCCAACTCCTTCCCAAATGGAGGTGGCAGCATTGTAACAACAGCAAGGAAAAAAAGAAAAAAAAAAAAAAAGTAAAAATAAGTATTGCTTGTCATTTAAGTTTCCAAACCTACAATCATCAGGATGCAGAACAGGATACATCTAAAGCGAGAAAGTTATTTACTTCACATTCAAGTTAACACTCACTATACTTTTTTTTTGGCACCTGCCATGTGCCAGAAATGCGTTGTGCGCCTTATAAAATACTGATGTTAACACCAGCGAGAGCAAATTCCTGTTATTCACAATCCAGTTTCATATAGGTGTTGTTTTGCTACGCTTCACCTATACTTAAGCTATAAATCAGGAGAACGCCCATTATTAATAGCTTCTCACACACATTAACAGACAATAGAAACCAAAGTGTAAATTGACACACAAAAAAAAACAACCAAACAGTTACTTTCCATTGCTAATCTCTGCATTCTGTGCTATAGTTATTCGGCACGAGAACATTTCACTTTGTCTTGCAATTACAGATGTTCATACAGATTGCCAACACCACTTGCTGAGTGAAGCAGAAATCTGAGTGGTTGACAAACACCAGCCAAAAGAAAAAGCAAATGCTTTTCTTATTGAAGCACAAAAGTGAGCTGCAGGTGTTACAAATTAGAAGCAGATTCTGGCACCTAGAAGGCTTTCCCTGGGTGATGGGGTGGTTTGTCTGCTACAGGAAACTATAAGCAGCATTTCCAAAGGCACATAAAAAAATTGGAAAGCAAGTGTTATTCTTATGTTCTGGTCTTCCGGACTGCTTCCTGCATCTTGATATCCAAATTATCCCTATTTTAATGCCAAACTCAGCTTCCATTAAAAGTCCAAGTTGTTATGAAACACCTCACTAACTTGTGAAGAGCCAGATCGGTTACTGTCAGATTAACTTGAGATTCACCTTTCAATTTACTGCATGGTTTGTCATCCCAAAATGCCCAATCCAAAGCATCCAGATAAAACCTAGGCTAGTAATACTTCAGTATTATTGATAAAACAAGCAGTTGTTGGAAAATCTTTACCTGTTTTGTAACACGTTTATCTTGTTATATACTGTGTTCCATAAAAATAATTGGCAATTTTTTTTACAACGCCTACATTAATCTCCTACCACACACAGACTGTGACCAAGTTGAGAACTGAATCCTTACTGTATGTTTTGTCCATCACATACTTCCTTTATACGTCCTTCACAATCTGACATCACTGGATGCACTACTAATATCCAGCGTCACTGAATTCTGTGCACGTTCAGCAATGACATTTTATCCGCATCAGGACAAGTTTTAAGTTCCATTTGAAGAAAAACAGTTGTTACAACAGTTATCTTTTGTTTCTGAGATTCAGATGAAGTTCTTCCAAACTACACACTATGGCTTCCTCAGTTCCATCAGAAGTAATGACTACAAGACCAAAAAAAGAAAGAAAGTTGAGATTTTTTTGGCAGTGGCAAAATCAAAAACATTGCTAGAAACTCCAAGAGGTTGATTCATTCTTCTGTACTTTGATAGTTTCCACTGTTATTTTATTTTCCCCATCCAAGAAAAACGGATGGTTTGTGCTTTGGAAGTGTTCAAGGCAACATTTTCTACAACATCAATTGGAATGCTGTATAACAAGTTTAAAACTAGTACTTGCTTTTGGATTGAAGGGAAAGGATATAAACTAATTATTAAGTCAAGCTACTCTTCGGAAACATCCACTGAAACATACAACACCAAACTATGTCTTCTGAATAAAATAATAGGCAAATAACAGCAAGAGAAAGTGCCCAAATACACGCTTTATTTCAGACTCCACACTGCTTCCAAATGTTAAGCATTTTCATATGCAGTATTATGACAATCAAAAACAGCAAAAGCTACACCAGTAGATTACATAAACAAAAACTACTGTTTTGTCTGCTGTAAAAGGAGTCTTACAGAAAAAAAACAAACACCACTTTGTATCCATTATTTCATATCCAGATGTTTCCTGTGCACCTGCAGTCGTCTCCAGTCCTGAATTCACGAGCTATAGTATTTTAGCAGCCTCTCATCAGTTGGCTTCAGAATTTTCTTGTCTGCCATGTTTACGATCCATCCTGGAGCAAGACCAAAAAATATCTGCCTAGGGTCTTTGCGCGTACTTAACATTTTGAAGAGCTCATCCTTAGTTATGTCTGGTAGGGTATAACCATATTTCTTGGCAAGTTCAAGTCTGGCTTCCGCAACCTTCGATGGATCTGCCAGGTACCCACGATTACTGGCATCTGTGTAGTAACGCACAAGGTCCTCAGGGGGAAGCATTCGCTTTGGAATAGGTTGGCCACGCAGAAAAAACGGGACTGGCTTAATTAAAATATCTGCATGCAAAGAAAAGGGATTAGATACGATCCTTTATAATCAATACCTAGAGGCAATAAATTACAGTCACTTAGTATTTTGTGCTAACTAACTTATTAAGCTAACTTAAGCTAAACCAAGCAAAAAACAAATCAAGTTTCTCCTACCCAAACAAAGAACTGTGTCATTATAAATATCAGTTAAAGCAGTCTAGATGAATTGTTTCTAATGCATTTAGAATGCCTTCATTGGAAAGATAACACTGAAGAAGATGGCATCTTCTGGCTTAAAGTACTGGCTGAAATGTTAAAAATCCCTATTTACACAGTCAACAAGTGATACCTTCAGTGTTTCTTTAAGTATTTTAAACAAAGAATCAATAGAAAGTTTATTTAAATTGGACATAAGGAAGAAATTCTTTACTCAAAGGCACTGTAACAGGTTGCCCAGAGAAGCTGTGCATGTACCATTCACTGGCCCCATTCAAAGCCATGCTGAATGGGGCCCTGGGCAGCCTGAGTGGGTGGCAACTCTGCCCATAGTGGGGCACAGAGAGATTGAACTAGACAATCTTCAAGGTCCCTTCCAAGCCATTCTATGAGTCTGTTTGGACATTTGAACATTTGGGTCCTCGCCTCATTTTTTGCTAGAGTTGACAAATAACATTTCAGATGTTTTTAAACTAAATACTTGATCATTTCCTGAATTAGGGAAGTAAAAGAGCTTGTATCAGTCCAGAACAACATATTTTGCACAAAAGAAGCCTATTTCTCTTGTCCTCAGCCTCATTCACACAAGAAAACTCCATTATTGTCAATACTAATGGCATGAATGAGTATCAGGCAGGATGCAGCCTCGAGCAAAGCAAAGTCACATTCTTCAGTGAAAGTGCTCTCAAAACAATAGCCATTTTTATTGGAATGATTCTGACCTCCTCTAACTTAGTTATTTCCTCATTTTAACTGGAAAGCAATTTTAAATTAAAAACATCATCAACCAAGTGTCATTTAAATCAACCTTCCCCTGCGTTTCCCAAGGGCTATTAAATGTGTGGAAAAGTTAAGACAAAAATTCAAAGAATCAATCCTTTATTAGTTCCTCTGCTTACACAGCAACTGACATTTCTTAAATTGGCTGATAGTTAAATAACCATTAACCGCAGAATCATAGAATTACTTAGGTTGGAAAAGACCTCAAAGGTCATCAAGTCCAACCTCAATCTAACCATGGTACCCTATCTCTAACAACCCTCTGCTAAATCATATCTCTGAGCACCATATCCAAACAGCTCTCAAACACATCCAAGGACAGTGACTCAACCACCTCCCTGGGGAGCCTATTCCAGAGTTTAACTACCCTCTCTGTAAAGAAGTGTTTCCTAACGTCCAACCTAAACTTACCTTGGTGCAACTTGAGGCCATTTCCCCTCGTCCTGTCAACTACCACCAGTACCTACCACCAGTAGAGCTAAACAAACGAACATCTTAAGAATAAAGAAAAGAGAGGAGACAGCGCAGCTCAACATTTATATAACGTATCTTTTCTTAAGCTTTTAGAATGGATGAAGTGGATGACTTTCCAATAAAAACTACCTTTGAAATTTGGACCCTTAATCTTCATATTTTAAGAAGTCAGAAATGAAAAGAAATTCTTACCCAAACTCCTTGGATCGTAGAACGATGTTGTAACAACACCTCCATTTTTTTCTATAGCTGCAATTGCTAATTCAGATGCCCTTTGCACTTCAATGTTTATTTTTGCTGCAAAGATATCAGCACCCTGTAAGTTTCAACACACATTCGATTAACATTAACAGGAGTATTTTAAGGCATACATACATTTATCTCTGTAAAGTTATAAGAAACATTTTATCCTGAAGAACACTACAATTTGTCTGTTTACCATCCCAAGAAGGGTAAACAAACTGCTCTCCTTTAGTCACCTGGGTTCAATTAAAAACGTTTGCCTGTCCAAAATTCTCATACATTTGTTTTAGAATGCTCTAATCTTCTGTCCCAAAATAATTTTTGACCTATCATTATGTTTTTCTCAACTATTATTTTTGTATACTCTCTCCGGTCTTAAAACATCTCCCTAATGTTTTGCTTGCCCATACTGCCCTCTAGTGGGTTAGATATCATCAATTCTACAGAAAACTAATTTAGAAAAGCAAGGATGCTTCCAAAGCGGTCAACAGTCTAGTGTGAGAAAACTGAAAACCCAAGGCTTTCTGCTGCCTGAAATCATATGTTTTTATTGTATGCCTACCTCTTCCACCAGCTGGACACCATAATCCCGTTTGAGAGGTTGTATTGTTACACCTCTAGCGTTAGTAAGCTGTGTTAAGTCAATTGGTTGCGTAGGGTCAACTCTACCCAAATCAATAAGGTACTGCAGCCTCTGAAGACTGAGGGGATGATACTGACGTCGGCAGCTGGAGAGGAATGAGGGGGGGGAAAAAAGGAACAAAAAGAAATGTACAAAGTACAAACTTTAATAGAGCTGAACAATGATATATAGCACACATTCAGTTTTCTACCTCGTCTTAAAACAACCAAGTACATGCTTAAAACAGCCTTATCCATAAGCCAAATTGGCATTAAATTAAAATTACAAGTCCCAGTTACAGACCAAGACTGCACTATATGTTCATACATTACAGTGATCCTTTTGCTGTTGACAAGCTGGTTGGTTAAAGGAAGCAGCAAAACATTATGAGTATAAGCACTTCTTGGTAATTCAACAAGATTCTAAATAACCAACACACTGAAGTGAATCCAACTTGGTAACATCACTAATGCCTTTGGAAAATCTGACAAAAAAAATAAATCAAGACAAACTACCACCAAAGAAAATTGAGTGTTCTCTCCATAGCCATCACCTTTAGCAGAATTTTCTGTTGCCTTTTATGAAGTTCTAAGTTACTTAACTACATAATCCGATCCTCAGAGTAGTTTCCCCTATTCCAGTGTCTCTGCCTAATGCATAGGATTCCTGCTGATGCTCAACACTATCCTCATAAAGTTTAATTACTGCTACTGGAAATCCGTGACTGTTTGTAGAAAAACAGACACTTATCTAAACTAAGCCAGGAAAAATAAAAAAGACAAGCAACAGAATTAGCTCAGTCAGACAGCTCCTAACAGAGCAAAAGTTGAAGAAGTAGAAGATGAGAACTGCAGGTAGGAAAAAATAAATAAAAATGAGGTAAGGATAAACTCTAGAGACATTGTTCACTATGCTCTTATTCTACCACAATAGTCTCACTTCAGTTGAAAAAGTACCTTTTGTTATTGTTTCCATGCTTACCCAATGCGATTAAAAAGCACATTAAAAAGGATCCTTTTATTTTTGCCACCACAGAAGCTTGGATTTTTGTTGTTTATTAATAAACTTATGAGCACTGCTAACATGAGAAGCTCAGTGCTTGCATTCTACAGCATGTCCTTTGTGGATGAAAAGTGCTCTACCTCTACTGTAAATTAATCAAAATAGAAATTGGAAATCTGAAACATTAAATCAAACTGCAAGTTTAACAGCTAACAAAAAAAGACATCAGTCTTTTCATTCTTAAACTGTCTGCATTTGTGGCATGTTTCTGTTACTAGTACCCATAACAGCACTGTATGCATATAGAAGTTTTTGTGACCACGTGTAAAAGGAACAAAAACCGACAACAAAAACCTAACAGCTTTCCATCTGTCAATATAGTTAAGAAAATTAATATAGAGACCAGCACACAGATCCGCCACTAAGAAAGGAGACAGAAGAAAAAAACAAGTTGGGTGAAAAATGTTAAAAAGCTGGAAGAGGGACAATGGCACAAACAAGCACAACATGAAAAGGGGACAGAAGCATTAGACAAGGCAGAGCACCTGATGAAAACAGTAGCAAAAATGATTTAATGTCTGACAGATTTGTTATAAATGAGCTTTTTAAGATATTGAGCAGAACAGATGGAGCACAGATAGACACAAATGCCACTACTGCAGGGCTAAGTGAGTAGAACAATGAAGAAAAGTAGAACTGCTTGGCTAGCAGACATCAGAGTTCCAGGTGAATAAAGCAAACTGAAATACAAAGGAAAGCTACACTTATGAAGCCTGACATCTTCACAGGAGTTCATTAAAGGCAACATGCCCACTTCCATTGAGTCCAATCAACTATTTGCTGTGAAGACAGGCATGGAGAATAAGTAGCATGTTTGGAAGAGGTTCTCAGAAGAGAAATAGGATTAATTGTAGGGGATACACTGCTACAAATGAGGGACTGTGCAAAGAGAAAATGGCAAACAAGAAGAGTTGCAAAGCAAAATGAAATAATTTACTAAAAGAAGTACACCATGACAATGAGGAGATTCTGCTTGTAGGTAACGTAACTATCAGATATATCTAGTCTATAACAAGGTTTGTTTTTGCATACTAGACAAATTCTGGCTTCACAAGAAAGATTAAGAAAAGCAGACTGATTAATTCGTGTGCTACTATGAAAGAACTTACCTATGTCCCTCATTAAACCCATATTTTGGTATTGACAAATAAAATGGAGTTTGGCCACCCTCAAAGCCTAATCGGGGGCGATTTCCTCTTTGTCTTTCCCCTTTGTGACCTCGACCACACTTTCTACCTCTGTATCGTCCACGGCCACGTCTTCTCTCCTTGAAAATAACAAACAAAACATTTAATTAACTACTTTCTAGAGAAGAACCTATAAACACAAGATTTCCGAGACATAACCAACACAACAAAATGACAGTTTTTGACAAAAGCTACAGAACTCCAAGAGGCACAACCATATCTGCACACCACTTTGATGAATGCATTTAATTCTACATAGTTTTTTTCCATTTAAGCTAGGATTCACTGGAGTGCAAACGCACAAAAGGAACAATGCCATATTGCTTACACTCTCGTGTCTCCACAAGTATTTGCTGTGTTCCACTGTATTCCTCAATTTGAATCAGTCATACTGGGAAATACGTAAGGCAACACAAGTTAAACGTGATTTGTAACGTTCACAAGCAACCTTTGATACGATAAGTCACTCCATAATCACTCTTGATTCAAAAATAAATAAGTCACTAGCAAATAGATTTCATTAAGTCTCTTCACATTCTAATTTTCTGCATCCAACACTCAGGCAAACTGTGGACACTCCTAATACCATAAAGCACGTTTTGCAGTTATACTGCAGTGGGGAATATTTAGTAAAACTAAGGTTTGAGAACTGTCACAAATACATAACATTTGTTGTTTTCTGCTTGTATTAAATTATGGAACACTTAATGTGCACTGGCATATTAATAAAAAAGCCAATATTGCTATAAATAATTAAAAAATTATAATTCTTTTCAACCTATTTGAAATAAGGCAAAGCCTACCTGTATTGATATTAAATAGAACAGAGTTCAAGTGCAAGTTCATGCTAGACTACACTGCTGGCACTAATGGAAGCTGTCTCATCCCAAACCCACACACTATGCTACTTTATTTACAGAATCTCTTGTGCTGTAAAGCTTTGCATTAGATAAATCAGGAAACTAAACTGGATGACAAGTATTTTTTGTCTAATTGGTTTTCAGCAGTTTCATCCCTTGATCTGGCTCAACACACAACCTTCAGCACCAGCACAAATACCCAAAAGGAATGGAAGTACTTGGAGGCAAAGGGAGGGCACCGCTGGCCCATCCTTTCCAAGGGCTGCCTGCACATACAGCGATTTGTGGTCAAACATAGAAAGCAATTGGAATATTGACCAGATTTTAGATTGTCGGTGGGGCTAATGAAAACACTTTGGTTCTTTTCACAACATCTGTTTGTGAAATAACAGCCTCTTAAATACACTCATTTGAACTGATTAACTGCAGAATAAAACCATCACACACCAAAACAAAAATACCAGGGAATGCCAGATGAGATCACCCCTACAAACTTTAACAGATAGCCAACAGGTAACAGGAACATGTAGGAGACAAACACCGATCAACACACACCTCATCTCCTATCTGAAGTTACAAGTTACTTGCTAAAAACCCAACAAAAAAATCTCATACATAAAAATCTCTACGTACTAGAAACAATAAATGATTTTCAAAACTCAGCAGCTACTTTGTGAAACAAAAAGTCCCGAGAACAAACGCTGGGCAGAAAAGCTCCTTTATACCTCAGACAACATGGGCGCAATTAGCTTGAAAAGAAACCAAAAAGAAGGATATCAGTCCCACACAGGGCTTCCTCTTCCAGGTCGTTATGACCTTGACAAAGCTGTATCTAGAGAAGCAAATTTACAGGAGAAACCCTGACAAAACAGTGGTGAAGAATATCTGTTCTATTGCCTTGCCACGGGCCTGTGGGATGCACATGCAGAACTCACCAGGTCTGCTAGCATCTCTGGGGAGCACTGCCAGGGATACCCTGCCTGGTGTTCTCTTTGTTCTTTATTCTTATGACTCTTCTTGCCCCCATATCGGTTGGGCTTCTTTTCCTTACTTCTCTACTGTTTTATAAGTAAGGAGTGGAAGAGAGAATTCAGTTTCGCTTTGGAACAATCACTACTAATAACAAATGCTGGCTGGAACGACTTTCCCTTTTTGTCTAGCCTCTCGTTTTTCACGCATTACTATCACTCCCAATCATAAACGTTTGGGTATTCCATATACTTTTTATAATGTCTCTCAACCACTGAGAACCCTGAGGCCTAATTAGGGCTGCCCATCAGCCAGCTGTCCGTGGGGATGGCCATAAGAACACAGGTTTAAGGGCCAACACACGTCACCACCTCACCTCGTTCCGCCTGGGCAACTCTCCCGGGCCCGCCGCAGTCTCCCAAAGACCTTAAGAGCAACAGGGAACCGGAGACCCACACCGACCAGCCACAAGCACTCACCGTCTTTTTTGAACCCGGGTTGGGCCTCAGGTTGGCCAGGCTGACCTTAGGCAGCGTCCGCAGCAGCTGCAGAGCCCCATGCACGCCATTCCCGCTCATCGCCACTGCCCTCACAAGGACGGCGGCGGCGCTCCGCAGGCAGAGCTGCTTTACGGCAAGAGCCGTAAACCGCGCCTCCAGCACTGTCGCGCGGTGCCGCAGCCTGAGGAGGGCGGGAGGGAGCAGGGGGTGCGGAAGATGGCGGCGGTGTGTGGTTGCTCAGTGGGATAGCTGCGAGTGAGCTACGTGCTGCGAGAATGGGGAAGCGCGAGTCAAGCGTCAGGCAGACCTCTCAGCAGACAACGCCAATGGCTTAGGTCTCAAAGTGGACTCAGTGCTTCACTGTTCTGTTATTCGCATTGCTCTCAGCCCCGTGTTTTAAAGCCAAGCTTTTAAAACTTATAGGCTGTATAAGAGCAGGAGTGGCTTTAGGGCACGGAGCGCATCGATCTGCTGGAAGTGAGCAGGCAGCTCAGCCTGGTAACCTTTACTGTGCTGCCAGTAAGCAACAGGTGAAATGGACATTTGGAAATGGAGTTACGGGATGAAGGCTGTATTGCTTCTCCTGGTGTTCAGAAACACCAACTATGTGGCAATACATGTAAAACGCAGCTATGGGAAACCATCTGTGTCAATTTCAGCCACAAGGATAGGGGAAAATACACAGCTTAGAGCATGTTCTGTCTCGTAAAGCTCCCAGTAAATTAGGTAAAAAAAAACATATGCAGATATATTTCACTGTAAAGACTCAGAAGCTTTTGAAAGATCCACAATTCAGAAGCTTACAGTGGTTCCCTTAGGAAGCAAGGCCCCGTGCTTTTTTGCCTGCAGGCAGCAGGCTGCCCTGTGCCCCACTGCCCTTCTGTTGTGCAACTCCCAGCTGCCCTATGCACACAGAGCCACGTTGCTCCAGCAGCTCGGAGCAGCACTGGCAGGGCTGGCAGTTCAGCTGAGGTCAGCCCAGATGCAATGATCAACTGCTTGGCCCAGCTGTCAGCAGGCAGGACAAAGCAATTCATTCTGGCAGCAGCGTGTTTGCCATACACATTCAGAGTCGGTCTGAGTTCTTGGAAGGAACAGATGAATAAGAGGCATTCACTCTTTGTCCATAAACCACGATTTAATTCACTGATGCAGGCATCCGATCTGACGGGGATAAATGAGTTCTGTCCAACAACGTTGCCCACTGTTGGTAGTTTTTTATTTCGCTGTTTTTCCTGCTTCTCATCATTTCACATTGAATATCTCCACTTAAAGAATATCGTGATTTCCCTTTTCGCCAAGCCTTTCAAAGCACAACAACTGATTTTCATAAGAAACACTGAGATGGCAGCCTGCCCTACCCTCACGGCAGCGCTTCCCCCGCGCCGCCCCGCTCTCCCGCCAACCCCGCCGCAGCCAATCGGGGCGGGCACGGCAGGAACAGCCCCGCCTCCGGCCGCCCCGCCTCCCACCCGCTGGCCGCCGTCCCTCGGCCGCCCGGCACTCCGGTGTATGTGCGGCAACAACATGTCGGCGCCGCTCCCCGCCATCGTCCCGGCCGCCAGGAAGGCGACGGCCGCCGTGAGTTCGGGCGGGAAGGGGAAGAGACAGCGCAGGCTTCGGGAACCCCAGCGGGCGGCGGCCCCCGCCCCGCTTTGTTCTTCGCCGGGCCGGGGCCGGGAGCGGCGGAGGCGGCCTGGGGGTGACAGCGCAGCGTGGCCGGGCCAGGCTGAGGGTGGGCAGTGAGAGGCCCGCGCAGCGCCACAGGTCCCTGGCGCTATGGGCTCGGAGCGGCGCCCGGTGCTGGAAAGGTCGCGGTGTCAGCGGGCGGGGCGGGGCGACCGTGGTGCCGCGGGGCGCTTCGGGTGCCTCCTACGGGCGGCCGGGGGCTGCAGTCCGGTTACGTCGCCCTGGGGCCCGTGCGGGTATTTGCGCTATCCGAGCGGGGTTCTCGCTTTCCTTAAGTCGTCTCATAGCGCGGTTTTATTTTTCGTAGGTGATTTTTCTTCATGGATTGGGAGATACCGGGTGCGTATGTCGATGTGTTAGCGCCTGCCTGTAGCTGTGAAGAGTTCCGGGTGTAAGATTGCATGCCTTAGAGATGGGAGCCGCTGGAAGTTGTTTGAACTTCATACTTTGCTGCATCCCCTCGGTTGACTTATCAAAGACTGAAGGCAGCGTGCAGCACAGCTGGTTGTTCTAGAGAGTCAGCATATATGTTTATGCAATGCGGTTTTTATGTGTATGCAATAAACATAAAAAGTTTGTTACAGGTGCTTTCTCTCACTGTTACCCAGTGTACTGACTGATTTAGGGATGCTGACTAATGAGAGAAGTCAGGAAAGCCAGGAACTGTTGAATGTTTGCTGAAGTAAAGTGCAGGCACAGCCAGCAGTTCTGCACAGGTTTGGCTTTGGGTCCAGTTGTGTACAAGTCTAGCTCAGCCCTGGTGTGAATCTCACTGAGCTTTTAATTTAAATGATGTATTCCAGTTACCTGATTTGCAGGAAGCTTGATAGCTCATGTCCTGAGCAAATCCCGGGCTCTGTGCATTCATACAGCATATGCCTGAGATCTGAAAAACTGCCTGATCCTGAGAGCATGCAGGCTAAGCTGGTGTCAGTACGCCAGGTTTGATTGGGTTGGTTTCCTCATAGCCCATGCTTAGGCATTGGTTTGCTCTTCAACCACATTAAGAGATGCAGTCAGAAATGAGAAAGTTGCTTGTGGGGAAAAAAGCTGCCTTAATTCAGCAGGAGCAGCACAGTGAGCTCTGGACCAGTGATGAGCCTGGAAGCAGCATACGTTCATATGTTTCAGTACTGAATCTGTTAAATCCAGCCAGGTAAAAGCTGTTTAAATTTAGTAATGTATTCATAACATATTGGACTATCTGTAAAATTCTTCTAGAAATATTGGCCTTATTCAGTATTTTTTATGTGCGCTGTATACTTGCAGCTTAGCAAGGGGCTAAGCTGGTACATAAATGACATACAAGGTGTTTTTTTTGTTAACAGGCATGGATGGTCAGAAGCACTTGCTGGTATCAAAAGCCCCCATGTGAAATACATCTGCCCACACGCGTAAGTTTGTAACTTTTCCTGTTTCATCTTTTCTGTAGTTAGATGCTAAGGTATTTGTGTGGATAATGAAGTCACATGGAATTTGGAATGGCTCTACTTCTTTACTAAGAAGACATTGAAAACAATTCTGATTCTATTAAATATTTTGTTGCTTTTTAGGAACCTTTGGACAATTGCATTCATATTTTGCTTTTGTTACTCACTCAGACTGAAAACAAATTGAAAGCCTTTACATGTAATGTTAGACTGTCTTGACGTTGTGCTTTCACTGGATTGAGGTCTTTCCTCACACCCAGTTACCTGTTCAAAGCCATTCTTAACAAGGAGTAATTTTTTGTTTTATTGACCATTAAATATACGGTATATACTGTATATTATGTACGTGCACATCTTAAACTTGTGTGTTTAGTAGTTGCAATTTACATGTTACATGCTAATGCTGTGTAAGGTCATGTGGTCATTATGTGTAAGAACCTGAAAGGTTCTTACAGTGAGAGTGGGGCAGGTCTCTTCTCACTACTGACTTGTGACAGGACGAGGGGAAATGGCCTCAAGTTGCGCCAGGGCAAGTTTAGGTTGGATATTAGAAAGAACTTCTTTACAGAAAGGGTGGTTAGGTACTGGAATGGGCTCCCCAAGGAGGTGGTTGAATCGCCATCCCTGGATGTGTTTAAGAGCCGTTTGGATGTGGTACTCAGGGATATGATTTAGCAGAGGTTTGTTGTTGTTTTTTAGAGATAAGCTACTGGTTAGGCTGCGGTTGGACTTGATGATCTTCAAGGTCTTTTCCAACCTGAGTAATTCTATGATTCTATGATTCTAAGGTGCCTTCATCCACCGAGCTTGTCTGTGGAACTGTGATATACAAGTCTATATAAGAAATAGCTACATGGATACATATATATGCTTGTATTTTACGTGTGTTTGTATATATAAAACAGCCTGTTAATGTTTTGCTTGCTCTCCAAGCAAAGGTTAGCTCTGTATGATAAATGTGTTTGGAGACACTGATTTCGGGGGAGATTTCTTGAGGAGACACTACAGGGTAGCTAGTGTTCATTATGATTTGGAAGAAGGAGTGATGTAATTCAGTGACATAACTGCATCTGTATAATTAAATTTCAGTATGTACCTTACATCAACGTTGTTAATTCCCATTCTTAGGCCATTTATGCCGGTTACTTTGAACATGAACATGAGTATGCCATCGTGGTGAGTATTAAACTGCAAACAATGTGTTTCAAAAGATATCCAGAGGTCTGAGCTCATTGTTCTTAATTAAAAATCCTGAACAACCTGAATGGCTTCTTTTAATTGGGTGGAATTATTGAAAGCTTTTTGCTTTAGTTTCCTTTTATAGGAGGGCTCTCAGAGTGTACTGCAGTTTTCTGTGTGTCTGTGGTAATGGTTATTCTTCAGTACTAATCTGCATGTGTTAAAGTACATGACAAAATAATTTTACATCTATAATCTATGGTCTGTGTTGTGTATGAATTTGTAGTCAGTAGTAGCAGAGGTTTGAATATAAATACCATTGCTACCAAGTGAGCAATTTTTAGTGCATCAGTAGAATTAGGATGTCTGGCAACTGTTCTTTAGAACATCCATTCTGAATAGAAAGCAGGAAAAATATGAGAATTTCAGTGTTCTTAAAGCATCCCTCGTGATTTTTTTTTTTTCTCAAGTAACTTTAGTTTGTTTCTCTGAACAGCGTTTTAATTTTATACTCATAACTGTTAAATTTAAATAAGTCCCTGCTGAAGTTTTTGGAGCAAGTATCGAAACTCTGCTGTTTAATATGCAATAAATGACAGAAGAAAGCAAAGCTCTCAAAAACTTGGTTGACTGGGTCAAGCATTTTATCCACGTTCACAGATTGTTCGTGATTTCTTGGAAACTGTGGGTAATTGATATGAAGTATGTCAGCTAACAAGCATTCTAGTTTGGAAAGCGTCTCAATTTTGTGCTTTAAAGTAGTGGAATTACTCCTCTAATGAGTAATACTCTTGTTGATGTTTTTGTAAGGTTTGATATCATTGGACTTTCTCCAGATTCGCAGGAAGATGAAGTTGGGATCAAACAGGCAGCAGAGAATGGTATGTTTAGGAATACTTTTTAGGTCTTGAAAGTACTTCTGTGTATTGTTAAGAGCTAATGATGAGTCTGAAAGAGCCTATTGGATTAAAGAAGTCAAAATAATTAGAGAAGGTAATGCATATGCACTATTATTGCTGATCTAAATTTAGCTACTGATGTTTATTTTATTTATTTATTTTGTATTTCATGACTAAGTAGGCAGTTCATCAGTGAAAACACTTTATACACTTCAAACCTTCAAGGATGAAATGGGCAGGGGAGGGCCTTCATGCTAAGAGCCTCTGGGTAGCAAGTTAAAGCTATATGGGCATTCATTTGTCATAGTGGATAGTTAGAACATGATACCATTTTCCAGGCAGTGGAAGACTTCCTTGCACATTTTCCTGGCTGGAAGTGATATGGGGGCACTGGAATTTTTGATTGCATCCTAGATTTTTTTTTGTTACTTTTTTATTGTATAGGTAACAAGTTTTCTCTCTCATGAGCTTTATGTTGACGTCAGGGAGGTGGTCTCTCTCTTCTCTTAGATTTTCTACAGAACAGAGTGCATTTTAATTCCCGGCCTTTGTGTTACAGTTAAAGCACTAATAGATCAAGAAGTAAAAAATGGAATTCCTTCCAATCGGATTATTCTGGGAGGCTTTTCTCAGGTAAGGTTTGCTTGGAAAGAACTGTCTTTTTCTGGGGGGATAGCTTAGCTTTCCCAATGTGGGAAATCCAAGCTTGAATGGGTGTTTGTTGCTTCTGACATTTTGAGGTGTTTGTTTCTCTTTACCTGAACAACTAAAGTCTGTTAGCTTATGTAAATAATTAATTTTCACTGATAAATGAGCTTGTGGAAAAAAAGTTACTAA
This sequence comes from Excalfactoria chinensis, assembly GCF_039878825.1. Taxonomy (NCBI): domain Eukaryota; kingdom Metazoa; phylum Chordata; class Aves; order Galliformes; family Phasianidae; genus Excalfactoria; species Excalfactoria chinensis. The sequence continues at coordinate 37,279,290 of NC_092826.1, forward strand.
CATTAATAGCCTATTTAAAGTTATTAGTTGTTATATATATATATAGCCTCTGTGGTGTTGCCTGAAAATCTTTTTTTCTTTAACATCTTGGTAGCATTTTAATCTACCTTTAATGTGATAGTTATTTCTTGTCCCATCATTTGTACTTCTACAATAACCTAATTGACCAGTATGCTATAGACCTTTTAGATCTATTCGTCAACTCTGTGGTCATTGTTGCAGTGAATTAAAATATTAAAGTTGAGATGATAGAACCTTTATTGATACATGAATAATAATAACGATACTCCTTTATTTCGTGCCTGGGTTTCAGCTGTCAGTTGTGGTACATTTTACTTGTGAATTAATCACATGGGCTTGGAGGGGAAAAAAAATGCATGATAATGATAAGTACATATAATACTGCTTCTAGTATTGATTCTAAGGAAGAATAAATTGGAATATAAGAAATCATTTAAAGGAGAAACCAAAGATCCTGAAACAAACGTTAGAAGTGACATTACCTTCACCATTCTAATACTGATCTGTTTATTTTAGGGCGGTGCTTTATCATTGTATACAGCCCTTACAACACATCAGAAGTTAGCAGGTGTTGTAGCCCTCAGCTGTTGGCTTCCTCTTCGGAGTTCTTTTGTTCAGGTATTTATTTATCCTTTCTGAAGCAGTTTTGCTCAGGCTAAATGAGTGTATCTGAAGATTGTATGTTCAGACTGCAGCTGGATAACTCGGTAATTCTCAGAATAGGGCACTTGGGGGTTTAAATCCAGGCAAGAAGGGGAATTGGAGAAGTACTTGGTGGTTACCTCTGCTTAACGTGGCATTCATATGAAATCTTACCCACTTACTTCCTCCTTCTTCTCTTTCCGCCCCTGACAGGGTGCTGTCGGTGTCAACAAGGAGATTCCTGTACTTCAGTGCCATGGGGACTGTGACCCAATTGTTCCTTTACTGTTTGGTTCTCTTACTGTTGAGAAGCTAAAGAGTATGATAAATCCAGCCAATATAACCTTCAGAACTTACTCTGGCATGATGCATAGTTCGTGTATTGAGGTAATTTTCTTAATATAAGTCTTTTAGCTAAGTATGGTTTTACTTTTTCCTAACAATTACAGGGCGTTTTAATTTAATTTTTTTTCTATTAAAAGCATGTGATGCCACTGACTTATTTTACTGAATAACTCAATGCCTGTCTGAAAAAACATCCGAGGGAAAAGTTCATATGACCAGTGGGAAATTCCTTAGAGGAATGTATTTTTGGGGCTGGCATGGCTGAGCTATTAATCACATTAATAATTACTGAATTAGAAGGCAGATAGAATTATCGCAGTGCCAGTGCAACTTGATATTTTGAAGAGAATTTTGCATGGTATTGAATGGAGACATCAGAAAAACGTGGAAGGAGGGTTGATATTAGGGAAGTGGCAGCCTCAAAACGTATGTTTATGGCTCTGGCTCAGCAAACAGTTGAGTTGATTTAATGATGGCTTGCAACTGCCAGAAAAAGGTGGACTAGTTCTTGGGGATGTTTATGTAGTTTTATTACATTTAGGCAGCAAAAACATTGAGTTGTCATTCAAATGTGTAAATATGTGCTCCTTCTTAGAACACTTAGTACTATGTGAGTAAAGATACATTTAGTGCCTTGAAGAGCTAACAGTGTTGGCTTGCTGTGTGTGCTGATTAAAGCATGTCAAATAACTAATTAAACATTCAACATTTGTAGCCCAGCTGCTCATAATAACTGAAATTTTGAAACATTGTGTAGTGAATGTGTATTAATAAGGAACTTGACTAATACGTACCTTTATCTTTGAACAGGAGATGATGGATATAAAACAGTTCATAGACAAACATCTACCCCCTGTGGACTGAAATGACATGTGAGAAGCCTTCTACGTAAACACCAGCATCAACTGTGGTAGAGTTAGTCTTTTCACATGCCTGATAAGAAAGCATTACTTCTGTACCTGCAGTGTTACTACTGTGTTGCAAATTTATACTTAGGACAAGGAGTAAATTGTACACGTATGCAAGGAATGATAATCTTTCTAGTATTGATCATCCACTGATGGAACTGCAAAATGATGCAGCTAGGTAACAGTGATGGAATGTAACCCGAATGTAACTATTCTAAGACTTTTGAATGCAGACTTTTGAAGTATTTGTACAATCAAAGACTAAACTTATGTGAGCAACATAAATGTGACCAGTTTAGAACACTTGAGACATGATTTGTTCTTAGTACTCATTGAAAATAAATTAAAACATTTTGTGTATGTAATGGATGTATAAAGTACACAACATGTAACTAAGTGAGCATATGATTGTAGAATAAATGTTACTGAGGACAAAGCTTTAAATGTTAAGCATTAATTGTTGCTCCAAATAGGAAGGGCTTTTCTTCTAGGACGACTATTACAGTCAGTAGAGATATTTCCTGTATTTAAAACACCTCAGTTTTAAATGTTTTCATACAGGTAGATACTGTAGAAATTATAAAGGTACTCATTCCTCGTTAGACCATCGTTTGTTGCTGTGCTGCTGCAATTTGTTTTAGATCACTATAAATATAGGCCAAATGCTGACTCGAACAGAATTCTGAAGAAGCATGTAGGAATAATTTGAATTTTGTTTAAAATTTCTATTTTCATATTGAATATTCACTCTATACTTTAAAGATGTAGCCTTCATTTATGTAGAAATATCGATGATGTATTTTACATGAGCTATTCCACTCCTGCTGTGGAGTAACTAAATGAGAACAGCGCAGCTGTGTAGTTTTTAGTTTTGTGTATTGTTGAAGTCTCATCTGTAACACATTCTTACCACCTACTACTTTCTTTACTTTATACTGACACTTGAGATTTGTCTGGGAAAGAACACAGTGTTATTTTCAGTTGTATGATTTTACATTTCTCTGGATTGCTGTAGCTTAAAAATACGGTCACCTGCTATTGGGGGGGAAAAATCAAGATGCACAGTGTTGCTTCTTTCAGAAGATCACGATTCTAGAGTGCACTGGATTATAGGAATTAACGGAACAGCTTTCTTTTTTTTTCTTTTGTAATTTACTTTCAGAAACGTGAGGAGTGTTTAAAAAATACACTTTGCTTTTTACTATATAATATGCTGCGTAACAATGTTCTATACTAAAATATGTTTGCAAGCAAAGAATGTTCCTGTCTTGAATGCATCTGTGATGATCTGTTTTGTCATCATTGTGATTCATACCGGCATAAAAGGTACTTATTCCTTAGGCAGATTAATTAGTGCTCTTCTTACAGTACATTTGGATTTATATCAGGGCATGTGCCAGTACAAATATATATATTGGGAGCTGTGGTCTTTAACATAGCCACTGCCAGAAATCTGACACATTCACCTTGTCAGAGTTCTCAGATTTTAGTGCATTTCTTCATATGTATTACACTTCATTTTTAGGAAGCCAGTTATCTAACCCAGTTTCTCCAGATTACTACATATCTCTTAATATGTAAAACTTAAGAAATGATTTATTTTCATGGTATTGAAACAATTCTAGAAATTCTGTCTGTGGCTGAAGAGAGTATCAAGTTTGAAGTTTAATTAGTCTTCTCACTTGGTCACCGTCTTCTGTATATTTGCCAATTTGTCTTACAACTCATTTCTTTCAGGGAAGGAACCATAATGTTATTGCAGTTGTGCCAATGTTCTATTGAGAAAATAGTATTTTCTAGCTTGGAGTCATTCCCAAATTGTATTAGCTAATTTTGCAGTCCTGCCGAATTGCAAACTTGGTAACAAAGTGATGTATTCCCTCTACTTTTTAGGTGGCTGCTCATTCCTTTATGTCTAAATTATGCCCTGAATATCAGTGTGTTTCAAAAGTTCTACATGAGCTTATTTTTTTCCTGTGCCATTTCTTTGTCCTGTTTGTAAGTTGTCCTGTAACACCGTTCATGTGCTCTTGTTCATCTTCTAATTGACTGTCTACTTGTTTGATGTTTTTTCCTTCTATTGGGATAATTAAAGAATACTTCTAAGATGCTAAAGTGAGATCACTCCTAGCTTTATTCTGTCTTCAAGCTTTTCTCTGAGGCACTGTGTTCATAGTTTGCAATCAGTTTTTAGTACTTCTGCATTTTCAGCTGTTAGCTTCAACTGTTTTCTCCATGATGCTTTCAGATGTTCTCCTATAAATGCTTTATATGGTAATTGCCTTCAAATACCCTGCTATCATAACAAGATTGTTATTCTGTTGTTTTGCTGCTTACTTAAACCACAAAGAGCTGTGTTACCAAAGGGAATGTAAGTAAATGTCGTGACTTATCTGAGTTTCTGTCTTTGAAGAAGGGTCCTTCCTCATGTTTGTGTTGCAGGGGAAGATGCGCATGTTGTAGTTAGAAGTTCTGAAATAATTCAGAAATTAGAGAAAACTTCATGGATGTATTTGAAGCCTCTCCTGTCTCTTCCCATAGTACAGTGCCCTGAGTTCCTGACTTGACTTCTTTAACTTCCCAGCTACTTGGAAATCTGCGTTGTGATCTTGTAGCTGAACTTAGTCACTGCCTGATGTGATTTGATGCTAGGATTGTTGTCACAACTGTGTGTATGATGGTAGCTTGACTCAGTGCGTTTATTTCTATGATTTCTTATTAAAATGGGGATGTTGGGCTGTCAGTGCTCCAAATATGAAGACTGCACTCTCAGAAGCTTCAATTTAAAACAGGCCAAGAATTGATTATATTTTGCAGTATTAAACTTCCCCCAAAGGGGATGATGTCTGTCAAATCCGTTAAATCATTTGATATCAAAGTATCAGTTTTTTTTTCAGGGGGTTTCTAACTCCCTACCACATTTTGGTTTCAGCTGGTACTTACATTCAGCTGCAGTTTTGTGCAGTCAGAAGTCTGACTTGTTAGAATATGCTGCTCATTTTCTAAGTAAGTGCACCAAGTTAGGTATTATAAGCCAAGTCTTTCAGCCAGTCTTGAAGTAAAACTGGGGTGAGGGCTGTATGCTCAGGTTTCTTATTCCTGCCTTCTGTGATTACAGTGCAGTAGACTGATAAAAAGTACTGTAACTGATACTAGGATTGTTAATTAAAACATGTTCTCTGTGGTGGGGTACAGTGATCTTCATTAAAGCTATTAGGATGCATCTTTTGTGTAGGGGTGCTGTTCACGTTAATGGATGTGACTGAGAACAAACTTGAAGATGTTAATGAAGCCATATGTGCAAGGCCTGCGTATCTTAAGTTTTTATAAAGAAATACAGAATTTGATCATCTTGATCATCTATGATGAGGAACCTTAACTTGGAAAATTACTTCTTTAGTAGGGAAAATGTGAAATTTTCTAGTCAAGTCCACTTGTCTGCATAGACTGATGTCTAGAAGGTGGTGGAGTACATGAAGTTAATGTATGCAAATGCATATTAGATGTGGTGCTATATGTGAATATATAATGGCAACATGAGAATTAAGCTATTAACAATAAGGATGCAACAACGTACAAAGTAATTTGTCAGTTCATATTCACGGAAAACTTTTGGAATATTTTTCAGTGTCCATTTACTTTTAGCCCTGGCATCGTTTTCTGTAGTTAAGTAATCATGAGGAGAAAAGTTGCCTACAATTAGCGTCATAGTAAATAATAATAATTATTATTATTACTTTGTAATTGGAAGCTGGAGGGAGTGGCTGACACTAGGAGGCTGTGCTGCCATTCAGTGAGACCTGGACAGGCTGGAGAGTTGGGCAGTGAGGACCCTGATAGGTTCAACAAGAGCAATTGTAGAGTCTTTCACCTGGGGAGGAATAACCACAGCATCACTACAGGTTAGGGGCTGACCTGCTGCTGAGGGGAGCTCTGAGAAGGACCTGGCTGCTCTGGTGGACTACAGGTATCTAAAAGAGTGGGTATCAAGAGGGTGGCGTCAGTCTCTTCAGTGCTGCCCAGTGCCAGGACAAGGGGAAACTGGCATGAACTGGAGCACAGGAAGTTTAATGTGAACATGGAAAAGCACATTTACTGTGAGGGTGACAGAACACTCTGGAACAGGCTTCTCTGTCTGCTTCTCTGGAGATATTCAGAATCTGCCTGGATGCTTTCCTGTTCAACCTACTGTAGGGAACCTGCTTTAGCAAGGATGTTGGGCTCAATGGCCTCCAGAGGTCTCTTCCAGCCCCTACAATTCTGTGTAATATTGTACTAAACCTTATCCAATACGGTATGAGACCACTGGTGTGGTAAATGAAGAAGGGAACAGCATTTTCATAATGTCAACTCATTAGTTTGCAAATGGGATTCTTTGAAGAAGAAGAATAGGTGTAGAAGAAAAGATGGATTTTCTTTGCTTGCCGCTGACATTACTGCCACTTGCCTTTGGGACAACAGGTTTTATTAATTCTCTTTGAGTGAAATGTGCCTTTGATGTAACTCATTAAAACTGATTTAGTTTAAGTGCTAACATGATTTAATTGACATCCACAAAATAAACGAGTAAATAATGGTTTTCTTTTAGCTCCAGTTACTGCAAAAGAGCAACACGTTGCTTCCTTTTATCTCTGTAAAAACTCTTGTCCAGTTTGGAGAGGTACAGTCAACTTCACTTCAGGCATCAAAGTGTGAGGTTCAGCTTTTCTGTGTAGACAAGGTAGCTTTTCCTCGAGGCAGTTCAGCCTTTCTGAAAGGCTTCTTGTATATGTTAACAGAGGGAGTTGATGGACTTCAAAAGACAGAGTTTGAATGTTCACTGGTGGTGAATGTGAGCAAACTCTTGAATTAGCTTATACTTGAAATGATTTGCTAAGTAGTGCTTAAAATGATGTGGGGGTGGGGTGAAACGTCTTTAAAAGACTTGAGTACTTTGAATCTATAGTATAGAATAGTCTCCAGAATAGAGACATTGCTCATCTGAGTGACAGTGTAATAACAATCCCTTTATATATATATATATATATATATGTTTTTCTTAAATTTTCATCTATAAATGCCTCCAATTACTGATTTCAGTTGGAAAAGTTGAGAATAGCATTTTTAAATGATACTGCTAGCACAGTAGGCCATATGAGGAGAGGCTGAAGGAGCTGGGAATGTTCAGCCTGGAGAAGAGGAGGCTCAGGGGAGACCTCATTGCTCTCTATAACTACCTGAAGGGAGGTTGTGGTGAGCTGGGGGTCGGCCTCTTTTCTCGTGTCATTAGTGATAGGACTAGAGGGAATGGCTTCAAGCTATGGCAGGGGAGATTCAGGCTGGACATTAGGAAATATTACTTCCCAGAAAGGTTGGTTAGGCACTGGAATGGACTGCCCAGGGAGGTGGTGGAGTCACTGGCCCTGGGGGGGTTGTTCAAGGAACGATTGGATGTTGTGTTGAGGGACATGGTTTAGTGGGAGCTATTGGTAATAGGTGAATGGTTGGGCTGGATGATCTTTTAGGTCTTTTCCTGTGCAGAGCAAGGATCTGTTGGCTGATGTAGACCTTTTACAATTCTGTTTTGATAGATTTAAGTCATTGTTACATACAGCACTAAAATAAAAAGGGGAGGCGCGAAGAGTATAATCTGTTGATCCACAACACCCTTTGGAATGCTGCTTATTCTGTATTTTGCATGCTTGCATTAACAGCTAATTAGAGGAGCTTTTCCTCATGGGTTGCTAGTTTTGAAAATGGAGGATGTGAAGTGCATCAGTTGAAAGATCCTTCCTTACAAAATTTTTGTGCGCTACTGTTTGATCTGCCCTTGATTTCTCAGTATGCTGTCCCATAACAAAGGAATACAGTAGTATTCTACAGCATTTTGTATATGCACCCTGCTAGGAGAGCTATCCATGAATCTTAGTACTGCCTCTAGACAAAACAGTCCAAACCTGAACTGTCACAGCCCTTTACATGTTGTGAAGATTGTTGTTCAAAATCTGTCCATGAAATGAAAGGCATTTTTTTTCCTAAAGGAACGTTCCTCAGTTTTCATGTTTGGGTGCATCACAAAGGAAAAAGCTACATGTTTTCTTTATGCTAGTCCTGTTTGTGGGCTAGATCTACCTTCTGGGAAGGTCCCACGTAGCTCTCAAATACATGTTAGCACTTGTAATATCTGTGTATGCCTAGGCCTTCCAGTGGCAGATGCTGCAACCATTGTGTGCACGGAGTGCTCTGCAGAAGTGCCTTAAAAGCACCTGTCTGTATATGGCTTCAGAACTGAAGGCAGTCCTGCTGCAAAGCACGCAGCACGTAGTTGCAGTGGCAGTGCTCTTTGTTCTCCTTGCTTTCCTGAGAGTCATTTCAAGGACAATGCTCATCTCACCTCTTCTCCAAAGTATATTTTCCAGCCCTTGGTTTACAGACATCTGTAGCATTACAGGCTTACTAATAATAGAGCCCAGGGGCATGCATGAACGCCCTCCTGAATCTTAGCAGGGGATCATCTGCATGGCATCTTTATGTAACCTGCAGCTATACCTACTGCCTTCTTGAATTAAATGCTGTGAAAGTAGTTAAACGATGCTGGGATTTTTGTTGTTGTTTTTCTCCTGATGACAAAATTAAGGGTAACAAATTAATGGACGAGTTAACTGATGGTGCATATCGTATATTTACATCAAACTTCATCAATACATATCCCAGTTGAGAACAGACAAGGCTACTGTGAAGACCAGGAGGCGTTTAGCACCCTGCAGTGTAACGCGGGGCTCAGGTAAAGGTTTCTGCTGTGTCTGCATTGCTCTTGTACTGGACCTGAGTCCTGAGCCTCATCGAAAATTGCCATCTAAAATCCTCCGTGACACACCCTTCATAGTCAGACTTTCTGGAAGACCTTTCTGGCTTCAGGAAAGAAAGGATTTTCCTTCAGCTTAAAGCGAAGTGCTGTAACGGACAGCCGAGGGTAAGCTCAAAAACATAAAATGACTGAATGACTCCTGGCGGCAGGCCGAGGGGCTGGGCTGTAACGCTGCGTGGAAGGTGTTTTTCCTCAGGGCTGACGAGCATCGCGAATTGGAGAGGACAACGCAGCGAGCAGCTCATTGAATTGCTCTTTATCCTGCCTGGCAGCCCGCGCCGTGCCCTCAGCGCTATTTCTCTCTCGCTCACAAGCTGAGGCGGGTAGGAGCGCCGTTCCCGCGGCCCGCCCCCTGCCCGAGGCCCGCCCCGCCCCGCCTGCTGTCGGCGCGCCGCAGCGCTGCCTGTGGCTCTCGCGGCCGGCGCTCGGCGGGCGCTGCCTGGCGCCGCCGCTGGGGCTGCTGGGTCGGGGCGCTGCGCCGCGGCCCGCCTCCGTCCCGGCCTACCGCCGTCCCGTCCTCCTGCCCGGCTCCGCCGCTGCGTCCCAAGGCTGGGGGTGCCGCTGCCACGCCGGCCCTGGCAGCCATGACGACGGAGGACGAGATCATCCGTATTGCTAAGAAGATGGACAAGATGGTGCAGAAAAAGAACGCGGTGAGCCGGGGCGGGGCGAGGCGCGGCACCCAGCCGGCTCCGCGCTGCTTTCTCTTTTAGCGGGCCCCGCTCGGCCCACGGGGGCCGCCGCCGTTCGGGGAGCTCCGTGCGGCTACGCGGCGCTCGGGGGAGGCCCGGGGAATCCCCAGCCTGGCGGTGGGGTTGGAGTCGCTTCGCCTGGCCCGGCTCTTCGCATCCTGCTGCCGGACGAGGCGGACTCGGGCGTTGCCGGGCTGTGGAGTTGTCCGCGCTGGGCCCCCCGGAGCAGGTGGCGCGGCCAGCCGCTGGGTGGGAAACACGCGGGCGGGTCTCTGCTCCAGATACATTGTTTTCGTGTTCGGGCACGGATGGTGAGGCGTTCCGTGCGGTTTCAGAGCTATGAAGGTAACTGAGGAGCCCTGGTCCTGCTGGCCAGGTTTGTGTGGGCAGGGTTCTGAGGCACACGTGGGCTGAGCACCACCCTCCCCCTCCATTTATTTTGTCAGGCCAAGTGCCCGATACGGTGACACACAAAGTAACACACAAACAGTTAAAAACTGAACTGTGTGATGCTTCAGTTTACAGAACTCTGCAATAGGCACAGCAATATTTATTTTTCCCGCAGAAGAAAAAGAAAATCCGTAACACTTAATAAGGCTTGTAAATTTGTAGCGATATCGGTTGCGGTAAAGCAATGAAATGTATTCGGTTCCCGCTGATTGGACTGAGTTTTGTATAGCCAACAGCAGCACCAGATGCTTTAAGTAAGGTTGGTGCCGGAGGGACAGTTGCAAGCTGCTGCACCCAGGTGCTGAAGTTCTGGCAGCAGTACTCCACACACTGAGAGGGGTCTCACATCCTTCCTTGCTATTAGAAAACCCATCTGCAAGCTTTTCGTGATACAGTAATCCTCAGTACTTCCTTTCTCCTCCGCCCTTCAGCTTTTAAGCACGAAAGGATTCATTGTTTCACTTTCCCGGCTGTGATGTTGGTGTAGTGATTCTTTCTTAGGATGTATCATGGGACATCCAGTACGTTCAGGACAGCTGGGAAGTCTCTTTGTCAGAGAGTTCTGAAAAGGGACAAGGGTTAATGACTTTTAATAAATTAAAGGAGCGTAGATTTAGATTAGATGCTAGGGGGCAAGCTCTCTACTCAGAGGTGGTGAAGCACTGGCAGAGTCTGCCCAGAGAAACTGTGGTGGCCAGGTTGGATGGGGCTTCAGACAGCCTAAGCTGTTAGTGGCAACCCTGCCTATGGCACTCAGATGAAACTGGATAGGCTTTAAGGTCCTTTCCAACTCAAACTATTCTGTGATTCCGATAAAAACATGCTGACTGCAGAACGTTTGAATATCGTGATAGCGAGAATAGTGAGATACAGTCAATTCAGTGTTATCTGGGAGGCTTCTGACAGCAGAAGGCAAGTGGAAGCTCCCAGGCAACATGGAAATGGCCATCCATGCAGTGAACCCATGGGTGCTCCCAGTGACTGACCATCATCTATTTCCTGGGGATTTGGGAAACATAGAGCTGCAGCTCAGCAGCAGCTGAGGACATGCTCATGCTCTGGTGCAGGTAAGCACCATGTCCATGGGGCAAGCCTCAGTGGGGTGCTGCCAGGGGAGGTTCAGGTTGGACATTAGGAAAAATTTCCTAAAAGAGGAGTGAGGCATCGGATCAGGCTGCCCAGGGGAGTGGTGGAGCCACAGTCCCTGCAGGTGTTCAAGGATTGTGGAGATGTGGTGCTGAGGGATACGGTTAGTGTGCATGGTGGGGATAGGCTGACGGTTGAACTAGATGATCTTAGAGGTCTTTTCCAACCTTAATGATCCTATGATTCTAAACTGAACAGGAAACATTAAACCCTTTCTTAATGCTGCCAACATGCATTTTAGTCTGAAACACTTTTGTTGTGTGTGTGTCAGTGTGCACTTTGTGTGTGTCTTTGTGATAGATTTGATGGAACCCATCAATAAAAAAGACTTTGATGCCATTTCTCTCTGAAGTCGTCAAGAGCCTGATGGCAGGAAAGAATCTCCTACACAGGGAGGCTCTGTGCTTGTGACAGAGAGCTGTGCAGCATTTCTTTTAATGGGATGAAGCGGCGGTCAGAGCAGACACCCATCCTGAGTCAGGCTCTCGGTGACTTGCTTTGATGGAGGGTTTAATTGTATCTGGGCAGATTTCATAACTATTTTATTGAAGTGATGCACACAGTTCTTTTATTTCAAAGGACAAAAGAGCAGTGGAATTTTGTATTTAATTCACAGTGATATACGTATTTCTGCTGTTGCTTCAGGTGGTTGCATTTTTGAAATAGATGTCACTACTTCTTCAGAATTAATGGGATTTGGTTAAAATGCATATTGTACCTTCCTGTAGCTCTCGTTTGTGTGTAGCTTCACTTTTCTTCCACTAAGTTATGTTGATGAATAGGTATAAAAAACCAAGCTTGCGCCTATGGATGATAAAAGAGTTGAATAAGTTCAGAAAAGAAAACATAAAGTCGTCTGTGTCAATAAATGTTTCCTGAAGCAGTTCAGATCTGTAAGTGTATAGATCTGCCATCTTCAGAAACATACTACATTTTCTGCAGCCTGAAGCCTAATGTTAAACTATACATGTAGAACACATTTCTGTTGTTATGATCTGATCAACTAAGGGAGACAGAGAGGGATAACCCGTTAAATGTGTAGATGAAAGGTAAGCTAAGCTGGAAGCCACCTGCAATGGGGCCTTGTCTTTCAACTCCTATAAAATTACAGGAATACCATGAAAAAAGATACATAATAATCTTTGTAATGTGTTTTTAATTCTGATTTAATTGTAAGCACTTACTATTTAGGTCACTTAATGTAATTGACTAGAGAAGAGTTAAGGATTAGAAAGCATCAATGCATTACGGATTTGGAGGATCTGAGGGCATGATATATAGACAACTACTGGGTAAAGAGTGCTTCATTATTGTATTTTTGGTAGGGACATCTTATTTTTTTTGTAATATGGTGCTTATTTTTGGCTAAGAAAATTTTCTTGAGTTTCGTTTTATTCTGTATTCCTAAAGCTAATGAACTTATTTGGCTTTGAAAAGGCGTTTGTGAAGGAAAAAAAGCCACATGTATGAGTGGTAAGAGAAGGATATGGATTAGCACGGTAGCTCAGTTTGGAGAAGCCTTGTATTTCATGCATAGAAGTTAGGGTTTTTTTTCCTGTAACAGTGCAATAGGAGAGCTTTGGTTTCATGAGTGAATCGGGTTTGTATTAGATAGGAAGTAATTACATTTCTTTTGTTTTAGATGCTTGTCATTCACAAGAGGTCGTAGTGGAACTTGAAAGCATCCCAATCTGCGTCTGTTTGGATGTGATGCTGCAATTTCACTTTTATTTTTCTCAGCCTCTCAGAGGTTTTGTGTGTTTTCTTTAGTGGTTTAGACTGTAGGACGGCACAGGTGCAGCAGCAGGTTACTTGAGTTCCCTTCAACAAGTGTCAGAAGTTGATTAGGGAGAACTTAAAAACAAGGACAAATGCAAATAAAGATATGCAAAGTGTATATTGTAAGTATGGAAAAGCAGATTTGTTAAGCAAAATAGGACACGTTGAGTAAGAGGTAAGGAAAGAAAAGGGAATTGAATTTTAATGAACTGAAAGGAGAGGATTTGTTTCCAAATAAATTTAAATTAAAGAAAAAAAAAAGGCTGGGATGTGATGAAGTTAACTGAAATACGGTGGCTTCTTATGGGAGAAGTCCTTTGTCTTGCTCTCCTTAAGTCACAGGCTGAGGACTGCATGCCTTTGAATAACAGGTGATGTGTCTTAAGTTTTGTGAGGCTGCTGTCATCTGCTGGGCAGCCCTGTGTGTGGTGAGGAGTGCGTGCTGCAGAGCTTTGCAGAAGTGAATGAGTAAATTATGAAGCCTGTTGCTCGTGTATTTGAAATCTTTTAAGTAAGGCCAGCACGGCAAGTACATGACTTGCTAAAGTAGCTAAACTAACTACAGCAGTAGTTGCTAAAGTAGCTACAGTAACTAAGTAGTAGCAGATTAGCTAAAAGTGTGGTCTCTGAAATGGGCTCATCTGTCTTGAAAATTAGTGCTCATACAGTATTTGTTTGTACCTTTCCTTATCATAGTGCAAAAGGAATAAAGAGAGGCACATAGCAGCCTTATAGTAAACAAAAGTGTTGGTTCAGATGTTGTAGTGCATTAGGATGGGCTTTGGCTTCCATTTTGGAAAAAGCTGATGCTTGGCCAGTGTGATATAGGATGAATACTGTTATCTGTCTGCACCAAACTATATGATCTAATGTATGTATATTTCACTGAATTAATATTTAAAGTGAATAGTTGAAAATAAGACTTACAAGCAAGTCTTGCTCAGCTTTTTTACTGGAATATTCGTTAGTTGTAAGGGTGGCTAATATAAAGATATTACTGAAGATGATGGTAAATATACAAAGGTTATATGTAAAGGAAAACTCACCAGTGTTGATGCCTTGACTGGAGAGGCTGGGGCAGTCTTCACTGAGGAGTGATCTCCAAGAGATGCTGCCTCAGTGGGGGTCAGCCCTTAAATGAGGTCTCAGAGGAGGTGGAGTCGAGCTCCACCCCTTCCGGGAGCACAGCTACATCACTCTCACCTGTGCTCCCACAGCTGACCCAACACTTGCCTCAGCTGATTAATCAGAGGTTCAGGCTGTGATTACCAATCTCCCATACAGTTAGTAAACATGCTTATGCAGATGTCTCTTTTTGTGGTGGATGCTAAACCTGTGTCTAGTAAAACAGTGTAAACATTTATAAACCAGTATAATTTTATGGCTGAAATTAACCACTCTAAGTAGAGATAGGAAAGTTTGTTATAACAAGCTGCGTTACTGATGGACTCTGCAGAGTTTCTTTACTCCAAGTTCTTGTCTCAAACATGTGAGGCTCTTAGCTGAAACTTGCTGTTTGGTTTGTTTCTGTTGTTAAGTGATGTACACCTGTGGACATTTTCTAGAGGATGTGTGGTGGTTAAGGAGCAACTTACAGAACACACTGGGAATAATACAAGATAAAACTTCTCTAGTCTTTCAGTGAATACTGTGATTTATGAGTTCAGGCCTGTTAATTTTTAGAGTTGGTGAATCAGAACGTTTCTTTTCCGTTTTTTTTTTTTTTTTCTGTGGATAAATTGAGAGCTGATGGTTTGGATCCAATCTGGGACATTTAAGACTAAAAATATGCTGTTGGTATGGTATTTGAAAGTCTCGATTCCTACTAACTTGTCTTTTTTGTGTGTTTGTTTTTCAGGCTGGAGCTCTTGATTTATTAAAGGAGCTTAAGAATATTCCTATGACCCTTGAGTTATTACAGGTACGACTTCTTCATTGTTATATTAATAATTCACAATTATATTCACAATTTATTTATTTATATTCCATAGGGAATAGTTTCCAGCTTCACCAGGGGAGATTCAGGCTGGACATTAGGAAATATTACTTCTTGGAAGGGGTGGTCAGGCACTGGAATGCACTGCCCAGGGAGGTGGTGGAGTCACCAACCATGGGGGTGTTCAAGAAATGTTTGGATGTTGTGTTGAGGGATATGATTTAACTGGGAAGTATTTGTGATGATTGGACTGGATGATCTTCTAGGTCTTTTCCAACCTTGATAATTCTGTGATTCTGTTACACTGCAAAAGTTAACTCCATAATAATGAAAGGGAAGCCAGCAAATTTGGAAGATTGCATTATTTAAATAGATTCCTGTGGAGAAACCTCTTGAAGAATCATTGCTATTTTGGCTGAATAGTATTATTTCACTATGATTTAGGGCTTTGAAGTGCTTTCTTCCAGTAGCAAGTTCTTAAACTTGAGCTTTGATTTGAAAATGGTGGATGTTGTCACAGGCAAAGGGAGATCTCTCTTTATAGGTTTTCCTTACATACACTCTTCTTATTAACACAAGTGTGATATGTTTCCCTCTTTAATGAAGGAGAATGCACCTGGTAGGAGGTCCTCCTTTTATGTAGTTAGTTCTGGTTTTGGACTGTAAGTGAGGAGAACCATAGTTCATACCTTCAATAGGTTGTTTTACCATTGCCTTTTTAACCCCATACCTTTGAGTAGTGTAATTCTTCAGTTAGTTACAATAACAATTTTGTATCCTCTGCGTGGGATGTGATGGTGCAGTACAACCTCTCTCACTTACATGCATTACATTCTCATTTTGCTTATATTTACATCTCTTACATATTACTGTTATAAATTCTTTCCAAAAAGTGCATCAGTGAACTTTATTTACATGTAAAGTGTTAAGAGTTGGTTATGTAGTTCTGCAGTGATCAACTTTTGTTCCAAATTCACTGGAGATTACCCGTCTCTGTGGAAATTTGCAAGTAGCAGAGGTTAGCAGACGTTCAGTTTTTTTGCTGTGGTAGCCACTTAAATTGGAAAAGACTGGAAAGTAACGTTCTTTTTAAGTGATGTTTAATTTGCAGATGCAGAATTAGCTTGGAAAAAGCTAAGTAGTGTCAGTCTTACCTGTGTATTTGTAGAATGTATTTATTTCAGCACATTATTAGTACTACTGGTTGCCATTTAGTACTGGAATTTGAAGGTTTCACCTTTTTGCATGAATTAGCACAACACTGCAATAATGCAATAATGCAAAAAATGATTCTTATTCAGTTGCTGTGAAAACATTTCTTAGTAATGTTATAAATAGAGATGGCTCTTGATTTTGATAAACTTTAGCTCAGCTGTTTGTGTTTTAGGGTACTTGTGTGACACTACTCACTTTATATGGGGCTGCGTACTAATTCCGTCCTGTTTTCAGTTCTATTTGAAAAAAGCTTATTTATTCCCATCTGTGTCACAGGGTTCTATTTTAAAAGTAAAATAATGTTTCTAATACAGGCTTGGTTTTAATCTGTATTGGGAGACGTCGTATGTGTTTTTTAAGAGAATTTATCTGTTACAGTAGGCCTAAAGGGATCAGAAAGGGATCAGCTGTTTTTGTCCACTCATACTTAGTAAACTAACTGTAGCTTAGTCAAGTTTTTCTATCCACTCCTATATCCAAAATACTTCTTTGGCTGCAAAATAATTCACTTAGACTGAAATTTGTGTTATTTATGTTGAGTTTTTAAATATGTAAAATCTGCTGTATGTTTTCTCATAGTCTCCCAAAATTGCTTAAGCAATGGAGGACTTGCAACAGTGGTTCAAATGTGAAGCAATCACACTATTGGTTCTGCTAGCTAGCGGTCATTGGTGTGCTAATATCAAGGGGAATGACAGTGAGACAATGGAGCACTAACTTCCTCTGTGTAGATGAAGGTATCATACAACTGATATATTTGGACTGGCACAAGACATGAGAGAAAACCATTTCAAAATTGCCTACACAGAGAAGAACATTTCTGACTGGTGAGATAGTTTCATTATGCCTTTGCAGTAAGAGAAGTGACAGTTCGTCTTATGGCATGACTGTCACTTTAGTCTGGAGTCACGCTTTGACAGCTTACAAGTGCATGGGGTGGGAAAGTACACTTCAGCAGTTTGGGCTAGTGCTTGTGTCACGAGTCTGTCTTATTAGACTTCTGTCACTGAAAAATGAAGTTAGATACAATAATCTGTTTCACATCCCACAAGTTATGTGTAAGCTTGCTCACCAGTGTGAACAGCCAACAGCTCATGTCACATGCAGTTTACTAGCAGCTGCTTAATAATAAGTACATTGGTTCTCAGATCTTAATTGTAGGTAGCGCGCAGCTAGACAGTGAGTGAGGTAGCTGTCTTCATTTGAACCAGCAGGTTTTACTGGACATTATACACATGCATGTGCACACCCCTACATGAAACCAAGCTGTGAAATGCAGTCCTTGTTAATTACTTGCAGGTTCACTGGCAAGCCGTGGAGACCTGGAAACCTGGATGTGGTTATTCTTAAGGGCTTTATTTGTCAGTCCTTTGGGCCAAGTTCTCCAAATTCTCTGTCTTATTACTACATTGCAATTTGAAGTTGGTAACATCTCTGCTTGCTTTAGTGATTGCTGTTCTTCCTCAGCTGCTTGGCTGAGCTGTTAGGCCTACAGCTTGAATGCTTTGGTGGCACAGAGGTAATTAAATTTCAGGGGTTAAATCGAACTAGACTAAAATACCAGAGTCTTTGACTTGAAATGATTCTCATAGTAGCAGTTCCTTAGGCTGGAAGACTGAGGAAATTTCAAATGCTGATAGCTGATGTGTAGTAGGAGCAGTAATTTGGTGAATATAACTGACCTTTTGTGATTGCTTGCATTAGTTTGCAGGTAAGTAAATTGGAGGATCACTCCCTCTTATCTTTTAGGCAATGCCAAATCAATTGTTCTGTATAAAAAACAAAGGAGGTGTGTTTACATATAACCTTAAGAAAGCTGAGAGTTTAGGCAGTTATCATCATCAGTCCTGCTTGCATGATCAGAGAAAAACAGGATCAGTCTAATTAATTCTGAATTTTATTTCTTTGGCTGTGCTTGTAGCTTTGGTGTCTCATCCCTTCTCTGTTAAGACTATTCCATGGTTATGTGCAGTTTTCAGCAAAGGGAAGGTTTCTTTGTTTTATTGTTTTTTTGTTGTTGTTGTTTTTTGTTAGGTACAATTTTCTCATTCAGACATGACAGGGATTTTATGGAGTTTAAAATATATTATCTTTATAGTCTAAACATAATCATAGAATCATAGAAATGGCTTGGGATGGAAGGGTCCTCAAGGATCATGAAGCTCCAACCCCCACGTGACAGGCAGGGCCACCAACCTCCATATTTAATACTAGACCAGGCTGCCCAGGGCTCCGTACAACCTGATCTTGAACACCTTCAGGGATGGGGCATCCACTGCCTATCTAGGCAGCCTCTTCCAGCACCTCTCCACTCTCTTAGTAAAGAACTTCCCGCTGACATCCAACCTAAGTCTTCCCTCCTTCAACTGAAAACCATTGTCCTGCTATTACCTATGCTTTCAAAGAGTTGGCTCACCTCTTGTTTGTAGGCTCCCTCAGGGTACAGGAAGGCTGCAATGAAGTCTCCCCACAACCTTCTCTTCTTCAGGCTGAACAAGCCCAGCTCCCTCAGCATGTCATCATATGGGAGGTGCTCTAGCCTTCTAATTATTTTTGTGGATAATATGCAACAATTGTTCACTTCTGCTCTGTTGAGGCCTTTGTGTGATACTTAGCTAGTTCCTGAAGCTTGTCATGGAAAGTGAGTGCAGGCAGCAGTAAAGAAACACCAAATATCTGCCCATGAGTGAAATCCTTGGCCTGTCCTCAGTGCTCAGCCATGAGGAGGAAAGGTGAAATGTGGAAGAACTTCTGCACCTCTTTGATGCTGTCTGTCAATGTGTATGTGCACAAAGTCCATCCTGAAAAGCCTTAGTTACTTGTGAGTAGCCATCTGTTTTCTTCAGTCAGAACTAACGTTCAGACCTGAAATTTGCTGAAATATCTGCTGAAGATTTCAGTTCATTTCCAGTCAATCGGCACATCCAGAGTGCTCTAGAGAAGTGTTCTGTGTGGGCTGTAAGGGGTAATTTACGGGAACAAATTATTTCCTTTTTTAGTGTAATGCTGAGATATAACTTTTCCTTTAAAGGAAAAGAAGAAGGAGATATTTATGACAAGCCACTGCAAAAGTAAATAGAATAAATTGTACTTAGTGAGTCTGGCAATTAATAAATGCAGCAAAGCTGGGCATCTTAAGAACGATGTAAAAACGTAGCCATCATTCAAAATATGATCTTGTAGTACAATAATTGTTCTAAATGTTTCTTTCCCAAAACTAAAAGTGTGAAAGTGTTCTATTTTTTATATTAAGATGTTAGCTGAAAATATTCTAAAATGAAACTTTTACTGCTGTTTATCCAAATTTATATCCGTGAGGACATAAGTTATAGATCCTAAAAGGAAAAAGAAATAAATCTTAAGAGTAGCTCATAAATAAATCTCATCTTCACTCTATAGGTGGCAGTAGTGCCAAAGCTTTAAAGCCCATCTCCAGCTTGGACTTTTCAAAAGGACAGGCTTTTCTTATTGTTTCTACCTGAAAGCAGAAAACTCTGCTTAAAATTTTAGTAAGTCTCACTGTTGCCAAAATGACTTGGAACGTAAAACGTGATCACTCCCAGCATGATAGTACGGCTTCTTCCATAGCCAGTAAATGGGAATATAAGAAATACGAAGTTACTGAAACATTTAGCAAGTTTTTGCTCATACCAAAATATAAATGCAGTCTTTGTGTCACAAAAAAAAATATAAGATTTTGTAGTTAGAACCTTTAGTAAAGTATTTTATTTTTTTTTATAAATAGCATTAAAATGTGATCTTCATGTTTTTAGACAGACTGAATGCCATGCTTAGTTTACGTCAGTAGTCTGTAGAGTTGCTTTGAAGTGCTTAAGGGACAGAGAAACTTCAGCCAATTTCCCTTAGCTCTGACCTTCTGTGATGGAGACAAATGGTAGCGTTGTATTTCTTTGTGAAATGTACTGATACTCATAAAGATAAATAAAAATACATCCCTTTAAAATAAAGTTGTCTAAAAAGCAGCTTTAGAAACGTTAATCAGTTATCTTCATGCCACTTTTTATAGTGTATACTTTTATTTCTGTTGCAGACTACCAGAATTGGAATGTCAGTGAACGCAATACGCAAGCAAAGCACAGATGAAGAAGTTACATCTTTAGCAAAATCTTTGATCAAATCTTGGAAGAAACTCTTAGGTATGGCACAACAACCTTTTTGTTTTTTAACTATTTCTGTTTATTACAACTATATGTGGACTTGGTGCAGATCCTTATGCTTCTATTCTTCAGAAACAGTTGTGCTCTTGCTTAAGTATTGAAACTATCTGTTCTGAGGTAGGTTTTTGGTTATTTTAACTTCTTTGACTATCACAGATGATTACTGTGCAAATATAGTCAGAAGCAAAGTTAATATGCGTTGACTTGTGCTGACAAACAGTAGGAAACCAGCTTCTGCAACATGACTCATTTCTCAAGCTTCACTGCATGCTGTTGAGCGAGCAGTACTGTACTGCAGTACTGAAAGCTAACGAACCTTTTCTTGACTATTTCCTCTGTCAAATGTAAAAAGTACTCTGAAGAATTCGTGCAGAACCTCATGTGGAAGTGTAGACCCTTTGAAGTTTGGTTATAAACTCATTTGTGAAGTGAAGAAACAGTAAAAAAAAAAAATTAAGTTTAAAATTCTGTTAGAGATAGTGAATGTTTCTCTAAGTAAACCTGCACTTTCTAAAAACATGATAGTTTTAATAAATTTGCTAATTAGTGAGCCAATAGTTTTTCTTTCATTTCCATTACTGCAATGAATGCAGTTACCAAAAGCTTTCTGTTAACAGGGTTTTGTATGAGGATATCTTGTAGCACTTACTGTATTTGAACTGATTCAAATCTCAGGCTGTGTCTTTTAGATAGTTGTGTTCATAACACTGTATTGTACTCAATTGTGTTTCTTTGTATCCCAATTTAGATAAATTAAGCTTCAGGAGGCTTATATTTTTGAAATAGGCTTGTATCTTGTGTTATTTTCTACTGATTTAAATATCTGATATTCTGTCTAGATAAATGTGACTGCCATTTAAATGCCAGACTCAGTCAACTTCATTTTATCCATTTTGTTAGCCTCATTTTATCCCAGTTAGCTGTGTTATCAGTCACAAAGTATAGTAGATATTTTATTACTCCTTTTGTAAATGGCACAGAAATGTCTTTGTTTCAATTTGACAGTGTCTAGATATGTAAAAGAGGACAGATTGTGACAGTTTTTATAATCTTCTATGATTTGTATATCTTTGTAAGCAACATATTTTTACATCTCTCTTTTAAACATTAAACAGTTCTAATTAGTCTAGTAATAGTAACTCTACTTGGCATCACTGCCCATTGAACAAAACAATTGCTATTTGTTAAGATGATAGAAGTACTCTTCTTCTTCATTTTTATTCATTTTCTTCATGTCTGAAGTCAGTAAAGTTTGTGTTAATATATTGTTACGTGTGTCTGACTGATATTCAACTGTTCAGACATTGTGAAACACTTCCTCTACCTCTGAGTGTGTTTTTGCTGTGAAAGACTGGTGTAAGTCTGTGGTGTCTGATTGTAATGGTAGGTCCATCCAAATGTAGGTTGCCGCTGAAAGAGGTTTTCCTTCCCTTTGCAGAGGGGCCTTCTTGCTCATTCCTGTGCTAAAGAGGTCAGAAAAGGGAACTCAGCAGTTGTAAACCAATCATTTTGTTTATTTCTTCTGAATTCTTTTCAACTGTCGGTTTCATGATCCAGCCCTTTTGCAGTCCTTGCAAAGGGACTGTAGCAGTAGTGCACGGCTGGGGAAAGGCGGAACTTTAAAAGGTGCCCTTTTAGTGGCTTGCTACATTCAGGTTGTTTAAAGACAATTGTGAGAATGTACCTTTAGGTTGCTTACATCAGGTGATTTCAAACATGTGAGGAACTGGAAAGTAAACAGTAAATATTTGACTACATTCAGGACTGTACATGTTCTTCCTGGGACAGGGAGTATGTTAACTTTATCTTACTCTAATTTTTGTTACAGGGCAGATATTGCTGCTTGTGCATGATTGTACCAAGTCTGTTACGCTTATGGTTATGCACTTACAATATAAAATCAAATTATTTTTGGAAATACAGCACTGTTTATATTAGAATCTGACATAATTAGATTCTTGTTGATGACCATGTAGAGCATACAATAAAGTGCAGTAGGTCAAATGTTTCACGTCTTGTTTCGCTGCTCAGTAATTATTAGAACTTAACTTCCAGAATTACAAGACTTATCTGGGTTTCGTGACTTATTGGGTAGGAATCTTACGAAGTACTGTTATTCTGTTTTAGCATTAGTTTTGACTTTCTCAGAAGAACACAAAATACCCTATGTTGAGCTGCTAGAGAAATCAGTTTCGGTTTTGCGGTTTATAGTGCGTGTCAAATGATATGGATCAAAGATGGCAATAGAAGCGGATGGCTGTTAATCATACCAAGCATTGTACTCAGAGATCTGAAATCTTTGTGAGTTATTTTTATAAATGACATTTGGAATTTAGGAAAGAATCTTTGTTCAGGCTGCACGTACTGTCTAAGTTGAATGCTTTTGGAACTTATGTTTTAAGGATGCATGGGAAACTGGAAATCAAAATATGGTTGTGAATCACCAGAGTTTTAACAGATTTTTATGGCTTGCTTATAACTATGCCGGGTTACAAATGGATTTTCAAGTGAGGTCAGAAGCTGCCCAGCAGAGGGCTCGCAGGCATTATCTGGAGTGAGTCACTGTGTGAGCTGTAGTGAAAGATTGCTTTCAGATGTTGCTATAAAAACGTTAAACCACACATCCTAGTTGGTCACAATTTAGATGAAGAAGCAAATTCTGTTCTCAGACTAAAATAACATTGTGTCATAATGTGGAATTTGCAAGGAGTTATTGTTTTGCCAAGTAGTTGAGAATGTAGAATACGTTACACAGATGAATCAATGAATATCAACTTTGGTTATGAGGAGTTCTTCAAATATATATATATATATATATATATATATATATATATATGAAGAAAAATAACAATTTCTTACTAAAATCTACGAGTATACAGTGAAAAAGAATGTCTAGACCTTTAAGTAGATTTAACCTCTCTAACCCCAGTTTGTGTACTGAGCTGGAAATGCAGAATTACTGGACAATAATCTTATCATTATGTGTAAGTCTGATCCTGTATTGTCAGAAAAAGAACAAACAAACAACAAAACACAACAATAAAAATGTGTCCAAGAGCATTTTGAACTGTCAATGAAAGAAAAAAAAAAGATTCTTTCTTAAAACAAAATTGTTCAGGCCTGCTTAATGTTACCAAATTAACACTAGCCAGAATATGCTGAAGTGTATAATTCAGTTGAGTTTGTGTGTAAGATCCTCTGTTACTTCAGACATAGTTTTGACTCTGCTGTAGCAAGTCTGGTACAGTCTAGGACCATCTTACAGGTATGGTAATGCTGTCATTAGGTTAAGCTGTTCAAGGGTGTCTAAAAATGTACTGGTTGAGTTCAAAATTTTATTGAGAAAACAAATTCCTAAATTACAGTCTGTGTTCAAGAATCGTGTTTACTGTCAGTAAGTATATGTCTATTTATAAGTTATCTAGTGCAAAAGTAGTTTTAGAATCTCTCTTCTTTTACATATCACACATGAGCTGTAGAATCATCTGGTTTGTAAAAGATGATCGAGATAATCAAGTCTAGCTATCAGCTTGACTTGCTGAGTCCCATTGCTAAACCATGTGCCTTAGTGCTCTGCCCACACATCTCTTAAATACCTCCAAGACTGCCTCTGCCCTGATCAGCCCATTCCAATGATTGGCTCCTTTCTCTTTGAAGAAATTCTTCCTGATATACAATCTGAACCTCCCGTAGCAAAACTCAAGACTGTTTCCTCATATCCAGTTACTAGGCATGTGAGAAAGAGAGCAACATCCTCCTCTCTGTAACTCCCTTTTAGGGATATTTAGGGAGCAGAGAGATCTCCCCTCAGCCATCTCATCTACAAACTAAGGAAACTCAGTTCCCTCAGTCACTCCTCATTAAACCTTGTTTTCTAGTCCCTTCACCAGCTTTGCTTCACCAGCTTCTCTGTCCCTTCTTGAGTGACACAGTCTCCTTGATGTAGTGAGGAGCTCTCAACTGTCTGTACTAAAGGTTCAGTCTAAACAGTGTGGTGTAGAAGGAGACAGTCACTACCCTAGTCCAGGTCATGCTCTATTTCATACAAACCAGGAGCTATTGGCCTTCTAGGCTACCTCGGCATGTGACTGGTTCACGTTCAGCCACCTGCTGACCCAGCATCCCCAGGTCCTTTCCTGCTGGGCAACTTTCCAGCCCCTCTTCCACTGGCCTCTATTGCTGTATGAAGTTGTTATCATCCAAGCTAAGGACCCAGCAATGGGTCCTGTTGAATGTTAGATAATTGGATGCAACCAGTCCATCTGCTCAGCCTTTATACCCTCAAGTAAATTGACAGTCCTGCCTAATCTGTTTTTGTCTGTCACCTTACTGAATGTGCTCTCCATCCCCTCATCCAGATTTGTGATAAAAATGTTAAACAAAACTGACCCAGTGCTCACTCATGGGGAAGCACCATTGATGACCGTTCAACAACTGGATTAAGCTCCATTCACTGTGACTCTTTGAACCTGACCATCCAGCCAGTTCTTCGCCCAACATATTGTACAGCTGTCCAAGCCGTGAGCAGCCGGTTTCTCCAGTAAATATGGGAAACTGTCAAATACTTCACTAAAGTCAAGGTATACAATATCGACAGATACTCTCTCATCTTTTAAGCAGGTCATCTCATCATGGGAGATAAGGTTAGTCAGGCAGCACTTGTTTTTCATATACCTGTGTTGACTGTGTCTGATTACTGGATTGTCCTGTATGTGCTGTATGATGACATTCAAGATGGTCTGCTACATGGCGTTCCCTGGTACTGAGGTCAGACATACAAGCCTATAATTCCCTTGATCATCCTTCCTGTCCTCCTTGTAGACTGGAGTTGTATTTGCGAGCCTTCAGTTAGCTGGATATTACTATGAATTAACTTGTGTTATTTAAAAAAGGAAGAAAAACCCTCAAGTGTGCGTGTTAGTCTGTTGTTAATCGGCTTCTGAAGCAGCAGCAGCTAAAACTGAAGTAATGTTTTTCATTTCTAAAATTGGTGACAATTTCAGTCTGTTCCTGGAAAAAAATAAGGGGGGGGGGGAGGGGCTGTAAGTTATAATAGCTGTACAATTAAAAAAAAACCCATGCCTCTTTGAAAGAACTTAGATAATTTATATTACAATTCCAAATATTTATCTGATTCTTTATGTTTCCTGATGTGAATCACTTGCTCATTTGAATTTTTAAGTGTCTTTCACAGGCTGCTTTTCCGTCTTTCTTTGTTAGATTCCTGTGGTTGTTTGTAGTTCCCATTAGCTGCCATTCTTCCTTTGCTCCAGAGTCTGGCCGCTGGGTGTAAAAGCTAATTAGAAGAGACTTTCATTTTTCAAGGTTAAATATATTTTTTCCCCAATGAAAAGCTGAAATGCTGCCCAGCAGACTGTTAAATACTGTGTTGACAAAAGAACAGTATGTAATTAATAAAATAAGGAATCCTTGTTCACGTGTGAGTTTAAGAATAAATACTGCTTGGCGCTGAATCTCCTCAATACTTTCAACGTAAGATGCATAAAAGTGAGTGACTTAGTAAGAACATTTCTACTAAGCAGAGAATGTTTTTATTTTCAGATTTATGAAGCTGGATTTAAGAGAAATATATATATATAAACTCTTCTCTGAGAGATTAAAGATAGTGTAGTTTCGAACACATATTTGCTGAAGATGGTACAGTTGTCTCAGCTGCTGAAGTTTGACCTTTTGTTTGAGACATGCTTGCATAGACTGCTCTGCAGGTTAGAAAGAGCCATGATTTTACCTCCTACTTTAGCCCCTGGTCTCATGTATGCTTTGCCCTACATAAGTGAAATACGCGATAAGGGTATCAGAAAATGTTCACAAGTGCTTACCCCGAGATACATACTGATAGATCTGTCTAAAAACCTCCAGCAAAAATTGTCATGTGCTTAAGATGGGAGTAGATGAGATAACACGAATATACAGAATGCTTTAAAATGTATTTATCATGTAAGTGTTTGTAGCCATGGAGACTAGTTGTGACTGTGCGTGTTAAAAATGGATCATGGGTTTGTTTCCGTTCTCTGAGTACAGTGTCTTCGGGTGTCACTGCAAGAAACTTCTGCAGTCTATTCTGCTTATACTTTGTTTGATTTTTAATGACTTTTTTTTTTTAATAAATCCTTTGATTGAACCAGTATATTTATTAGGATTTTATTATTATTTTTTAATAACACGTTCAGTTTATTAAAGACAATCACTCAAAATATATAAGGGAATATATATATGATAATAATAAGTAAGGGGAGTGTATATACACATACATCCCTGTAGGAAGTATTCTGGAGAATTTTATGGACTTGCTTGGCTCTCAGACTGTTTTGTAGGCATTGATTTTTGGTCACAGCTGGAGATGGAATACTTGATGTGTGCTTTAAGTGCTTGAATAAGAAGAGACCTGAATCTGTGTGTTTCATACCACCAGTTCCCATGAGAAACATAGGGATAGGATCCTTCAGGAAATTTAGTTCCTTTTTGATGCTTAAGCAAAGGTTTAGATACCCAGTTCATGATTGACCTTTTCTGTACTTTTCTTTACTTTTCTGTACTATTTCTCTTGTAAAATTCATAATAAGTTCAACCAAGTAATAACAGTCTACAGAGTTAGGTGTGCAATGACAGATCTATGAAAGCTTGGAAGGAGAAATCCACAAAAATTGGGTGAATGATGGCAGTGTCACTGGGCTCTTTTTGAAGGCAGTGGAGAAAGCAAGCCAAAGCAGGCGGCTGATTTAACATCAGGCTCCTTCAGAATCTTTTTTATCATGCCTTCACTGCCAGTTAAAGGAGATGCTGGACTTGACCTGAAGGATTTGGTTTTTGTTTGCTGGGTCGGCAAGGGTGTGAAAGGTGGAAAGCTGTACTGCAACAGAGTCTCAAATCAGAGAGTAGGAGCTGATAGCACGTCTAACTGGCTCAGAATTTGCCAGAGATATTCTACCACTTCTTTAAGTCAATTTCTGAGTAAAAGTTTCTCATGTTTTGTATTCCCAGATGGACCTTCAACTGATAAAGATTCTGAAGAAAAGAAAAAGGAGCCTGCATCTTCTTCACAAAACAGCCCTGAAGCAAGAGAGGAAAGGTACTTATTTCTTGAGGACAAATAACCATGTTCAGTATAAGTTAGGATTAACCTGAAAAATCAACCAGTTTTCACAGATGTTTTGGCCAAACGTTTACATATTAGAGATGACTTCCATGTTACTTTGTGAAATATGTACAGTTGTACAAAAAATGGTGTGTTGCTAGGGAAGAAGATCCGGCTGCTGCTGACACACTAAGAAAAGATGAAAGCCACAGGACAAGATATGGTCAGACTAGTTATTGTTTATTCTGTCTTATCTGTCAGAGACTCCTTCCTCTCTCGATACTAGTACTGAGCTTTGAGAAGTGTAGCTTTCAGTTACAACTCTGTGGTAATTACGTACGTTAGAGGTTTAGAATACTTCTTTTGTCTGTTAGCTTTTATGTTTGACAAACAGTCTTGTTCTGCACCTTTTTTGGTGCAAAATATACTTTGGTAGAAAGATGAGCCCATGTAAATGGCACTTGAGGTGCTGAAGAGTATTTGCAAAGTAGAATCAACAAGTCCAGTTTATCTACATACTTCTTTTTGTAGTGAATCAGTTTAGAGCAGCCATTTTCTAAGTGTGGCCTCTATTTGTCCCAATGCTAGAAGAAAACTTTCAGAGTATGCAGAACTTCAGAAACCATAGTACCAAATCAGCAGACTCAATGTTAGCATGATATTTCCTCACTGTTGTTCCTTAAACAAAAAAATGTTTTCATTTTAACATTAAGAACTGTGAGTTAAAACATATTATATAAGTATCCACCTAATGTGATTAAATACTTGCTGTCTCTGATGTGTGGAATAGCCTGGTAAATATTCCAAAGACACTTTTAAAATTGTATTGACTCTAAAGCTATAAATAGCTTTTAGATGGTGTCTTGTGTTCTTATTTTCTATTAATATCATTAAATATATATTGCAAAAAATCAGTGTTTTCCCCTCAAGCAAAATGATTTGAATAAAGCAAAAAACCATTTAATATTAGGTGTTTTTTTTTTTGTTTGTTTGTTTGTCTTTACTTTTTGTTTTAGCAGTTCAAGTAGCAATTCCAGCAGCAGGAAGGAGGAGGGTAGTGCTCCCTCAAATTCTTTCATCCCTTCTTTTCCTCGGGCTCCAAGCACTTCGGATTCTGTACGAGTGAAATGTAGAGAAATGCTCTCTGCAGCTCTCAGAACAGGAGGTGAGCTCCCTAGACAAAATATTTTCAGTTTTAACTGTTTCTTCCTTCTGTTCTTTCCCTGCCCCCATTTACTGTACCCTTTGTGTCCCATTCTGTGCACATACTCATAGGCCAGTTCACCCAAGATGCAATAAACTGGGTAACCTCATCAGCGTGGGAGTGTATTGAACTACTTTCTTGTATCTGGTTATATGGGACATTTTGTGGCTTCTGTTCATCTGATATCTTGCCTACAGTAAAACTTCATTACAGGAAGTTATATTCCTCTGCAATTCCTCATTTGACTCTATTAATGGAAACTGTTGTTTTTCATCTTATCTCTGAGTGAGAGCGTCACCATAAGCGTGACTGCCTTTCTTACTCTAGAGGTCCTGTGAGCCTTCCGATTCTTGGTTTTGAAGGCTGCCTGTCTGTTTTGATTTAAACTTGAAGTTTCATGGAAATAGTCACAGTCTTATACTCTTTTATCTTCCTGCCTTTGAGGCATCTGTAAATTGCTTGATTTTGTTGTTGTTGTTTTGTTTTTCCCCATCCTGTACACTTGTGTGTCTTTAAACTGATGTATGCTATGCTAGATAGTGAGCAAATCAAGTGTTGTACTCAGTGTTCTTAACTCTTTCCTATGCATTGTTCTCGTCAGCAAGAACTTTTCTCTGTTCTTAGCTTAGTGTAACCTGACTCAGTGTAAGCGCACTTCTGAAATTATCTGTTTTTACTCTATTTCATTCTGTTTTGTACTTCACTTTTAATTCACATGAATTTTGACACAGGCAGAAATCAAGGCTGACTAAGGACCGTAAAATTCTGGTCTCTCCGATGTATAATTCAGAGGACAGACAGGTTTTTAGGAAGGTGCATTTATCTTCTTGGTTTTCGAAATTATGTGTTATTGGAATTTTCACTAGGTTTCCAATAATACTTTTTGTAATGTTACTTCCTATTATACGTGTTAGCTGATCACCTGTAAGTTTAATGTCAGTCTCAAAATATACGGTTATTTTCTGGTTCTATGGACTTATGCCTGAGATCAAGAAGAAACTGTGTTGTTATTACTCATCAAAGTGCACCATGAGGAGGAGGAAAACACATATTGTGTCTAATTTGTCCCAGGCTGTGTTGGAAAGGCAGCTGTCTTTATGGAGAAGGGTTTGGAAACAGCAAACAATTATCTGGAGCTGTTTTAGGTCGTGTTGTTTT
Source organism: Excalfactoria chinensis (assembly GCF_039878825.1). Classification (NCBI taxonomy): domain Eukaryota; kingdom Metazoa; phylum Chordata; class Aves; order Galliformes; family Phasianidae; genus Excalfactoria; species Excalfactoria chinensis. Next base: position 37,308,907 of record NC_092826.1, read on the forward strand.
GTCTTCAGTATTGCTATGGTTCATTTCTTCAAATTTACACATTTTATGACCATTCCCTACTTGACATATTTTTAACAATAATATTTAATTACTATATTTCTAGAGAAATCTTTCTCTTACATGCATACGAAACATAGCTAGTGTTGTGTGGGCTGAAAGAATTGATGAAACTCAATACAGAATGTTTTCTCATTATAATAGCCTATTCTAAATACAGATGCACTGTGTGTAGAGATGGGTAATTGCCAAGCATGATAGAAGGCAGTGTTTTCTTTTATTTTTTTTCTGTATAGCAAAGTTGTTTTTAATTACAATTTGTGTTTCAACTAGAGATCATTTTGTCTGAAGGATTTAAGGTGATTCTACCCTTTTTTTTTTAACAACTCTTGTTGCTCATCATTTCACTGAATTTTCTTCACAAAGGTACTGTTAACAGATTTTTCTAAGTCAACTTAGAAATACAGTGTAGTTATTTATAATTTGTTTTTTTGATGTTCCAAGTTGGATCTCAGTGCTGTGAAATACTGCTGAGATCGTCAGAGTGCTAATATTGTAACTTTTGTTGTCCTCAGATGATTACATTGCTATTGGTGCTGATGAGGAAGAGTTGGGTTCTCAGATCGAAGAAGATATCCTTTGCTGGGCATCTCTGTGCTCTAGGATGATAGTATTAAAGAACATTGATACTGTTAAAAAAATAGTTCACTTAATCTGTATTTTGAGTATTTTATTTCATTTAAAACAAAAACAAGCAAATTGTGTTAATGCATCGTTACTCAAATTCAGTACTTAGAAAAGTACCACGAACTAAACAGAGGGACCTCTGTGTGTGTGATTTCTATTTTTACTTTGTAATACAGAACTTATATTAGAAATCAGATAAGATCAAGGAGCTGGGTTTAAGTCCTTGGGTGGTTTTTGAGAATTTTTGTTAAAATCCCATTATCCCCAAATTCACATCTTGCCAGCTGTGTGCTAAACAGTGACTAGGCTTTGGCAAGACATGAAGCACTGTCTGCTGTGTTGAGCAGAGAGTAACTGTTGTTTGGAGACGGGAGTGTGGGGAGGGGCTTTACTTTAAAAAGGTTGCTCCCCCCCTGAAAAGAACCAATCCGCAGTGGTCTGTTTTACTTGTTTTGTTCCTTAAATCTAAAGCACCTATTTTTCAAGAATTAAAAAACACTGATATGAAATACAAAAATAGGGTACGGAGTAGGATAGCGAATCTCAAGGACGCAAAGAATCCAAACCTAAGGAAAAACGTGTTATGTGGGAACATACCTCCTGACAAATTTGCCAAAATGACAGCAGAGGTAAGTAAGGCATGGCTCTTGAACTGTTTCCCTGCTGGACTTATGTCCTGGTTGCTATCTAACTGATAAAAATGCTTGTACTTTTGAAGGACTAAGACTTGTTCGTGGCTTGCACAATCTGAATTATAGAGAGCAGAGGAAATGAAAATGGTGTATTTTAATGGCTCCTGAAAATGTGATTTCTCTGTGAGTCGGGTTAAGCTCTCTGCCGAATTCTCTGCAATACAGGACAATGGGCCTCAGGCTCAAAGAGAATAGATTTAAGTTAGAGATAAGGAAAAAAAATCTTACACTGAGGGTAGTGAGGCAATGGGACAGGCTGCCCAGTGATGTGATTGACTCCCTGTCCCTGGAGACTTTCAATAGCAAGGCTGGATAAGGCCCTAGACAACCTGATGTAGCTGTGGTATGCCTGTTTATTGCAGGGGAGTTGGACTAGATGGCCTTCAGCAACCCCTTCCAACTCTAATTCTCTGGCCTGTTGGTGATGGTTTATGCTCAGGGCAGTGACTTCAGGTTGCTAAGCCATTCACCCTTATTGATGGATATGTAACTCTACCATCCATGTTAGCCTGTCTTGCCGTTCGTTTTTTTAATACTAGCTTCTGCTGCTATTCTGTGAAAGGTATAGCACCGTGCTTTTAAAGATCAGTCCATCTCGTGTTGGCGTTTTTAGTGTTGATTTAAAGCTTATCTGAGATTTGACAGATGATGTAAAACGATTTTGAAGGTAACTCTTTACAGTAAATAGAATACAGAAATGATGCGGGAAGGAAGCTAGGAGAATTGGCCTTTGAATCAAATTAGATTTGCTATTGAAAGAACATTTTGAACACTTTAACAAAAGCTCCCATTCAAATAGATACTCACTGTCTAGATTTGTTTTGATTTATAAAGAAAGTCAGAAGTGAAAAATTAAATGTTACAGGAAAGAAAAATAAAGGCATGGATAATATTTGATTTCAGTTTTTTAGTTCTGCTTATGTGTGTTGAGTTCTGCTACTTCCCACCCTCCCCTATATATACCCTATATTCCCAACCCCAGATAAGTATTTTTGAGATCCTGCTCATTGGAACTGTGGTTCACACTTCATTTTCTTTAAAACAAGAAGTCCCTACTAAACTCTGCTGTTTTTTCTGTGACAGGAAATGGCAAGTGATGAGTTGAAAGAAATGCGCAAAAATCTGACCAAAGAGGCTATCAGAGAGCACCAGATGGCCAAAACAGGAGGTACCCAAACTGATCTGTTTACATGTGGCAAGTGCAAAAAGAAGAACTGTACATATACCCAGGTATGTGGTTATTCAGGGCATTCGTTTTCCTTTCTCAAAGCTGAAGTCCTGTATAAAAACGGTCAGAGAAAAAAGTTTTCATTACAAAATGCTAACAGAATACAAAACATGGAGACAGTTGGGCCTGCATAGGTGTGCTTACATAAAGAATGTTTGTTGTATTAACTGTATTAATTTACCAAATATTTTATGTAAATCCAAGCAGATTATGTATGTAGTGTGAGATGCTAGTTTATTTGTGCTGAGTTTTTACTAATTTTACTGATTAAATTTTAGTAATATGTTTTCATATGGAGAACTATTTCACTGTTTGTAATGTGTAAACCTTATTTTTTATGGAGGTAGTGAATATGTACATATAATATTATCTGTCATCTGATTGATGCTAGGCTCTGAACTTTTTCATATTATATGTGCAAGAAGTGTAGTGGTCCTGCAGGGCATGTAGCATTGATCACAGGATCAGCTGTGTTTAGTGTTGTGTATAGGGTACTGCAAACAGAAAGCTGTGTTTCAGTCACGAGGCTTTAAGCCTTTGTGTCAGTATGCAATAAGTAAAGATGAACTGTAGCTTTAAAGTGTAGCCTCACCGCTGATCATTTTCCTAGAAATATATGAACAGTTTCTATACCATAATTGCTTTTTTAGTGCTTCTAAAATTGTCAAAACAGAAGCTTCTGATCACTGTGTAGTCCAAACAAAATAGTTTCAACTGGGATGCAAAGTTAGCTTATATTCTTATCCAGATGTAGTTTCTTAACATTAAACTTTGATTTTCAAGCCTTTACATTGAACACATGCTAACAAAACATACTAATTTTCCTTTTCTGCTCTGGCTATTTCCTTTGCTAAAGGTTCAAACCCGCAGTGCTGATGAACCTATGACAACATTTGTTGTTTGTAATGAATGTGGAAACAGATGGAAGGTAAGGCTATTAGACCGTTCTGCATACCTGACAGCAGACAACCAGGCTTTGTGCTTAATTTTATGTTTTAGCATAAATGACAGTTGAGTTTCTGTTGACTTGCGGTTATTTCTTAACCCATTAATGATACTGTATGTTGATATTCCAAAATAGCTTTATGTTAGAAAACTATCTGTGGCCAAAGGTGTTGCGAATGTGCAAGTTCTGGCTGAGGGTAATTAAGGGTAGAAAAGTCAGGACGTTGGCTTAGACCTTGTGACATCTAGGTACAGTACTATGCTTTGCCATAAAAAGCAGCAGCAAGATAGCCACTCTGTTTTCCCAGTCTTCTCCCAAAGATATTCTAACTATTTTTAATCTCTGCTTTGATTGGTAGAATAGGCCCTTTTAGGCATTTTGTTCGGTTTCTTTTCCCTTTTATTTTCTCCTCTAAAAAGAAGGGGAATATAAAAAAAAGGTGACTGCTGCCATATTCCTGCATTGGGTTAAGTGTAATACAGTGATAATTTACTCTAGTATTTCATTTCTTAAAAAAAACAAACAAACAAAAAACCCCAGACTTCAAGAAATAGGAATTATAAGATATTAAAACAACAACTGAAGCTGTCTCATGAACGATCATAGTGTAATGAAGTAGAGAAACACTGAAATGAAGGCCTGTATAGTTTACAACTTAAGATATGATATTAAGTTTAATATTGCATGCTATCTTCATTTTGTTTGTTTATATGAATAATACTGCAAAGCATATATTAGGATTACTGCATTAGGAATTCTTTTGTGTCTTGCTTTATGTTTCCCGTTACTGAATGCAGTTCAGATCTGAGCTCCAAGATATCTAAATAATATATAAAGCTTAGAAGTTGCTTGATGCAGCACAAAGTTCATTTGTCCTTAAATCCCCTAGTGAGGTAGTAGTTATAAAAGTCTCTATATAAAAATGCTTGAGTGACAGCATACTTGTAGGATATAAGCAAATGATTTGAATACTAATTTCCATATCCAAAGTATAGTGTCACATGAGTGTTTCTTCTTGCAAAGATGTGGAGATAAGTTTTATGGAGACCTCATAAAATTTCTTTTCCTTTCACAGTTCTGTTAGAAGAAGAAATTGTCAAGACATCTGGACCAGTATGAAAGAGGATTTTGTAATTAGCTTTAAAAACTAGGCTAAGCAGCGCTAGCTTCCTGCAAACAAGAGGTTATTTGGTTTTCTTTTTTCCTTTTCATCCTTTTCCTTTCTTTTTTTTTTTTTAAAGCAGCATACATGCCTGAAGTTAGCCTTCATTTTGCCACAGCCGTCATTTCCTTAAATGCCTTCCTATAGCTGATAGTCGGTAGGGCCAGGTTGCTCAATTGTATGGTGAATGTTAAAATATTTTTTCATTTTTGTAAGTAAGTTGAAATTAAACTTTTACCAATGAAATATTTTGATAATTTGCTTTGTTATTTTTTAAAGTCTGAAATATGCATTCCCTTAGCGTATCTTATTATTATCTTATTATTATGCATAGGAAAAAAACCAAAGTGGCTTATATGGTGAAAGGAAAAATGCTTAGATCAAAGAAGCTGAGTTACGTATCTAGACACATTTTAGGCACAAAATAGCTCAGCATTTCAAGGTTTCCTGCATAACTTTGCATAAAAAACATTTTAAATTCAACTTACTTGATAGTATGGCTGTAATTCAGAAGGTATCCCTTTTTCTATCAGAACAATGGATATATTTGATACATTTTCTTGCCTATGTGTGAGTTCTTTGGCAGAATTGCTTCTTAGAAATTATTTACAGGTTCATAATTGATTTTTCATTTAATTTGCTTTAGGTAGCAGCAAACTAATAACAGATGTTTGCTATTGGGGAGAGTGCTGTGTTTGAGTGCATTTCTAGAGGAATGAGGCAAAAAAAAAATGTTAAAAATGATTGCAAATTGGGTAACAAGTAGACCTAAATTTGCACTGCTGTTCAAAACACACACAGAACAGTAAGTGTTGGTTTACGCAACCTTCTTAATGCTATTTGTTCTTTAATCTTTCTGCCTGTCACACGTAAGAAAGTCATTAAAAGAGCTAGAACTGGTAGTGCTTTCTATGTTGTAGATACATCAGAATCACAGTATTGCTCAGATTGGAAAAGACCTTAAAGATCATCAAGTCCAACCACAACCTAACCATAGTACCCTAACTCTAACAACCCTCTGCTAAATCATGTCCCTGAACACCACATCCAAACGGTTCTTAAACACATCCAGGGACAGTGACTCAACCACCTCCCTGGAGAGCCTATTCCAGTGCTTAACAACCCTTTCTGTAAAGAAGTGTTTCCTGACATCCAACCTAAACTTACCCCTGTGCAACCTCAGGCCATTTCCCCTCTCCTGTCACCTGTCACCAGTGAGAAGAGACCAGCCCCAACTCTCACTTGTAAGCACCTTTCAGGTATTAGAAGAGAGCAGCCTCCTCTTCCCCAGACTAAACAACCCCAGTTCCTTCAGTCTCTCCTCATAGGGCATATTCTCCAAGCCCTTCGTAAACCTTGTTGCCCTTCTTTGGACCTGCTCCAGCATTATGGCTGTGGTAGCAGCCTCAACTTTTCACTCCTCTGACTTCAGAATAAAGAGCTGTCACAGCAGAATAGTGAAGTCCAAGAAATGGACTTTAAAAAAAATTATAGGTGCCTAAATTCTAGTTATGCTTCATTTTGGTTATCCAAATCCAAAAATAGGAGTGCTCAGCCCTGAGCTTTTCATGCACATCTTTTCAGCAAAGAAGAGTCCGGAATGCAGTTGTCAAACAGTATAAGCTGAAGTTTATACATTAGTCTATTAGCAAAGAAGAGGAAGCCATATTCCTCATAGAGTTGGAATGGGATTAAGTGCCGTGTTTCTTGAGAGACACTGCTACTCAGAAGATACTGAAGGCTTCTGGATCTTTAGCTCAGAGCCATTTCCTCACATACAATTCTGTTAACTTTCACAGAACATTTGATTTTTAAATGATGCTGTCCTGACTGTCTTTTTGACTTGCACTAAACAGAAGGTAAACAGCTGCTCAGTGACCTAGGCTTTTGTGAACACGGCTTTGAAGTCACATTGCATTTCCCAGGTATTGTCAAGTGCCTATCTTTTAAAATTCAGTGCCTATCTTTTAAAATTCAGAGTTCCCCTTGTGATCACATACATTAAATTGCACCGAGGTGGACTCTGATCACAGTTTCTGTTTCAGCTGTTATTAATCAGGAGGCATGCATAATGTTTCTCTGATCAATTGTAATTTATAGAGTAGAACCTTTCAGCAGTACGTTTAGATGGTTTTCTTTTTTCCCCTCCATTTGTACTTTGCTAATTACTTTGGAATTTAAAGGTCAGTATACAGCACAATGTGTTGACTGAAGGAGGCCATACAATTTTAATATTACTTAGCAGGCTCTTGGAAAGAGCAGTCTTTAACAGTATGCATGTTCTGTGAGCGTTATTGGCTTGTAAAGTGCAGACATTGAAGAAAATACCAGAGGACCAGAAACTTGTTATAGCTTAATGATATCCTGTGGTTAAATAAAGGCCAAGGCAAACCACCCATGCTTATTTTCATGGTAGGATAAGTTGGCTTGGTGGTAGTTTTTTTACTTTATGAATTATAAATAATATCTTGTGTCAGTGTCATTATTTTCTTATAACATCTTGCTTATAGTAATTTTTCTATATAATTCACGTTCACTATGGAAAAGATTTGTGCATAATTAACAAGTACGTCATAATGAAGTACAGTTAAAAACTTGTCTTCTGTGTGAGTTTTGTTTTGCTTTTTTTTAACGTTTTTTTCATTTTTTTTCTTTTTCCTTCAATTAAATCCAGCATTAAACAGCCTCACAATAATGTTGTTTAAGGGAGAAGTATGTTGTATGAGATGTTTAAGGGAGAAGTATTTTGTATGAGATGCTCTCAGGGTACTTAGGGACCAGTACTGAATGTGAGCTTAAACCTAAAACGCAGCATTAAAGTGTAAGGTTTTCCAAGAAAGATGAGCATTGCAAATATCGGCTCACTGTAATGCAGAAATAAAATGAAAATTGCCTCGAGTATTTTAATTATTTGGATGTGGAGAAGAAGTTTAGAAATAGCTACTTTTTCTTTTAGTACTCTCATGTTAGCCATAGAACTGCCCAATCCAGTATCGTTTTGTCTCCCCTTTAATTTCAGCATATCTTTTTTTTCCCACGGGATAATAGAATGCATTGTCTACTATAAAGCATGAGCGTTCCATCTGTCTTCCAGCTTTTAATGAGGTATCTTTGCAGGGAAGGGAGATAACTTAAAAGAAGCAAAACAGTCCATTTCAGTGAAGTGACACACTTTGAACTTTTTTTTTTGATGTGTGTATCTGATCTTTCCAGCAAGCAGAATCTGACCTAGTTAAACTTACTTTGTCAGCCTAGAGTTTTAGAGCAGCATTACCCAGTCTGATTAAAACAGCACCGATGGTATTCTCAATTTGACTGCAAGCTCCCCTGAATACTGCCTTACCAACAGGTCCAGTTTGTTCCTTCGTAGCCTATCATGCTATACTTTATATAACCGAGATTATACTGGTAGCGCTTTGGGATATGCCAAAGTCAGTTGAGAGAACACGCGTTCATACATGAAGCAGTGGCGTGTCTGCAGTAGTAGTAGATAGAAGGAATTCCCCTTGACTTGGTGCTCCAGGTCATCCACTGTTGTTCTAGAGAAGAAAAGTACTTTGCTTTCCAGTTTTCAAGCTGGTTGGTTTTATGGGTTCTTCTTGTTGTTTTTAAGCTGGTGTGTTGAATTGTGTTTCATTTTTAGAAGAAGACTGGAGAAACTAGTCCACAGCTATTGTAAACTTACCTTGCATTAGGTCTTCTCCTGCAATGAAAAAGCTCCTTATTTGTTTGATAATGTGAATGCAGTCAGGGGAGGTCACGTCTCCTACCTAGTGCACTGAGCAAATTAATATCCTAAATTCTGCTTTCCTGTTCCCATTTCTTTTTCTGAAAGTGCTTTTTTCATTCTTTTCATGGTGCTAGAATTAGGGGTAGTGTAATGCCTTGGGTGAAGTGTAATGAATTTAAGTTTATTTGTTGTTAAAGCCATTGCTTTTCTTTTGGACAGTCAGAAAAAGTGCCGTGGAATAAAATAGTTCTGGCTTCCATCTTTTGTCAATGTAAGGAACAGGTATTTGTTACCTAAACCTTACAAGCTGTCAAATTAATATGTACAAAACTGAGATGGCTGATAGTGCCACTCTTTCAGGAACAAACAGTGAAATGCTTTTTACACCTACCTACAGTGGGAAGACAAAAATATGTGAGAGCTGTGCTTTATTGGAGAATTTCAATCCCCAGACTCTTCTTCCTACTAAGTAAATAGCTGGACATTATAAACATGAACAACATGAACTTAAAAATGCTCTCAGCGGACTCCAGTAGTAAAAGAACAAATTTTTTTTTCAGCAAAATGTTTTTATAGGCAGCATTAATTATTTCAACAATAAGTTTTCAGAAACTTGAGATCGCCATACTGATTTCCATTATCACACACTGTGTACGCATCAGATAACACAAGTGGGGTGTACCTGTGCTGAGCACAACTCATACAGGAGGTGAAACTTGGTCTCACGTAACCCAGAGAGTAACGGTACAACTGTTTGTACTTTGGTCATAGTGCAATGGAGCAACTGGTTTGACTTTCAAGAAAACTGTGACAGTCCACTTAAAGTTAGTTCTCATGCTTCAGATATACATTATAAGAGACTTGTGTCCGAGTTGTATGCTGCAATGTAAAAAATACTGCTTTGTTTTTTGAACATAAATGTTTGTTCCTCATTCTCTTCTGCAAAGTAATACTTGATTTGATCAGAAACTGTAGTTAGCTGACCATATCAGAGCCTTGTGCGGGTTCCAAGCAGTCAGTTGGTAGTAAAACGTGCCTGAGTTGTTTTCAGGTAAATGAATACTAAATCCCCTGCTGATCGGGGTAGCCCAGAGTCCCATTTGTTTTAAAATAAATACAATATAAGAAAAAAAGGAATCCTACGCTTCAATGGATTTTTCAGATAAGGACCGAAGCAAGTCCTTATAGATAGAAGAGTTCATGAACCGTGGGTAGGAGTCTCTGTGCATTAAGGTATAGATTTGAAGCTGTGCGTCATCGAAGGTATGTTGTGAGGGTTCCAGCATATTTCGGTTAATCACTTCCCTTACTCTGGAGTCCAAGCTGACCTGCGTGTTAAAATAAAGAGTTACGTAAGTAATAATGGTGTACAGTAGCTGGTTTCTTTGTTTGCTTTTTGTTCTGTTGGCTTAAAAAAATGTATTTTTTAATAGTTCCAGTTGGTGTCCTTCAAGAGTATAAGGACTGTCAGGTATGTGTATATTTACACCAAGAATGACTGTGTTGGAATTTGGCAATAAAAACCTGTTGATTATCATCAGAGAAGCTTTCTCATGGAAGCAGCGTTACTTTGAACAAGGCCGCCTGCAACCCCATTGGCAGTAAAACCTGAAGGTCTGGAAGATTATTTCCAGACCGACTTCCTGCTCTGTAGTAGAGAGGGTTTGTAATGTTTTGTGACAGCTGGTTTCCTTGGGAAGTAGTGCTGTGCCAAAGAGACTGAATTTGGAATAAGCAGGATGACACAGACAGAAACTGGAACCTGGGAAGCTGGTGCTTAATCAAATCCCTATCTTAAAAAGCATGGTGAATTGATGTGGACCACAGGCATAACTATACAACGATTCCATACAGCATTCAAGTGATGTTTTATTTCTTTTTCCTTAGAGCACCAGTCTGTGGAAAGGTGTTAGCATTACTAGAACGGACTGACTAGATTTAAACAGCGTTTTTATCTGCCTGCACTTTGCACCACAAATAATGAAGTGTGGAAATTTTGCAAGAATATAAGAAAGCTTAAAATTCCTCCTGCCTTCTTGTAGAATTATACTCAAATTATGAACCGAGACGTGTTTGAAACTTGGGGCTTTTTTTTTACCAGCAAAGTGACGGGTAGGTTTGAAGAATTTTCAAGGTAGTGTTTTTGCTGTGTGCCATATTTGGAGAGCTGCTCTTTGCACAGAGGCAGTTTGTGCTGTGCAAACAACACTTAATTTGTTGCTACTGTGCTTTTGGAGACCTGATCTACGTGCACTGCAAAAGCAAACCCCACTGGTTCATCCAACAAATAGAATTTAAGTTGAGCAAGGATAAAACCTTCATCTCTGTGTTGAACTTCATGATCTTTATGGGTCCCTCCCAAATCAGGATATTCTGATTCTGTGCCTCAGACTGAAGCCTTCACATCAGCATCCCAAAGCAGTGTAGGAAGAATTTTCTTACAGTGAAAGTAGTTCCGACCATCTCACCTCAGTGCTGAGTTTGTCTTCTACCCCTAAATCTCTACATCTTAATGGTGGAATGTAGGGGAAAGAGTTTTCCCTGGGTATTCTTCTAGCTTTAAACACGTCAACCATGCAAAACAGCATCAAAAAAAAATGAGGAAAGTAATATACCTCCTTTGGAGAAAGGATAGAAATATAATCTTCATAAATCAATCTTGCTTTTTCTTCGATGACACTTTTGTTGGATTCCTGTTTCAGTTCCTCACAGGCCATCCAGAAAAGCATGTTTTCTTCACTGAATTCTGTTCGTAGAAATTCACGAAAAGCATTTCGACCAGCTGGCGTAAGCATCAACTTGTCAAATGACTGAGCCCAAGCATTCACTTCTTCAAGAGTAGGAGCGGGGCTGTGGAGGTAGGAGGACAAGAGAGAAGCGAACAATTGTTACTTAGACTGTTTTCATCTGATAGAAGGCATCTGCCATCATGATGGAACAAAAATGCAAAGTTCACGAACATCCTTAGTCCTCACTGGAACTGCCCAAGTGCAAACTGCAGTAAATAGATTCGTTTTTGGTAAGATGATTGCCTGTATGTTGGTGAAGAAATTGTGCTTTACTGCTCAGAGTAATTACAGTAAAGAAACCCGTTTGCAACAATTAAGCTTTTCCTTATTCCTAATAGTCCTCATTGAATCATTGTGTTACAAAATGAATGAAAATATGTAAAAAAGAAGCAGCAATCCAAATACCACAACAGACACCCTCTTGTTTACTTCAGCTTCACAGCTCCTCCTACCTGCTTGGGCAACTCTTAAGATACAAATGCCTGATTCTTGAGAGTATCTGAGCTCCTTCATTCCTTTTCTAAGGCCGAGCTCTGCCAGTTAGCCCCAGTTATGTATTAAGTGAGTGGGAAAAAGCTTAACTTTGTTTTTACAGTCAGGCTGCCCAGAGAGGCTGTGGGTGCCCCGTCCTTGGAGTTGTCCGAGGCCTGGTTGGATGAGGCCCTGGGAAGCCTGGTCTAGTATTAAGAGTGGAGGTTGGCAGTCCTGCCTGTGGTAGGGGTGTTGGAGTCTGATGATCCTTGAGGTCCATTCCAACCCAGACCATTCTGTGATTTTCTATGTCTGTTTTGTTTTTTTTTTATTTGACAGCATTGAAAATTGGAATGTGATTACACGCTGCATAGAAATACAATGAAAGGTTATAGATCAGGCTCTTGGTTCTTTGAGGGGCAAGAGATGGATGACTTGCAAATTCAGCTTTATTATTATCCATTTGCCATTTATTTGCATATGTCAGATAATTAATTTTAATTATTTAGTAAGATTTGAATTTTTGTTTCGTTTCTTGTTTGACAGAGCACGCAATAAAAGCCATACCTTTCCTCACAGTTCGGAATACCCTCTGCTTGGAGTTCATGGGATGTTCTCCTTGCTCTCTCTTCTTCCTGGTTTCTAACAGTAAGACTGCAAGGTAGCAAGCGAAAGTTTTGTCAGTTTTATGAAGGGAAGGATTGACTGGTTACAGGTGACAGGATGAGAGGAAATGGCCTTAAGTTGTGCCAGGGTAAGTTTAGGTTGGATATCAAGAAAAACTTCTTTACAGAAAAGGTGGTTAAGCACTGGAATAGGCTCCCCAGGGAGGTGGTTGAGTCACCATCCCTGCATGTGTTTAGAAGCCTTCTGGATGTGATGCTCAGGGACATGATTTAGCAGAGGGTTGTTAGAGTTACGGTAGTATGGTTTGGTTGTGGTTGGACTTAGTGATCTTTAAGATCTTTTCCAACCTGAACAATTCTATGATTCTAACAGTAGCCATAGTTATACTCTGATGTAGCTCTTCAGTTGTGTAAGCTTAGCACTTTCATGCAGCAGAACTATACAATATCAGGAATGTCCTTGGATAGAAAGTAACCTGTGTCTGCAAGGAAGTCTGTGTGTACTCCACTGAGGTTTATTATACTGTATTGTTGTTTTTACCCAAGTTACCCTTACTGCAATCATTTCAGGTCACTTAAACTTGAGTGTTCTCTTTTCTTTGCTGATGATTCTTTTGATGCTGGCTTTCAGCATGTCTCCTTTCAGCAAATGGGGACTGAATTCTGAGATTATTGCAGTTCAGTGAGAAGTGCACATGTGCACGCATACGCTCTCATAATCTGTAAAGCTGCTTACAATTTGTCAAGAAGAAAACATCCCAGTGATTTACAACCAGTAATTTATATGAAGATTGTGCTTCAGCTGAGATAAAGCAGTAGAGTTTAGGAAAATACCAAACTCCATTTCTTCATTTGTTGCTTTCTTTTCTTCAGCGTAACAGTTTGCTTTAATCTCTAAGAATCTCATTTGTCTCTAGCAACTGTTTTGGTTAAACCAACCAATTCTTCTTCTTTTTTTGCTTTCTTAAGCTCTTGGCTTTGTCTTATTTGCAGCCTTACTATAAGTGGTAACACTTATTCCTTCTCTTGCTCTCTCCACTGGTGATCCATCATCTGCAGGGACCTGATGGGGGGATGGAGAGTGGTAATATTTTAAGGCTTGAGAAGAGTGGCTGGAGGTTTGGCAATAGAGGAGAGAAAAGCTTTTCTCTTTGCCATGCATTGAAGAGGTAGGGAAATTTTCCTGTTGCGAGGTTTTTGAGCATGCATGTTTCCTATCGCAAGCACATCTTTTCTCAGCAACATCCGAACCATGCATTGGAATCAATGAACTACTGGAGAAAATACTTAATAAAGCCTGTTAGTGCTTTTCTATATAATTTGTGTGTCTGCAGGATTCAGTCTTTTAATACGCTTTTTACCAGTGGTTCTGGCCTTTTTAAATAAGAGAAGTGGTATGCATTCCTCACACAAGAATTGATGTGCTTGCCAGAGTTGTTTTTAGACTGAGGGGGACAAACCTATCCAACAGAAAGGGGAAGAAGACAAATAAGCCCCAAAGAAATAAGTTTCCTTCAGAGGTCATGCGGTGCCTCACAAGATGCCCTTGCAGGTTACCTCATTTCCTAGAAACATATGGGTTAACAGAGCTAAGAGTCAAAATGCGTATTCTCAGGTTTCCAAAGTGTCACGTGCTGGAGGCTTCAGTTTTAGCTGCAGAGTGAACATGGCCTGTGGGAATCTGGCTGAGAGACTTGTTTCACCGTTTCTAAATCTACTATTAAGCGTATGCTGGGTATTGGCTGTTCTGCAGATCAGCTGCATGACTCATGCGGACTGTTATTTTTATTCCTATTCATAATTTTTCTGTTCAAAGTGCTCAAGCTATTTAGAGGAAAGGCTTTATGAACAGGGAATAAAAATAGCTTAATTATGGTTTGTTTTGCATTTCTTGCTACTAGAAAACAATTGTTCTCAAAGAAATCAGAGATTATTTTAAAGACAAATTGAGTGACTCTCTTTTGGAGCCTGTATTGGTTTCTGATTTTATTCTGAAGTGCAAGTAAGAGTTTTCAGCATTGTGAAGTTTGGGTAATTTAATTCCATCTATTGAGTAAATTGCTTTCTTTGAATTGTTAGCCTAGTGAAGTGCACAGATAATCAGCATCCTCAGGGATATCAGGTAAAACGTTAAATAAAAATAAAATGCTTATCAATAATTTCAAAGACAAAAATGCAAGTTTTATATACTCTGACTTCATAGGTAAACGTATGGGGTTTCTTTCCTTATATACAAGTATATTTGCAAGTGTTATAATGCAGGTCCCAGATGACCCACGTGAGATTGCACTGGACAACTGTTCAGATGACACTGATGTTTGTATGGTGATGGTTGAGTATAGGCACCGTTCTGCAAGGAAGCAAACTCTGATCCTGACCAGCGCTGTATTTCTGCCTCAACATCACCATAGTTTACCTCTGAGCACCTACTGCATTGCTTTGTAGGAAAGAGCCAGAGTCCTTGGCATCCTGCAAGAAAAGAAGCCTTTTGTTCATCTGGTGGATGCTGCGCTTACAAGGAACACTCAGCGTGCTGTCAGCGGTTTGGTTTAACTCTTATGGCTTAGAATTTTTTTCTTTATTTCAGTGCAAATTCTGGTCTAATTAATACTACTAATTAATAATGCAAACAGGAACAGGACTTTAGAGTATGGCAAGCTTTGCTTGAATTTTAAATGAAATAAACTGGAGCTGATGCGAGAGTGAAGGCGGACAAATTGTTCTTTAAGGAGTCTAGTGACTT
Organism: Excalfactoria chinensis; assembly: GCF_039878825.1. Lineage (NCBI taxonomy): Eukaryota > Metazoa > Chordata > Aves > Galliformes > Phasianidae > Excalfactoria > Excalfactoria chinensis. The sequence continues at coordinate 37,323,978 of NC_092826.1, forward strand.
CTCTTCCTCTCTTGATTTCTTCCCTGATAATTTTTCCTCTTCAACAGCTTGTAATAGGAGTTCTTTGAAAATATGTTCTGCTCCACTGTTTACTTAAGGTGAGCACTGAACACCTCTCTGATCCCAAGGGTTAGCTTCATATGACTTGCAGGTGCTGTGAGCTGACACCGCTAATTAACGACTACAGATCTGCATGCCTTTGCAGCAAAGAAGCAGTGCCAGACACTTGGCTATTATCTTTCTGACTTATGCATCTTTACACATGCTCTTAATTCCCTGTAGTAATCTGTGCTCCTTCTAAGGCCCAGTCCTCCATCTAGAACTGTTACACGGTCTGATATTGCTTTTTAGTGGGAGTCCCGATGAAGCTCAAGGTTCAAGGAGGAGATCCAGTATTAGTGCATTATATACACGAAGTGTTTGTTTAGTAGGTGATATAGCAATTCAAGGTTCTAAGCTCTGACCCCAAGTACTAATTTAAACAACGAAAAGCAAGGATTTCCCTGAGCAGAGGGCCACCAGTTACCACAGCCTTTTGTCTAAGGGTAAATGGCTATAGAAATTGAATCAGCCTCAGATGCTTGCTAACAAGGGTAAGCAGAGGGAGGATGAAAACAGAGGGAGTATGATATGGATTTGTAAAAGGAGGTATATGAGTGTACTTCACCAAACCCTTAATGTTCTTACTGCCTTTTTGTTGTTGTTGTTGTTCTAACTTCAGTGGAGTGTGTTGCTGGGGCTTAGTGAAGAAGGTGATCACTTGCGTGTGCACCTGCAAAGCTTAGAGAAAAGCTAAGGCAAGGACTAAAACACCTCTTAAAATGCTTTCCTACTTATCCTACTATACAGAGATTAAATATGTATGTGTATGTTATTTCTGTGGCAAACAATGCACTGCAGCAGAAATCAGTGCACACGTGTCTCCTAGTCGCAGCCTTGCTGAATACTCCAGACAGCTTTTTGCCTTCTGCTGTCCCGCATGCTGGCTGTTACCTCCCTCCCCTTCTGTGCTGGGTAAGGGCCGTACCAGGAGCAGCTGCAGCAGCAGCACCAGCAGAAGCAGCAGGCGTTGGGCCCGCGGTTCCCCATGTTGTGCTGAGCCTGCGCCGTGCCCGGAGTCTCCTGAGTTGCTGCCATCTGCCGCTTGCGCATCTCCGTCCGCTCCGATCCCATGGGCTGCAATAGAGCAGGACAAGGGGAAGGTAAGGCACATCTGGGTTTTATCATGTTAGTTTTGTTGTAAAAGTCTTACTGAAAGCTACCGAAAGGCACAGCTTCAAGCCTGCAAACAAACTATGAGGCAATTCTTGGTGGAGCCCAAGTTCTGCCAATTGTAAAGAAAGATATCAGTGAAGTGGCAAGTCCTGCTGCAAGCACTGTCCCTTTCTGACCTGTGTGAGTTTCAGCTTTGCTCGGCAGCACTCAGCATGTGCTCTCTTACACAGAGGGTTGTGCCATGTCTGAGTGCCTGATGTGTTTGTAGATGAATTATCAGCTTGTAGAAAAGTGCGTGTAGCTTCACAGAGTTGCAGGGACCTTTTGTGACCATTTAGCCCAACCTCCTGCTGAAGCAGGTTCCCTACAGCAGGTTGCACAGGAAAGCATCCAAACCTGTCTTTGAACGCCTCCAGAGAAGGAGGCTCGCAGCCTCTCTGTGCAGCTTGTGTCAGTGCTCTGGGGCTTCGGTTGGATTGTGTTTGTGTTGGTTTTTTTTTCAGGTTGATAAACCTTCCAGAGGGACCTGAACAGACTGGAGAAGTGAGCCCATGTAAACATAATGAGGTTCACCAAGGCCAAGTACAAGGTGTTGCACTTGGGCCAGGGCAATCCCTGGTGTTTATACAGAATGGGCAAAGAACCCATTGAAAGCAGCCCCGCAGAGGAGGACTTGGAGGTCCTGGTGGATGAGAAGCTGGACATGAGCCAGCAGTGTGCACTTGCAGCCCGGAAAGCCAACTGTGTTCTGGGCTGCATTGAAAAGGGGGTGGCCAGCAGGAAGAGGGAGGTGATTGTCCCCCTCTACTCAGCTCTTGTCATGCCCCATCTGCAGTACTGCATCCAGGCCTGGGGCCCGCAGCAGAAGAAAGACACGGAGCTCTTGTGCAGGTCCAGAGGAGGGCCACAAAGATGATCAGAGGGCTGGAGCACCTCTACTATGAAGAAAGGTTGAAGGAACTGGGATTGTTTAGCTTGTAGAAGAGAAGGCTCTGGAGGGACATCACTGTAGCCTTCCAGTACTTGAAGGGAGCGTATAAACAGGAGCAGGAATTGCTGTTTACAAGGGTGGATCATGATAGGACAAGGGGGAATGGTCTTAAACTGAGAAAGGGGAGGTTTAGGTTGGATATCAGGAGGAAGTTTTTCACACAGAGGGTGGTGACGCACTGAACAGGTTGCCCAAGGAGGCTGTGGATGCCCCATCCCTGGAGGCATTCAAGGCCAGGCTGGATGTGGCTCTGGGCAGCCTGGTCTGGTGGTTGGCGACCCTGCACATAGTCGGGGGTTGAAACCAGATGATCATTGTGGTCCTTTTCAACCCAGACCATTCTATGATTCTACAAAACTTCCTTCTCTTGAGGCCATGATGACTGTAGGGAAACTAAAATTAGTGGTTACAGATTTGAGGTTAGTTTTGTGTTGATAATTTAATACCATATTTGAAATATAATCCGAGAGCCAAACAGCAGGTGGTTAAAAGTTGCCTTGTTAAATTGTTCAGTCAGGTTTAAGAAACGCTGTTGTGAGGTGGGGGAGGAACGCAAAGACATTGTCGCAGACTTCAGGAGTGTCGGAAAGAAGTGCATTATTTTAGCAGAGCACAGCACTCCGCTGTGCTGGATTTCTTTGTTTTTTTTCCTTTTCTGCTGAATTTGTTTTTCTTTTATAGAGCTTAAGAGTTTTTATTTCGCTTTTTTTTTTAATGCGAGAACCACCCACTCTCCCAAAGGAAATACATATGACATGCTGAGCAGAAGATGCACCTGTTTTGCAGGAGGAATAAAGCACGAGAACAGTGCAGATAGAAATGATAACCCATCTGGAAGTCTGGAGACCTTAAACTCAGCAGCAATACCTAAATGCCCAGAAATAGAAAATCAGAAAAAGAACACAACTTCCAAAAAACTCGCAGCATTGCTCATTTCAAAGTGTGGAAGCATGAATGTGAAATGCCGAGCACAGCTGGAAATTCAGATTTCATAGTAATAGAATAAAAGTCTCAGTATTAACATCCCTCCGGATTCCCTCTCCTGTTTTAAAATCATGTGTCTTTGCGTTGCAATTAGAATGTAATAAGCTGTAACGCACTGAGGGATTGATAATATATCTAACAGTATGTCAGGCTTCCTTGTACAGTAAACAGTTATTATTGACAAGAGAATTATTATTGACAAGACATCTGCTGGTGCGGGTTCACCGAACAAGCAATGAGTCAATGATCCATCCAACACCACTCTCCTAACCTCTGGCTCTAAACCAAACCATGCTCACGTTGTTACCTATACTGTTCCACTGGGGCCAACTCTTGTTGGCCACATAGGAGTTATTAATACATGATAATGCAAAAGAAACAGATGTCTTGTATAAAAAGTCTACATCCTTGTGGTTCCATCTTCTAAGCAGAATTGTGACATACAGGTAAAAATTCGTGCTTGCAACATTACATGGTCTCAGTACAATCGCAATTTAAGTGCCAAACATGAGGCCTGAACCCACTGTAAGTTACTAGGCTCTGCTTACCGCCCTGTGGATCCTACGGCTATAGTACGTAGTATTAGCGACATGTTATCTCTGCAGGTTTATAATTCCACAGGATTAGGCTGAGGGGCTTAAACCACCTGTAATCAAAACAAAAGCATGACTGCTAATGCTACGAGAGGGCTTTCCTTGTTTTCCAGACCAACAGTGCAGGCGATCAGGTTGTTTTAATACTGAAAAATGGCAATTATCAATGCCATCGTGAGCCAGTAGCTCACTCATATAGTTGATAAAGGGAAGTACAGATGTTGATACACTCATATTTAGCTAGCTGTGCTTCCTCCCAAGTCCCAGCTGAGAATACACTTTGCAGACACACAGACAGTGGCACAAGGAAGAAGCACAGGTGCACCGCTCCCTTCCAGCTGCTGCTTTTCACGCATAGCAGAAGAGGTGGCTTACAGCCTGACTAATGATTTGCTTTGCTGTCTTGTTTTAAACTGAAAGGATGATCTCTTTTTTCTCAAACCAGAAACGTGGCGTTGTGGAGAAATGAATGTACACAGCTGGGCAGGGAAAGCATTAGCTGTAGCAATCAGCAGGAAGATTTTGGAGCTTGAGGAGCTCTGAGAGCTGAAGTGTGTATAAGTGTGTCCAAGGGTAAGGGGTTCCTTGGAGCTGTTACTTGGCTGTAGAACAAGAGGGTAGATTGCTATTAAAAATAAGCTGGTGCCTCCAGATCACCTATGTCAGATAGGAGCCTGCTTTCCAGTCAATATGGAGGTATAAGTCCAGATTAGTGGCCTGTTGCTTTTGAAAGTCCCTTTGGGCAGTCTCACCGAGCTTTGCTTTTTGAGCAAGGCTGTATCACTTCTTCAAGGTAAGAGAAAAAAGGTCCACGAAGAGAGCTTAGAGAGACATTCATCAACATAGCTTGTGAGAGATGTGTTACCCCCAGCACGCCAGCATCACAACAAACTCAGATGCTCCTTACTCTCTCATGCTTTTTTAATTCCCTGTCACCTGAAATGCCCTCGCTAGGTTGTTGTGCTACAAGACAGATCTGTGCTTTAACGTCTGTTCTGATGGGGAAAAATAACACAGTCAGAAATTGCTTATCTTCCTCAGGATAGTCTCTTTATACCAAAATGAAATTGCTGCTGCTGTAAACTCCCTGTGCCGTGAGCTTTCTTTATCTTCTCAGATTTCCAGGCCCCTTAGGAGGTACTATGAAGCAAGAACAAACTGTAGGAGAAGCTTCTGTACTGGATGCTGTTTGATCTTGAGAATCGGGGTCTGTTTCCTCTGTCCCCCACCATACGCAGCAGAAATGTGCATGGTTTGAAACGGATTTCAGAAGAAATCAGTGGGGAAAAAGATTTAACAACTGGAGTTGGGCTGTTCATATGCGTTCTGAAACTAGATCTATAAATTCTTTCAGATTTGTGATGGAATGAGGTAAGATACCTTGAACAAAGTAGTTTAACTTTCCTATCTCCTGCATTATTATCTGGGTACAGGTTTAGCCAACCGCTGGATTTAGCATGAAATAAATCTCTCTGTCCAGTTCTGTTAGTTTGCCCACTCTCAAAGACACTTCTATTTACCTAGTGAGGGCTTGAGTAACCATAAGTTAATATAAGTCTTTCTAGTTCCTACAAATAGGGAAGGACTAAAAGGCACTCAAACTGTCCACCTACAACCAATATTTCCCCACTCAATCACGTCCCTCAGTACAACATCTAAACATTTGTTGAACACTTCCAGGGACAGTAAGTTCACCACCTCCTTGGGCAGCCCATTCCAGCATCTGACCACTCTTTTCAGAGAAGAAATTTTTCCTATTATCCAATCTGAATCTCCCCTGGCACAACACGAGGCCATTCCCTCTTGTCCTATTGCTAGTTACATGAGAGAGGAGGCTGACCCCCACCTCACCACAACCTCCCTTCAGGGAGTTATAGAGAGCAATAAGGTCTCCCCTGAGCCTCCTCTTCTCCAGACTGAACAATCCCAGCTCCCTCAGCTGTTCCCCATAAGACTTGTGCTCCAGACACCTCACAGCTTCTCTGCCCTTCTCTGGACATGCTACAGGGCCCCCATGTCTTTCTTGTATTGAGGGTATCAAAACTGAACACAGTACTTGAGATGTGGCCTGACCATCACTGAATACAGAGGGATGATAACTTCCTTGGCTCCTGCTGGCAACACCATTTCTGATACTATGCTGGGATGCCTGGGCACACTGCTGGCTGACGTTCAGCTGACATACCCAAGTCCATTTCTTCTACACAGTCTTGCAGCCCTTCTGCCCCAAGCCTGTAGTTTTGCCTGGGGTTGTTGTGGCCAAAGTGCAGGACCCAGCACCAACTTGGTGTCATCTGCAGACTTATTGATGGTGCACTCAATGCCCTCATCCAGATCATCAATAATGATACCAAACAGGACAGGCCTGAATACTGACACCTGAGGAACACCACTCATGACTGGCTGCTAGCAGGATTTAACTCCATTCACACCCTGGGTCCAGCCCTCCAGACAGTTCTTTACCCAGCAAAGAGTGTACCTGTTCAAGGCACGGGCTGACAGCTTCTCCAGGAGGCACATCGTGGGAGACAGAGTCAAAGGCCCTGCTGAAATCTAGGTAGACTACATCAACAGCTTTTCTGAATCTGCAGGAAGTTTCTTCTTACTACTTCCAAGCAGAGACTAGCAACAAATTTCTTCTGTTTACTTGCAAGAGTTTGGCCAATTTTGCAGCCTTGGAGTTTGGAAGGATCAGATCCAGGATGTTAAACAGCACAGAGAAACACACAGAGGCTGGGCTCGGCATAGAAGGATCTGTCCAGAGACACCCACAGTCCCATTCCCACATCAGTCAAGTGTTTAACTGGGGAAAGGATGTATTTGTTGAGACAATTGTCGTGTCTCTGGTTGGCTCACAGTTACAAGTCCCTCTAATATAACATCCCACAGATCTCGCAGGGAGAGAGATGTCCTCCTCTATTTAATGATAACTACAAACTTTATCTGACCACGTCCCTCAGTGCCACATCTCCATGGTTCTTGAACATCTCCAGGGACAGTGACTGCACCACTCCCTGGGCAGCCTGTGCCAATGCCTCAGCACCCAATTTCCTAACACCATAATAATGTCACAGGAATACTCAGGAAACAAAACAAAACAAAACAAAACACACAAAGCTTTTACACTCCCATCTTCATTTTATGCTAAAGCACAATGAGATCTTCTCAGCCTACCATGTGTTCGGGCCCACCTGCATGGCCACAGCCTGACAACCTGGAGGGAGCACACAGGAGCAATGGAGCCACATGCTGCCAACACAGCGGTGCTGTCCTTGGTCATCAAACACCTTGGGTGGTGCCAAATTCCAGAGCACTCAACTTCAGTAGCTCTGAGTGAAGTTACATCCACATCGCAATCGCTGCTCATTCTTCAGACCTCCCCCAGTAGTGATAGTCAGAAGTGCAAGAAGGATTCTGTTGTTGCCCACTAAGGCCCCACAGGGCTTGCAGCTGGGGTTGGGCTCACAGTAAATCTCAAGCTGGTGAGAGGTTGGAGCACAAGTTTGATGGGGAACCGCTGAAGGAGCTGGGATTGTTCAGTATGGGGCTCAGGGCAGACCTCACTGCTGACCTGAAAGGAGGCTGTGATGAAGTGGAGTTCGCCCTCTTCTCCCATGTTACTAGCAATAGGACAAGAGGGAATGGCCTCAATTTGTACCAGGTGAGACTCAGGTTGCAAAGTGATATAAGCAAAGTTCCTTCTCTTAAAGAGTGGCCAGGTGCTGGAATGAGCTGCCCAGAGAGGCGGTTGGGTCACCGTCCTCAGAGGTCTTCAAGAAACATTGTACTGAGGGACATGGTTTAATGGGGAAATCATGGTGGTAGGTGGATGGTTGGACTGAGTGATCTTTTCCAACCTTGGTAATTCTATGATTCCACAAATCTTTATTAATTCAGAAAGAAGTTCTTCATAAGAACTACAGCCTATGGCAGTGTGTTGTCAACTGAAATATGAATAGCAAGTTTGACAGTCATGTTTCTTCCTCTTCATTGAGGAAAGTGACACAGGCTTCCCGCGCTAAGCAGCGCGCTGTTTTAAATATAGAAGAATTAAATGCACGTTAATGAACACATCCCCACACACGCACATGCTTTAGGCATAGTTATTGTGTTACCTGCCGTGTGAGTGCCTAGTAAGGGCTCTTTGGAGATTTTGTGTCAGCAGAGATATGGCATCTTGCAGCAGAAACGAGATGATGGCAATGTTGGAGAATGTAGGAACGAGGGATGGCTGTAGGTGAGGGGATGCCGGCAGCCACACCACATAATGCAGCTTAGTGTGGCATGGCTGCACCTGGGCCTGCTGAAGGCCACAGCAGATGACAGTGGACTGCAGGGCCCTTCCCTGAGTGTAAGTAACAATTATGGGATGCTTTTGGGTTCAGAAACTGAGTGTCTTTACCTGGTGTATTTATTTGTTTCAGTGGAGCTGGGTTCATCTCTCCAGATCAAAGCATTGCTTTACATTTCAAAAGAAATAGCTGAAAATGCATCACACCCACATAAATAACAGGTACCACTGCCTCCATCGTATCATTTCAGCTCAGGTCTTCTGCCAGGGGCTTAAACGTGCTCTGCTCCTCCTTCACTGGCACAGCTGCCTTGAGGAGCTGCGGGTGCCCCATCCCTGGGGGTGTTCAAGGCCAGGTTGGATGGGGCCCTTGCCAGATGAGCTGGTGGGAGGCAGCCCTGCCCATGGCAGAGGGATGGGACTTGGATGATCTCTGAGGCCCCTTTGAACCCAAGACATTCTACCAAGACACTCACGTGATTCTACCATAGCTCTGATTTGGACTCTATCCTCCTGTAAGACTCGACTGAAAAAGTCATTCTAAAATGCACTTAGTGGAGTTGCTCTCTGTCACTATTTCTGCTGTAAACTGGGAAAGATGAGAGAATCTTGCATCTTTTACACAGCAGAAGCAACAAGAGCACCCTGCCACAGCTCAGCCACGTGTACGGGTGCCATGGCAGTCAAGCGGTACAAAAGTGAGTTCGGGTGATGTTTGCCCAATACTGAACCCTTCCACAAACCGCATCATCGCGAGCTGGAATTCAGCTCATCCAGCCCCGGGCTCCCAGCCGCCACACCTCCAGCTCTAAAGCCGGAGCGAGCATTGCTTCAAGTACTTCTTGCTGCGATATTCAGGCAGCTCACTTAAAAAGCACGCACAGCGAGTTCATTCAGCTCCGTGCTTTACAAACCTCCCCATCACGCAAACCGCGCACCCGGCCGCCGCCACCGCCGCCCTCCGCGCAGCGCTATAAACGGGGAGCGCTCCTCCCGGCCGACGCTGCCGTCCCGCGGTGACTCACGGAGCTGCGCCGGGTCCGCGCAGTCGGAGCGGCCGCTGACTCATCCAGCGCGGTGCCGGGCGCGGGTTGTGACTCACGCGGCTCCCGCCGGAGCGGTTGCGGTGCGCTGAGGGCTGCGCGGGGTGAGTCACCGGGGGGGGGGGGGGGAGGGATGCGACTGACGCAGCGCTCCTATCGCTGCCCGCCGTCGCGATTCGCTTCGGGTCGCGCTACGGCGGGATGATGCCGACGATCCGATCTGAGAACCGGATTCGGCATCCCGAACAGCCGCTTCAGCCCGGACGCTCTGTGGACTCCTTCGCATCACGCGAAGGCTCCGTGGGCAGAACGCAAAGGATCCTCGCGGTGCTTCCCGCTGCCCGCTCGGGACAACAAGTGGCGGCCGTTCGGAGGGACGGACTTTCGGAAGCGGGGACACGGGGAGGGACCCCAGGCACCGGGGGAAGTCCCGAACAGCCGAGAACGGGCTCCCTGCTCCGCCCCGGGGCACGGAGAGCACCTCAGCCGTGGTGCTCCCGCGATGTGAGACCCAGAGTGAGGGCAGGGATGGATGGGGTGGGAAGGTGGGATGCTCTCGTCCTACAGCAACCCCGCACGCCCCGCTACAGCACGCGATTGACTCCGACACAGCCTTCGTTGTTCCGAGCTGAGGGCGGCGCTGTGGCCCCGCTGCCCCGCACGGAGAGACACCCGGTTCGGAACCCGCACGGAGCAACCGCGGCACGGCGCGGAACGTTCGGATCGCGTATTTTTCAACAGCCAAAATGAAATGACGGAGCGGTCGCTCCGAGCACATTGCGTCGCTAGTCAATTACTGCAATTCCCATCGGCGTGTACCGGGATAATCTCATTCAGTCTTTGCGGCCGTGCCTCACTCTCACCACCTGCAGCGTCCTCCCGACGGCGGTGCCAATGACGGCGGTGGTCGGAACCCGCGGAGGGGCGGCGGGGGGTGATGTTACCACTCGTGAGGAGGGGAGCCCCGCGATACCGGCGTGAGGACCGCAGGCTACGGGGCGAGGCAGCCCCCGCCCCGCCCCGTCCCGTCCCGTCCCGCCGCGGCACCGAGCGCTACTTACGGTGTCGGCGGCGGCGGGGCCCCGTGGGGCGGCCGTGCCCGCTCCCACTCCCACTCCCGCTCCCGGCCCGGCAGATGCGCTCTCTCCGCCCGGGGACGGCGGCTCCGCGGCCCTGCGCATGCGCCCCTCACCGACCGGAGCCGCTCTGCGAGGCCGGGGGAGCGGAGTGAGGCGGGCAGTGGGCGCTCGGCGGGGATAGATGTACCGGGGGAAGCGGGTGCGCGTGTGCGTGTGCTCGGGAGAGGTGGGTGGGAAGGGCCGGAGGGGGAGGCGATGCAGCCGCGGGGCTCGCACAGCCGCTTAGGTTTTCAGAGATGCCCTAAATGAGAGCCGCGTTTGTACAAAGCGGGAACGGAGCACGCCCGCACGTTAAGTACCTGCAGGGATGCATCCTCCCGCCCGCCCCCTCCGCCCGTCGCTTACGGCGCGGCACCGCCGGTACACGGAGCTACCGGGGGCAGCCGGGCAGGAGCCGCCCCCTCACCCCTCGCGCTGTGCGAGCTACCCCGAGGCCGCGCCGTCGGGACCGCTCCTTCCCCGCCCGCGGTGCTGCGGAGCCCGGAGCCGGCTGGGGGACGTGGGCGGACGGCGGCTTTCCCGCTGCGGGAGGAGGAGGAGGAGGAGGAGGAAGAGGATGGGGCGGAGGCGGCCCCGAGCGGTACTCACGGCGCCGGGAGGCTGGAAGGCAGCGCGGGGCTGCGGCGGCGCGGCTCCGTGGCACGCCGGGCATCTCCGGCGCTCCGGGGAGGGGCGGCGGCGGGGCGGTGGCGGCGGTGGGGCGAGGAGGGGGGCTGCCGGGGGAGGCAGAGCCCAGCGGCCACGCAGGAGGGCGGCGAGCGGGCAGCGGGGAGCCGTGCCGCCGGGGGCCGGCAGAGCCGTCAGAACCAAGGGGCCGAGGCGGAGACCCGGGGAGTCCCGACGGGGCGCACAGACGAAGCGCGGGCGGGGCCGGTGGGAGGGGAGCTGCGGGCGGAGGAAAGGGCTGGAGAGCAGCGCTGAGAGCGGGGAAAGGGGCCCGGCGGCCCGCGGGGGCTGCGGGGTGGCGGGGTGGGATCGGGAGGGGGAGAGAGAGAGAGAGAAAGAGAGAGAAAAGACATGATAAAATAAACAGCCTTGGGGGTCTCTTCCAGCTCAGGATGTTCTATGACTCTGTGACCCGCCTAACGGGGAAATCGAGCAATAAAATAAGCAGAACCAAAGCACCAAGGCAGGAGTCACCGCGGCGGGACACTGTCCAGGGTGCTGAACCCACCCGGCTCCAGCTCGGGGCTATCCCGACTGCTCGGCAAAGCCTCTCCTGTTTCCCAGCAGTAAATCAATACAATCTTCCCCTTTCCCAGCAGAATTACATGGTCCCTTAGGAGAGGAAGCCACCCTGCTACAGTACGAGCCCAGAATCGGAAGATGCAGAAATTACTCACGCCATTCAGATTCTGCCTCCCTTTTCTTTAGCTGCAATTTCTGTCTCTTTCAGTTCCTGGCTCGTTTTATTTACAGCCTTTCTACCTTCCCCTTTTCTGGCCCACAGCCATTGTCTTGGCATCAAAGAGAATGAGAAGAAGTGAGGCCTGCCTAGTGTGAAGACAGCCTTCCCTGCTGTGGTGTGCTCTCCCCCAAGGCCTACACCACTGTCGCAACACTGTTGGTGTGAGGAGAAGAGGCTTGCCTGAGTTGAGGCTGAAGGGAAGCTGCCATTCTAGCACACACGGAGTCTGCTGTTGCTTGGCAGCACAGGGAGCTCCCTTAGGTCTGCTCAGAGGGGTAAGCTAGGAATCTGGACAATGCTCCCAAGAGAGAGGAGACAATAGAAAGAGCATTTCTACTGTGTGGTGGTGAGAAGCTCTTCTGGAAATCTCTGCTCTTTTTGTTGTGGCACAAAGCACGTGACTGGGATGTTTAATACATTTCTGTATTGAATTACAGTAGTCGTGGCTTGGTCAGGACCTACGGAGCCATCACAGGCTTGACGATTAGTACTACATGCCCCAGCCTCACTCCTTGGCAGAGAAAAAGAAAGACTTGGTGAGGGTTCCAGCTTTTCCTCTGTCCTGAGATCAACAGCAAGACACCTGCTAACATCAGTGGCCTCTGATGTCTGGCTTTCAGCTGTTCTGCAGGGATGGGCTCAGGGCAGTAAGCTGGGGTGAGTCCCTTAAGCCCCCTCTAGACCAGAGCCATGTCAACAAGGGCAAAATGTAACCCTGTGGGAGGTATGGACTTGCTCTGTTACTTTTTGGGTGAGGGGGGAAGGGGTCATGATCAACTAGCACCTAATTAAAGATGGTCAGTTTCTTCAACATGAATAGCAGTACTGAATAGTGTCAGTACAAACAGGCATCTTCCTCTCCTTTCCCCTTGACTAATGAATGCAGGCTGATGTTCGGCTGCATAAGGCAGGACTGCATAAAGGAGAGCCTGAACTTCTTTGAAAAGAGGTTTAAAAAGATGCAGAACTTCAGAAGTTGAGATACAAAGATGCATTCCCTTTCTTTGCCTAAAATGAGTTTGAGCATGTGTTTTTCATGTGCTTATGGGAAGACAGTTCCCTCTGACATCAGAGAAACCTGCACTGCACTTGCGCTGCTGTGACTGCACGCCCAGTTCCCACTACTGCATCACTTCTACAAGTTAATTCTACTTCACTAGGACAGAGAGAAAGCAAAATGTGAACGCCTTGTCAACCTGTTTGTGAGTCCTGGGTCTGGGTCTTGATTGTGGGCTGGAAAAAGTATCATGGAAAACTGACCGTTTACACATGAACTGTGTATTTAATAAAACTAATCCCACATAGTTGCACCTCTTTGTAACACACAAAGTATTAAATCATATCTTAATTTCAATATTGATATTATCTATTACTATATAAGGCATTATAAATAAATACATCCTTATTAGACTCTCACGAACAGTTGTGGAAATGAAGGAGCCTGTAATTATTATCACAAATCTGAACTGTAACTTTTAAAAGCTTGTCACCATTGAAAATGTTAAGATCATGTTATGATATAGGCAATATAGGATATGCCTTCGTATTTTAATATCATTGTATTGCAGCATTCTGTCAACCAGACTTAATGCCACGCAATGACATAATGCCAAAAGCTTTTATTTATTGGCTTGCTTTACTTTAAAGTTCTAGGATAGACTGTGGGCCTCACTCCTCAACTCCCTCTCCTTGCCCTAGGAGAGCTTTTGCACATTTTCAGGCGAAGGAACAGGTAGCCTGGTTGCTTTATATATACCAATCTATTTTGCTGTTCCCTGCTTACTTAGATTGTTAAGTAGAGATTTTCTAGACTGTTGGGTGGAGCTGATTCATAGTGCACTGGGGAGCAATTCAAACAGAGGTGAGGAGCCATGTTTGCCTGTTTTCAATGACGTGAAAGTGCCTTTGCCACAAATTACTTTGAGGCTTTTTTGGGAGAGGAGATATTTTCAGAAGTAAAATGACTTTACTTGAACTTCTTAGGTTTTTTGTTTGCTTGTTTTTGGTTTTTTTATTAATATCAGCGATATTCTAATATTTATTTTATTCATTAACGAAAACTCAAAATGTGAATATATGTTTATAATCTTAAAAGATGCATTTGAAGTTTTGCAGTGAACATGTTGCAGATGATATTCTGGGAAATGAGCTTCTTGAACTTCTGGCTATTAGTGTTCTTTCAACATTAGTTACTTACAGGTGAAAGCAGCTTTCCTTGATGGACCTGCTACTAGTTGGTTTCAAAAAGAAGACTTAGGTTCAAGGCTGATGGGAGGCAGAATAAACCAGAGTCTTACAGGACATTAAAGAAGCTATACAGCTGCATGGAGCAGCCCACAGAGAAAACCTATATGCAGGGCCTGCATGTTACTGCTTGATGTTTTCACAAACATTAATGGAAACGCACTCATTTTTCAGCCGAATTTATTTTGTGTTGTGAAATTTACACTGGGAAGAAGTTCCTCCTGTGGTTATTTACCCCGTTCATGTGTAACTGTTCATTAGGAGGTATGCAAAGCACAGAGTTTCTCTTAGACTTTTGCTGGTGCTGTGCTAAAACTTGTGGTTGCATTGTTAGGTGGCCGTATTAACTTATGCTTGAAAAGTTATTGTGATTGTTACACAATCTCAGTGCAGCCAAAATTGTTTGCTATCGATGGCTCTGCTGAGAACTTTGCTAATTATTACAGCTCCACACGGTAGTTTTCTGGGGTGATGTGCTGTCACAAGGTTGGCTAAGACTCAGTGTAGGTTCTGCCAAAACTATCAGACTCTATTTCTTTCTGCTTCATCATGATTATTTTTTCATGCTCTTCTTCCAAAATTGAGCCTCATTACTTGAAGACGTGGCTCTGTATGCAGTCTACACCTGAATCCTTAGTGACTGTTTTATTTTAGATAGTGGTGAAAAACATTTGTCCAGACACATCAGAGAAACTCTTTGGAAACTAAAGAGTCAATCCACAGCTGGTGTGAATCACAGATCTATTGAGTTCTGTGGATCTCTGAGTATTTCTATCAGTCAGCGCCTACTCTGAAGTCTCAGGAAGTCTGGAAATCAGCCTCTGCTGTCTCCACTCACAACCCTGCTCCTTTCCCACTCCTACATATCACATTTTTGTTATTTCTAAGGATGAGGCAGCTTAAGGAGAATTGAGCCGGAATTGAACATTAGAAATAAGGAGTGGCTTTCCAGTAATAGGAGTGAGTGCTGTGTTTTACAGCATCATTTAGCCCTAGGATGGCTCTGCTTCTGTTGTGGCTCCCATCCAGCTGATGCTTGCAGGCACCATAGGGTGTGTGAGCCCTTGTACTGAGGTCTGGGTCACAGCCCACATGGTGAAAAACCTCATTGACTCAGAGTTGCTGGCAGATTGACAGTGCAGACTACTCAGGGAGCTGTCGGCTTGGGCAAAGAGCACCGAATTAGAAACTGCAATATGACATAAACAAAAATGAAATTTCTGCTGGAGTAAGACTGCATTAAGAAACTATGCCATTCATTTAATTTGCTGCGTTAGACAGAGCGATGTCTGATCTGAGTGTATTTTGTCTGATCCTCTCCTGCGTAAAAAAATAGTTAACAGTGAAATGCTTATAGCATTTTTCTTTTTTTTAATCATGAGCTTAACATACATTTCCAATTCTACCCTACTTTTTCTTTTTGTCCTTTGCATAAACATTTGAATTATTTGTACTCATTAAAAACCCTACACTTTGGAGTTGACTTTGGAGGAAAACTCTCCCATCAGGGCAGTGTTGTGCTGCTGTATGTCCCAGTGACATTATTAAACGCATGCCAAAGATCTGATAAAACATTGGCTTCCACATGTAAAATCTGTGGGTTTCCAGATGATGGAAGCTGCTCAAGTTACTCATATATCAAACTTCCAGAAGGTGTCACTGTGCACCTACTATTTGAACGGGGAACCTCGCCAGTTGAGGATTAATAAGGTTATGTGCCAAAGCGCTATTCCTATCAGGGGTCTTTTTCTCTGCCCACAATGGAAAGCAACCAAACTAGATCTGGGAACAAAAAATACTTTCTTCATGATTAGGAAAGGAAAGAAAGGGTATCGACGTCACTCAAGAGATTCATATCCAACCACGACCTTCAGAAGTATTCCCAATATTCTGTGTCATAAGTAAGCAAATTGTTATGCAGACCCCTTTCTACTCCTTCCTACTGATAAATACTTAATATAGTTAAATTATAGAAGAATTGAAAAGTGACATGTCTGCAACTTTAAGGCCTGGAAAACTACAAAAGTACTTTGTAATTATATTCCAAAGCTGATTCAGAAAGGAAGATTGATAGATTAATTTAGAACCAGTGCTTCTGAACAGCTTGGTTTCTCACAGTAGTATCAAAGTGTGTTTAGAAGCCTGGTTGCACAAAGTGGCTGCACATTAATATTGTGCCTTGACAACATTCCTGAGGAAGACGCTGGGACTTGAGCTACTGACTTGTAAGCAAGTTTTGGGCTTTAGAAAATCTGGAGGGATTTGGAGAATCATGTAGACCTCTTAAAAGACCAATGGGAGAAAATTCACTTGCCAGATGTAGGGGAGAACGTGAAAAGACATGATGGCTAAAATACACCATAATTCCTTTGATGAAGAAGAAAAGAAAAAGAAAAAGAAAAAGAAAAAGAAAAAGAAAAAGAAAAAGAAAAAGAAAAAGAAAAAGAGAAAGAGAAAGAAAAAGAAAAAGAAAAAGAAAAAGAAAAAGAAAAAGAAAAAGAAAAAGAAAAAGAAAAAGAAAAAAGTGCACAATAAGATAATGTGAAAGAGTACAACGTTAAAAGAAGTTATATCACAAACAAGAATGTTCTTGGCTGGTAGATGCTGGCACAAAGAGCACATCCTGCATTTGCTTCATTGCATACTAGTTTGAGGTTGTAGATACTGGTGTTACTCCAGCATGATCTGGGTGTGCACGTTCCTGTTTGTGGCAGGGTAGTTGAACTGGATGAACTTTAAAAGTTCCTTCCAACTTTAAGGATTCTATGATTCTGCAGTACTGAAAAAGATCTTCAAATGATGATTTGAGGAAGGGGAGCAGATCTGATTGGAATGATGGAGAGGGGCAGCCATGATTTTGTTTGAGAAATGGAAACATTTTAGATGGTACTTGCCCCAGCACACTAAATTAGCAATGGCAGATAACAAGGACAGATTTGGAGAGGCCAGGTCATCCCTATTATGTAGATATTCCTATGGAATCAAGAAGAAAGCCCTGTGGCTTCCTTGTAAAATCTCCTACTAATCTTAATCAGAGAAGCCCTATGTAAACTTACCCGCATAAGCATACATGCCTAGATTACACAAACTGTGACTTCAGATAGCAGAAATTACTGACTAAATAACATGCTTGATTTAGGCTCAGGGGCTGCCTCACAAACGGTGTTGGTTCCCAGGTCTTCTTTAGTGCCATAGATACTGTTCTGGACACAGAGGATCTGTTCTGAGCTGTGTGGGGATGGTATATGATTTTTCCCATGATTTCTCCCATCTGATGCTGAGAGAGGAAGGCACTCCTTCCTACAGGCCAGTCCTGTTCCCCTGGACACCCCCAAGCTGTCTGCCACTTTCCCTGTAATCACAATCAAAAATACAATACACTTTGCTGTGAACTCTAGGAGCGTTTTAGGAGTGGGAGAACAGAAGTCCAGATGGGTAGAAACTGGGACAGACTCGGTTTTATATCTCCCCTTTACACATTGCTGTTCAAAGCAACTCATTAAGAGTTTGGGATTGGTGGCAGTTTCTCTGTGACACCGCTGTTTCTAAAGACCATCCCCTCTTCCTGGGCAGACCAAAAATGCCTGCCAGCTTCCTTTCTGCAGTTCATTTCAAACCTGTCCAAACACTGAAAAAACAAAGTGGCCCCAAAAGTGTCCTGTTTGCAACAGCCTGTGCTTTCTTCTCTGATCCCTAATCCCTTCATGTCACTTCTCCTAATGATTTGAAAAGGCTGGTAGAAATCCGGTGGAGCTTGGCTTTTCTTTCTGTTTAATGGGTGCCTCCTCACCACACAGTCTGATACTCAAGAGGGCACAGATTTCTATGCGTCTGAAACAATTCTGCAGCCTGAGCATGCTGCTCTTGATCAGGTAAATCATTCAAGCAGATACTGTTCTGTTACTTAAATGAAGCATATGTATTCATCTGCACAGGGCCTGCACCAACACAATGGGCAGTGCAGCAAGGAACTCTGGTCTGCTATAAGAACAGTAATCATCCTTCAGAATCAGATATTTCAGTGAACAGCAAGTAATTCTAGTTTGAAGAAATGTCCTTGTCGTTTAAGGCTCTGACTCAATGTATCAGTCTTTGACAGAGAAACAGCCTGCTGTTCCATGCCAAACCATCCAGATGATCTGGATGAAAATGCAGAAACACTCCTTACTGCTCTTATTTAGCACCACTTGTGTGAATCTGAATGCGAGTTCCAAGTACCAGAAGCTACAAGGAGTGTGGGTGTCAGAGCTTATTTGTGATGCTCAGCTCCAGGAGTGGTAAGGAGCCCCTGAAAGGATATTCCTTTCCCCAAAGACATTCCTAAAATGGTGTTTAAATCAACGTTTTTGGTCACCAAATGAGAAGACACACTTTTTATTTCAAAATTAAGCACTGCAGTTCAAGAAATTGGATGCTTTAACGTATTATAAGCCTCTACTTTTCATAATAAATGCTGTTTGTTATTCAGTTAGAGAACAAATAAATATCTTATCTCCAAGGCTGATCCATGGGTTTTGCTCTTGTTATCCTGCTAACCCCCAAAGGAAACAGGCAAGTTGAAAGAATCATTCAGAGATGTCTTTGCCTTTACTGAGCCCAAAGAACTCAAAATCAAAGTGCCCAAATATTTCTTTGGAATCAGCACTGGGTGCAGGGGTGGGCTATGGTAAATCACAACCAGTCAGTATAGAGGCACAGGCCCACCAGGAGCCAGGTCTCACCGCTGCACATGTTCACAGATCCTTTGCATTTCACAGGTGTCTGCTTTCAGCACATCTTTTGGATGTGACTATTAGGAAAAAAAACAGCATTCTGCCTGCCTCAGAGTTAAGTTGCTATGCTTGTGATGAAGCATATGCTTCCCTTTTTGGTATAACACAGCACTCCCGTTCCCTGCATGGACTCTGGGCTCTTCCCTGCATATCCTGGTGTGGCAGGGGAACCCTAACAACCCGGAGCTGGGCTTTGAAATTAAGGTGTTTATGGTAGGGTTTAATCATTTCCTTTTACATCTTGCTTTCAGCTGGACAAAGGCGATATATATGAACAGATGCAACTAAATATGAGTACAGAGCTACCCTGCTTTTGCAGGAAAGGGGTCAGAAAACATAGGACTGGATAAGCTTGGAACAGATTGGAAGAAACATTTATCTGTCTTTTAACATTTTTTTTTGGTAGAAAGAAGCTGCTGTGAAAAAGCATGTTTGTGATGCCTGTGTCTTTGCCTCACTTGTGGCAAACATATGGAGCAGTGTGTGCTGAGTGCAGATGGGGAAAGAATAAACTCCTCTTCATGCTCACTACCTGTACAGCAGCTAATAATGGATTTAACCTGCAGACAGGGATCTCTAGGTTAAAAATGGGTTTTTAATGATAGGAGCATGAAGAAACGGCAGGCTGCCTAGACTGTAAAGTCTGTGTTAGTGAGGTTTTAAAGAGCAGGTGAGAAAAACCCATATGAGGAACGGCTTGAGGAGAGCTGATCCTAGCAGCAAGGGTCAGATGATACTATCAAACTCACACCCAGAACTGCCCTTGGCAGTACTGCAGCTGTGCACTGGAAGGGTGTGTTAATTAAGGCGGATTGGCTGACACCTGTGACCCAAGCACAATTTATTCTGTCACGTGGAGATTCTTTTGAGACACAGAAATCACTGAGAACTCTGAACTCAAAAAACCCCAATCCACCACCGTTCCTCTTTCTTATTTCTTGTAATTGAATTTTCATTTTTAATTGGCAATCATTTATTTTCATCCATCTGAGTGTGGGAGATGTACCATGGAATAAACATTAGTTCCTCCTACCTCACTGACACAGAATTACCTGCCTTTTTAAGAAGCTGTTTCCAAGGTTTTCCAGAGAGAAAGAAAGGCTGTTTTTACTCTGTATCCTTTAGCTAAACTGTTGATTCTTGCTCGTAGAAGGAGATCCTAAATTAGTATATTTTTAACTACCCATACCTTGAGTTGATCGATTACTATTCAGCTGAGCAAGTAAGATATTGGTCAGTGTAATATTTTATTCCACTTAAAGCCTGTAATGTATTAATGAAAACAAACTATAATTCAGGCCAGTCAGTTTAGGATTGCTTTCTGACAACATTCCAGAAGTACTGTAATAGTTTGGCTTTTGTGATCACTGAATTCTTCATCTGACAGTAGTATCCAACCAGCTCAGGCTTTGGCATTTACCATTTTGAAGGTTCATAGCTAAAAAAGGAATTTTAGTGCTATTTCACAGGTGAAATATGTAAATCACTAAATTGGAAAAACACATGATTGATAATTAGTGCAAATTATCTCTGAGGACTAGAAAATTTGCACGTCATTAATATGCAAGCAGTCCACCCATTAATGTGTAATACATTATTATTATGACAACTTTTACAGAAGAATGCCCTCTGATTCTTGTCAGCAGAGTTATTGCTGGCTCACAGAGAGCTCTGAACAATAGACGTCTATTCTCTGAACAGTGTTTATCAATGCAAAAGAAAAATCTTTTATTAAGTAGAAAACAATGATTATGCCAATTAGATTTAGTTTAAAAGGACCTTGTGAGGAGCTCTTTGTTTCACGAGCTCTCTGTGCTGAGCGTTTCAGAATACACTGTAGCACAGCTCCCAGAAGGACCTATAGATCTGAGCCAGGCTTCCTCCCTGTACATGGGCATCCAATCATGCCACCCAAAAAAACCCAGAGCACTGAGCAAGGAGCTGCTTCCTGGAGACAGAGGGAACTCCCAAACACAGGAACAAGTGTTTGTGGTGCACCTCTCAAAGGAAGTTATGGGACTGATTTGACACTATACTTACATCACCCTTCACCTGGGAGCAAGAGTTTCAGAGATCTCCCCAGCCCCTTCACAGACCTACACCCAGCTGTTAGCATATCTACTGGCCATACATGTAGAGCTCCTTTTTTCGCTCTGAATTTCACTGATCTCTCAGGTTGGTGGCCTGGCTGCGAGAGGTGGTTGACATCAGCCTCTGCTTCCAGAAGGGCCCTCTTGGGTTTGGATGTGGCTAAATGTGGAGGGGAAGGGGGATGACTTTCCACTCTGGCTGCAAGGAAATTCCCTATGGATTTTGGTTCAGGCACGCCGAGTACCTGTTAAGAAGGAAAATTGAATCTCACATCTCTACTTGGTAACGTCACGTCAGAGAAAGTTTTTCAACTTGGACTGCCCATAATTTGGGCAAAAGCAGTAAATACTGGGCTATCAAATGAGAAAGCATTCCTCTGTCCTGTGTCAGGCCTAATTTCAGGACAGTGAGTCTGTGATTCACAAATGAAAGGAGAGGTCAATCTCTAACATTATTTGGTGTTTCTGCTGATGGCCACCTTCCCAGAAGAGTGCTTTTTGAATCCAGTTCCTATATATCCAGTTCTGCTCATCCATTACTGAGATAGCCAGTCCCTACCTTGAAACTATGGGCTTTAGTGGACACCAGTGCGCTCACATACAGCGGCATATCAGTCCTGTACCTTTTCATTTCCAGTTATTAGTTTTAGTTCCCTCACTCAATACAGAAAACTGTAGGAGATTTACCTGACCTTTAAAGAAAAATGCCTTGGCCACAGTGTGTGTTAAGCTAGAAGAACTCCCACTTCAGAAAAATGTGCCGAAAGACAGAACTCTCACCCTCCAAATGACTACTACAGTCTTTCACAGCATGAATGACCCTAATAACTGCTATAGAGCTGGGAGTGAGTAATGCTGAAATAATCCCAGCATGCTTTTTGAAAGTGGCAATTAATGCAACAAGCTTTTCCTTGGAGGAATTCTCTTGAAAATGACAGAAAACATGGCGAGTTTTCACCTGATCTCTCTACAGGATTGGGGGGGATCTTAATCTTTGTTACAGATCTGCTTAAGAGATGGACCCCAGTAATTTGATAAACAGTGCAGGTCTCAGAAGGACTGATAGTCCAAAAGCATGCAGAAGTAGCATTTCCTCAGTAAAAACACATCAGGGACAGGATAAACTCCTCTTATAAAAGATACATGTCAAGAAAGCTAAATTAAATGGTGCAGACAATGGCATATTATTTTACCTCTTATCTATTGCTAGTGAGGAAAATAGCCCTTTTTCCCCCTTAAAGAACAGCGTATCCTCAAATAAGTTGTCAGTAAGACTAGACAATCATAAATTGGTGGTGTCAGCACTCTGTAATACTCCTATTTCTCTCCCCAAAGTCTGGCTCCAGTTGAAGCAATGCTGCTCATGAATAAAACAGAGCACCAAACATGTCTCAAATTTTACAGCTGCTATGTAAGAGTAACTGTTCTGGCAAACATGAAGAGCGTTAGCTGCCAAGTGATTCAATCCACAGACATGTAGTTAGCATCCCCTGCTCATCTCAAACATCAGAATTAAATAAAATGTGACTATTAAACTGTATTTCAGCCTATTTAACTAGGAAAAATGCCTGTTCAAAAGGACAGTAATAATTTCTTCTTGGTATAAATTACTCTTTGGTTTGCTTTCAACATCTTGTGATGCAATCACAATCTTTATGACATACAAGCGCTACTGTGACTAAGCGTGAAAAAATGACTTCACCAAATAAACAATATTGCTATGAAAATCTACTCAGCAGAGATTATATTGACTGAAGGAGGTGAGTCTGTTTACTGATATTAGGGCTCATGCTGCTCTTATGAAAGACATGACAATACCTGACTTCAGCAGGACAGTTATCAGTAATTAATACAGCACTTATCACCTGAAGACATAGAGTGTTTTGCAGAAGAGTGCAATCATGAAAATGGCACGCTGTCTTTCACAAATAGAGGGTTTTTGTTTTTTGTTTTAATGATTTCTGGAGTTCTGAATGGATGCCTATTCAATCAGACAAATTATGATTCATAGCAGTAGCTGACTAATCTAGACGAGCTATGCATGGTCATGAGCAATTTCCACGTTATGTGCAGTTAGTGGAATAATGTCTGACACCTCCAAACCCAGCGGATGCTGCTCCAGTGTGCTTATGTCCATTTCAGTTTCTGCCTTGTCTTGCACACAGCTCAGACTGGTGAGACTTGGGAAGCAGAAGGGCAACACTACTGTAACCAGCATCATCTGAGTACTCATAAGGCCTCAGCCCGCTGGTGGTTGTTTGGCGAGGCCTGAGAGCTGCTCTCTGCCTTTCCTTGGCACACACGTCATTTAACAAAATGTTTTTCTTCACCTTCCTTCATCTCTCTGTTTTATACCTTGGGGAACAGTAGATAGAAAGGTATTACAGGTAAGATAATCTCAGCAGAAGCTGAAAAAGATTTTGCTTGTCAAGGGCAAGAGGGTTGCTCCCTTGGTAAGTTTGAAGCCAAGGAGATCAGCAGCCAGCAGGTCCTCCCCTGCCACAGGCCATGCCACAGTACCTGGGCAAGGCAAACAGGACAGACATGGAGATGGTGGTCAGGTCCAACCAAGAAGTCAGACCCTTGAAGCCACATCATAACACCATGGCAGGATGGAATTCAGTCCCCTAGTCAGGGTTAATACCAGGTCCCTCAATCACCTGGCAAAACTAAACTGTCAGGGGACAACAAAAGTCAAGCCAGAAAGTTAGCCCAGGGGTTATGGTCTCAACCAGGCGGCTCCATCCCTACTTTAAATGTGACTGAAGCTTTGCCTGAGACCAGCACTCCTCCTACATGGCTCAAGCAAGAAATAAGCACCCAAGGTTGATCTTAAATAGAGCAGCTGGGCCCATGGAAAGGTGTGGGTGGAAGCCCAAGGTGTTAGGAACACTTAGGCTTATTAGTACCCTCAGACAACTGACACTGTCATCCTATTTGCACTTCCAGTCACGTGTTGTCCATAGGCATATCATTTTTGAAAAAATGAATTGAATCTGTGGCCTATATGCTTAAAAATAATAATTACACTATGTGAGCGAAACAGACCCTATTCAGATGTAACCTTGACACAAATGAAAATATGACACCTCTGAGGAGACTAGCTTCATTCTCCTCTGAGGCACTGAGATGTGTTTTATAGACAAATAGTTACCATTAGGAACATACTGTGACCTATTTGTACCCTCTCATTATATTCCTGCTCAGTGTAGTGTTTCTGGGCTGTTGTTAGGGAACACTGAGGGCATATTAGAATGTATCCACAGTAGTTTTAGGTAAAATGGCTCTTTGCATCTTTGTGCTGAGCCTGGTAAAATAGTTTATTTGCTTTTGCTTTTAAACGCTTTTACAAAACAAGATAAAACACGTCAGAGGGAAAGATATTTTCAACAATGCAAATGAAGTTTAGGAATATCTAAATGAATCAATTTAAACATCATGAAGAGAATTTAAAAGGACTCAACCCAGCTTAAATATTCATCTAGTAGTTCAGTTTCTCTTTAAAAGCATGTTCAGGAATAAATAAGTCTAATCAAGTGTTTTGTTAAAAGATTCTTTTTTTAGCCTCATTTATTTAATGTTTCAACATTTTGCCATGTTGAATTAGAAGGTGAGTTGCTCTCAGAAGCAGCTACTGCTCACATTCAGAGGCATCACATTCAAAACCTCATCTAAGGCTGAAGGGAACATCAGAATTAATGAGTACTGTGGAATCAGTCTGATCAGAGTCCCTGTCAGTCAAGCAAATATATGGGTCTAATGACATAGTTTGCCCACAGTGATCAGCGTCACATGTAGAAATACTCAACTAGATAGAATCTGAACTTTCTGCTTACTTCAATGTCTCCGTGAAAAAAGTTTTAATTTCATCTTATCTATTCTGGGAGTGTAAGTGATAAACTGGTCTTCAGCTTTACAAATTTCATTTCCTTCATTTCAAGACCTGGGAAATCATGCCAACCATTTCTGCCTTGGTTCCCCACCAGTAAAAAAGGAAAGTATTGCTTTCCTACATGAAGTAAGGCTTGCAATTTATTTTATTTTCTCAGTCTTAGGGCTGTACACGTTCCTAGGCAGGTATGTTTTGTAATGTCTATCTCTAACACAGCCCCTTTGGACACCTGGTAACTACTGGTAGCAGTGCTCAGATTGCATGTGGAGACTGAATCATTTGCTAGAATGATTTATGAAGCCCTGTAAGCATGTTCCCCCAACACATGCAGTCTCATGCAAGATATGTCAGAAATTTCACTGCAGCTAAACTCATGAAGCAGTTACAGAGCAGTTTCCAGGCTGTCCCTGCTTCCAGAGATCAGAGCCATGCTGGTGGAGCTGCAGCATTGCACAAAGTAAACACTGGTAGCACCAGCATTTAAAGAATGATGGACAGTGAACAACCCTACGCCTTGCAATGTCATTTAAGTCCCTCCATAAACTCCTTTGCAGAGCAGTGAAATATGTTCTACTCTGTTAGGTCCCTGACTCCATCCTGTCCACTATAGTCTCAAAGATGCATCAACAAACTACAGTTTCAGGTAAAAGACAAGCTGAAAGGAACAGTTCATGCAGAATGAATAACAGGGCAGCTAAACAAGACCTGACTGGGATATGAGCTGTGGAGAACACAGGGTTCCAGAAGCAAAGGCTATCAAGGGTTATATTAAGAAGCAGTTGTGCATGTGACAGAACTCCCATTCCCTTCAAGGAAGCCAAGAAGTGGTCAGGCTAAACAGACAGATAATGAGGTGGAATGACATGAAATTTTTAAAATGCTTTGTTGATGAGGAGGAACAGGTAACTGACAGTGGCAAAGCTGGCTGAATATTTCCTCTTGGTAAAAGCACTATCACTTAAGATTTCTGATGAGTGTATTTCTGTCTATAATTCAAGCGAAACGGCCCCCAGGAAACAGATGTGTTGGCTAAGGAGGTGAGATGGAGAAGCAAATTCTGGCTCTAACTTAAAGGATCTTACGGAATGGCTTCTCCCTTCTTGCCTTTCACCAATGAGATTTGCTCTTTTGATAGGTTACCTTAGTTTCTCTCCAGGGTGTATTACTTCTGCATCAAAGTTTTAGTAAGATAATTTCTTACACCTGCTTCTCTTGCTCTGCTGAGGGCACAGGAGCGTGCCCTTCACCATAGATTATGTTGGTTCAGCCCTCAGCTTTCAGGCTTTTGACAAAATCTAGAGGATAGATAACAGTTGTTTTTCATTAAGAAAATGTTTAATCTGCAACATTCTAGTAGATTTTAGTACTAAACTATTTGATTCCTTTGAGATATCTTCTTTTGTTAATTATCATTAAAAAACATCTGAGGTAGCATCAGTAAAAATGCAGATCTCCTCAGCATCTAATTGCCATGAAACAGCATGTTTTGCCTCACCCTTTTACCACAGATAAGCTCCATGAGGTATGAATCATTTTTATGAGTTTAGATAGATGCATTTAATTTGTTGTTTGAAAGCAGACTTAAAGGGAAGGCAGATCACCAACTCCCTTGTCCTTGTGGTTATAAAATGCAGAGGAACAGAGAGTAGAGGTTGGGTCTCAGCAACAGAGGAAAGCTACTGATGTCTTGGTGACAAAAAGTCTAAAGCTGTTATATATCGCATTCACAGTTTCTTTCAGCTTCTTTCCAGATAGAGTGTTATTATGCCTCACCATGCAGGACACTGGGAAACCCTGAATTCTACCTTTGAATTAGAATGATTCCTTTGCAAAGGACCTACAAAGATCATCGAGTACAACTGCCTGACCACCTCAGAACTAACAATAAGGTAAAATGTGTTTTTGAAAGCATCGACCAAATACTTTCTCAACAGTGACAGGTACGGAGCACCAACCTTCACTCTAGGAAGCCGGTTACAGTGTATGGCCACCCTGATGACAAAGAAATGTTTCCTAGTGCCCAGTCTGACCCTCCCCTAGTGTAGCTTAGGTGATCCAAGTGTCCTCTTCTTCTCCTCACAGGACATGCCTCCCATCCTTTTTACCACCTTTATCTTCCTCTTCTGGATGCAAACTTTAAAAAGATCTTACCTTGAAAAGCTGCTGCACCGTTTTAATATCCTCTTCATTTTCATTCTGCAGGGCATCCTTTGCTTGACAATTGTCTGCATGGTAGCTGTGAGTCCTGAAGTAGAGCAGAAGTTGCCTCCACATTGAGAAATAAAAGGCTCTTCTTGAATTCAATCTTGCAGTGACCTTTCTCAGAAAACCACCAATTTTATTTAACAATGAAACAAAACCAAATCCCAGACATTGGGCTGAATGACAACAACATAGAGATGGCTCGTCCTTACACCAGCAGGCAAATGTCAGGGACTCTCACAGCTTGCCAGCTCCTCCTGTGGTCCCCAACATTCTGGAGGCAAACAGGATTATCTGCCCTCAGATATCTACAATGCCTCATCCCCTGAGCACTGCACCAGCTTAGAGATTAGATTTACTGCTCTGTGGGTTTTAGCAAGCTGAAAGGGAGGAAGAATGGTGTGTAGTGGTTGAATATCTGTCAGAGAAATAGGCTGTAACAACCATGAAACACATTCTATCACAAAGGAAGAAGCAGTTCACCATTTAGTTGTACTCTGCAGACAGTACCCAAAAGGAGATGCCCGTCTTAGGTCAGTGGTACCTGTCAATCACATTTTTTCTAACCGACTGAACAGATGGCCTAGTGGTAATCCTTCCAGATCCAAGGAAAACACCACATTAGAAGCAGCCCTGTCTGAGGGTAGAGACGAACTAAATATAAAGACTAAGGCTCCAGGTAGATTATTAATAGTTTACTCTCTCAGCTTTGCAGAGGACTGCCAAGCCCTTGTCTCCTGTTTGTCAACTCAGGATTTATTTTTTGTCCTTTTTGAAAAACAAATGGGAGAAGCACAAAGAAGTAGAAGGAACATTGAGCAATGCTGAACTTTTCGTTCAAATATTAATTGCAACTGTTTAATTCATTAATTACGAGTGTTAATCGCAATTCTTTGCCATTTATAATTCTGTTTTAAAGAGAATTAAGGAAGTGATAGCATTCCCTGTGTGGCACAACCTTTAAAAAATTCTTATCATTCAGACTGCATTAAGTCAAAGTCACACAAGTTAGTGTGCATTGAAAATCATCAACTTTTTAACTTATTCATTGTTTCAAACAATTTCATATCTTAAGTTATTCTTACTGGCATTAGTACGAGCTGAAACTTCCAAGTGAGAATTTACCATAAACAGGGACCAAGAGAGTTTCTGTTTTGAGTGCTGGATGGGATACTCCATCAGTTTTGAAAGTTTACTACAGCCATTTCAAACTGAAAAAGATTATAGAATCATATAATGGTTTAGGTTGGAGGGGGCCTTAAAGACTATCTATTTCCAATCCCCTTGCTGTGAGCAGGATGCTCAGGGCTCCATCCAACTTGGTCTTGAATACTTCTAAAGATGGGGAATCTACAACCTCTCTGGGTAGCCTGTGTCAGTGCATCAACACTCTGAGTAAAAAAATTCTCACCACCCAAGCTAAATTTGCCTTTGTTTAGTTTAAAGCCATTTCCCCTTGCCCTATCACTATCGGACCATGTAAAAAGAGAGTCTCCCTTCTGTTTATAAGCTCCCTTCAAGTACTGGAAGGCCACAGTGTGGTCTCCCCAGTGTCTTCTCTGAGCTAAACAAGCCCAATTCTCTCAACCAATCTTCATAGGAGAGGTGCTCCAGCCCTTTGAGCATCCTCATGGACTCCTCTGGATCTGCTTCAACAGCTCCACATCTTTCTTGTACTGGAAGCCCCAGGCTTGGACGCAGTACTCCAGGTAGGATCTCATGAGGGCAGATTAGAGGGGGACAATCACCTCCCTGCTGGCTGTCATCTTTTGAAGCACACTGCTGGGTCACATCCAGCTTTTTTCCCATTAGGACCTACAAGTCCTTCTCTGCAGGTCTGTCCTGAAGGAGTTTTTCTCCCAGTCTGTACTCATATTTGGAACTGCCTGGACCCAACTGCAATACCTTGCACTTGGCTTTTTTAAACCTCATTAATTTCTCATGTGCGTGCTTTTTGAGAGTGTTCAAGTTCCTCTGGATGCTATCCCTCCTTCCTGTTCTGTCAGCTGCACCACCCAGGTGGCTGTCATCCTGCGGAGGGTACTCTCAATCCCACTGTCTGTGTCACTGATAGTGTTGAAAAGCACTGGTACCAAGATGGAATTCCTGAGGGATATTACTTGTGACTGGCCTCCACCTGGACATAACTGACAACTCTGGCTATGATGATCCAACCAAATCTTTATCCACCAGTCCAGCCTTCATATCCATTTCTCTCCAATTTAGAAATAAGGATATGGTATGGGATCATGTCAAAGGCCTTGCACAAGTACAGGTAGATGACATCAGTTACCTTTCTTCTTTCCATCAATGCCGTTACTCTGTCATAGAAGGCCACCACATTAGTCAGTCATGATCTGCCCTTGGTGAGCTGTGCTGGCTGTCTTGTATTACCTCCACATCTTGCACGTACCTTAACACCTCTTCCAAGGGGATCTGCTCCATGATCTTCCCAGGCACAGACATGAGGCAACAATCTTCTTCTGCTAAGACTAAAAAGTTTTGGCAATTTAGCACTGTAGGTATACTGTAAGTGCAATGCTACCCACTCTTATACTGCCTTTTGTAAGAAGAAATGCCTTGGTCACACCTCTTTCTTTTCAGAGAAATCCAGTTAGTGCTGAGGAGAAAAATACAGAACAATGAGAGAATGCTGTTTCTAGCATTTGGCTTAACAAGCTGAATTGCACTAGAAATCATTGCATAGAAAGAAAGCTGTTGTATAAGCTTTGTTAGTAAGCCTGACTTTGGCAGAGTTACTGCTGAGATTTAGGTAAGCATTCTTATTCCTGTCTTCCATATAGAGTTAACCTCAACAGCATCAGGTAGCTCAGCATTTACTTCTACCACCAAGACGCTACTGCTCTGAGCTAGCTTCTTCTGTCAGGTAAGTTAGACGATCTCTTCCCTTTTATATTACTATTTTATCCCAGAAGTAGGCTTCATTTCACCTGCAGCACATTCCCAGAGAAGAGAGCTCTTTCCACACGTTCAAGTGCCACCCACTTGTTCAGAACTGCCATCAGCACAAAGCACATGAGACTGCAGCAGAGAGGGATGGTGACAGAAGAAGAAGTACTGTAGGCTGCAAAGAGGTGCTGAAGAGTCCAAGATACTCCAGCTTTCAATACAGAATTGAATACTCATTGGACTGAGAGACACTTCTTCCTGATCTCCAAATAAGACACCTTCTTTTTAAACCTCAGCTGCATTTATTACTCAAGGTTATAAATAGGTACCTTTGCTCTGACATTTATGTTCCTCTTTCTGCATGGTACTTCACTTTCAGTTTGTGGACAATATAGCATTGTGCCAGTCTACTAGAGGAAAAACTGAAGATGTAGTCATTACAATAAAATGTTAGCTTATTTTTCTTTTAGTTCCTACTAAGGATAAGGTACATGTCATACACTAACTGAGCATGCAGAATTTAATTTCAAAGAGGTTGTGGGAGATCAGAAGATTTCTTGGTAAGAAATTTGCTAAATTGTGGATCAGATCCTTTAGGATCTGATTAATTTTAAAGTAAATCAGCCAAGTCCTAGCCTAGAAGCCACACCATTCTGTATTGATTACAAGAAGCATGGTTTAGTCTTGTTTAAAAAAAAAAAAAGTACACAAAATAACCATCTCCCACAGTGTCACAGACACTGAAATGAAGATAAACTAAAAGTAGAAGACAAAGAGCCAAAGCAGTAAAGGTAAAGCTGAGGGCCAATCCTTCTCTAATTACCCAGGAAAAAGCTTCAGTGAATTGGGCCCATTGAGAACACTTCTGTGCTTGTAAAGGGGAAGACCCTTCCGTGACAACTCTTCACTATTAGACAGGAGACACAAGCATCTTGCATCCCCCACCATCCTGCCCCACAGGATGCATGTGGCACCTTACTGTAAGGCAAACCTCCTATTTTATTATGCAAGCCCACAATATCAAAGGTGGATGTTGGTGATACGGCAGTAAGGGCTGAACTTCCCCACCAATATTCCATTACATGTTGTTTCTGTGTAACAGACGGCAGCAGAGGGGCAGTCTGACACGATGGTGTCTGACATGGAAGTGCGTGTTAAGCAAAAGTGTGCCACTGAATTCCTCCATGAGGAAAAATTGCACCCGTTGTCATTCATTGATGCTTGCTGAACATTCCTGGAGACCAAACAGTGAATGTGAACACAGCGAGGTAGTGGGTGGCATGTTTCAGAAGTGATGACAGCAACATGAAAGACAAGTCACGTTCCAGACAGCCATGCAGATTTTTACAAGCACAATATACAGGCTCTTGTTCACTGCTGGTGAAAATGGTGGTCACTAGATTGAAAAATAGTGTTTTGAAGCTGAGAATTTGCTCTATCAAATAATCATTGTGCTCTTTGTGCGTGCTGCAGTTTCCAGGGAAATAAATAGAAATCATTACTTTCAGAGCCACCTAATTATATACCTATATTATGTACATTTTAAAATCATAAATAAATAAAAGTTCTAAAGTATATTATCTGAATATTATTTAAAAATTTAAAATAATTAGAATAATTAAATTTATTCTATCCTGAAATTTAGACACAGTGCCTTACAATTTCTTGAGCACATCCACATGTGGAAGAGAAGAACACATCATATCCCATGGGAGAAAACTAGTGATCCTATTCTTCAGGAATCAGGGCATAATGTACCAGATAATGTGCCAGAAGACATAGACACATTCTGATATCTTTCTCTTCTTGCATTAAAGACAAATTATTCTAAGCTCATTTCTTTTTTGAAACTTTCTCTACCTCCATACAGTGGGGTACAGAAATGCTTTGGGGAAAGGACTATTTTACATTTACGTGCCATTTGCTTTAATTTTGATTTAGTACGCTCCATTCATGTGACCTTGAGCTAAGTTCTCCATACTTCCCTGTGCCTCAGTTTGTCTAGAAAACTCTTTTTTTACATTACTGTTAGTATAGACTTAGCTATTGATGCTTAAAATGCCTTCATGTTTCATACCTTTGAAAATTTAGGTCCCCTCTCACATTTTCCTCTTCCAATCCAAAAGCACATCTTAATCTTAGTTATTTCTTCTATGTTCTTCTCTCTATCCTACTGCAGAATCCCCTTCACCAGAAGTAACAGGCTTAATATATGGTCCACTGACCAAGTGCACCTGACACTGAGATCTGTGATAGAAAAATGATGCCCTCCAGCACAGCCATGGATGGTTCATGCTTGAAGAACTCATGCTAAGAAGCCCATGCCTATGGCTATCTTCCCTTCCCTGTCATGCAATGCATGTACTGTTTTCTTTCCATTTGCCCTCTAGGGTGGGTTTTAAGCCTTGGGAAAGTGGAAGCGTGAGCACTCAGAAGACCTGGTCTGAAGCCCTGGATGACCTTAAGCTTATTTTATTAAGCTTATTTTGGGAAAACACTGAGACTATTCTCTATGCTTTTCAAGTGTATAGGTACCACTTCAAAAATGTACTCCTTTACAATTCAAATAGTTTGTGGACTAAAGAATTGCACTCACTTCTCATTACCTTCTACTGCTGTTTTTAGCTGGATGAGCTTTCCAAGCCACTTCTATACATGCTGTAAACTTGTACGGACATACAAGAGACAGCCAGGTGATGCAGTGAATGCTGAGAGGTTAAATGGCAGACGTGTAAAACACTTCTGTAATTTGCAGAATACATGAGAGATGATGATACACCATTCCTGTTACAAGAAGGAAAAGGGAACAGAACAATACCCTCACGATTCAACTATCTGCAGTCTTACTGTGAGGATGACTCATCTGCATCCATTTTTCATAGTATTAAACTATTTAGCATATTTTTTTTTTCTTCTTTTAAATGTATTCTCTGTGATCCAATCGGTGACTTTTATTCCTGCATGGTCAAACTTAATTCTTCTCTGTGCTTCACACATGAGTAAGGTCACCTAAATATAGCAGCATTATCTTTTAATGGATGTGATAAAAATTAGTTAAGTGAGATTAGTTTTGCAGTACCAGAATCCTAAAGGCTGGATGCTTATGAACAAAATGGAACACAGCACTTCTTCAGTCATAAGCTTTAGCAGCATCCAGTTCAGAGAATCAAACAGCATGGATAAAACACTATGAGGTGCTCTCCAAAGCTGATGGCATGGAGTGGGGTTTTACTGTTTGTTCAGATAGCATCTTGCTGTCTTTAAAGTCCACAATAACTGAGAAATGCTTGAGGCATGTTCCTGTAATTATTATAGAATGGTTTTATTTCTCAAAGCCTACTCTTGCAAGGCAGTGAAGTTCCTTAACACAAAATGCCTCGTTAGACTCATACTGGCTGAAATTCTCAGATGTGCCAAGGTGTTTGGCAGATGAGGGATGAAAGCACGCAAACCTGTAGTAACCCAGTATCCTGTGACAAGGTGGTACAAGGTTAAACTGTACCTGCCAAAGGAGCAGCACTATCACTTGAAAGGTTTTCACTTCACTGCCTACCTCCTTTCTCAAATACTTCTGAACAGCAGACTCCAGCCAGATGCTTTTTTTCTGCCATGAAGGCCCTTCTTCATGGTGAAAATTGCTTGTTTATTCTTACCTTTGCTGTATATACACCATTCAGGAGTTAGTAATCAATAAAGAAATCTTTCCTTTTAATGCAGCAGAAGGCCAGTCTCTTCTCTTCTCTTCTCTTCTCTTCTCTTCTCTTCTCTTCTCTTCTCTTCTCTTCTCTTCTCTTCTCTTCTCTTCTCTTCTCTTCTCTTCTCTTCTCTTCTCTTCTCTTCTCTTCTCTTCTCTTCTCTTCTCTTCTCTTCTCTTTCTCCTCTCCTCTCCTCTCCTCTCCTCTCCTCTCCTCTCCTCTCCTCTCCTCTCCTCTCCTCTCCTCTCCTCTCCTCTCCTCTCCTCTCCTCTCCTCTCCTCTCCTCTTTAAAATTACCTGGAAATCAGGAATCTCACTGAACGCCTCTTGCAAATCCAAGCAGAGTGTATCAGCCAGATGGAATCCACTGCGACAACCATCTCCAGGCTCACAATGCGCTCCAACAGGAACATGAGACCTGGTTGTACTTTACAGAGCTGTTGTGACTTCTGGTTAATTATTTCCTTTTTGTCCAAGTGTAGAAAAATATGTACATAAAGCCTATTACTTCACAAGTGTGTTGAAGAATATTCATTGTTGGTGTTCTCTAACTGGGTGCGCCGTCCTCCATAATTTGATTTCTCTGATAGAGTCTATTAACTTGCCTGGTATAAACGTCATGTTTACTATTTGGTAGTTCCTTAAAAATGCCCTGGAATTCCTATTACAAAATTAATATAATTAATTTATATCACAATTACTTCTCCTTTTGCACTTCTCTTTCTGCTAGTTCAGTAGATGCATACTTCTAGCCATCATGACTCATTCCAAGGACACAGAAAAGCTATAGGAAAATATTTCTTTACTGTAGCCTCTCAACAGCCAGTGAAGCGAACAATAAAGCTAGAATCTGCCACTTATGACAAAATCAACACGGCAAATAACATCCTTTCAGAGTTTTTTACTGTAGAAAATGATCGCGTGTCTGCAGTACAAAACTGTGACTGCAAACAGCAGAATCTCTTCTTTCAGCCAGACTGAGTGGACGGTGCTAAACTCTTGCAGATGGTGCAATTAGGGGAAAAACGGTCTGCTGTGAAAAGGACCAATGACAACCTACATTCTAAATAAGAGATCACCTTGGGCACCAAATTGAAGCCATGAATTTGTTGTTCTTACATGAACACTTTTCTACAAAGCATCTGAAGCAATAATATTAGCACGCTCATGGCTCTCTGGTGCAGACCCTGTCCCTCACCCCCAGCTACTGGCACAGCTCCATGCCGTTCCCTCGGGCCCTGTCGCTGTCACACAGAGCAGAGCTCAGCGCTGCCCTCCGCTCCCTGTGAGGAGCTGCAGCCGCCATCAGGCCTCCATCAGCTCCTCTGCTCTGGGCTGAGCAAATCTAGGGTGCTCAGCCACCCCACACAGATCTTGCCGTCCAGGCCTTTCATTCTTCAAATCCTATTTTTAAAGCCACAAGCGTTGTCCTGATTGCCTTGTGAATCCCTTGTACTTTGGTTTATAAAACGAATAGAATCATATTTATCATCATCGGTAAAGCGGCTGAAACGACTATGAAAAAGGTGAATACAGTTATTCCTGGTGCCCAACGTCAGAACCAAAGCATAAAGCATAAAAAGGCAGTGAGGAAGCAGGAAACACAGGACGCCTTAGTGCAGAGGTTACCAGCACTCATAAAAGAGGAACTGGTCAAAGCAAGGCCTATCCCTGCCTCTCAGCCCTGCCTCCGCCAATCCATCCATCTGTGGGGCGCCGTGCGCAAACCGAGCTGATTTGGCCCTCGGCGGCCGCCGTCGCCGTCAGCTGAGCGGCGTCACGTGGCGGCGGGCGCTTTGCGGAGCGGCGCTCCCCAGCTTGTCTCCAGCGGTCAGCGCTGCTGCCGGCCTGCCGGGGGTAAGTGGGAGCTGCCCGGGACGTGCCGCTCACCGGGGCGCTTGTGTAGGGCTCCCGGGTGAGGGTTGCTAGGATACGGGTTCTTTTGCGGGGCTGTGAGCGCTCCGGTTCTCTCGGGGGGTGGCAGCGCCTTCTTACTCTGCCTCACGGCCTCCCAGCCCGCCCCGAACCCACTCGTGGCAGCCCCGTCCTTTTGGCGGCACGAGGAGCGGCTCTAACGGGGCCTCGTTAGTGATGGGACAACTCTGGTAGTCGCTGAGGGGCGCGGGGAACGTTGCCGTCTTTGTGGGTGTCCGGTCACAGGGGTAGTTTGAAGGGAAATCAATTTCATTGCTTTATTTTGCTTTATTTGGCTCTTGTTAGCACATTCATTCAGTGATGTTAAGGTGCTGTGCATGTCAAGGGTGAGGCAGACAGTTTGCTCTTAACTTCTGTAAGGGGAAATAGAAAGGTCCGCAAACAGGTTGGGGTGGGAGGCCTGGTCCGGTTTGAGCTGTAACAGATTCCTGCTCCAGCCGGGCCCTAAGCCTCTGCAAACACACTTCTTGTTTTGGCATCACGGTCAGCTGGAGATTAAATCATAAGGGAAGGGGAAAGCAGAAGTGGTGAAGGTCACTATTTTAGCCTACTGAAGGTGGTTCTTACTTTATATAGGGCTTGTTTTTTTCTGTTAGTGTAGTTACTGTGCTTTTACATAGCATTACTGTGTATACGATTTTTATTTAGCTAGTCTAATAGTTGCAAGTAGACAAACTAGATCAATGCTAAAGTACGGTGGGGAGACTGGTGTGCCTGTGCATGGATTTGTCTACCTTATCGTCAGTCCTAATTTGCAGGCGGCTTCTGTTGTATGGAGTGCTACTTGAGCTGTGTAGAAAAGATGGTTTCACTTGGTTGTTTGAGAATTAACAAGACTGGAAGAAATTTAATAACGATTGTATCCTAACAACCTCGTTTATGGTTAGGGTTCAGTGTATGGCATACTGTCATTTGCTTCAGGGAAGTCATCATTGTAGGTGCTGTGCCAAACTTTCTCAGAAAGTGCTGAATGTGATTTTAGGAAATGGAGAACTTGAAAACAGATTTTGTTTTGTTACTTTATTTTTTACTTGAAAGCACTGCACAGATACTCTACTCTTTAATACTTTAACAGAAGGTCTCAAATGTAGCTTTTATTTCTAGGTGTGTTCTAAATATCAACTAAGATGGATATTCGAGGTGCTGTAGATGCTGCTGTCCCAACAAATATCATCGCTGCCAAAGCTGCAGAAGTTCGGGCAAACAAAGTCAACTGGCAATCCTACCTCCAGTAAGTAAAGTCTTTTCACAAATCACTGATTGATTTATGACTTATGTATTAGACTTCATGGGATTTTGGGGTATACTGGAATAATACAGTGCAGGACAGTTTGTCATGGTGCTATTAGAAAACAAGTGAAACAACTCAAAGAAGTCCAGGAAAACAAGCAAGTAAATCAAGGAATGGTTGGAAGCAAGTACTTACTTATGAGGAGAGCTGTGCTGCCATTTCACATAAGGTCAGAATTTACTTTGGAAGTAATAGCAATGGAAATAAGTAACAGCAGTGGAAACAGAGAAATAAAGAGGACAGTGGAACAAGGGGGTGGAAACGGATTTGTTTGTGAAGTAGAGAATGAGGTAAAGAAATGGAATTTTGCTTGTTCTCTCATCTCTTTAACCTGAAGGAAAATGCAGAATTCTTGTATCCCTGCATTATTCTTGTCTGATATTCTTGACTGTGAAGAATATTAACAAAGTGTGAAGTAGTATCATCTCTTGAGTATCCAGGTATAATAGGAAATTACTTCGCTATTATCTGGTTTGTAACTCAAGTGGTGGAAATCTTGATGATTACCAGAGATACAGACAATGCTCTACAGACTAATGCTTTCTGATGATCACTGCATCACTTCAGAAAAAGGCAGGTCTTTTTCCAGATGGCTGTGGTTCTTGTGTAAGTGTATACTATACATTATAAAAAAGAAATACCATTGTAAAACTGTGCATGTGCAAGCTGAGAAATGCTTGTACAGTAGAAACTCACGAATGACGGATGACTTGAGTGCTTTGCTGGGTAGCCCAGTATTGTCGGTTCTATTTGTGATTTTTGTTTTTATTTTTATTTTTTGTTTTTCCCTCTCTTTATATGTCTGCATGGTAAACTGGATTAGGGAACTGATCTGTTGTGGAAATTTACTTTTTCTGGGTTGTTTTTCAGATGCATTTGTTCCTGATTTAGCTCATACTGTGATATTCCAATGACTGTGCAGGCAAAAAAGCAAGGTTGGTGTTGTAACTTGAGAGTGGCAGCTACCAAGCACTTGCTGACAAGTCTACATGGCTTTTTCTGTCTATATGACAGAAAATGTTCTCTGTGAAAGCCTGGCAACTGTTTTATTCTGTTGGCTAATTTGTAGTTACTCAGGATGACAGTGGGAGTACAGTTGTTTGCTGTTGATCCGTTGACTGTTATTGGGCTGTTAGGATTGAGCTGTTGCTTTTGTCAGTTTAGGGGATGGTTCCATGTGGTATGGAGTTGCATTTTTGCATACATATAGTATTAATTGCTTGACTGTGTTTAGCGTGGTCTATCATTTTTAATTTGCCTTCGCTCTTGGGATCCTTTTTTCTGTGATTATGTATGAAGACTGGGTGTTTTGTTTATTTGTCAGCAATTTCCTGTATAACTTCTTTTGACCAGTAGGTAGAGCTGATGGTTCTTTTTCAGATCATAAATGTAGAATTTGATTTTGTTTTGCTATGGACTCTACAAAAGAAGGATATGCTAATTATTTTGTTTCTGATGGATTGGGAGGGTAATGTATTGCTCCAGGCTGCCTGGCTAGTGATTGTATTGCGAGACTGCTCAGTGCTTGATGTCCTCTATAAGTCAATGAGGTCGTGTCTTGCTTATTATTCTGTTAAATATAAATATAATCTTTGAGCTTTATATTTACTGGTAACAGCCTGGCTGGCTGACAAAGATAGCTCCAAGGATGAGCACGAGTGACCCTAGAGAGACTGAAGAGTGTTGTGAAGACAACTAGTTCTTTGGCTGAGGAGTTTCCTTATCATTAGTTATGGGAAATGTTAGGTAAAGTTTTGGAACTTCTAGAGAGGAAACAATTATTTCTGGTTTTGAACACGTCCCTTCTACTTCAGCCAGATCCAGTGTCTTTGAGGCTGGCTGATGCTTTATAGGGGATTATTTTGGGAAGTCAGATGTTGCAACTATATCGACTGGTATTTCTAGAACCAGGCACACTTTGGCTGGAATCTGCTAGCTTCTGATGACCTACTAGAAGCAGGTCAGAGTGATTTGTTCTGTCCTTTGGAGTAGAAGGAAGCTGGTGGTTTTCAAGGACACTTTTCTTCTGAGCAGCTTCTGAGCTGCTGTTCTGATGGTCTGTGCAGTTAGTGGTTTAAGCATCTGTGTAAATGTATGTTTTTCTGAAGTTAACACATCAACTTAAGCGCGACCTGATTTGTGTTCCATGAAGTGTAGACAGCATTTATATAGCTGGAAATAAAGAGCTTCACAGTATTTTATTTATTTATTTATTTATTTTTAAATAACCGGTCTATGTCAGTTCTGTGAAGATG
Source organism: Excalfactoria chinensis (assembly GCF_039878825.1). Classification (NCBI taxonomy): domain Eukaryota; kingdom Metazoa; phylum Chordata; class Aves; order Galliformes; family Phasianidae; genus Excalfactoria; species Excalfactoria chinensis. The sequence continues at coordinate 37,362,928 of NC_092826.1, forward strand.
ATTTAAAGGCAGCACCGCTCACTACAGCAATCTGGAAACAAGCAAACTGGATCATGAAGGAAAAGCTTTTGTAGTTCTTTCCTGCAGTGCAGAAAGTTCCTCAGTGCAGAAGTAAAATGGCTTGCTAACAGCTAAGCTGCTGTAGTCTGACTTCTTTTTTTGGAGTCAACTCAAGCTAAAGATTAACCAGCATATTGTCCATTTCATCTGAAGGTTATAACTGTAAACTAGATGTCAAACTACACTAACATAGCTGCTGATTTTTGATGTTTTCTGTGTATGCTGTTACCACACGTGTTATATATACACACACACACACACGCATACACGCATATATATGTCATCATACCTAAATATTGTACTTACGTTTTCCACTAATTTTCCATAATTGGGCTGTGGAAATCTTTTTTGTTCTTTTAATTTTATTACTGAAACTCAGAAAACCAAGCTGGAATTTAACACAGATCAAACATCTGTGGGAGAAGAAATAAACAAACCCGAGAACAATAAAATTGTTTTGGAAAATGAATGTGGTTGAGAGCAATTAGTTGTGTGCCTTTTGATTTTTGGAACTCTGAGGAGGTTAGAGATGTTGATGCTGTTGTCTGATTGAAAATACGGCATGCCATTGTTGTCTACTGTGTGGTTGCTTTCAGCATTTGCCTCAGGGTATCACTGTCTTTATATAGGGTACCTTGTCTTGAAGGAAATGCAGTTTTGCTTGTTAAAGGTAGTAAATGATTTATTGGAGAAGTGAACTCTTCAGAAATTGAATCTTACTGCACTGTAGGTTTTCTGTGTCTCAATATTAGTTGTCCAGCAGTTGAATCCCGTGACTGCCCTTTTGGTGCATGTGAAGTAATGTAGATAACAGGATGAAAGGTCGTGCCTTGATGTTGTGCTAGGTAGTTCTGAAAGTGAACCAGGCATTTGTAGCAGATGTACAAGAGTCCAGCATCATTCAAATGAAAGAGGAAGAAAAGCTGCTGGAGAAAATGCCTAATAATAATTGTTGGGGGATGGGGAGGGGTGTGAAGGAATCATGAGTTTGTGAATCATCTTGACGGACCAAGCGATTTGAAAAGCAGTGGTCTTGCAAGTGGTGCTTCTTTCTTTTACATATCACCATATCTACTTCCCCCCAACCTCTAATGTGAGATGAAAGCAAAAATTTGAAAGCTTTCTTCCTTGAAGTTTGGCAGGCCTTTTCTAACAGCCCGCCTATAAACAATGCTCCTCTCAGGCTAAGGCTCTTTCAGTCATTAAAGCTAAAAATGAAGGATTCAGCTCTAGTTATCTTTGAAAAGCTTCCTAAGTGGCAATATTCTTACAAACAAATAGCTCATTTGGTTACTTTATATCACTATTACCTAGGTGTTCCTAGATTGGCCAGCATTGATTGAAACGTTTGTGGCTGCTAGTTTGTGGTAGTTACGACCAGTATTTATGGCAAAAGGTCGGTCCTTCTTTTTCAACTACTCCAGCTATTTTTAATGGGAGAGGTAGTGGGTAGGTAAGACCTAGGGGTCCTAATAGATGAGAAACTTAACATGAGCCAGCAGTGCGCTCTGGCAGCCCGGAAGGCAAATGGGATCCTGGGCTCCATCAGGAGAGGGGTGGTCAGCAGGGATAGGGAGGTGATTGTCCCTCTCTACTCTGCTCTTGTGAGGCCCCATCTGGAGTACTGTGTCCAGGTGTGGAGCCCTCAGTACAAAAAAGATATGGAGATTTTGGAAAGGGTCCAGAGGAGGGCCACGAAGATGATCAGGGGGCTGGAGCACCTCCCCTATGAGGACAGGCTGAGGGAGTTGGGTTTGTTCAGCCTGGAGAAGAGAAGGTTGCGGGGTGACCTCATTGCAGCCTTTCAATACCTGAAGGGAACTTACTCCCAGGAGGGGAGCAAACTCTTCGAAAGGGCTGATAATAGCAGGACTAGGGGAAATGGTTTTAAGTTAAAAGAGGGAAGATTTAGGTTGGATGTTAGGGGGAAGTTCTTTACTAGGAGAGTGGTTAGGTCCTGGAACAGGCTGCCCAGGGAGGTTGTGGATGCCCCGTCCTTGGAGGTGTTCAAGACCAGGTTGGACGGGGCTCTGGGCAACCTGATCTAGTAAAGGCGTATGTTTGGTGGCCCTGCTAGGCAGGGGGGTTGGAGCTACATGATCCTTGAGGTCCCTTCCAACCCGGGTCATTCTGTGTGATTCTGTAGGTAGAAGGTGTCTTTGTAATGAGGCTAAAGGAAGAGTAAAATTGAAAGAATGGTGTGGGTCTTATTTATGTTTCTGTAGTTTATAAATTCAGGTAAATCATAAAAAAGTGAAAATTTTCTGTGAGTTTACCAAGATTTTAATGAATATTTAGTTGAGGAACATCTGGAAACCAACCTGGAATATTGAAAAGATGAATTTAAAAGGATCTATGCTGCGTGGTTTTGAAAAGTGGAAGAGGCAGATGAGTCAGTGGAAATGTGGAGATGAATCTTGGAAACACTGGAACAAAACTGTGTCTAATACTTAACATACACTCTGATTTTTATGCAGATGATGGTAATGTGAACAATTTTCTTCTTTCCCGAATCAGTCCTGGTATTAACTAGTAAAACTAGTTGCCTACTAGTCCTCAATTTAAAAAATAAGTAATAATAAAAAAATTTCAAAGACTGCTTGATTTAAAATCAAGCTTCTTACCTGAAGAGTAGCAGCCTGTGCTGTTCTGTTTGGTGTGAAGGTAAGTTTTCATTGTAACAAACAAAAGGCACAATATTCTGCCAGCTCTACTGCTGAGTCAATAGTTTTTTGAGATAGCATTGATGATAGCACTAGCCCCTTGAATGCTAACTTATTTGTTGTTATTTGGTTAAAGAAAAGATCAGACGGATCAGTTAGCCTATAGTAGCCCCACAGCAGTTGACTATTTCAAGCCCTCTTACTGTGTGTCTGGATGAGCTTGAATGCAGATAAACTTTTAGATAGCTGTGAAAAGCTGAAATATCTTGAGTTCTACTGTATTTTTAAGTTCTTATGAATGCTCTGTACTTCTTAGAGTTTTCTTCAGTGCTTATGGAAAACTTAAAATAGCAAGTCATTTCATTTTTCAGCACTTAGTTCAGCTTGGGTTACTGTTATTCATATTTTGTATTATAATTTTGCCTTAATGTGTATTTCAGTTCTTTTAACTATTTTCAGTGACCATTGCATTCCTCCTCTGAAACATTAAAAATGATTTAGAGAATGCTGTTGAACAGAGACAATGTACAGGGAAGGATATGGAAAGACTGTTCATTGTATGTGATACTAGTTGCAGAAAGGACCTCTTTGTTTTCTTCTGTAGAATGTAGGATTGGTAACGTGGTACTGTTGAGAAACCAAGTTAAACGAGGGATGTTTTGAAATAACCTGCTTACGTGATACTAGTGGTTCTGTATTTTGCTTTTCAGAGGGCAGATGATCTCAGGTGAAGACTGTGAATTTATTCAAAGATTTGAACAGAAAAGGAATCCAGAAGAGAAACAGGAGCTGCTGCAAACAGAAGGCAATCAAGTAACTTTCCTTTCTTTTAATAATACCTTTTTAGGGGAGGAGGATGGAAGGAAACTTTAAAATAAAGTTGACAATACAGTTGGGATGTTACGGAAGAAGTAGAAAACCTATATAAAAAGATACTACTTTTTTTTGCTAAATATACACTCAGCATTCATTTAATCACTTTGTATATTATTATTAAATGCTATCTGACTTCGAAGGACTTTGTGAGATAAGTTAGCTTAAGTTTCTCATTATTCTAGTTTATGTAATTGTGCATGCTCAACTTTTTATTTCTGAGCTCTTCTTGTGTTACAGTTTATTGATGGAGCTACTACCGGTGAGACTTTTGCTTACTTAGCCAAGCAATTACAATGTAATTGTAGTAATTGATCTACTGACTGCTAAAGTGAATTTAGTTATTTTAACACAGGCATCTAGTGTCATTTTCAGTAATGTAAAATGAGAGAACTGTATTTGAACAGAGATAATATAAGACTGATAAGGGACATTGCCAATTGTTTTGATACCCAATGCCAGGCAAGGTACCCTATGATCCTTTAATGATGTTTCAAACAGTAGAATTTCAACATTAAAGTCAGAGATTCTAGCAAACATTGCGAGGATTGGGCCAGGCAGGAGAGAGGGTGAAAATTGGGAGTTGCACTGAAGGCATTCAGCTTTCTGAGTTTTTTTTTTCTACCTTAATTTTTAGTTACAATGCAGCAGTTCAGAATTCAGTGTTCCATGTGACAGAAAATTTTCTTGTAATGTAATGCCAAATGGTATCTCTATGGCAATTAAGATGCTGGGATGCTCAGTGCCTGTGTAAGACTTTACATGATCTCATTAATTCACAACTTTACGTTACCAAAAGAAATGATGATGAATACTAATATTAATATCTCTTATTTTCTAGTGTGCTAAAACATTTATAAACTTGATGACTCATATCTCCAAGGAACAAACAGTTCAGTACATCCTGACTATGGTTGATGATATGCTACAAGTAGGTCAATAACCTGTCTTATTTTTAAGTCTTTAAATGAATGTTAGAATGCTTTCTGAAGTCTCCATCAAGCTTATATAGGTTTCATATTCTATGAAACTTGCAGGTTCTGTCTTCAGAAAGAAGTTAAATGTTAGAGCTCAAGTTGCATGGGTAACTTAGTCTTGCGTATACGTGTTCATGTTTTAAAAATAAATATGCCTATATGTTTTTCTGTCAGTTCTCAATCCTGTTTGATGCAAAACTTGGATATTCAGGAACAATTTGTGACCTCAGCCATTTCCCAGTGTGTGGGTAGGATATGGCAACTAACATGAACTTGTTGAAGCTTTTCCTATGAAGGTACTATTTTAGCCGCACTTTGCAAGAAGGTGTAGTTCTTGCAGCTTTGGATTTTGAACATATGTTATACACTAGAACAATATGTTCTGAAATTTTGCATAGTTAGAACTGGAGACTTATTCTTGTTTGACTGAGAACATGTTGAAGTTTTTGTGCTTTCTTCCTTTCAATCCTGCCTCCTTCATAGCTGTTGTAAAATGAACTCATTTTTGATGATTTTAGCTGGACTTCATGTAGCACAAGTGTGAATGTTAGGTGATTTATTTGATCAAACACATTTTTCATTACACTGGTCATCACAGAGCTGAGGCTGTTCATTAAGACACTATTCCTGAGACATTAGGGTTATGTGTTTTTTTTTTTTTTTGTTTTGTTTTTGTTTTGTTTTGTTTTTCATTCCATAGTTTTAACAGAAGACAGTTTTGTTTGGCTTTTGATACGTGCCTGGTAGGTTGCTAAACATTTGAATAATGAGTTGTGGTAGAAGTTATGAGCATCAGATAACCAGCGATACCTCGTCCTACCCAGTGAGTGAGGGAAATGGAAATATGCAGCCCAGTGCAGTACCTTTGCTACCTTCAAGGAAGAGTTACCTGAAACTCTGACACTTGATAAGATGCCAATATTTGGATCATGTATGCATTGAGGATGTATGCTGAATGTGTGGCACTTCAGTAAGTGGGCTTACCTAGCTAATTTTTCATCCGTAGTGTTGTTTCTAGGGTAACCATGGAGGAAAGGCCTTCAGTTATTGGGGTTTGATAAATTTCACGGGGAAGTGGAGACTGAGGTATTGTAGTCATGCAAGTTGCCTCATTATGGTGTTTTGAGCGGGTTTATCTTCCTTGATAGAGAGGTTTATACTTGTTTGTAGTAGCTTGACTTCAAAGAGAAAGCATCTCTTTAGAATAACAGCATATTATCCATAAGCTAGAAAGCTTGTGGAAATGCTGAGGAAGAACAAGAATCCAATTATTGCATTTTCTGAAAGTATGTGTTTAAAGCAACTAGGAAATAAAGCTTCCCTTTCTCCTTTAGATTTCATGTCTTCTCTGATCTTCTTTAAGGTCATAGGTGCTTTGCATAATTGTTATTAGACAAAATGCTAGAAGCAGCTGTGCATGATGCACTGTTTCAGGTACTTGTGATATCTTGTGATTTAGCCTAGAAACTCTCCAGAACAGATTGTAGTGTTTATGCCTTCTTCTTGGTGCTCAGGTTGCCTAAGGTGACAGCTGAACCAGCTTTTGTATGGAAGTAACAACATGTGGGAAACTTTGTATAGATTTTATTGAAGGGGAGTGGTGTCCCTCTATGTAAATAGCAGCCTTTAACTAGTCTCTCACTCTCTTATTCTGGTGTATTTTTTACTGCATCAAGTATTGGAACACTGAGAAACGTCTAGAGTTTCCAAATTCAATTCTACCCTCCCTGCATCTCTAACTTGGTTAGTGTTGAAATGGATTGTATTTTCAAGTAACTATTGAACTGAAAATGTTCCAGGGCTGGTAATATATATAAGCTTATCAATTATCCGACTCTCTTAATTTCTACAGGAAAATCATCAGCGTGTTTGTATCTTCTTTGATTATGCAAAACGTGGTAAAAACACTGCATGGTCCTACTTTCTGCCAATGTTGAATCGACAGGATCTTTTCACTGTTCATATGGTAAGTTTTCAATAAATCTTGGTAATTGTTACAGTAAACTGCTGTTTTTGACTTGGTGGTTTTGGTGTCTGAAATTTAGTCGTCTGATTAGACTGCAAAGTTTTCCTCTTGCAATCTAATTGCGTCATCTTAGTATAAGCTACACTTGAATACTTTTTAGAAGGAAAAGCTATGTTGTTTGTTGACATCTTTTTCTGGGAGACTAGAGCAGGTTTTCAGTACTCAGAAGAGAAAGGGATTTAGAGTTAGGCACAATAAGGCAACCTTTGTGACAACTGTCAGTTAATGGTTGTCATGCTGTATGAATATTAGAATTCAAGTTCTAATCCATTAGTGGGAAATATCTTTATCTCACTGCAAATGATTCTAACAAATTATAATAATGCTGCTTGATGTCTGTTTACGGTGGTTTGTAAACATACTGGTGAAGAAACAGTGGTTTTACTGTTGTGGTGAGTTTACCCTTGCTGGTAGGAAGATCCCTACTCAGTCACTTTTATGGTCTTCCCCAGTGAGATGGGGAGGTATCAGAAGGGTAAAAGTGAGAAAAATTGTAGTTTGTGATAACACAGTTCAGTAAATGAAGGGGAGAGGTAGGAGCGGAGACAAAACAACAACAAAACAACACAAGACAATGAATTATGGGTATAAGGATCTCAGAAGCATGGTAAACTGGAGATCTAGTGTCTCGTGATTCAGAACAAGAGGGTTTTTCAAGTTACTTGACTGTGTTCAGAAGTGGGTTTGACATATTTCAGGACAGAGATCATTGTACTCTCATTTGTATTTCTTCTAGCAAGCAGTGAGTGCTGCACGCGTCTGTATACAGTACAGCGCAAGGGGGCATGAAATGGTCTTTCCACTGCATTATGGAGCTGCATGCAGGCACTGACCCTTGCTTCAGTAACTTCTTATTTAGACTGATTCTTTATATATAAATATTCCATGGTCACTGTGATCTTTGAAATAGGCTCAAATATTTCTGCAGTGTAGAGTTGGTTTGAAATTATTTGGAAAGGCTGGTATAGGAGTACAGTCTTTTGGTTCATTGTATGCGTTCTTGCTCCACAGACTTCATGAAAACTCTGAGCCTGGCAACATTTTTGCCTCAACTTCATTATTAATTTTCATGTTTCCTTTTGGTTTTCTGCTCTTCTTTTTCTGGGCTGAAATTTTCTTTCATCTTGAAAATGGCTTGCTTCAGCTTAAGGGAACAAAAAAAAACAACAACGAGCAACTTGAATAGCTTGCAACTCTCAAGCAATTATGGCGTATGCCAGTGCAGAAATAAGTGCACTCATGTATGTTTTAGACCATTAAGTGTCATAGGGCTGATGGATTTCTAACTGACGCTAGCCTGTTGATAAACCCATTCTTCTCTGTAGCTTTTTGTGTGCATTATCAACTACAGCTATCTGATAACTTTCTGAGAATATACCACTTACTAAGGAGCAGGTGCAAAATAAAGCAGAATAAACCAAGTTACTTGGAATCTCTATTCCTCTTACATAGGAAACAGGGAGGTTTCTCTAGGGTGCCATCTTTTGTTTAAACTTGATTTCCAGACACCCTCTTACATTAAATCCTGAAACTGTTGTGTCTGAAAATCTTTTTATTCTATTCTCTTTCAGGCAGCAAGAATTATTGCCAAACTGGCTGCCTGGGGGAGAGAACTTATGGAAGGCAGTGACTTGAATTACTATTTCAACTGGATTAAAACTCAGCTCAGTTCACAGGTAAAAGCCTGCTTCTGTTTCAATGTTAGAATGACTTTCAGATTTCTATTTAAAATTTTGAATTAAAAATAAATGGTTTTTTCGATTGGTTGGTGTTCATTCTCTCTTGGACACTAAGAAGACAGCATGAGATTTCTTTTTTTCCTCTGTCTTTTGGTGTTGTTTTGCTTCTCATAGCTTGCTATTAGGATGAAAAATCCCATGGCAGCTTTAAGTTTTCATTTTCCACTTGAAGCTAAATATTTACTTATTTATTTATTTGGATGGTATTTGTATGGCATTAGCGTAACATGAACAGCTTACTGCTGTTTTGTCCTTTAGATATGAATCTTTCTCTTTTGAATTCATTCTTTGAGATTTACCCAGCTCTTCACCTTATCAGAACCTCATGATTTGTCATTCTCTAAGGTACTTTTGTAACAGAAATGGGTTACAGAGAATAGAAAAATATAATTCAGTATATTTATCAAGTGTATTTTTCACATTGTATGTTTATTAAGAGTTCTATTTTTTTTTTAATCTGGTAGAAAAATCTTAAAGTTGGAATTTCTTCTAGAAAGATTGAAGAGAACAGCTTTTAAATTCTAGAATAAAGATGGAAAAAGGTTTTGAGTAAATACAATTAAAATAAAAAAAAAACAAGTCATGATGGGGTCTTTGTGAAATAAGTAAATTATATTGTTGTAGTATATTAGGCAAAAAAGCGTATTTAATATTCTTTAGCTTTTCATAACTAGAGGGATGGGAGAATCGAACGAGTGCTGGGAACGACCCTTCTGTAAGTATGAAGGTCAGCTCTGATTTTCAACTTTGGTATTTTTTTGCTAGAAGCTACGTGGCACAGGGGGTTCTGTGGAAGCAGGAGCAGTCTCCACTAGTGATGTGAGTATTTCTTTAAGATTTGCTAATTTGGTATTTTAGGCGAACAATATCTGTTTATTAAGGTGCAGAAGTATTCTGGGGTCAGCAAATGAAAATGGAATTGGAACTGTATTACAGAGTGCCAGGTGATGGTGCCAAGGAAGGAAATTATTTTGGAAAACATTGTTTTCACAGAAAATACTGGCAGTGGAAGTGTATATTTCACAAGTTGGATTGGGTTGTTAAAAACTGCGGATGTATCTAACCTCCTCATTGTTATAACTTGAAGAAGGGATGGGCAATTAATTTAACATTTGCACGATGCTGTTTAGCACTAAACTGTCTCAATAGCAGAAGACAAAGTATGAAGCTTATGACTCTTGTAATGTGCAGAACTTGAAAAGTCATATCGGATATTATAGCAATCATTGTCCCTCAAATCTCTGTAGCATGAAATTACAAAGAGTGCTTTTGAAGCTATAATGCTGTTCATATTTGAATAGGCTAAATTCAGGGGAGGGTAGATTATCATTTTCTCAGAAGTATAGCTATAATGAGTGTTGGGCTTAGAGATAAACTTCGGCAATATAGCAAATATAAATGATCGTAACACTTGATTTTTGACTTTGTTGTGACACAGACAGTTTATTGTGGCTCTTGAATGTGAAGTAGAATTCGGTGTGGGTTTTTTTCCCCTCTTGCAACCCGAAAGTGTTCATAGTCTTCTAGAAGACTTAAATATGAACCTGGAATTTGTTTCTTTTAGGAAAATAGTTATAGCTTTGAAGTGTTAGCCTCCCATAGAGAAAAGCCTTTTAAATAACCGCCTGAGCAGAATTTAAAATAGTAAAGATGAAAGACTACTATATATCGCCATGGATGGGGGGGAAATTACAGCCTGAGCATGGAATTTGAAGTGTGTCAGTGTTTGTGTGTAGCTCTATGTGCCATACTGCTAGGCTTTGTTAGGTTCTGTCATATGGCTGTATGACAGTAAATAGTTCAATTGCATGCCATTATAGAGCTGTAAGCTGTTCCCTTGGCTTGCAATCTGTATTGGTTGTACTCTAGCGCTGAATAGATGTAGCACTGTGAGGTCTCAAAGCAGCAGAACCTTAGGTTAATTAAGTTGGGCAAGTTCGCTGTTGACTTTATTACAGTCTTTCTGATTTCAGATATAGCTTGTGCAAGATTTTCAAGCAGGTTCTGATTTATTTCAAAGTAAATTAGGGAGGCAGTTAACATTTTTAGGTAGGGAATGCTGTCTGGGATTCATTGTGAAATTTCAGTTATAACACTGTTGGAAGAGAATGCTTTTATGATAAGCACCTTAAAATGCTTGGTAATTCGTACGTTAGTAATGTAGATAAATTGATTATTTCAGGTGGACAGAATGTTTGTGTGTTTATAGTTGCTTTATTTTCATGAGTTAATACCTACTGATCCAGTGAAATAAGTATTTGTTTTCAATCTAGATGTCTAGACTCAGTTTTTCCACAAAGATCTTGATAGAGATGAATTCATTCTGAGCTACTCATCAGATGTCAAGTTCTCTTTATTGTTTCTTATTTTTTCATATGGGATTGCCTAATTTTTTTTCTCCAGTAAACATTGGAAAGGTTTGACCTTCTATTGTGTAACTGACCTACTGTGAGACTTTCAAGGCACTTAGTAAAGAAGAGGGCTTATAGGAAAAAAGTTTTATTTGTAGCATATCTGAGTATTAGTGAAGGTAATACCAGAAACTGAGCATAGGGAGAATAAAATACCAATTCTGGAATACCTTGGGAGCCGTCTTCATGTTGACCAAAACCCATTTCTGAATTTCAGTTGATCTTATGTTACCACACAAAAAATGCATACTTATAGTGATAAAAATCTGCTTAGACGTTTGGTTTCTGATGGTTTGCATAGGAATCTGGTTGAAAGTAGAGTATAGTGATGCATCTCACAACCTTTTCATGATGGGAAATTTTTAGTCTTGTTTTTCTTCTCTTAGCACAGTATAATGTACTAAGATATTAATGAATAGAGAAAAAATTAAAGTGTAAGGCTGAAGTTTGATGATGGTTTTGCATACTTATCTTCCTAATGGCATTTTTTCTGTATAAATATACATCTCATTATGATGAGTGTAGTTAGGAATTGAATGTGAGAAGAAACCTTTGGCTACAAAGACCTCTGGCACACTTAACTAGGCTTGATTAAAACGTTTGTTGTATTCTCCAAAGTTTACTTAATAGAGTAGCAATTGATTCTGTGGATCAAATGGCTTTGACTCTATAGTCAGACGGTATGTAGCCTACATACATGCTAAAGGAATGCATGTTCAGATGGGCTATTATAATATCTTTTTTTAATGATAAAAAGGTATTGCTTGTGTGCCACTTCTTTCCTGCTTGAAACTCTTTTCTGTTTGTATTTTGCTTCTCAACTTCTGTTTTCATTTTATTTTATTCTTAAATAGAAGCTTGTAAAATATTTAAGAGTGAGTTGTCTTAACTCTGAAATGTTGCTGAAGAAAAGTGCGTTGATGTATGCCAACAGAGCCTGATTTGGAAAACTAAGCTTTAACACAGCCTCTCCTGTAAGGAGTGATGTGCTCTTCTTTTCCCCTAGAGTTCCCAGTACGTACAGTGTGTTGCTGGATGCCTGCAGCTGATGCTTAGAGTCAATGAATATCGCTTTGCCTGGGTAGAAGCAGATGGGGTAAACTGGTGAGCATTTTTTTTCCACTTCATATGGATATACTTGACCTTATGATAGGTCTCCAGTGACCTGTTTTGGAATGGAACTCTCATACAAAAGGCAGCTCCTCTGTTTGAGTACAAAGTCTATTTGAAAGTGAACATTCATTTTTCTGTTTGACGGTAATGAAACTTGCAGATATAGGTACCAATGTGAGTCTTTGATGCTATTTTGCTTTTCATGAAGAACTGTTCAGGTAAGTATCTAAAGCAGATTATAGGTGTTTGCCTTCAGCTTTGGTTCTTTGTTTTTTTACTTGATAGAACAAGGACTGAAGAAATGAATTTCTGCTCATTTTTGCTGTTCATTTTGGAGTCGTTTAGTCTCAAAGTATTAGTGAAAGGAGAAAATAATTAACGTGGCTTCACCTAGATCTTTTAATACAAATTCTCTTTATAAAGATCTGCATGAGGCTGTCACTCATCTTTTAAAGCTGTCTACACAGCTTTTCTACCATGTCTGTTGGAGATAGTGGCTGTAGAATTTATATTTTAAGAAAGAATAACCTTGTACTCTGAATTAGAGAATACTGAAGGTAGCAGGTGAAATGAGGAATATCTCAAGGGTAAATGCTTGTTCTGCACCTGAGATGGAATAATGCCAGGCACAGTCATGGACTGGAAAGCAAGTGGCTGGATAGCAGTTCAGCTCAAAGGGACCTGGTGGTGCTGGCTGACAGCAGCTCAGCATGAACCAGCTAAGTGCCCCTGGCAGACAGGAGGGCAAACTGCATTTTGGGGTTCGGTAAAGCACAGCTGGTCAAGAGGTGATTTTTCCCACTATGTTTAGTACTGGTGCATCCTCGCCTTAAAGATTTTTTTGTAGCTCTTGGTTCCACAGTATAATAAGGATGTTAAGATCCTTGAGAGCATCCAGAGGAAGGCACCAAAGCTGGTGACAGGGCTGGAGGGTGTATTCTGTGAGAGGAGAGGCTGAGGACATTGTGCTGTCCAAGCTGCAGAGGAGGAGGCCAAGAGGTGACCTCACTGCTCTCTGCAGTTCTGCTCTTGGGAACTCGTGTCATCATAGGAATGGCACAAAGCTGCACCAGGGGAGGGTCACACTGGGCATTAAGAAATGTTTCTGTGCTGTGAGTGTGTGGTTAAAACATGGGAACAGTCTTCCTAGAGTGGTGATTGATGTCCTGTGTCTGTCAGGGTGCAGAGGCATTTAGACAGTGCCCTTAATGATCTGCTTTAAATTTTGATTAACATTCAAGGTCAGACAGCTGAACTAGATGGCTTTGTAAGCTACTTTGTAACTGAGCTATTCTAAAATGAAAGTTCAAAGGATGTTTGTGTGTATCAAGATCTATTCAAACTAACTTTTTTCTCAAAGGAAACTGGTACAGTAATAAACTGTTGAAGTGTTACAGTAAGTCTCCATTTCAACACATCTGAATTTGTTTCAATTTTGATGACAGTCTTATGCATTTATACTTTTTAACTTGGTTAGCCCTTATTTTGCATTGACTTGTATTCTAGTTTTAACTGGGGAGTGAGTTAAAATTATTCCTACTACTTGGTGTAGTTTGGTGTTTTGGATTTGGGAGGGGTGTAATGCTGATAATGTGCAGATGTTTTAGCTTTTGCTGAACAATACTTGCACTAAGTCAGTTTTTTTTTCTGCCTCGTATGCTGCCTTGCCTGTGAAGAGCTGGGAGTGCACAAGGGCTGGGAGGGGTCAGAACGAGGGCAGTTGAGCCAAACAAATAATTATATTTTCAAAAGATGGGTTTCTGAACGAGCTGCTTATCCAATGGTAAATACTGGTGCAGGATGCTGTGAAATGTTGTATACTCATTTGTTTTCAAAAAATCCCTGTAAAATGTTACATGTTTCTGGGTATAAAAGCATAATGTATGTAGTCATCATTTAAAAATCAAATGTATGCTGTTAATTTTTCAGTATCATGGGTGTCTTGAGCAACAAATGCGGCTTTCAGCTCCAGTATCAGATGATTTTCTGTGTGTGGCTGCTGGCATTTAGCCCTCAAATGTGCGAATATCTACGTCGATATAATATTGTTCCAGTGCTGTCAGATATTCTTCAGGAATCAGTCAAAGAGAAAGTAACTAGAATCATCCTTGCAGCATTTCGGGTGAGTGTCGGACTGCAATTGCACTGTACTCATCTCTCTATTGATTAGATCTCAGGTGCTTCTGATGCACAGCTGTTTTTGTTAGGCATTATCAGGTATCTTAGACTGAATGCTTAATTATCCCTTTTTATGTGAGCTGAGCTTTGCTTCAGGTAGTAGATATGCTATTTCAGGTAATAGATGTTTACTATTCAGTGTTGTCTTAAAAAAAAACCCGCAAAAATAAAGGTTGACAAAAACTCGGTTAGTGTAGGCACGAGTAGTTTGTGCCATCTTTAGTTTAGGGTTTTATCTACTAATGCTTGTCTAAATGGCTGGAGTTTGCTAACAGTACGTTTTACTTTATGGATCAACTAGAATTAATTGTAATGAAAATATTGAAATTAAAACATGAATTGAAATATCATTTTAACCAGGTGTCTCTTTGGCTGACTGACTTGGATTTTATCTATGAGTCCAAAAATATTTTTGTGGTCATTCTGATGAGGATATTTGTGTAAGAGTGCTCAGTTGTGTCTATTCTACCTGAAGTTCTGAGGTCTTATTTAAGTTAATTTGGAGAAACTAAGCATTGAGGCTTTGTTTTCATTGTGAGAATACAAGTTTGTGTTTATAGTTGCTAACTGCGCATGTACACATGGTTTTATGTACATATTTCTCAAGTGTATTGTGTGCAGTACTGGACTACTTATAAAAACTATTCATCCTTGTGTCTTGAGTTGGAGATGTAGATCTTGGATACTGTTAATTTCTCTGGATGCTGGTTGAGTTATAGTAGTAGGTGTTGAAAGCAAATTTGGATTGGGCAACCTGTTCCAATGGGTCACCATCTTCTGAGGGGAAAAACTCCCTCCTAATATATAACCTAAGCCTCCCCTGTCTCAGTTTAAGATCATTCCCCCTTGTCCTATCACTATCCACCCATGTAAATAGTCATTTCCCCTCCTGTTTATACGCTCCCTTCAAGAATTGAAAGGCCACAATAAGGTCTTCCCAGAGCCTTCTCTTTTTCAAGCTAAACAACCCCATTTCTCTCAACCTTTCCTCCTATGAGAGGTGCTCCAGCCCTCTGATAATCTTTGTGGCCCTCCTCTGGACCCACTCCAAGAGCTCCACATCCTTCTTGTGCCAATGGCCCCTGGCCTGGACACAGTGCTTCGGATGGGTCCTGGCTAGAGCTGAGTAGAGGGGGACAATCTCTTCCCTCTCCCTGCTGGCCTCTCCTCTTTTAATGCAGCCCAGAACTCCATTGGTCTTCTAGACTGCAAGTGCACACTGCTGGTTCATGTCCAGCTTCTCATCCACCAGGACCCCGCAAGTCCTCCTCTGCAGGGCTGCTCTCAAGAGGTTCTTCTCCCAGTTTATATAAATACCTGGGATTGCCTCAGCCCAAGTGCAACACCTTGTGCTTGGATGTGTTGAACCTCATTAGGTTTACATGTTCCCACTTCTCCAGCCTGTCCAGGTCCCTCTGGATGGCTTCCCTTCCTTCCCGTATATTGACTGCACTGCTTAGCTTGGTGTCATCTGGAAACTTGCGGAGGGTGACTATTCCATTGTCTGTGTCACTGATAAAGATACTGAAGAGTACTGGTCCCAAGACAGACTCTTAGGGGATGCCACCTGTGACCAGCCTCCACCTGGACACAGAAATAACGATTGCAAGCCTTTGATTGTGACCAGTCCACTAGTTCTTAGTCCATCAAGCAGTCTGTCTTTCCAATCCATACCTCTCTGATTTAGAGAGAAGGTTGTAGTGAGGGACCATGTAGGTGATATCCATTGCCCTTCCCCTGTCCACTGGTACTGTTGCTCCATCATAGAAGGCTACCAGATTGGTCAGGCAAGATCTGCCCTTGGTGAAGCCATGCTGGCAGCAGTCTCTGATCACTTCTTCATCTTGTATGTGCTTTAACGTGGTAACTGGGAGGATCTGCTCCAAGACCTTCCCAGGCACAGAGGTGAGGCTCACTGTCATGGAACTACTGGCCTGTAGTTCCCTGGGTCATCCTTTCTCCCTCGCTGCTTAGTTACTCTAAATTAACTTAAATTTCACTGTGAAATGCTTGTAATCCTCTCTTTGGTTTGACTTATGTAATAGTATTTTGAGTAGCTTTCTGTGTATTTCTGTCTCATAAATAACGAAGAGTCTTTTTAGGACACTTTTTCCTACCTGTTCCTTGAACTTCTTAAATTTTGTCATCTTTTAATATCCGTGATTTGTCCTTTTGTCAGCACTTACAACCCTAAGTAGGTAATTCAGCATTTCTTTCCGTAAATTATCTTCACTTACTGAAATAGAAGTGCATTTTTTTTCCCCCCACATTAATGGCTGTGTAGAATTAACGTTAAAAGCTGTAATTTGCCTTAATTTTAAGTGGGAATTTTTTAACATCCATTTACAGTGTTCTGTCTTAGTAATAATGTAAGTATAGAGGTTCTGTGACATGAACAGGAGTGCAGTCCAATTCCTTCTGGTGTGATTGCATGACTTATTTCAGGTAGATATTAAGACTTATTTATGTGAACACATGTCCTTTGCTTAAGGACCTATTTTTTTTCTCTGGACTTCATGTTGTACCAGAATGTGTAGGTGGCTAGCTCAGAACAATATAATCTAAATCTTGTTGGCCAAAAATGGAATGAATAAATAACATTGGAACTTGACTATTACATTCTGTGGTTTTAATTCCAGCAATAAGCCTATCTTTGTATAAAACTAGCTAGTTGGAATGTTCCCAAATTCAAAAGAAGCTGATCTAATCTAGATGCTAGCTCTTGAGTTAGATGGTGGAGGTTTTTGAAGGCTTTTTTGCTTTATACTGTTGCTATGCGGAAAGTGAACATGATAATCCCAGATGAAAGCAGTTGTTTACAGCAGAGGCCCTAGGATTTAGGATATTTCGTTGTGACCTTTTCCTTTACTTTTTCTTTGAATGGTCTTCTGGTCAGTCCTATTTGACGTAGAAAATGATCAAAGCAGATAAGTTAATGCTTCTCTACGTTTAAGGTAGCATACCATCTGGGAGGACAGTGGTCGAAGTGACCCAAGCTTGAATGCAGGGTTGTTTGTGCTGTTCAGCATGCATGTTCACGTTACTCTTACCTTGCAAGCAAGAGCCCTCATTTTATATTTATTTATGTATTTACATTCCTTTTGATTTGCAGTGGTAAGAAATATGAATACTCCTACATAGTATGGTTAGTCCTAGGCAGCTTGCACTACTAAATATAGATATAGAGCAGCTACTATTTGGTAGCTGTAATTCTTTAAAGACAGTATTGCAGAAAGTGCTCAATCCTGCCTAATAGTCATTTATTAAAGTATGACAATAAGATTTTCTAAGTGATACTAGTCTTCCACAATAGTCTGTTGTTTAAAACCAAAATAAAAATCAACCTTTTATGTTGCTAGAATTTGCTGGAGAAATCTACTGAGAGAGAAACTCGCCAAGAGTATGCTCTTGCCATGATTCAGTGTAAAGTTTTAAAGCAGCTAGAGAATTTGGATCAGCAGAAATATGATGATGAAGACATAAGTGAAGATATCAAGTTTCTACTGGACAAGCTTGGTGAGAGCGTGCAGGACCTTAGGTATGTTTTGAAGTGTGAACATTTTTCAAAAGCACAATCCAACAAATCTAGGTTTAAAAACCTTTATTTTCTCTTTTAAAGTTTCGTAGTATATGTAATTACAGCACTTAAATGATGACCAATAAGATATGTACAGAGATTCCAGTTACATATAAGTTTCCTATTCAAATAAGTATTGGCTGAACACAGTCTTTACTTCTAGATATGTAATCTTCATAACTGATGAACTTTCCCAGTTTTGCTAAAGACTGCTTAATTAGTGTTTTGCTATCCACATCAACTCAGGATTTTGATAGTGAAAGGTGAAGACAGGGATCCATGACTGGAGAAATTAAATGTAGAATCCATGAAAAACAGAGAATCCCCAGAAGGCGAGGAACAGTTCTAATGCTCTCCACAGAGCGGTCTTTAGATGTGTCAAATGTGTTACAACAAATTGTGCTCCAACTTTCAGGAGGCAGTCTTTGGCACGCAGTTCAGGCTCCTTGGAAGCGTAGCCAATATTTCATTTGGGTCTTTTGTGCTGCAGCTCCTTCGATGAGTACAGTTCTGAGCTCAAGTCAGGAAGGCTGGAATGGAGTCCTGTCCATAAGTCTGAGAAATTCTGGCGGGAGAATGCTGTAAGATTAAATGAGAAGAATTATGAACTACTCAAGTAAGTTTTCAGTTCTTGAATCATGTAATTCTTTAATTCAAAAGTCAGATAAATTTGCGTCCACTTTATTTCAGCATGAGTGTCTAGAATGAGAGCAAGTAAGGGCATCCATTTCTTGCAGGATCTGAAAGGTGCTTACAGTGAGAGCGGGGCAAGTCTCTTCTCACTGGTGACAGGTGGCAGGATGAGGGGAAAGGGCCTCACGTTGCGCCAAGGTCAGTTTAGGATGGACATTAGGAAACACTTCTTTACAGAAAGGGTAGTTAAGTACTGGAATAGGCTCCCCAGGGAGGTGGTTGAATCGCCATCCCTGGATGTGTTTAAGAGCCAGTTGGGTGTGGTACTCAGAGATATGATTTAGCAGTGGGTTGTTAGAGTTAGGGCACTATGGTTAGACTGAGGTTGGACTTGATGATCTTTGAGGTCTTTTCCAACCTGAGTAATTCTGTGATTCTGTGATCCTGTCGTTGTTGGAATGGATGGTCATTTTTGGTCTTTTTTTTTTTTTTTCTTACATGTTACGTTTGGTACTTTTAAAAACTTATTTCAAATGCTGAATTGTTTGTGCTTTACTGATCAAAATGTTTTGACAACGGTTAAGCTAGAAATATTTTTTCTTAAATGAATCTTGTAATGCTTGTATTTGGAAAGCAGCTATATACCTTAATTGTCTGTTGACAATTGTGTTATCACTGGTTTGAGTGAACTTTCTTCTCTTGAATACGTAAGTGTTCAATGCTGTGATACTATTTCAAGGAAAATTAAACTTACTGTATGATATACTGGATTTGAGGGCATAGTGCTTAATGGGTTGATGGTTGGACCAGATAATTTTAGTTGTCTTTTCCAACCTTAATAATTCTGTTTTTCTGTTCGTTCCAGTTTATTTTGAGTCAGTCGAATAGAAATTTGTTAGGTTAAGCTGAATCTTAAGCTTATCATTCTTATTGGAGTCAAGATCTTTTTTTGCTGACTTCTGGAATCATGTACTCAAAAGAAGTCAGGGTTTTAAATTGCTATGGGAGCTGTTGGTTATCTAATTGGGTTGTCATTAACTGATAATGTGTTGTTCTTCCTATTTGGTATTTACTAGTAAGTGCAGGACCTAACAAAAAGCAGGAGATCAAGTGATGTATATGTTATGCTGGAAGGCATGGTGAGCAAGCTGAGTCTGAGCTTTAGATGTGCTTCAGTCCGATAAGCTCTTCTTTGCGAGCACATTCCTAGATGCTTAGTATTACAGACAAAAAAATATATAGATGCTGCCAGCTGCAATGTGAAGATGTTGAGACTAATTTCCTGTAGTGACTGGTGTGTTTTTCTGTGTTTATCCCTCCATGTTTTGGGACAGATGTGCAGATGTGTTGTGCTTGTACTACCACAAAGACAATGATTTACATTAGTTCCTTAAAATCAGACCAAAAAATAACCTCAGTGAACTGTGACATCCAACAAAGCGTGTGGCAAAGAGATTCTTGTACCTAAGAATTTCCCATCTGTTTGACAAATTTGACAAATAACCCTTTCTTCAAGCTTCATTGTTTTGTTTTCCTGTATCTGCCGTTCTGCTCATCTTATAGCTCTAATATACTTTAATTACTGTTGAACATGCTGTTCTTTCTGCCTTCCATCACAACTGACTTCTTATGCAAGTGATGCTTGCTTAACAATTCCGTGTAGATCCTTTACCATCTCTTGATTAGTGTATTACTTCAAGTTTCTACTCCTTCATCTTGTCCAGATTGTTTAATCATATAATACGAAGTTCTCCATCTGTCACTTTCCAGTCTTTAGGAAGTGTCTGTATTTAGAGAAAGTATTTAAAGAAAAAAAGGTAAAATTATTCCACTTTTTTTTTTTTTTTTAATTTCAACTTTTTCTAATTACAGAAAGTTAGAAACAGATTTGTCATCTCATTAAGCATAGATGAGTCTAATTTTCCAATGTTCTGTATGTTTAACATTTGAAAACTTATTATTGCCTAGCCTTCATATCTGTGTCTTTTTTTTCCTCTTCTTCTCATTACAGGGCAGTAAACAGTGTTTATTGGTGGCTATCCACCACTAAAAGCAATTGAACTACCTCTTAACAAATGAAAATAATAGAACAAGTTGAAGAATTGTTTTTTAATTCTTCTGGTCCTGTATTTCTGTTCATATTAACAAAATAGCTCATATATGAGAAGGGAATTGATTACAAAGTATTATTTTTATCTTCACAGTCTTTATTGGACCAGAACTACTTTTTAGACCACGACATTTCACTAAGCAATGAATGTTTTAGAGATAAATTTGTTGATCCGTGAGTTCACAACTATATAGACTGCACAACTTTTATTGTAGGCTGCTTTCCTCTCATCCTGAGATGCCTTTTTAATATTTAAATGCCATTGCATGGCAGTTTTCTGTATAAATTTCTGTGCTGAGCTGAAGAAGGCTGCTGCTGTAAGGTGAAGGGAGGAACAGAGGTGAGGAAAGGCTAACAGTAACACCCCGGATGTAGCCCCTTGCTATGTCATTAGCAATGGAATATTGTAGGCTTCTAAATCCATAGTGCAGGAGCTGGGAAACAGCATATGTGTGTGTGACTAGAGTTTACTGAGTAACAAAAGCAGCAGCGGCTGCCTTGTGTGCCTTGTTTTTGAGTCCAATGTGTATCCTAGTCTATACAGTTGATAAGTACAGCTTACCTGGAACTCTAAACTGATGGCCTTGAAGGCAGCATACACAAATATGGAGACATTTGTAAATATTGCTATAGGTGTTTGTAGGTGTGACTTACTAGAGGGAATTTAGTGAATGCTCTTAGTAGTTTTGCTAATAAAGGCAGGGTTATATTTGTTTTAAATGCAGCTGCATATTTGGAGAAGAAAATTGCTGTTTGTGTGGCTTTTAGAATGTCTGTCGTCTGTGTGGTTGCAAACTTGGTTCTAAGCTGATAAAAGAACAAAAATAAAAAGCAAGGAAAGCTGTACAAATACACAAAATAACAACAATAAAACAAAACAAAAAAACCCAAACACAACAAATATCTGGGACTTCCGTTGTTTCTTATCCTTTCCTAGAATCCTGACAAAACTTCTGGAGGTTTCTGATGACCCACAAGTACTTGCTGTAGCTGCTCATGATGTAGGGGAGTATGTGCGGCACTATCCCCGTGGAAAACGGTAAGAGAAATGCTGGTGTGTATTGGTGTGTTTGTCAGTTTTGTTTCTTGACACTGGGACACAGTATAGACTTGACTGGATTTCTTTTTCTCTTATATTAAGGTATGGTACCTAGGGATCATTGGTGTTCATTAAGGGTAATTTACTGGGAAGGTGTCGCAGATTGAAAAATCCAAGCTAGATCTCTGTCTCAGTATATTCTAGTGTCCCTTAAAAGCGAAAGGAACCTATGTCTAAAGCAGTCTTGAATAGTTTTTTTCAGTCTAAAGCAGAAGACCTGCATAAGAAGAAATTAAAATAGCTAGTAATAATTCAATCACTATATCATTTTTGCCATTTAAAACTATTTAACTTAAAGTAGTGACAGGCTATTTCAGTGATGATTTCAGTGATTTTTGTTTAAAACTGCTGAGACTTTTGTCACAGTTTATATTGTAATTTAGGAAGTGTTAGTACAGATTCAGTTATCACTCTGATGTTTTCTTTTTGCTACTCAAATTTCAAATTTTAATTGAAAATGGTACATATTGTAAACATACCAGAATATGCAGACATGACTGTTTTCATTTGTTTTACATTAAAAACTACAAGCAAATAAGTTACCAGCTGAATAATTGTAAAGAAAAGAGACTACTGAAGTAGAAAGGGGCCTCTTGGTTTTTTGCTTGTCAGTTAGTCACCAAAAGGGACACGTGACAATTATTGCAGCAAAGAAGCAGTTTGTTTCTGATTTCTCTATAGAGTTTAAGTGGAAGGTTGGATGTGGCTTTCTAGGCTAGCTAGAAATGTCATGAATATGTCTTTTGTGTACTGCTGGGCATGATTCTACTTATGTCAAGATAGCAGGTCATAACTTTGTTTGCCAGAAAGACTTCTCACTTTAGAAAGACTCCCAGGCCTCATAAATCTTGTAAAGCAATTTGAATTGAAGGTATTTCTAGATTGTTGGAGCAAATTAGCTGTCTCTTACAGGTCTACTAAGATCAGAGGTGTTGAGTATACAGCTCGTACTTAGCAGTGCTATATATTTTCCAAATAGCTCCTGTGTCTTCCAAAGAGATTTATGACAAGTAGTATTTCAAGTGGAGGAAGTGTATCTTTTCGTGTGGAAACCCATGCTGCTGCCTTTAAGGAAGCAAAGCTGAAGGATTAATAGAGAATACTTCTGCTCCAACTTGCCCTTAGAAGCAATTTTATCAGATGGTTGTTTTAATCCTTAAACGACTTGCCCATATGCACTCAAGCATGGCTTAATAACTGGCCCAGTATGACTGTGCATTTGCTGGACTGAACCTATAAGGTCAAATGAATGGACAAACAGAACCTGTATCCAAGGCAGTCAGCTCCACTTCAGGTGTGTTCTGCAGTGGTTTGGGAGGTTGTGGTGTGGAAGCAGTACTCCTGAAATTGAGGAAACTCCAGGATAAGGAGACAATTGTCAGAAGCCCCCAGTCCTTGTAACAGCATATGAACAGGTGTAGATGAGGGTAGGAGCAGTGGCATAACAGCCTTCCCCACCCCCCGATGCACACACATATATAGAAGTGTGAGTGACTAGAATGAGCAAACAGGGCATGGCACATCACATTCTCCTGGTTGGTGACTAGGATCTGGGCAGAAGGAGAAGAATGGACCAGTTGAATGAATGGTTGTGTGGATGGTGTCGCACTCAGGGCTTTGGTACTATGATCTTGGATGTATCTTTAATAGACCAGGTATATGGACATCAGATGAAACACAACTGACCAGGAGGGATAAGAGTGTTCTGGGCAGCAAGCTGTCTAGACTGATTAGCTGAGTTTTAAACTAGATATGATGTGATAGGGAGATGTATTTCTGAATGACAGAGTAGAACCAGGGAATGCTGATACTGAAGAAAACAGCAGGAGAAATCTTATTGTTTCCAGGGGAATCTGAAGGGGTTTCTCCAAGAAGATAATACAGCTGATAGCCCAGCTTAAGTGCCTCTACACCAATGCATGTACTATGGAAAATAAGTGGGAGGAGTTGGGAACTGTGGTACAACAAGAAAGCTATAACTAATTGCTGTCACGGAAACTTACTGGGATGAATCACACAACTGAAATAACACAATTGAAGGCTACGAAAAATTATTTACTCAGAGGGTGGAACAGGTTGCCCAGAGAAGTTGTGGATGCCTCATCCCTAGTGGTGTTCAAGGCCAAGTTGGATGGAGTCCTGTGCTGCCTGATCTGGTTGCGGTAACCATGCCCACAGCAGGGGGGTTGGAACTGGATGATCTTTAATGTCTTTTCAAACCCAAGCTCTTCTGTGACTGCTGTTATTTTCCCTGCCTCTAGCTGGGACTGCACCTCTGCTAAGCTGCTATACCCTATCCTCTTTGGCTGTTAAAACTATTCAGAAGTGTATTGTCCTTCAAAAGGAATGATTGCTGTCAAGTAACAAGTGTCCCCGATTCTAACCCACATTCTTTCTTTTTAATGAAATTCATATATATATATATATACACACACACATTATATATATATATACACATTATATATATTAATGTACATTAATATATATTTTTTTTTTCCACACAAAGCTGTAACTTTTAAGAATTTTCTGTTCTGAAGGACAAACTAAAGTTCCTCAGTATGTTTCTTTTAAGGAAATTCATTGTAGAGTCTGGTTTATTCTAAAGTATGACTTAAGAAATTATAGGACTAAAGGATTAAAAAACTTAATGGCTGTGTGTCTGTTCTCACAAGTCCATTTCTTAACATAATGGTTTTTATCTAAAGCTATTTACTACTCCTATGCTTGGCTGGTGTTTTGCAATGTTTTTTCACTCGTATGATTTGCTCTGAGAAGGGATGGTGTTCATTGGTTTAGAAGGAGAATTCAAATGTCTTACAGATTTTATTTTTTTTTTTCTCTAAGCGTTCCTCATCTCTTAAATGGATCATCCTTAAGCCTTTGAAGGTTTCAACAGTTAATCAGAACCTGAAATATCATGAGTTTACCTTCTGCATATAGCACAGACTCAGAGTTCAAGTTCTGTCTAACCTTCCACTTCATATAATAAAATAAACTGTCTTCTCAAGGCAATATTGAGTTCTTTAGCAAGTTGAGTAAAGTAAGTGACCCTTTCTGTGAAAAGGGTCATTGCTTGATGGTTAGAAATTAGGGAAGTAGGTAGTGAATAGAGAACTTTCTTCTGATGTTGTGAATTCTTTAATAAATTTAAAAAAGCAACTTGTTTATTAGGTAGTGTGAGGAAATTTGCATTAGTGATGTGTCAGATAAGAAGTATGTGTGTATGGGAACTGTTGAGTCACGGCCTGAACCACTGATTGAGCACCTGGGGGAAGGACCTGGTCAGCCCTGGGAGCACAGGTGAAGGCAATTCAGCTGTGCAACTGGAAGGGGTGGAGCCTGGCTGTACCTCTCTTAGACCCTATTTAAGAGCTGACTGCCACTGGGGTAGGACTTCTTCCTGGAGATCCCTCCTTGGTGGAGCTTTCCACTGCAAACCTGGAATCTTTTGATACAAGTGAGCAATATTCTTCTTTCACTTACAGCATCTTTCCATTTTGCTGATTCTGTTGTCATCACACCCTTGTTGTAATGCCTTTCCTGTTGTATTGATCTGATTGCTACAGTGTGTTAGGAAATAAATACTTTAATAAAATACCTATGATAGCTGATTAAATTTGGATGCCTTGAATATCTAGTAGTTGGATAGGATAGCTACCCAGAAGCTGAAGTAATGTGGGGGAAAAAAACTTTTTTCTCTTTCAGAGTGATTGAACAACTTGGTGGCAAGCAGCTGGTAATGAACCACATGCATCATGAGGACCAACAAGTTCGTTATAATGCACTGCTGGCTGTGCAGAAACTGATGGTTCACAACTGGTATGTAAAGCTTTTCTTTTAACAGTAAGAAATGTTGGGCTAGAAAGGGATACCAATTTCTTGATGTGCTTGCATGGGGGAGGATTCAAACTTTCATATGTTAAAGCTGCACTCCTTAAATGGTAAAGTGATATGCTCCTCACTGAGAGTGTGGTTGAACACTGAAAAAGGCTTTCCAGGGAGGTTACAGCACCAGGCTGCCTGATTTTAGGAAGTGTTGGGATCGTGCTTTTTGATGCAGGACAACCCCAAAATCTACATCCTACGTGGAGCTAAGGGAAGGACTTAATCATTGTGGGTCTATTCTAGCTCAGGGTATTCTGTGGTTCAATGATGCTAATATTTAAGGCTATAGTTGTATTCTCTGTGCTTTTATGGCAGTTGAATTGAGTAGCTTGGCCTTATGGAAATGAAGTAATCTAGTAACACGCTTACATGAACTGTTTGATACTTATTATGAGCTGCGATTCAGGCTTGCAAAACTGTGAAGTCATGAAAGTGGTAACAATATGTATGCGCATCCTAACAAACTCTTTAGTCTTGGCTGAATTAAATGGTAGACTGAGGTATGAGTTGGTATTTCAAATACTGTATTAGCAGTTGTTTGACAGGCTACATGTCTGGCTGGTCTCTTGCACTGTTCATTGCTCTAATTTTTTCCACCACACTACACTAGTATTTTCCTGCTTCCATTTCAAGGAGTGTTCTTTAATTTTTTTTCTCAAGTCTTCTGGAGCAGCAAAAACTTGTGGGTTGCTTGATTAGATGAAGTTGAAAAATCACTCTCTTGTTTCTCTTTCATCACTTGTCCAGAATGGCATTTAAAGTGAGGCTTTTCCTTTCATTGTTTTTTGACTAGATCTAATAACCTCCAAAAATCTTGAACTCTGCCATAGAAATGGCTGGTGGGTCATACTGCCCTTGCAACAGGGGGAGAATAGGACTTTTATAGATGAAGTTTTGAAGGGCTGGCAGTGTGGAACATTTGAGTGTTCACATAGCTTCAGTATAACCTGTCATATAGATTAGGTGTGCTAACTATCTTATTTTTACTTTTTAAGACTAAAATGTTAGTTCTTTGAAGTACCCTAACTTCTGTCAGATGGTTGTTTTTTTTTTTTTTACTGCTTATACAGTTTGGTTTTCAGAAGGCTGGTTGGTGATGATTCTAGGAGTGTGAGAGTGGTAGGGGAATAGGGTTTACCAAGCATGTTCTGGCAGATTCTTTAAGTGACCTATTCTCTGTAGAAAACAAGCTGTGAAGGGTGACAAAAGCCTCCTGGTTCCCTTCCCCACCATGCATCTTTTCCTATTAAATAATGGTAATTTTCTGCCTTTCTTTCTAAAGTACTTGGTTTTCTAGCTCACATACTTATTATTACATTCACATTATCTTACTTCCTCGTTCATACCGTGGCAGCCTTATCTAACAGAGAAACATACATTTAAATTATATAGAGTGAATGTTCTCTACCTGTACAAAGGACTTTGATAAATAATACTCATTTTCTGTATGTGTGGAGTTTACAGACTAAATGTGTGGTGAGGCACAACCTAATCAAGGGACAGGATTTATGTATTGCACTCCACCTTGCTTCTCAGTTTGGTGATATCAAAACAATACAAAGAAAAAAATATTAAATGTTCATGGTATTATAAATTCTCTGTTACATAATAGAGACCTAATTGCTGAATTTCTCTTTAATAAGGGGAAAGGTCTTATTTGTTGTGTTCTTTAATGTCTTAAAAATTTGGTAACAAAAATAGCAATCTTCTCCAGCATGTCCCTCATCGGCAGTACAAGTTTTTCTGGGTGCCTAGCCTGACTTTTCTCATTTTCAGCTCATGTCTACTAATTTTAAATATATCAAATCTGCTCTTCTGAGTTTGTCTTGGTTCTTTCTATAGTGTGAACATATCAGCCCCTGCTTTTCTTTCACAGCTTCTGAACCTTTGGACTTGAGAATGGAGAGAGAAATTGCAGTTAAATCTAGTTTCAGATCTACAGAGGTGTCAATAAAAAGTTAGTGCATTTTTCAGACCTGTATTGCCACCTCTGTAGGGATTTTTCATTAATACTTATTGGAAGGAGAGTCTTTGGGACCTATTGTCCTTGTCAATCCTCATAGTTGCAAGAGAAGTGTTCTCTTGTAATGGACTTCAGATAAGTGATGCATACTTTTTTAGCACAAGCTACATGTAAGAAGCTAAATCTGTCTTTGCGTAGATCTGGCTTTGATACGTATGAGCTGCTCTTCAGTTTCATAGCTTGTGTGGGGAGAAGACAGTCCCTTTTTAGGTACTGCGTAGTGCAGTTCAAGGCCTACTTGTTTAGCATTGTTTTGCCATAATTTGGCAAAGTCGGCATTTTGCTTACCTTGATCTTCAGAGATGGAGAAATAAGTGTTTTCCCCTTGCTTCCATGTATTTTGGAATTCCATCTATTTCACCTGAGGCAAGTATTTTTCTTTGAGTTTAACTTGTGTGGTAAAACCCTGTATTACTGTCTGTTGTATGTGTGCGACAGAGGCAATGAGGCTCTTCCTACATCCTGGAGCAAGCAAATAAAGGCTTTCTCTGTTAGTGTGGGTACTGTGCTTAGAACATAAGAGTGAGGAAAACTTCTGTAACTGTAGTGAAGGACTGCAATGGAGTAGCTGAAGTGACAATCTATTTAAAACAGCCCTGTATCCTTAGACTGCTATTAAGTCAACTAGGAGACGATTAATTTCTAAGTAATTTGAGTAGTTCATTACAGGCTGCTCAGCTGTCTTTTCTGTAGGGGATTTTAAGTCAGGGATAAATGGGGAGGAAATCAGACTGTCAGGTATTCTGCTTAATGGCAAAACCAGCTTGGCAAAGACAGCAACTGCTGACAGGTTGTTTTTTATTTTTTCAGGTGAAGTAATTTAAGTGAATTATTCCATTTATATTTGCATGTTAAATGATCATGCGTTTGAAGCAGGAAGATAACATACCTTTTTTTTTTTCTTTTAGCATTTTTCCTGCTGTGCCTTTGTGTTTATGTGTGAGAAGCATCCTTGGCTTTGATAGTATTCAGAGGGTAGTGCCCAATGTGACTATTTTATTGATGTGAACTGATTTTGGTGATCTAATACTAGTTGGAGCGATCTTTTCAATTGTGCATCAAAAACAAATATCAAATCAAATATTAAGTTTTAAAACGACCCTTAAGTATACTGTTTTAAGGAACCTGTGCAGGTTTATGATGAATTGTTTTCTCTATCTCTGCAGAAGGAAAGGTTGGAGGGGTGACAAATTATGGTAACATGGATATGCTTCTGATGACAAGGGAGTAACTGTCTTGCAGAATTATTGTCAGCTGAGATGTGAGGGGGTGTATTATTTGTGCTCTTTTTTTTTCCACGGAAGTGTATCGTAAAATATGGTGGCTTAACCTCTGTAGATCAAAGGTTTCCAGTTTTCATTAAAGTGCTAAAATCACGGTGGATCTGGCTGCAAGTTCACTTTTCCTCTGGCTCAGTCAGGATAATGACTGAACTTGCAGCATCTTTGGTGTTTGCTCACATTGACTGAAGTACTAGACCGTGTTGTTGCACCTTTCTGCTTAAGTCTTAGTAGTGAGTTACTGTTAGTGAGGGATTGTGAATGTTACCTCTGGGCTCAGGTGTGATGCCTGATTTCTGCAGTGTCCTTTCACCTGTGTGGGCTGTGAGCTAGAGACCTCCTTCAAATGAGTAGGCTTTTAGAAATAAAAACAGTTCAGTGAATAGGCATCAATGTGCAAAGTATGAGTGAGTTGGTGGATATTAACAATGGGAATTAGGACGCATGATTGGTGCACGTGTATTGGAAATAGAAGTAATAAACTGCCTATTTAACAAAGCAATGATTTCAGAAATGCTTCAAATAAGCTTTTTTCAGAGAGTGTTTACCAGACACAGTTACTTGCTTTTCATCTTTTAAAATGACTAGTTGTGCTGAGAGACATTTAAAACGAACAAACAAACCCAAAGAACCTAAAATTTGTGATGTGATTTATTTAGAAGCTGTTGTTCTAGGGTTAATATTGAACGGTCAGCGCTTCTTATTATTCTTCTATTTGGTTGGATGCTGTTATCCAAAGCCTATGCATCTCCTGAGCTTCTGACCCTTACTGGCTCTTGTACCAAGAAGCGTAGGGTGTAATGATAGACATAAAGTCTACCCCCAGCCCCTGAAGGGAGATGCAATGCTTGACACATAAGGCGTGAAATCTAACATTTATCTAGTTCCTTGGTCTTCATTATCAATACTAT
Source organism: Excalfactoria chinensis (assembly GCF_039878825.1). Taxonomy (NCBI): domain Eukaryota; kingdom Metazoa; phylum Chordata; class Aves; order Galliformes; family Phasianidae; genus Excalfactoria; species Excalfactoria chinensis. Next base: position 37,392,486 of record NC_092826.1, read on the forward strand.
TCCTTCTCAGTTGTTAACTACCTAGAACTTAGCTAATAGAAAAACTTGAGCTGTAATGAGTCAAGCTGAACAAAAATCCAATTAATCATAGTCACATTTGATACATAGCATTAGTGCTCTGTCCTTTTATGTGGACATAAATGTGTCCTTGTACAGTTTCAGTCAGTATCGTTATGGACTGTAGCTTGTGTTGTGCTTGTGCTCTCTGGGATTTCACACTGTATATTTTTTCTTCTGAGATCTGCACCATTTGTAAAATACTTAATTTCTGGAGTTTCTGTTAATGAGACAAGTGTTAACTGAGCAGGGTAGTTGATGTTTTATCTCTATAAAGAAATGATTCATTTCCAAGTGCTGTCCTGAATAACAGGAAGAACAATGTCACCAAAGAAATTTCTGATAGTTTCAGTTCTGATTAGCGTTACTTTAAAGATGTCATGTCCTCACAAGTTTTGATTATAAAATTCAGTTAAGTGATCTATGGCAGTTTTGAGGTGTTATGTACAAGGCTGAAGTTCTAAAATATTGAAAGCATTTTGCTTATAGTTCATTGTACCACTTGAATCACAATACAGAGCCACTTCTGAACCAAACTGCATGAGTTAATCTAGTTCTTTTTAATTCACTGAATATGTCTCTGAGTGAGTGTTAGCTCATAACAAATCACATAAATGAAAAATGACTTTATCTTGTTTCCCTAATGGGAAGGAGTATTGTTGAATTGAATTCCCTCAGGAAGTCTAAAAATGTTGGAGTTATAGAGTCTCATTGATCTTCTGCTTCATTGTAGCCTGAATGTGAGGTTGTGAAACTCTGGCACCTTCTTTCTTCTGAAAAACAAGCAAAACCTCTCTGAAAGGAAACTGCTGAGTCAATGTGAGCTTCCTGCAATGCTCTTGAAATAATTCAATACAATCTGAAGACGCACGTTAATCTTGCATTTCACATCATAAAGAAGCCTGTCATCCATACAGTGAATTATGTTTTCCATAATCGGGTGTTGCATTTTAGGTTGCCTACAGATATTACATTACATATATTACATTTGAGTCTCCGTTTGGGGCAGAAAGAAGAAACACTTAAAATGTATAACCTGTCTGCTTAACAGTTTGACTTTGTTCCATCTCTTGCCATTGTATGGAATCTGTAAACGTTTGATTTTTTTGAGATAACTTTGTTCTTAAGTCTAATTAATTGGAGTCAAGATTTAAAACAAATATTGGCATATGCAACAGAATGGGGAAACTTTGCTATATTTCATCTACTTTTTCTGTACCTGCTGAAACAGAGTCCTCAGGTTTTCCATTGTGTCATTTTGTTCCTTAAGGAAAAGGTAGATCTAACTAGACTAGAAATAGAAGCGTAACTCTATAAGAAGTACTCATTGAACTACAAAGCTTATTCCTTTAGCACGTGACCTCTAGGAATCAGGTGTTAGTACCTTAAAATTTTTCCGTGTATCATAGGTTGTTGTTGACAAGTCCTTTACTAAATCTGAAAATTAGCATAAGATCTTGAAGTAGGGTGAGTTCAGTTATCTTTGTACCCTGTGCTTAGTGAATCTGATGGTTTACATGTTAGATCAAATCCTTGTACCTTTTCCTAAGAGCATAGAATTTTCTGGATAATATCTCGAGGAAGCACCAGTAGGTGTGTGGTAATTTTCCTTCCCTTTCTGGCCAGCAGTTAAAGAATAAAGCATTACATACTATCTAAAGATGTTCAGTATTACTGGTATGCAGAATATCATTTTCTTTCATCCCTTAGAATGAACTGAAAGGCAAATCAACATCGTGTAATGGATGGACAGGTGCTGTACATATAATCAGAGAATCTTTTCTACTTCTGACTGGCTTGAAGTATTCTCTACAATAATACAGTACCTACTCAAGACAGTAGGTGGCTCTCAAGTGGGAAGAATTATTGATTGGATTTGTGTGCATTTTTTGCGTGTTGTGAACTTGATTTTGAATAACAGTTTTCTGAACTGCTTCTAATGCTTATCCTGTGTAGGCTAAACAGTGAGAGATGGGAAGACTTGAATGAAATTACTCTGTGTTTTCCATAGGATTTGTTTATCGTTGCTGAGAGTAGTGGTCAGAGTTTGTTCAATTGTTGGGAGTGCACATACAAAATAATTGATTTAATGGATTTCAAAACAAGGTGAAGAAAACATTTTTCAATGAGGTGCTGTTGTACAGCAGGCCTGGCCTGAGTCTCTTTTTTTCCAGCTTGAAAACGAAGCTCCTCAGTGCCTTTTCAGCTGCATGAAGATTTTGCTTGCCTGTGGATTAAACTGTCAATATTTCTACCAGTATTCCTTGTGCTTAGGTAGCTGGTCTACAGGAAGGGATCCTTTTAAAATACTTTGCAATGACCTTTAGTATGTATATTTGGCAAGAAAAATCAGTGGGTTTAGCAGGTGTTTTGTAACAGTCCCCAGGACTAAGTATGAACGTTGGGCCTTTTATTTTTTTTGACAGTTTTGGTGATGTTCAATTCATACCCTATTTTCAGAGGGTTAGATGATAGATACCTAAAAGGCTTAGGTAGCCTTATATTAAATAGACAACTGAAGCTATTTGATTTGAAACTCAAAATGTAGCGGATAAAATGCATTTAAATCTCTAAATATGAATAACACTAAATATAAATTGTTTTTTCTCTTTGTACTTCCCACTACCATCCAACTCCTTCCTTTCTACAATGTTTCTCAAACTACTTTTTTTGTTGTTTCAGGGAGTACCTTGGGAAGCAATTGCAGTCAGAACAACCTCAAACGGCCACTGCACGGAGCTAAGCACTTGCATCAATGCATTACAGATTGTGCTTCTATCTGGAGTATGTTTGTCTTATAATATCAAGAAAATAGTGAAATCCATGTTCTTTGCCTCCTACTAGTGTGTAAGCTTTCCAGCTTTCCTCCAGTGTTGTTGGCTTAGTAAAAATTGGTTCAGCTAGTTCAGATGAATATGTCTATCTTGTTATATTCTGAATATATCTGAGTAAATATGGCTAATATATTGCATTTGTTTTATGTATTTATTCTCATAATAAAGAATATTATTATTTTCATTCCATGTCAATTAACCTAGAAAATATGTCCTGTTCTTTGAATGGGTTATCAGTGTTTTGACTTTATTGGAAAAGCAAACATAGGTCCCTTTATGTTATTTCCAGAGAAACAAAAAGAGTTTTGATTTGGTGTTGTGTAGGGAATGTGACAGCATGAAAACTGATGATGAACAGTCCTAATATAAATACTGAGTCTCAAAATAGTGTTAATATTGTAAATAAGAGCAAATATTTGGGGACGGTTTTGATTGGGGGATTTTTCCTTTTAAGTGTACAAGATGGGCTGGGAGATGAGAGGAGGAAACTCATCTAATGAAAACTGATGTGGTAAAAGAATTTTAGTGGAGCCATAAAACGTCAATGTTAGAATTATAGAGTGAAGGTCAAGTGATTTTTGCTCTTTAATAAAAATGGGCGGTAACAGTTGAACTTGGAATTTCACGGAGTGTTTTTGTTAGCATTTACAAATACTTTCAATAACTAGAGTTTTGGTGTCTTTCTAAAATCCATTGTATTTCATTGGACATGAAGTAAAATTATTTGCCTGCCAAGTTTTTATTTTAATTTTCTAGCCCATGGCGTGGATGATGCAAGTGTTGGTAAATTAAAGATTATTGATTTGGCATGCAAAAACAGTGTTGTTGCTTATGAAGGAACTTTTGGCTCTAGGCACTTGAAACACTAAGCAGTTAACATTCACATGATTCATTTGTAAAATGGAAAGAAATAAGAGAATGTGACTTATATCCATGTGGTACAAGTTTCTGAGGAAGCATAGGATACTTCAGTGGAAAACAAATTGAGGAAATTTCTTTCTTGGTCTGGATTTTCATTGTAGGTAACTAAAATTTGACCACCAAGCAAGGGTGAGAGAGTGAGTGCTTCTCTGGATGGCAATTTATAATGATTTATTGGGTTAAAAGTGAATTATATAGGTGAATGATTACCATTTACTTATGTATATAAGAAATGTAGGTGTTGATAACTGAAGTTACTGTCATGAGGATAGATGATAAGGTCTGAATAGAACTCTGCTGATTTCAGCTTGAAGGTTATCTGGATGAATCTTATTTCAGTACTGTGTGTTCACACAGTGATTAGGAATACTGGTTGTCCAGAAAACTGCTGAAAGAGTGCAGGTTGGTGCTCTTGAAAATCAGAGTCTTCCCTGATTTTACACTTGAGTTGGCATCTTATGGGTGTTTGGGGCATGAATTAGGCTCTCTGAGAAAGCTAAACTGCAGGATGTATGTTGTGTATGCATTGATTACTTGGCAAGTTTTCAGTCATCTGGACCAGGTAAGAGTTGGTTTGAAATGAGGCTCTTGGAATGCATGCAGGGTGAAAGGCTGGATTCTTAGTGCCAATATAAATTAAGATCCTTGTGTTACAGTTCTTGCTGATGTAAGTAGAACCCAAGACTTCTTTTGACAATGCTGTAAAAGTTAGTTCTGTGGTTACAGCTGTAATGTTGTGCACAAAGTGAAGGAGCATGGATGGGGAGGGGATATATCCATACCTGCAAAAGCAGAAGTTTGTTGAGTATGTGGTTGTCATCATGTGCAAGTCTAGAAGTGGGCCACAAAGATAAGAAGTCTGAAGTACCTCTCCTAGAAAGAGAAGTTGAGAGAGTGGGCTTTCTTAGCTTGGAGAAGAGAAAGTTCTGGGGAGACCTCATTAGAGCATAGTGTAGATGCTAGGAAGAAATTTTTTACTCGCTGGCACAGGCTGCCCAGTGGAGTTGTGGATGCACCCGTCTCTGGAGGCATTAAGGGCCATGTTGGATGAGATCCCGGGCAGTTTGGTCTAGTAGTTGGCAACACTAAATGTGGCAGGGGGCTGGAACTAGATAATCTTTAACATCCTCTCCAACCTAAGCCATTCTATGACTCTGTCTTAATTATGCAGTCACTGTGCGATACCTGGCACTTTCATAGAATGGCCTGGGCTGAAAAGAACCACAATGATCATCTAGTTTTAATTCTCCTGCCATGTGCAGGGTCACCAACCACTGGACTGGGCTGCCCAGAGCCACATCTAGCCTGGCCTTGAATGCCTCCAGGAATGGGGCACCCACAACCTCCTTGGGCAACCTGTTCCAGTGCGTCATCACCCTCTGAATGAAAAACTTTCTCCTAATGTCTAACCTAAATCTCCCCTTTCTCAGTTGAATACTTTCCCTCATTTTTCCGAGAAATTTTTTGATGGGAGACATTTAAAAAGTGATGTTTCATTTACAGCCTGCCTGGTGAAGTATGGATACCCTGGTACCTGTGAAACCTGTGAGCTCTGATGCTTCCAGCCCTGATTTGTGTGTTCTAAGAGTTGTGATTTCAGTGAACCTGTGGCATCAATTGTGCAATAGGAAGTGGAAGAGCTTGGCTGGCTGTGGAAGAGCTTTGTGTGCAGTCTGTAATCTGAACTAGGACTGTGAAATTTGTTTGCCTGAATTGGGATTTCTGCAGGAGTCAAGAGAGTATACCACATCTTGTAGGTCTTGAAGAGTCTTGGGATACCAGCAACTTGTGGGTACAATAACCTACCCATCCATAGGTTCTCCACCTTCCATCCTATGACAGGCCTATAACTATAGGCTCTGGAATGCCTTGGATTCACAGAAATCATAAAGTTGTCCTGTAGGTTTTAAACTTTAAGAGCCTTGACGTTTCAACTCAGTCATAAAACTTCATACTGTGTCAGTTTTTAGTCTGGTAAGTTTCAATTGGCTTTAGCTTTTAATACTGAACAGTCAATCTAACAGCATTATCCACCTGTTAGCAGCTCACTTAACTTCTCAGTCATCATCTCCCAAAATCTGGCATATGGCTTGTAGGTAAATGCCATGGTGGCTGATTTGGTGCTTCAGGGCCCTGTGGTGACAGTGTGGGTACAGCTTGGTTTTGGAAGAGAACAATGTGCCAGCAGCTTCCTTCTCTTGCTCTGATGAGTGGAGGCTTAGAGATTACCAAAACTGAGCTTTTATGGACCAGATGACTAGCTTACTACTAAAGTAAAGTGTTAAAATTTCTGCTGTTCACGTTACATCTTTTCAGATGATTTTCTCTAAAAATTTGGTCCAGATTTGCAGTATGCAACGACTATACAAAGAACTTGAACCTGACATCATTCAAAGAAGGAGAGGGAGAGACGGGAAATGTGGAAGAACAGTACTGACATCTGGGGCTGAGCTATGGAATATGCCTTAATATGCTTAGTACGTGTTTATTGCTCCTGCAAGCCATTAGGGATGTAGCCTGGATGAAGAAGCAGCCAGATTCTAGTCTGTATGAGAAACAAGTGTTGACCAGGAGGATTGGCTTCCTGGGCTCCGTGTAGACTCTGCTGATGGTTGGCACTGGCACCATGTTTTCCTAACCTGCTAATATCACTGATTTTCCCAGATGAGCGCAATTAGTCTCTCTGAGAGAAAACTAAATCTGCAACAAAGAGCATTTCCATTTTTCATGAGTTATCTTGGTCTCCTTTGTGTATACATGATCTTTTTCTTGAAGGCTCTTTAGTTAGTTTGCCTTGGCTGGATTTTATGTAGAGACGAAGCTGAAAAATTAAGTAACTTTTTGAAGCTGTTTTAATAAAGCCCCACACATGCAGCTCAGCCGTAACATTGGTGAAGAAGCTTGGTTTGGTGGCTGTGGCAAAGCAAGTTTTAACTTATTGATTCAGGTACTACAGATACTGTTAAGTTTTTAGAATCTTTTGTTGCTGGAGAAGGTACTAAAGATGCAGAACTGAAGGTCAGTGTGCTTTAGATAGCTTTAATGAAAAGAAAGTGGTGTAAAGTAAGACATTTCCATTTTGTTTAGGTGGCTAAAATACAATTCAGGTAATTAGCACCCAGTGATTTATACAAGAAAGCTCTTCATTGAGAGGCTGTTTGAGACAGTTAAGCAGGCTTGCTGCCTACAGTTGTCTTCAGTGCTGCCTCAGGTGCCATCGCTACATTTCTCTCTCCCTTTATTTTTGAAGTGTGAGGCCTGCCCATTTCTTTATCTTGGGAAGTTAGTCTTTCTGTCTAAAGTCACGTTTTTCCTGTTAACCTAGCAAGAAAACAAAAACATTTAAAATTGGCAGCTTGCTTAGAAGGAAACAGCAAAGCAATTTAAGGTTTCTATTGTGCGTTTTGATGATATAAGGAAAGATTTTTCTACAGTAATGAAACAGAGTAGCTTGAATTTTAGCTCTTTTATTGCTTAGGTGTTGTAGTCTGGGCAGATACAAGAAATCATGATTTAGGCTAAAAAAGCAAATTTGTACTATGGTATAATCCTATACCACCAGTTACAATAAATACATAAGATACTTGAAACCAGTAGGTTTTTAATACAATTCTCTCTAACTTCTGCCCCAAGGTGGCATGATAAACAAATGTCAAATGATGATGATTGTGAAGACCATGTTCTTGAAGAGCTTTTTTTCACGCAGTGCTTGTAAAAGAAGTATTTTGTATTCTCTGTGGTTGTGGCTCACAAAGTACAGAATCCATGGTATTAGCAGCATGATACTTGAAAACTAATTGATGTGCGTGGGGTTCTGTAGACAGACAGAATTAAGTAACATATCCTCAAATTAAATGAAAACTATGAAATGAAGCAATTAAAAATATTCCTTGTGTTTTGTTTCTCATCAGTTCCCTTTTTGCCGTATGTCAGTAATAGTGAAAGATAAACCAGTTCTCAAGAAACATTCTGAAATGACCTCTGCTACCACTTATGTAGGGGCTATTAATAACATATGCAGAAAAGCTCAAGCTGCGCTGCGACTGTTTGCAAGTTGCATGGAGTAAGTTGTAAAGAATTGATATCAATGACTTTTTTTCCACATCTGTAGTTGAAATTGATTCTTTCTTTCGGAAAGAAAACAACCAATGAACTCCCTTGGGAATATGTGCTGAGGCATCACTGTAGCATTCATGTTCTTCTAAAGGCATTTCACCATACTTCCATACTGTGTCTTGAGGCAAATGCTGACTCCTAGTTTGGTGAAGAATTGCTTGCTGTCCCCACTTAGCCTTTTTGCTTTCTAGGGGGGTGGAGAAGAAATAGAGGGGTTTACATGGCCTGTTCTTAGTGTACCTCACTGCTGTCAATTTACTTCCTTCTGTACTTAGATGTACAGCTTCCTCTTTCTTTTTTCCAAGTGATTGCAGGGAAACCTGTTCACTCCCCAAAGGCAAAAACACCAGGCAAGCCAGAAGTCATGTTTCTTCCTGTTGTAATTCCATACAACTTTTCTGGGGGTGAGAGTTGTTTCTTGTTCTTTAGAGCTGTTTTTCACCTTTTCTTACTATGAAAAGCTGTTAGAAACCGCAGATGAAACATGTCATTTTATGAAGTGACAAGCAAACTATTTCCTACCCAAATTGCCTGGGGCAGGAGTGAAATAGAATCAGACCTCATAAAGTGTTACTTCTGAGACTTGTTCACAACTTGATAATAGTCTTTCTGTCTTTTTGCCTGTGGGCTGAGGGAACATCTCATATATGGGGCAGGATGTGCTGGTTGGGCTCTGTAGGGACAAAACTGTCTTTCTGAGACCCCAATGTGCTGGTTGAATTCCTGGTATCAGACTTCAACTAATTTAACTGACACCTTATATACCTGAAACACCAAGTATAACAATTTCTGTTTCGCTTTCAGACAGACTCCTTACTGATGATAAAAGGTTAAAGCCTTTTGCACTGACTTTTCTCTTTTTGGGTATTTTAGGGACTACGCTGCCCAACTGTGTAGCAATTCATCTGTGTATTTCAGTATCTCTTAGCTATGGTTCTTTGGATTCGGTAACTGACAAAGAAAGCTTTAGGCCTTTAAAGTGGGGTCTCTAGAATCCTTAGAGTTGGAAGGGACCTCTAAGGGCCATCTAGTCTAGCTCTCCTGCAATGAACAGGAACATACACAGCTAGATCAGGTTGTCCAGGAACTTATTCTGCCTCGCCTTGCAGTTTCCAGGTAAAGGGCATGAGCCACAACACCAGGTAACTTGCTCCAGTGCCCCATCACCCTCAGTGTCACCATTAAACTTCTCTAAATGTTTGGGAATTTGCTTACAGTAAACATTACAATGGAAAAAACATGTCCTTTTCCTAAAAATGTTGAAAAGGCAGAATGGAAATGTGTCTGGTAAACATTAAGGGGACAGATGGTGCTTTTCTCAGCATCATTTTTTTTGTACAAGAAACAAACAAAAAAAAAAAAATGAAGGTTACAGTATTATTGGGAGCTCCTATCTGGTATAACTTAATGACACTTCTTAATTAAACCAATGCTTAGAAAAGTTATGGAATCACTGCTGTTGCAGGGTAGGATTTAAAATAAGATGAAAAGGCCATACAAAATTGATTTGTGTTCTGATGCAATTTGTCTTGAAAATAGCTGGTTTTATTCCAGTTAGAGGAGGCAGATTCCCAGTTAGCAGGCCATAAAACCTCTATTCTTGGACAGGGCATCAAGCAGTCACCGCTTTCTGTTGAACAGCAGAGCGCTCATTGGAAGGGCCCAGCTCTTTGATGGGGCACCATGAGCAGTGTGCGGCGCTGCTAGGGATCCCCAGGCTCACCACACTGAGCACTATGCCAGCACGCTTCGGGCCTCTGTGAGTGACCAGCTGTGTCTTGCTGCACTGCTGGATTGCCCACAATATAAGAATTACTCCTGATTTCACCCCTTATAAAGCATATTTCTACGATCTTGTTCCTAGGGGCATATCCTTGCAGTGACCTCTCCTGAGCTGTGGGATTAAGACTAGACCTTTGTGTCCACAATGATGATACAGCTCCATGAGACAAAGACATCCCTGAGTTTCCTCATGTATTTTTCCCAGGGCTTAACAGGTTTCCATAGTGAGCTGAGGGTCCTTGAATTTGTGGGTGCAGAGAGTAGCAGCAAGGATGTTGTAATTTATTTTTGTGATGATATTTTCCTATACCTTCTTACCCTTCCTTAGCAGTAACTGCTCCTACTAGACACCTCTCAAGACCATTTTGAGTAAAATCACCTAGAAACACCAAGAGCCTCTCTTTCCAGTGGGACTTAAAGGTATTGACAAGTCTGTTTTCTTCCTTAAGTCACAATGGAAAACAAGAACAACAACAACAAAAATCCAACCAAAAGAAAAACCACTTAATTGCACCATAGACTTGATGTCTTATCTAGAATGTGCTGGCGTGAAACTTGTGTGAGCTAGAGGGAAGTTCTTAATGAGACATGGGCTGTATGTGTTATCTGTAATGGAGCTGAAACTTCCTCACACAAACAATAATCCCATGCTTGAGAAGCATGCATGCAACTAATGAGTGGGTGAGTAACTAGAGCCTTAGCTACCAAACAGGTAAGCTGTGCTTGTCTTTGGGTCAGATTTGTAGCTTTCTGGGGTGTTTGTGCAGTATTGTGTCACAGTTAGAGTCAAAAAGAAAAAAGAAAACTCTAGGCAGATTGCCCACAACTACTTCTTGCATTCTTTTGTTGGGGAGCAAAATAGCTTTTGCAAATGTGGAACTTCATCATTATCTTATGACTGAGTCTGCTGTTTGGATTCATTTTTCACACAGAACAAACCACCCTGTAGTATGAGAATACAGTACCCGTATGTCAATACCTGAACTTGTTTTTGTCTTGTATCTGAAGAATTATGTGGCCAAATGTGTTAGTTTTCACTTCACGCTTATCTACATGACTTAGGATGGTTATTTATGATTGAATATTTCTATGGTAATGTCCTCTTCTTGAAAAGTCACTTCTGTTGCCTGTTTTTTTCCCACCAAATTTGTTTTCCTTCTTTGAATAGTTTCTTTCTGCTGCAATTCCTCTGATTCTTGTTTCATCAGTGCCTTTGCAGTGGTCTCGCAACTTATGAAATGCATACAAAGTTGAAGATATGAAGGGAAGATGAAGCTAGATAGTACTAAGTATGCTTAAATTTGAGATAGTTTTGTGCTACCTTACTTATACTTACTTATTAATCATACAGCCCTTGATGTCACCGCCTTTCCTATGCTGACTCATTTCACATCAAGTATAGCAGCTGTGCAACAGTGGGTCCCGCTTGCTCTCCCCCATCTCAGTTGTTCCTTCTGTTTGGTCTTTGCAGGCTGACAGCACAGAACACAGTCCCCTGTAACTCAATTCTTGATTACAGTAAATGAGCACCATCTGTGTTCCTGATGAAGAAAACTGGTATAATCCTGCAAAGCTCTTCATGCTTCAGAAGGTTATTGAATGCAAGACTAGGATATATTTTTTATGTGTTTGTATTGCTAGTTTTGCTGGCAGAGAGGATAAAGCTCTTCTGTTTTCTCTTGTTTTGGAGCTAAGAGGTTAATTCCTGTTTGTGCTTGGCAAGACTTAAAAGTACAGCAATATGTTTTCCTGAAATGAAGGATTTTTCTTGCATGCATGTAGCTATGCAGCAAGACCTGACCGAGAGGCTTTGCTGTCTTCTTCCTGACCAGAATTGCCCTGAAATATTTCTGAAGTTTAATGAGTTGACTGTTAATGTAGCATAAAATATTTTATTTTCATTGGAATGTGTTTGTATCATGAGCTTAATCATCTGTTTACCTTAACTAAATTGCTTAGATACTATGGTATAGGTAACTACTTCGAGCATGGTATCAACTTTCCTGTATGCTTACCATAAAAGAAAATAACTGACGGAATAACGATGTCAACATGAGACTCACCAGGAGAATTAGCAGCAGGTTGAAGGGTTCTTGGTCAGAAATTATAGTCACCATCTTTGGAAGCCTTTTGATCAGAGGAGCTTATACTGGAAACACGACGTCTGTTGATGCATTACTCTCTATCATATACAGGACACTAAATATTGAGGCAGAGAGTAGGACAGTAGTCTGAGCACTTGCTTGAGGAACAGAAAGTGGAGTTTATATCCATTTCAGTGAATTATCTGTACAAAACAAAGCTCCTGTAGCAAAGCAGAAGCTTTCTAAGAAGGCCAGGCTGATGCTCCCATTAGCCTTGTGGAAATGGATACCTGGTTTCAAACAGGTATTTCAAATTAAGCAGCTGAGATATTTGAACATTAACATTCACAACCTGAGCAATCAAACCACTGTTTTGAGGCTTGCTGATTTTTCTATTTAGACCTAAGTTCCTTAAATAGCTTAAATGCTTCAGAGTTAGTGGGAACTCTGAAATATAATAAATAGAATGGAAATTAAATCCCACCAGGCAAACTTGATTTCATCTTATAGGGCAATATAAGTTAATCCACTTAACACCTGGATAGGAGATGTCTCTTGTGCACACAGAAGAGCTAATATAATATTGTCTTGATTTTTAATGTTGTGTTTTATTGTTTCTTCTCTGAACTTTACTGTAACATTTCATCCACATGAGTAGGAGCAGTATTAAGTGGATAGATACATAAGTTATTGAATTTGAGATGAAGTTTGCTCTTACAAATGCCCATGAGCACATTATGATTCCATCGGTGGTTTTTTGTTCTTTAATTTGACTTAATTTTCTGTTTAGAACTGCGTTTTGTTCCTCTGTTATTGTTGGCAGCAGTTATGTGACTAGCTAATGCTATCAGTTTGAGCTTGATGAGCTGCTGTAATGATATAAGTCAAAATGTTTCGCTTATATATCTTTTGGAGCATAAACAGCTTTGTAACTGGTAGAAGAACTGGAGACCACTGGATGGAGAGAAGGATTTGACTCTTGGGTAGCAGTAATAAATGAAGAGGACTGAGATACTTATCTTAACCTAAGCATTATCCGAAATGTCAGCCCTAGACACAATGTCCTACTTTTATCTCTACTCTGAGTTCAGATATGAAATGCAATCTTCTTTTGCAAATTATTTAGATTACAATAGTTTCTCTCTGCCCCAGTGGGGGCTGTTGCCCTTTTCGCTATGCAGTGCTAACAACATTGAACTTGTTGACCTGAAAGAAGGCCCATCATCCCATATGTGCTGTACTAGCTGCAGAGCCTTGGTGGTTTAAATGCTAATTACTTCGACTTATAATTATACCTTGAGTATGTGCAGTATTGTTTTCTTTTTCTGGGAAGCAGACATAAAATAAATGTGATTACATCTAAGACAGTCATTTATTACACAACCTGCTTCTTTAGGCTCTTAAACTACAGCATAAACAGAATTGCCAGAAGTTATGGGTGGTGACAAATGTGAATTTCTTGCAATGATTTGGTAGGCAGAGGGCAGGTCTCAGTATCAGGAGAGAAGAACACTTGTGATAATTTTTGGCACCCTTTTACCTGTGAATAGCTGACAGCTCCTTCTGTTCTTTTCACATACTATGTTAAGAAACAGCAACTTCCCCCCCTATTCTGGCTGACTGTGATTCAGGCCCAAGCATAAGGATCTGATGCTTAACTCCTGAGCTTTGCTCGGAATCTTCATGACCTGAGGCAAACGCAACAGTGAAGGTCAAATAGGCCATAGGTGCCAAATGCTGCTTCTCTGTAGAGAAGGAGGTCTTGGGCCCATAAACTGTAGGTTATATTTTCTTGGCTTCTCTTGTATTTCTTGTATTTCCAATTCAAGATTTTCTATCATTTCACGAGATGAATTGCATAGATAAGGCAAAAAAAGATTATATATGTATATATATATATATATATATATATATATATATATATATGTTTATTTATTTATTTATTTTTTCTGCCAACTTTACCATGCCTGGTTTAAGTCATCCTTCTGGGGTATATATTTGCAGCAGGCTTTCAAAAAACGAGAAGTTATGTCTGCCCAGGAAAATGGTTGGCTTTACGGTATCTCAAATCCTCTAATTTTCTGCAAGAGCTGTTGGAGCAGAGATGCTGTTAGGCCATAGAAAGGTTAACATCTATGGAGACAGCAGGTGTTTTTCACTGTTTGAGGAACAGCCATCCAAAGGCAGACAATTGCATGTAAGAGCTCAGGTCAGAAGGGGAATTGAATCCTCTGCCATGTTTTTAGTGGTGGCTCCATTTGCATTTGCCCCCATATACATTTATGTGCTGTAAAATCTGCTTATTTCAGGGGAACTGCAGTGGTTGTTTTAGTTCTCTTTATCTAGGTCCTTTATAAAAACAAACAAAAAAAAAACCCCAAACCCAGAGGTTTCCTATGGCTCTTCGTTGAAGCGTTTTCTCTATGATCTCTATTACAGCGCAATATTTATTTCAAGTGCTCTGTTATTTGTTGGAGTCCCAGTCCTTTTGAAAAATGTGTATTCAGGTTTTGTTGTTGTTCTATTTTTTTTTTTTTAATTATTTGTTAATATGAACGAGTGCTTTAAACCACGTGCTTCCCTTTCTGTGGAGGTTGGCTGAAATAAGAAAAGAATGTGGAACAGTTATTTGTGAGAAAACAATCTCTTTTAATGTAATAGGCTCCATAATTTTGTTTCCTGAATTATGTTCTTCTCAAGCTTGGTTTTCCTATGGATTTAGTTAAAGTAAAAACTTGTAATTGATAGTCAGCCTAGAGTAATTAGATACTAAAGAAGAAAGACTGGAAAGATGGCAGAGATTTGATGAAAGACTACTGCCTTGATAGTCATCTTCAAATCAGACAAAAAAGGGTGCTGATACACTCTCTGGTTGGCTCGCAGGTATTCTGTTTTTTGATACAGATAACATATTGTTCTTTTTCTTGATCTAAGCATACTGAGGATAGAAGAACAGCAGTGAATAAACTACCTAAGAAACTGTGTATCCGAACAGATTAGTTTTGACTATTGTTTCCTCTCTTTCACTTTCTTTCTACCTTTAAAAAGAAAAAAAACATTTAATGGAAAGTTTAAATATGTATCCAGCACGTAAATTTAGAATCATAGAATCATAGAATCACAAGGTTGGAAAGGACCTATAATGTCATCTAGTTCAACCGTCCTCCCTTTACCATACCTACAGAAAACCCCTACACCATATCTCCTAGCTCCCTATCCAGACGCTAATGATGATGTTTTGCTATCTGAATTTTAAAAATGAGGTAGGTTAACATGAGAATACTACCATGGAAGGAACATATATCACTATAAAGATTATTTGGCAAAGCAACAACAACAAAAAAACACAGAAAAAACAAACAAAAACAAGCTACCACCAAACAAGTATTTACACTTCATGTTTTGTGCTATACTTTGCCTATGTGATTTAAAGCTTATTTAAAGCAAGAGCACGGGTTACCCTCTATTACGCTTCCGTATGCCATTAACAACTACACTTTCTTATACCATCAAAACGGCTTGCCACTATTTGTACCCCCAGTTAGTGATTCATACTGCACATGATGTCATGATGTAGAATATGGACAGCAACAGCACAAAACCATAACAAAGGCATAACAAAACTCTAAGAATACATAGGAGTCCTTCAAAGGTGAGAGACAAGATGTACTAGGAATTTGTAACAAATTTTACATTGTTATAGCTAAAGTACTTAGATGATGCTCTGTATACAGCACAAGCTCTTACTGTGTAAGCACAAAACAGTGGCTGATAGGGTGTCAGTGCTTTAGACCTTGAGTGCTGGCCAACAGTGAGCCTGCCAGAAATGTTTGGGTGAGGGCTTGATGACTGAATTGACAACAGAACATATACCAGAAGTGTTTCCACAGCACATCCTCATCTGCTTGACCAGCAGCTCACCAAAGGGGGGTAATAGGTTGTAGTGTTTTTCTAGGAGATGCATCTCATAATTTGTGTCTCTAGCAACACATCACTTAATGGCACATCCACTGTTTGCATCATCATTGCACTTAACTTTGTAAGATGTTTCATAGAACCACAGTATGGCTTGTGTTGGAAGAAGCCTTAAAAATGGAGTGAGAAATGCCCAAAGTCCCATCCAAGATGGCCTTGAATACCTCCAGGGATGGGACTTCCACAGCTTCTCTGGGCATCCTGTACCAGTGCTTCACAGCCCACTGAAGAATTTCCTCTGAACATCTGTTTCAAATTGCTTCTCGTTTAGTTTAAAACCATTTTGGAATTGCCCCAACCTTGCACTTGTCTATGTTAAACCTCAATGGGTTCTTGTGGATCTATTTTTAAAGCCCTTCCTTCCACTGTATCAACTGTTCCACTCAGCTTGGTGTCTGTAAGCTTGCTGAGAGTGCACTTGATCATACTGATAAAGATGTTAAAGAGCATCAGACAATTGTGACTGGCCTCCACTTGGACAGAGACATTAACCACAACTTTCTGGTTGTGATCATACAGCCAATTCCTTATCCACCGAATTATCCACCCTTCAAACCCATATCTTTCTAAATCAGAGATAAGGATGTTGTGTGAAACCACATTAAAGACCTAGCAGAAATTTATGTAGATGACATCGATTAGTCCTTCCTTATTGACTGAAGCAGTTGCTCGATCGTAGAGAGCCACCAGACTGGCCAGATACGATCTGTCCTTGTGAAGCTGTGTTGACTGCTTTGGATCACTTTATTTTGCATGTGCCTTAGTGTAGCTTACAGGAGGATCTGTTCTATGATCTTCCCGGGCATAGAGGTTAGGTTCACTGATATGTAGCTCCCTGGATCTTCCTTTCTCTATTTCTTAAAAATGGGAGTGATGTTTCCTTTTTTCCACTCTACAGCCATAACTTTTCAAATAAAATAGAGTGGCTTGATAGCTACATCAACCAATTCCTTTGGGACCCTGGGATAAATGTCATTGGTCCCTACAGACTTGCTCATGTTTAGTTTCAACAGGTGGCTTTGATCTGCTTTTTTCTTACAGCAGGAGGGATTTTGCACCCGTAACTCTCACCTAGAGATTCAGGGACTTAAAAAACGTACATACGTACA
The DNA here is from genome assembly GCF_039878825.1 of Excalfactoria chinensis. Taxonomy (NCBI): domain Eukaryota; kingdom Metazoa; phylum Chordata; class Aves; order Galliformes; family Phasianidae; genus Excalfactoria; species Excalfactoria chinensis. Next base: position 37,409,364 of record NC_092826.1, read on the forward strand.
CTTAGGTGTTTGCATAGGGCAGGCTGTGCTAAAGGAGTGGTGGTTAGGAGCGAAGTGAGAGCAAAGTAGATTCCTGGGGCCAGGCAGTGACATGCAAATTAGTGGCATGCTTCCTGTGCCTTCTTGTTGCTTAGATAAAACAAGGTTTTCTCTTAATGTGTGCAGTGATTGGCTGTGATCAAGAGGCAGCAAGGAGCCAGTGTTACAGACAGGACAACAATCCAAACCCGTGTATTTTAAAATTTAGAGGCATAATTTCTCATTTCCTTGTTTCACACAGGCTCCAAGTTAGGTGCAAATGAGAGAGTGAAAAGCATATCATCTTTTTCATGAGGTCAGGTTTGAAGAAATGTCCATGACATCAGAACTATGGTACTTCAAAGGACAGGTTTAACAAATGCTTGCTGGGCTGCTCTTCATCTATGCAGTAGAGAGAGTACAATGATACTTGTGGGCTTTTTAAATGATGAAAGGTGTGTTTGTGATTGAGCAGGTGCTGACTGTTTAAAAGATGAAAAGAAGGCACACTAACAAAACTGACTTTATTTTATTTTATTTTATTTTTAAGAAAAAAGGAAAATTGAGATTTGAAGAGATTTCAGTTTTCTCCGTTCAACAATGCATCAGTGGTTGGTAAAAGGTTCAAGGTAAAATAAATACAGTAATGATTGAATCATAATTATTTTGCTTAATAAGCAGATAGCTGGTTAGCACCAGACACAGATAACAGCTTTATATTTTGCAATCTGGAGTACAATGGGCAGTGAGCATGTCAACATCATCTTGGTAAGTCTGTAATTGTTTCAGAAGTTGTTTTCCCACAATCTGCTCATCTTGGACTTGTCAGTGTACAGAGGAATTAATATTGCCATTGAGATCTATTCATGTCTGACTTTTGTCATGTAGAACAGGCGTACATGACAATAGCTTTTGTTATGAAGGTGATGATTGAGACTTCCAGCACCAAACACAGGAGATGATCAGCTGGAACTGGTAGGATGAATTGTATGGGAAATGATCTGGTGGCATTGCTGGATTGTACCTCCCCATGTTGTGACTGGCTCTGTCACATAAAAATTTTATGTATGTATGCAGTTTGCAGAAGAACGCTGGTTATAAATATACATATATACTGGATTAGGATCAAGAAGGTGTTATTTTTTATTTTTTATTTTTTATTTTTTTTCTTAATACTAATCTGGAGGAAAACTGTCTCCATCAGAAAGGTACCTGCCAATTTCAGTATGTTTATGGCAAGGTATGGGGTAAAATCAACCCCTGAGCAGAAGGATGACATATGAGTCTCTGTGGTATTGATGGCCATGCGGGAAGAGCGTAACAATAAACTAGTTTGGCAGAAATCCTTTACTTCTCTGTCAGGAATGGAGGAGGGAATATGTACCTTCAAGCTAGATAACAACCTAGATAACACTTGAGTCTGTTGGAAAGTTAAATCAATAAATGTTTGTAACTCACTGAATAGCTCTGTGGGTATTTTGAGACCATTCTTTTGAGCAATAGCTGCGGGAAGATTACTGTGCTGTGAATAATTTGGGGTATTATTTATCTAAGGGCTTCTGGTAGTAGCAAACCTTGGAAAAATGTGTTGCAGGATTTGTTTTGTGTTTTCTGGGAAGTGAAGCTTTTTATCAGTGGAACTTGACTCGCCTGCTTGGACAATTTATGGTGTAATAACTAAACTGTGGTCTTATGGCTCCCTCAGTGACTAATTTTACTCCCACAATGCTCTTTCTGTATTGAGTAGCCTTCCCAGTGTAGTAGTAGGTTACTGGAATAGTAACACAGGGATATTGTCTATGGCACCAGCAGAAGCTCTGTACATGCTGAGGCTAAAAGTTCATTTGGCACAGGAAGAGCAGGCAGATCCAGAATAGCAGACACAGTGGGAGGGCAATATAGTCCTGATAATTTCTTGAAGTGTGTTGGTGGAATCCAGCAAAGTCTGGGGACTTCTGGAACCTGAGGGGTTTTGATTTTGTTTAGAATAAAATCTTTCTCTAGTAATTTCCAGAGTTAATTTGTTTTGCACAAATTTATTCAGTGCCCTTTTGAACCCAACTCTTCACATTCATAGCATCCCAAGGCAGAGAGTACTGCAGCCTAATCACCTTTTGCACTTAAGGAATTGTAACTGTAGGGGGGAGTTATTTTTGTTTATTTCCAGAATTGTTAGTGCCATATAAACACAGACCTCTCGTTCCCCTTAGGGGGCTATCTCTATATTTGTAGCATTGTATTCAGGACAGTGGCGCAGTGGTTTAAGCTGCTGCCTGCGGCACTGGAGGGCCCGGGTTCGAATCCCCCCTGTGGCGCAGGGGTAGAAGTGCCACTTCGCTACACAGAGGGCTTGAAACCCGGGAGTTGGACTCGATGATCTCTAAGGTCCCTTCCAACTCGCACGATACTATGATACTATGATGATACTATGATATTGACATGGAGCCTCCAAAAAAGCATGGCGAGGTGACAATATTATTTTGTACTGCGTGAAAGAATACAGTCATTCAAATCAGTCTTCCAGAGAACAATTTTGCCATTTTATCTTTGATCTGTTAGCATTTAGTTGGAAAGAAATCACACATTTGCTGCCCTTTTGTGAGGATGAAAGCAGAGACTCAAGGTGTTTTCCTTTCTAGCTCAGAAATCTTCCTGGACTGAGTGAAAACACAGCTGTGTTGGTCATTGTGTAAAACCTCGTAATGAACCATAACATCTTTAAAAACATGTAAGTTTATTGGTTTTTAGGTCTTGAGAGATGCTACTAGTTGAAATCTCTCACTAGAAAGACAGTATTTCATGTAAAGAAGGAGAGCTTCATTTGACCCTCCAGTAAAAACTGGTCTTAAGCTGCCTGTTAGCTCCCCTAGAGAGCAGGATAGGGAACTATCTGTCCAAGGATGAATTGGATCTATCATCTCATTTTCCTTGCATTGTGTTGTTGCTTCTGAATTTTCCAAGATGTATTTTCAAAGCAGAACAGGACACTGAATAATTTGCACTATAATTGCCAACATTTCATTAGCATTATTTTCTTGAAGCTCACTCTTAACTGCAAATGTCTGTGAGCATAAATAGTGTGCCAGTAGTGTTGGCTGCTATAAAAGTACAATCCGGTACAGTCATGGTAAAACAATCCTACCCACCACCAAGTAATATTTTGAAGGCCTTTTGTTTTATTGATTTTTAAAATATGAAGCCTCAGTGCCACTGTCTGTGACAGAATGTTTAAATAATGTAACAGCAGAGAAAGATAAACAACAGCCATGAAAACAGCAGTTGCCCAGCTGGAAAAATAAAAGCAATGTTTTGCCACTATACTTAGGGAAAAAGATCAACTTTTCCTCTCAAAAGAGGCAGGATCTTGTGATTTTTATTTATTTGCTTATTTATTTTTAATAGCATGTATACATTATTTTGGTCGAATGGAGAAACAAATCCCTAAATGGAGACGATTTAGTATAGACCATTCTACTCATACATTTTAGCTTTCCTAACCAGTCGGTGGAAGTGACTGCCTTGCTCTGCTCTGCACTGAGAAGACCTTATCTTGGGTGCTTTTTGGGTAGCTGTGTGGAGCCAGGAGTTGGGCTCGATGACCCTTATGGGTCCCTTCTGACTTGGGATATGCTAAGATTCTGTGATTCTTTTTTCTGAATGAGTGGTCTTGCTGTGTGGGTGGACTGTGGACTGTGTGGTCCACTGTGTGGGTGACTGAGAGGAGTTCATCCACTCTGGGTATGTCTGAGACCTGAAGCTTACTAAGGTCCTATGACCAGCAGCATCAAATGTGCAGGTGCAGTCATCTGACACTTGAGGGACAGACATATTCAGCATTGGCATGCTGCTTGTGCCTTAGTGAGCAGCTCCCAGGCCATGCCTGAGCTTGAATAGGCTGGGAAATGTGGGGTGTTTGGACTGAGCATCCACAGGCTTAGTAGTGTCTAACATACAAGCAAACTCATCAGATTGTACATCAAGAAGAATTTGCATTCTATGAATGTCTTGTAAGCACAGACTTTATTTATCTATCTATCTATCTATCTATCTATCTATCTATCTATCTATCTATTTATTTATTTATTCTTTTTCCCCCTAAAGTTAAAACTGATAGATTCATCTGAGAGCTTTGTCACAAGTACGGCTCCAGTGGATGTAAAGAATTGCTTGTATCAGCAAGAACCCCACGGACTGGTAAGGATGGTGGCTAAGGGAAGTGGAAATGAAATAGAAAAGAGCACTTTGTGCTGAGTGCATTTTTAAAGCAGTTTGTCTTAATAATCATCTATGCACTCTACAGAAAAAATAATAGTGATATAGGAATTGAAAAACAAAATAACTGTAACAAAAAAGCAGATTTCCCTCCTCTGCTCCTGAAAAACCTGAAAAAACTAAAGCCCCACAGAGTTAAATATTCAATGAATATGTATATGCCAGCTGGATGTTATGGGCTTGAAAATACTGCTGCCTGCAAGGAAAAAAACCTCCTCTGCCTAGCTCTAACTACAAAGAGTATGCCACTGTAAAGTAAATGCTTGGGTAAATTCATAGCTTCCAATGGGGAAGGAGAAGTGCCTTGTTGGCACACCAGCTTTTTCTTCCATGTCCATGAGCACTGACGATCCATGAATACTCAAAATAAGTCTAATATCTTGATGTTCACTTGTGGATAGATAGACCACCTGACACCTCTGTTAATCTTGTACCATCTCCCACTTGCATTTAGTCAACTGGGATCAGTGCAATAAACATATTGTGGTCTGAGGGCAGGAGACAAGGATGGTGATGGTGTAACCTTTATTTTCCACTGGTGTCTTCAAATACTTTTCTTGTGAGAGGTCTGTTCTTTCTGTAAAATCTGATCCTGCTTTGTGACATGTTTTCAGGAAAATGCCTGGAAAGTGAGAAAGACTTGTTCCAATTCCACTAAGATAGCAGAAATTTTCCTGGTTATATACGTGAACTTTGAGCTGAACTGTTGATAAATGCTGGTCTGGAGCTGAGAGTGTTCAGATGTGTACAGTGTCAGAGTATATGATAAAACTTGCTGGCTTCAGGTTATTCTATACCTGAAAAGAGTCTACAGCTTTCTTCTTCTTCTTCTTCTTCTATTTTATTTTATTTTATTTTATTTTATTTTATTTTATTTTATTTTATTTTATTTTATTTTATTTTATTTTATTTTATTTTATTTTATTTTATTTTATTTTATTTTATTTTATTTTATTTTATTTTATTTTATTTTCCTTTTACAGTTCTTTTAGCTGCTTTTTTTTCAGCTATGCAAACAATTTTGTGAACTTTGATAACAGTCCTCAGCGCATTAAAATATATTTGCTGTTGAAATGTTAAATCAGACACCAACCTGAATATTTTTAAAGGTCACAGGCACTGAAGAAAAACACAGATCACATACACCTTTCTAAACTGTGTGTTTTTTTTAGTGTGGAATCCTGCAGTATATAGACAGTGTTGCAACTGAAACACATAGGGCAAAGTCTAATATTGTATTGTGGGAATTAAAAAGCATGATGAGCTTTCTGTCTTCCTTTCATAGGGAACTGAAAAAAATATAAGTATCAAAATAATGGTAATGACCTTGTTTTAGGAGAAGCTCTCAAGGCATTTAGTAATCTACCTTTGCACTGTTTTCTCCATCACTGTGAGATCTAGGAGCATTTCTGAGTAAGTGTCCCAGTGGCTTAAATTAAAACCAGGGTCCAGGAGCACAATTGTGCAACCAGGGCTGAATGCTGCAATGAATTCTCCAGCGCTGGCACTGCAGCTCTGCAAGGCTCTGAAGAAGTGCACCAGCTGCTACAGCAATAAAGCACATCAGACATTACATGAGATATGCAGGCATCTCTGCAAAACTAAATTATTATGTTATACTGGGAAGATTCAGTTGTATCTGGTTATTGTTAACATGTTAAATCTCTTCTTAATTTGTTTCTTCTACCTGTCAGCAATATGGAAATTAAATATTTATGATATTGACAGTACTTCTAAGCACTCATCTGTTTATAAAATTGTGAGTTAATGGAATTGCACAGAGTTTAATGCTGACGCTTCTGAATATACTGTATTCTTCTAGTGCATGTTCATGATCAAGAATTAAACACCCACGGGGAAAAATTGATTCAGCAACAATATCAGAGGGATAATTGTCCTATGTTTTGCTCCTCCAAGCAATAGATAGTCTGAAAGAGGATCAGAATGTTATAAAGCTCGTGCTGGTGTCAGTTCTTAGGGGCACAGGCAGGCATTCAGGGAATCAGCCTGAGGCAATGACAAGCTCTTGCCTGTACCTGTGGGAATCCAAATGTCAATTGAGGTTTTGGTACATGGATCCATCATCATCATCATATCAAAAATGCAGGAGGATTATTTGGTCTTGTATTTAATGATTGTTAGCTAGCAGCTTGTTAATTTGAAGACCAATCCATCCATCTAATCTTCGTGCCTTATATTAGAAGATATTTTTTTCCCCCTCTTCCTTGCTAATATTAAACACAGATGATGGTGGTGCAATTATTTCCTTCAAGGTAATTAATTCAGAACTTTCATAAAAAGTACTTATCAGCTACAGCGGAAAAATCTAATGAGATCAAATATAAAATCTTTTCCCCACTGATGGGGGAGAGGATTCATAGATTCATATTTTTGTTTGCTATGAAAAGATGAAAGAACTTCATGTAGGTTAGGATTTGAACTGCATTAATTTTATTTCCCACAAACATGGCAGTGGTATACAGTTATTTACTGCCAGCTGAGATCATAGTGTTGAGTTTCACTAAAGGAAGCTTAGATTGAACCTATCTTGCAAATAATATTTTTTCACAGAAAGATTGGTCAAGCAACAGAATGAGCTGCCCAGGAAAGTAGTGGCATCTCTAGAATTGTTTAGGGGACTTGTGAACATGGGACTAAATAATGTGGTTTTATGATGGAACAACTCCCATCATAACATAGGTTATGTTGGTGGTTAGATTTGATGATCTTGAAGGCCTTTTCCAAACCCAGTGGTTCTATGATTTTACTCTAGTCACTGCTTTGAGTGGAAACCATCCACACATCTACAAGGAGCACTCAGCACCTTATGTGCCTTGATCAAAATGGTTGTAATTAATTACTTGGGCCTGTGTCCTCCAAGAAATTTAGCCATTTGTCTCCTACTGTTTTGTTTTGGTCATTTCTACTTGAAGCAGGCCAACATGGAAAGGAAGAATATTTGAACAATGCCTAAAAGAAGAACACTGTGTGTTAGCCTTTGAATGTGTTATAAATCTGTCTATATGTCCTTTTCTGACGTAATATCACTTATTGTTTCTGTGAGGCAGTCATTAATTTCTTTCTGCTCTGAATCAAAATCATTTAAAAAACTTTGTGGAGCCAGCAATAACTGAGTTATAATAGTTATAATTTATTGATTTCACGGACTATCATCATCTAGGCTGTGTTCAATCCTGTAATTAGAATTTCCACTCTGCAAGCATCTGGTAGCAACAGAGCATCAATACACATATGGCTCTAGATGCAAAGTGTTTCAGTAATTCCAAAGAAAGAGTGAGTAAGTCCTCGGCGAGGATGCTAGTGGAGGCAATCAGGGAGAAAAGCACCATCTATTCCTACAGCTGTGAGGCTGTTGATTCATCAGCATTTTTGCAGTATGGAAATACAGAAATTACACTTTCACGTCTGAGTACCTTCTTGACTCTTAAAACCGTATTTTGCACAATCTGAAGCTATGGATGATCTACAAATATGTAAAGAATTGATGTGATTTGAGTGATTTAGGCATGATTATGAACAGCAGGACTAGTTAACAAAAATTAACTGCGTGTGCTTTTAAATAGACAGATGAAAAATGGGAAAGTTCTCTCAAAGTTATCATTTGCTTCAAATGAGAAAAAGAAAACAACAAGACAAAACCCACAGCAAAAGCAACCAAACATTCAGAAATACTCTAAAATTATTCCACTGCAAAGTAGAATGCTGTGTGGCCTAATTAAAAACAAAACCAATTTGTCACTATGCTAATATTCATTAACTTGTCAGAGTGCTACAATCTGGACAACATCAAATTATCATAATTAGCACTTCTGTGATGTGACTGCTGGGAACAACACAGCCTCTGTATTCTGCCTCTTTCTCTCTTTCTGCATTTTCATTTGTTTCTTCTGCTGGGTGAAGCCTTCCAGGTCATTTGAATGGCCATTGGAGCTCACAACACCCCAAATGCGATTATGCAATAACTTATAATGATGGAAAGTCAATGTGAATGTCTCAAATGGTGCTGTACTACACCAAAGTGCTATGAGTAGTGTTACAGAGCCTCTTATTCCAAACATCTCATGTTTGTTTGTGGCAGCAAAACAAGCGGTGTGAATTGCCTTCCCTCTGTCCTGGTTCTGCCCAATTTGTGCTGTTGCTGTCCTCTGGGGAGGTCATCAGGAAATCAGACCCTGCAGTGCTTGGCTGTGAATTTGCAGCTCTCTTCCGTGTACTATAAAGGAATGGAAAACCTCAGTGCTGCGCAGCAGAGCCTTGAATCTCCGTATGCCCAGCAGTCACATATTGCAACCATGGACCAAACAAACTGTGTAAAAACATGCAGGGTAATGTGTAATTTACAAGGCAAAATATTTCAATTCCAGTTAGCACTGTTTTCAGACTTTTGTGCAGGCACTGGGAGTACATGACTTTTCTCCAAGACAGGGCAACCAGCGTTCTCTTAACCATTTACTTCTGTCCTGAGGAAGATGTCTTTTGCCATCTTTTTTGGAGCGTCTTTTAAGCCATCCTGAAAGGCTGAATACTGCAAAGTGCTGTTGTTGTTGCAGAAACCAGTGTATCTTGTATAGGCAGGAAGCACAAAATGCTTTAGGATATTAAGGGCTTCTTGTAATGTTTTATTCATGAAGAAGAGCTAGCTTGGAGAGGAGGAAGAGGAGAAAGAATGCAGTGGTGTTGGTGAAGAAATAAGAAGTAATAGGACTGGAGAAACATCAGCAGAAAGCCCAGAGAAGAACCCTGAAGGCTGTGGTCCACGCTTTGTTCTTAAAAGATATGTATTTATGTGCCTCAGCCTTGATTAGACTTCATTTTTTAAAATCTATTTTGCATCCTTTGCAATACATCTTAAAGAAGAAATCTCATCCTGGTGGTCTGAGGTACAGTGGCTGAGGATGCACTGGAACTCTTTTTCCTTCTGTACTCATCCCTCTAGGCAAGATACATGCCATTACCTGTTGGCACTGCAGGATCTAAATGTGCTGTATCATGTGTGAGTGGTGATTCTGTGCTCCTGCAGGCCGTCAGAGTGTCACAGTGGGCTGGGGACCTCGATTTGGTAACTGCTTTGCTCCCAAAACCCAGATGGAGAGAAGTAGGCACTAGACTGCTTTGGGACATCTTGCTCACCACCTGCATGATCACCCATCCCCTAAGTGCTATGAGGTGGCTCAACCCAAGCCCACAGGTGCACAGATAGAGCTCTCTAACCCACAGATGCACAGAGCAGAGCTCTCTAACCTCCTCTCCAGGGGCAGAAGAAATAGATATATGGAAGAATAAGCTTAGGGAAAGGGGCTTTGCTGAGCTCAGAACACCTCAGTTTTCTGGGAGCTGAGCGTGTTGTCAGCTTAGTGAGCTCTTCAGCAGATGAATGGGTAGGCAGCTAGATTAGCGTATTCACAAATTTCCCAGCAGTTCCTGTCAAAATAAATATAATTTTGTTACCAGAAGAAGTGGCAATGCCTATGTATTGTATGGAAACATGACTGCTTTCTCTTCGTACTCCAAGAGCTTTGGGACAAAAACCATCAAATAGCAGAATCCACTTAATTGTGCTCACATTAGTAACAAAAAACAGGCTGTGTTCTCATAGAAGCTTAGGAGGCTTATGGATATCAATGACATACTTCTGTAACAGCTTAGCAATTATAAATGTTTCTCTGGAAAACAGTGGCACTTAGACTCCAAAACTACTTAAATGCTTTTAAAACTGGATACAGTGATTTGAAAGGTAAGTGATATATGTGTAAACAATTCTGCAGTAAGTAGCGTTTCAGGGTAATTTTAAGATTATTCTGAGGTGTTTCTTAATCTTAGAAGTTATGTATCTAAGTTCATAATGACACCCATGATTATCTTAATATGCTTACATACATATTTGTTTTTAGTTCACATTAGAGGCTGTTTTCAGTGTCCTTAATTAAAAATACTGGGTATGCTCTAGAAGTTTACTGTCACAGCAACTCTACTACCACCACGCACACCAGTCCATACCATTCCATTCCATAAACTGCTTTTACTGCCACATGAAATCTTTCTTTAACTTTTAAATATGAGGTACATTCTTATTCTTCACAGGGATGAACTTTTTCCCCTCCTTAGGAAGAACTTGAAACTAGCCACTTCTAGCCTGTGCCAACATGGTGCTCCTTTCAGCAGGGAAGCCTTAATGGGAATGGAGGAGCGGTCTAAAGATGTGAGGAGCGCAGCGGCAGCTCTGGATCAATCAGCTCAGAACACTGGTTTGCCAGGACTAGACTCTACTAGTTATTTTACTTTGAGGGCCTTTTAGATGTACTGACAATAGCTGGGGCCAATGGCCAGTGTTAGATGCTGCTATTGCATTTGTGCTGTAACTGTTGAGCACACCTCAAATGAGTGAAAGCTATCATGATGTCTTTTTCAGGACTGCCTTGCTTGTGGAGCCCTACTTGGTGCAAGAGCTTATATTCGTTTATCTTTATAAAAAGTGATCGTAGCGGATACTTTCTGGGATTGTAAGGTTGTATGCGTGTGTCCATTAGATCCCTGAAAACTGTGGATGAGATGCTTCTTAGGCTGGAGAGAAATCTTTCTCCAGTCTGCTTGATTTTGAGCATGGCACCAAAGTCAGATCTACATCCTAGGGAAGTGAGCCAAGTGAAAAACTCCTGCACACTCCATAACCAGCCTCCTGTCTTTTCTTCTGGAACTGTCCCACTCACTGCAATGAGGATGTGAATGTAGATCTGGCACTTTCAAGGTGAGCACTTCAGCAAAATGGCTTTTAAGGGAGGATCGTTTTCATCCTGGAAATGTTATGTGACAATGAAGAGAGAGAGATGCAGTAATTTAGAAAAGACAAGGTGCTATTTTATAAGAAATATGTCTGCCTTCAATCACTTTAACACTGAAATGAGGATAATGAATATTGCAATATCTTACCTGAACATTCCAGAAATACCATTACATATTCTGGATTATCATCAACTTTCATCACATATTACACAGATAATATTGTTATAGACAAATGTAATTTAAAAGGCAAGTCTAAAAAAGTGTTCTGAGTTAAAGGCCTCTTTCTCAGTCTTTATTCTGACATTCAACAGGAGAAATTTCTAAAAGTTTTTTCATACTCACTGATTGATATGTCCAGGATTCAGCAGTCCCATAACCGCACGGAATTACACTTGTGACCATCTATAACATATGTACCAATATCTTGTGAGGAAATTTGCCTTTAGCTAATATTTCTGTAAGCTTTTGTAGTGATTTTTCCTTTTGTTAGCATTCTGTGAGGAGTTTGTTAGAAATACAAAGTAATTTTGTTGTTCTGATGGAGACTTAATGAGAACTAAGTGGCTGGAGAGCTCTGCAGGTCTGATAGCCAGCCAACAGCTCTTACTGTGCCTTGTTTCCCCCATTTTTAACAGACAATTCTGCTTGATGGCTGGCTGTTATTTTGGCTGCCTGTCTAGAAAGCTCACTTATAAACGTTTTTCTTTTGACAGTGTGTAAGCCAGTCTTAGATTTCTCAAAATTTTGTGAGTACAAAATTGGCTTAAACTGCTCCATAGACGTGTGGTTGAGTGAGTGAGGGACAGCTTCAAAGCAAATAGCAATTGGGAACACTGGAGTTGCTGTGTCATGCTTTACAGTATAACAACAGCCTTTTATATTAGTTATTACAGAATAATTTTTATGCTACTGATGATATAAAAGATGCCACCACAAGAGAAAGCATCTCATCATAAACAATGTGCATGTGCTTTTATTGCAGTAGAAGTCAGGAACTAGAAACTCCACTGATTACACATACAGAGTCTTTTGAATTGCTTATTGCAGTTCATAAACTCCGGTATAACTATTAGGTGATAATTTTCTAAATGCAGTTAAGCTTAACAACTTTCTGGGAGGGGTCATAGTGACGCCAACATACGGCTGTGTTGTTCGACAAGAGTCCTGAGGGAGATGTAAGCCTGAGTTTGAGATTACAGCGTCACAGCACTTTAGTTTCTGAACAACATAAGGAAAAAGGAAGGGGAAATAAACATGTTTAAGACTATGATTACATAGCCTACACAATTAGGAACAAATTATGTAATCTCAGCAAGTATCTTGCCAAAAATAATGAGGTCAACCCACTGAAATCAAGGAGTGTTAATAGAGCTTTGTTGGAATTCAAAAATGGGGCAAAAGGAAAAATTGAAGAGCACAAAGCTGGAGATGAATGGCTGTAACTGTGGTTATTATGTACAGAACAGCAGCTCTGTAGGGTTTGGCCTGCAATCAGCCTGCTGGAAAATGGGACTGCCGCAGAATAAGTGCATTCCATCATGTGAGATCATTTCCTCATATCAGTTTATATTAACAAAGGAATTGATGACACATATTCAGGACTGCTTTTCAGTAAAGTTGAGCTGTAGATCAAGCTTTGACATGACAAGATTAAACCAAATACTTTTTAAAAAGAGAGATATGCAACTGTGTTTCTTTCTAATGGCAGCACAGATCAGCAGGATTCATTTCAAGCTTGGAAAAGCCAAGAGCCAGGAACAATTTATACATACAGAAAAAGTTTCTCTAAGCATTTGTAAGTGTTGAAGGAGAAAAAAAAAAAGCATCACTTACGCATTGATGAACAATGCCAATGTATATTGAATGTCTGCTCCTGGGATGAATACCTCAAGAGTGCTTTTTCCTGCCCCCCCCTCCCTTTTCTCCTTCCAAAGCTCTGTTACTTTTACTGTGGTAAAATTATTTTACTCAAAATAAATAAAACAAAATAAAGTGGGAGAACATTGTGAAGATGTAGATGGTGTTGTACTGGCTGTACAGGCATGGAAGCAGCCAGACACATGGTGGCTTCCACAGATCACTATTTCCCTCTCACATAATAGCAATAGCAGTGGTACATCTATTCAAGCCTTTTCTATCCCCTCGGTATTTACAGTTTTCTTCTGGAGCCATTTTTGAGTTCTAAAATGTAGTCCTAAATGTTATCATCAGTCTTGGTCTTACCTCATGTCACCTTAAAAATACAAATGTTCATTATAAAGCTATCATTATTTGCCCACATACCATGGTAGAACTGATGCTTTGGAGCAATCAGCAGAGGTCACAGCATAGACAGCCAAGCCCTATTTTGCTGAATGCATCTGTGTTCTGACTGTTATCAATGGGATAATCTTTAGTGTGAATTCTAATGATGTTTATTCTGAGGTGAATGAGCAATAAAGGTGGCTTCTTAAAATACGAGGCGCATTCAAATATACATCTCTACCAAATTAAATCAAGTTGTCCATACTGTACCTTTGAGTTTCTCCAATCAAAAAGATTTCTGGTGGAAAGCCTTCAGCTGTGCTTTGGGACATGAATAGATAGTAACAGCAGGCCTTGTTAAGTAACTGTGTTATAATTGTTACACTAACCTTTCTCTATGATGACTGAGCATGAAATAAACCCCTTCCCTTCTTGATCTCTGCTCATTCTGTTCCAGAGTGTTAGGTAAACAGCCTGTTATATTTCTCAGAATTTTTTTATGATCACCTATAGCCTCCATAATACAAATTACGTAACCTTTCCTAAAAATAGAGAAAAAAATTGAAGGCCATTTCCAAAATGAATTTTTAAAATGTCTTTGTAATATTTTCAAGAGGGATGCTGTAATTACCAGATCTTCTCCTCTGCAATCTGCTAAGATGCTTCAACTGACACATGCTTGCATGAGCTCCTTCTGTGGTGGTTACATAGTTATGACATGGCGAAAGGCTCTACATGATGACTTGGCAAACTGTGACCTTGCATTTAGCACCACGGTGTCTTGTCCAAGGATGGGATATCTGAGAGCTACTAGCTAAGCCCTAACTAGTTTCAGCTCCAGACAAACTTTAAGGAGAAAATAGACTTGAGAAGCATGATGCATCTTTTTATTCAAAGACAGATGCTGAGCAATGAAATGATAAAAGACACCACCTGTAATTCTCAGTGTGGTTTGACTTGAAGGAGATTTCTCTAAGAGACATCCAAGCAGGCTATCAAGTCAAACTGTCATGGGGCTGGAGTCAATTCCCCTAGACAAGCTGCCCCAAAAGTTCTTTTTTTCCTTACATTGCACTTTCTAAACAGGACCGCTGTGGAATGAAACTTCACATGCTGTTAAAAGGCTTTGCTACTCTTTATCAAAAGGTGAAGAAAAATATTCACATGCTATAATGGTCTCTGCTCTAATGTCACACTTAAAACTAAGGATACAGAGCTGATGTTATTGCAGCTTTCAGGGACTAACCTAATGCTTGAAGAAGAGTGGATTATTCCTGTGGTGAAGGAAAAACTATAGGAATTTTTTTCTGTTTTACAGCTTCTTCACAAAGAACATGGAAATACCATGAAATCCTGGCTGTGCAAATTGCAGGTGATTGCCTTGTTCACACTTCCAAGCATGTTTAAAACTAGCTTGCTGCCTTAAATTGGCACTCTTTTAGTTTTCCCTCTATACAACATGACCATTAGGATTGTTTTAAGCTTTCTCTAGCTTTTCCTGCCTGCAATGTAGTCAGCCTAACAATCAGACTTTGATGGCATTGAAGAGGGCAGTGTAGTAAAGCTGATTGCTCCTTCTCTATCTTCCTCCCCCATGCTTTTCCCCAGGTGGAATAACACGTTTTATCTGGCTTTATATGATGTGCTTCAATTTACAGCTCACAATACAACACTGTGCTTGCACTTTTTCTTTTTGGTCAGAACAGCTAACCCCTTCCCTTGAGAGATTGTGCATCGCAAGTGTGTCAGGACCTAAGGAAGCTCAAGCGTGTGCAGAGTTCAGGTGGTCTGAGCCAGACACCAGAAGATACAGCTCTCAGTGTAGCTGTTCTGCTCACAGAGATGCAGAATTGCTTCTGATGGGTTCTTGATAGTACTAAGTAAAGTATTCAGTGTGAGTCATATACAGAAAGAAGGGTCAAAATCACCCAGTCAGTGAAGGGGTTCCCTGGCTACACAGCAAGCCTTGGGAAGCAACCAAAAGGGGCCTTCTGTTTAGTGGCTGGCCCTTAAATGAGCCCAGTGTGGCTCTACTCTGGGTCTCCCCCATTCTGATCATTTGGGATGCACAGGTGCAAACAATTTGCCTGTGCTTCCTGGGCCATCCTCACCCCTTCTCCAAGTGCTCAATGACCAGTTCAAGTTGTGACCTAACAGTTCACCTACAGTAGCCTTGTTTCTGAGTTATGACCATATTACTGGTGCTAAAATGGCTGCAATGACAGTTTTGTTGTCTGAGATTGTAAGTTTTCACTGCTATGAGGACACTTTTTTTCTTTTTTTTTTTTTTTTTTTTTTTTTTTTTTTGCCTGAGCAGAATGAATTTCCAGTATCTTGTGCTTTTCAGTTGATTCTTTCTTCAGAAAGCTGTTCAAACATTAATTTGGCTACAGAATTAAAGCAAGCACTATAGTACTTAGAAGAAACATTTCAATTGCCTTTAAATGTGAAACTGGAAAAGAAATGAATATGGAACTAGAGTCAAGTGGTTGGAGAGCAGCCCTGCAGAAAGGGACATGGGGATGCTAGTGACAGCAGCTCAGCACAATGCACTGTGTAGCCCTGGCAGTAAGGGACCAAATTGCACTTGGGGTGCATTAAACGCAGCATAGCCAAAAGAGGTCAAAAGAGGTGATTTTCTCCCTGTATTTAGTGTTGACGTGGCCTCACCTTAAATGTTAAGGTCCTTGAAAGCAGCCAGAGGAAAGCATCAAACCTGGTAATAGAGCTGGAAGCATGCCTTGTGGGGAGAAGCTGAGGACATTGTGCTGTCCAGGCTGTAGAGGATGAGGCCAAGAGGTGACCTCACTGCTCTCTGCAGCACTCTGAGGAGAGAAGGCAGAGAGAGGTGCTGGGCTCTGCTCCTGGGAACGAATGGCAGCATAGGAATGGCACACAACTGCACCAGGGGAGCGTCACATTGGGCATTAGGAAGCATTTCTGTGCTGTGAGTGTGGTAAAACATAGGAACAGTCTTCCTAGAGGGGTGCTGGACATTCCATGTCTGTCAGGGTTCCAGAGGCATTTGGACAATGCCCTTAATGATGTGCTTTAATTTTTGATTAACCTTCAAGGTCAGACAGCTAAACTAGATGGCTTTGTAAGCTACTTTGCAACTGAACTATTCTATTCCACTACTCTTTGCAAAGCTAAAGCAATGTTAACCTTCCAGAGGCATAACAAATTATAGAGATTGTTATTTATTTATTTATTTATTTTTCAGGGGAAAAATGTTTCCTGAATACTTGATTTGTTCAGTTCCATTTTTCATAGACTTCTCTCATGCTGTTTGTTGCTAAAAGCTTTCTTTCATCTGAGAATTGTCCTGAAACAGCTCTGTGGACCATTAAAAGCTTGTTGGAAGAATCCTTTTTGTAGATGTTCAGGGTGTTTTTCTTTGGCATGTGTATTGCTAAACTTTGCACAGCCTTAGGATAAAAGGTCTGCAAGCTTCTCCCATAATACCTGTAACCTATTTCAGCCTGCATTGCTTCATGTGTTTGTAGCTTAAGAATGGCTTTCTGCTCAGAACCTTTTATCTTGAGTGATGTTTAGAGCAGTGATATTCCTATAGCATGAAGGGTCATTTCTGGTATGGAAGACCTCGCGAATCTCTTTTCTAAAAAGAATGCTAAACTACTGACAAAGAAACTCCAAATATCCTCATTTTCTTGCATAGGTATACCTGAGTTGGGTAGATGGTAAGAAAGTAACAAAGTAATCTTTGGCTAAATAAACATTCAAAATTCTTCCAGGTTTTCACTGATTGAAAGTCCCTGCAGTATTGGAGCCCCTGCTGACAACTGGAGCAGTCTGGCAGTTTTCCCATTTCAAGAAAACATTTGTTGGTCATGTCTTTCTTGATGAAAGTTGGATAAACTTTGCCATCCATGCTAGCCCATGCTTTATTGTGGGTTTTCCTCCTGTAAAATGCCAGCATGCTTTGAAAGTACATGACTGTGTGGCAATGGCCTGCAATAGTTATTCCTCAATAGCCTATTAAAAAGTTGACTTTTTTCAATATTGAACAAAGGAGCCTTCGGTGTGTTAAACCAGAATGGCAGCATGGGCAAGCTTTCATTCACTGCCTCAGAGATGGCTGGTCTGAAATTCTTTAGGAAGACACGGATGAGGAGTGGGAATGGAAAGAGTGTTAAACAGCTGTCTATGGAAAGCCTTTTCTATACTGTGTGCTTCATTCTGTGCTTGGAAACTCCTTTCCAATCTCTCCATCTCCTCATGACTGAAATGATATTAGAAATTGCTAACAAACCCTCTGTCCTTAGCATGCTGTAGGAGCTCTCCCAACTTCTCACCTTAATGGATTTTATGTACGATAAATGCTTATGTTTATCCTCAAGTAGCTGAGACTTCATACATTTGTCTATTCATTGTCATTTGCCTTACCTTATTACTGCTCTGTCTCACCCTACTGAAGGCTGTGGTGTTGCGAATTGCTAAAACTCTTAAATCTTGGTCATCATCAGCAACATTATTGTCCCTTTCTTTTGTAACTATTTTATTGTATCTGAAAAAAAAATGCACAAGAATGGTTGAAAAACCAGCTGCATTCAGATATGCTGATGAGTATGTCTTCCATTTTGTAACTTCAAGTTCCCAGAATCTTGTAGCCAATAGATCTTCCATGAATTGCACTGTGATGGTCCTAACCAAGTAGCACAGTCCATATTCTCTATATAGTCAGAGACTCCTTTTACAAGAAACCAGAAAACAGAAGGAAAGGAGGTATGTATGTGTTTTAATTCCTTGAGTCATTCTTGGAAAATTAGCAGAGTATAGATAGTTGTTTTCAACTTGCTATAGTGATGGAGACAATGTTGTTTAGATCCTTTCAGCATAATTTTGAGCATTCTCAAGTCAGAGGAAGATAAACAAGACCAATACAGAATCATCGCTATTCTTGGGTTGTTGCTGGTGACTGGTTGGCCTGGAAGGGAGTACATGGGAACATACGGAGCATTCTTGCATTGCTTAGGATGATGTCTTCAGCACTGTATAATACAGGTAAGTGCCTCATGGTAAGTTTTGTTTTCTTACCTGAATGTCTTCTCTGAGCCTCCTCTCACATAGCAAAGTGGTTGTTCTACTCATTTGTTCCTTTAGTTAGGATCTAAATAAAATCTTCTTTTGACAGTATTTTCCTAAAGCATACCAATCATACACTGCTACCTGCAGTATAGAATGTAGGCTTCCTCCAGGCTTTAGAGATATTACACTTAGAAAGATAATGCTAGCTCCATGACAACACTGAGCACTCATATTCTCGGAGGGACTGACCCTAGTAATGCATCAGGCTTAGAAGGCAGCTGTGGCACAGCAGCAGAGAACACTATAAAGACCATGACTTCCTAGGTATTTCACTGCCTAATGTATCTTCTTTTCTTCCCAGAAGTGAAAAATTAAAGCCGAGACAGTGTTGGGTTCCCTGTTGTTGGCTATTGCAAGGGAGAAGCTCCACAGACTTTGGTGGATGCTGCCTGTGGGCATGTTCCTGTGGAGCCTAAGAGAAGTAGGACAGGAATGGTGTCCCCATTTCTGTGTGTTTGGAAAAGAAGCACCAAACCCCTCTGGTGCTGGGCAAGCATTCTCTGTGCTGTAGTTCTCCTTTCAATGTGGAACAAGAGCAGCAATGCACATTCATATATGTCCCAAAGTGCTGATATCTATTTCTGAATTGTGAAAAATGTTTCTGATGCTTCTTGTTTTTCTTTCTTATCTTTTTTTCATTTCAGTTTGTCTTGAGTACATGAGTATTCATGAGTGTATTCAACATGAGTGTAAAGGCCTATTGGTTAAGATTTTCTTATGCACATTTTAATATTTATTTATTGTCTTTCTTTCCTTGGGGGAAAAAAAAAAGAAGATGACAAAACCATCAAAATAATGAGATTTTTATGAAACTAGTATTGAATAATATTAGAATTTTGGAAGCTTTGAATACACAGAATCACAATACCAAAATGCTGCAAACCCATGTCAAATTTATTGTCAACTCACTCCTCTCTTACAGCACACAGGCAAAACCTTATAGCCCAGATATCACTGAAACTGTGTCCTTGGGTAACGTGGCTGTTTAGATAACCATGCTTTGAAAGAATTGCTCCAAACAATAACAGGAATTTATAATGCACCTCAGAGCACAACATTGTTCTATTTTAATTATAGAGGGTATTTCTTCAGAATGCTCAGAGAAAAATTGTAAAACAAACCTGTAATTAAAGGGAACACTTATTAAATAAACAAATAAAGCCACACACAACAGAACACCACATAACCGTAACTTTGAATTAATGGCTGGGGAAATACTTTGTTTATTAAAGAATAGAAACAATTGAAATGCAAGGAATGAAGCAATGAGGAAATTGCTTCTTGCAAGAAATTAATTTATGAGATGACAATGTGATTGGATGTTGCCATATTTTAAGTGTCAATTTTTCCTGTGTATCTTGCTTTTTCTTTTCCCCTTTTCTGTTTTTACATATTACTGCTCTTCTGTTCAGAAGGAACTGGGGTTAAACTGCTTCAACAACGGAGGCTTAAATTCATGAATTCTATATCAGGTCCCAGTAGGAGGGCATATTGCAGAAATGATGTCTAACAGCTTTTCATCGCCTTTGGAATGTGAAAGGAATGGTCAAGCAAACAGTGCTTTTAGTTAGTTGAGAGATTGGTTTTATTAATGTGCTTTCCTGTTTTCTGCAGATAAAGCACTGTCTGTTCACTATGGAATACCACTGGGTTCTGACTTTTAGAAACAATGTTGGTCCTACAGATTGTAAAATAAATTTTCTTTTGGAGTATTTCTTAAACATTTGATCAGCTTTTATACACCTTCAGACTGTAATGATGGTTTTTTGATCACTTGAGAGCAGTACTGATCTAGATATGACTGTAATCTTTGATTGCTATCATCATATATAGGTTCACAGGGATATTGGCAAAACCAAATACTTCATTTTTAACTTAAAAGAAGTGAACCGAAACTGTGGTAAGAAAAATGCCACTGCTCTTTCTTCCAGATTGTTTTCTATTATTTCTTTTTGTAGAAACTTTTCTAGAAACTTACAACCAGTTGTGCAGTTGAGTATTTATGTTGTCTGATCTTGAAAATATTGTTTCAGAAGAATTTAATTCTGTCTGGGAAGGTAAATTAGACTGTCTATATAGCTCTCGTGTCTTTCTTTCCTTAATGCGTATACAGATAAAACCTTTCCCAAAGAGACCTTGCAGAGCAGATCTTGTAGAAATACTCTGGATACAAGAATGTATCATCATTATAGTTCCGGCCAGTCAGACTACAGCACAGATGGTGTAGTTGTCCTCAAAATATTTTCTTCATTCTGTTCACCAGATAAAGCAGGCATCCAGAGGGGAATTCAATTAAGTTACTTGAATTTGTGAGTGTGGTAAAGAGGAGGCCTGCCTGCAGATGATGTAGATCATCTCATAGTTTTGACATTTTTTGATACTAAATGTTTGAATTTGTATTTCCTAGTTATTCTGACTTACTGTTGTTTTTATTATCCTTAATTGTCATTGAAGAAGAACCCTCCCCAGGGTTAGCTTCTTTTCCTGTTGCATTAAATAACTCTGGCATGCAGGTAATACCAATAAGGGGTGAGAATAACAAATGAATTGCTTGTTCTTCATATTTTTCAGGGCTTTATAGGATGAGTAAGCTGACATAGTTTTCTCCCCATGTGATACCCCAAGCAAAGACTTGGTTTCCACCTCTTATCCGTCAGAGTGAGTACTATAAATATAGAAAATCACTCTTGTCTCAGATCTGTCATAGCTGTAGTTGTGCTGGTGCTCGCAATATTTGAAGTTGCCTGAAATCAATCACTTTTCAGTTCCCCAAGATAGCTGTGCATTTGCTTCTGTTTTTCCTACAAAGATAATACAGAAAAAATAGAGAAAAATCCAATATTTTCCCAGCACTCATTTCAAGAAGAATATCTTTCATAATTCTTGGGAAACCATGAGCAGTTTTAATCAATCAATCAAACAAACAAACAAAAATAACAAAAACTAAGCCTAAATGGCACCAATATTAACTTGCTTTTAAAATATGTTCTGTATAATGGTGATGGTGAACAGACTTCCCTAGTGAGGAATTCAGAGTTGCTAAGTTACGCTTTTACAGCAAATTGGCCCCTTTCTCCTGAGAAGACAAAGCCAAGGAAGGTGAATTAGCCTATATTAAAATTTCTGACTTTTCTGGATTAACTGCACTTACGTAAAATATTGAAAAATAAAAGTCATCAGATGATATTTGGCACTTTATAAAATTCCTTTATTCTGGGAGACAGTATAAACTTTCATCTTCTTCCAGGAACAGGGAGGAAAACAGAGAGGAAAGGAAAACTTGTATCTTCCTGTAAATAATAACATAATAATAATTATAAAAGAATTATAAAAAGATAGTAGTGTGTATCCAGAATTCTTATTATTTCTAAGCATTCCTGTATGGCAAAGTTCCTTGTTTTGTGAAGGAAATCTGTTCATAGCATGCTGCTGGGCTGATCTATGCTATTGCCTTACCTGTCTCCACTAAGCAGAGAAGCCATCAGATTAGTATGGCACCAGAGTGAGATCATACAATCACAGAATAATTAAGGTCAGAAAAGACCTCTAGGATCATCTAGTCTAACCAAAGCTGAGCACAGTATTTGAGGTGTGTCTACGCTGGAGCTGAGTAGAGGGGGATGATTACTTCCCTGGTCAGAATAGCGGAATATAAAACAACCACTCCTCGCAGCTATTTCTCTGATAGAATCATAGTCACCAAGGTTGGAAAAGACCTCTAAGATCATCCAGTCCAACCATCCACCTATCACCAACAGTTCTCACTAACCAATGTCCCTCAACACGATGGCTAAATGTTTCTTGAACACCTCCAGGGCTGGTGACTCCGCCACCTCCCTGGGCAGCCCATTACAGTGCCTGAACACTCTTTCGGAGAATTAGTAATTCCTAATGTCCAGCCTGAATCTCCCCTGGTGCAACTTGAAACCTTTCCCTCTAGTCCTATCACCAGTTACAGGAGAAAAGAGGCTGACCTCCAGCTCACTACAATCTCTCTTCATGTAGTTATAGAGATCTTACAAGAAGAGCTTCACCTAGTCCTGCTTCAACAGTTTCACAAAAGCACACTACTGGTCACATATTTCATCAGCTAAACTTGACTCTCATTTAAATGACCTTGATTGATCTAAGATAGAGAGTTGAGATTGTCCCCAGCAATTCCCATCAGCTGATGTATACTATAAGATGGCCAGGTACTTGCTTCAACACAAAGGCCTATATTCTTCAACTGTAACATCTGCCCACTTGATCTCCCAGCTTTATTTCCTTACACAGAATACAAATAAGATGTGCTTCATGGTCAGGATTTTGAATGTGATGGAACCAAAATCTAAAGCATGCCAATCTCATACAGCCTTCACAGCCCTGTGCCACAGAGCCAGGCTAGTGGCAGTGAGCTGTCAGGGTATGGCTATTGGTGGTGACCTTTTGGGTTGGAAATATAAGGAGTGATCACTGCCAGATTTAGGTGATAGGCAGAAGCAGGATTTGAAATACTCAGCTCTCTTATTTACCTTTGGCAGGTATAACTGACCCCTGCTTCTAAACAGAAAAGCTTTTTTGCAGTTTGTAAGTCCCTAAAAATGACTTTCTATTATCTCTACTTGTTGTCAGAAGTTGATATTCAGATCTGTCAAAACTTCCTCTGGATCCCAAAACATCCTGCACAGAAAGGTATTCTATTATTTATTCCTGCATCTTTGCAGTCCCTGTTCAGGTATAACTCCTCCTCATGACTGTACCTGTGTTCAGCAAAGTACAGCTCCTGGGATGTAATGACTTCCTTCATTAAGCTCTACTTTGTCATTTTCCTTCATCCGCATAACTCTCATGTAATCTTAACGTTAAGGTTAGGTTCTTTTTTTCACCATGCTAATGGCAAAGTTACTTCTTTATTCACATCATGACTAAAATTTAAAAGGACATAATTTGTGCAGAAAAACTTTTCAATACAAGGATGACCTGTGTGTACGAGAGCCCAGAGACTATGACAAAGAGCAACCTTGAACTAGTATAACTCCACATCAACATGCAATATTCTTACATGAAATTATCTCTACATCTTCCAAATAAAAAGCACTTTTAAAAATAACATCGTACTTAGAATAGGACACTAAATTCTTGGTAAGTCACATCTCTCCTTCCTGAGCCTTTAATCACAGTCCCATCACACTTACCAGACAAAATTATTGCATTTGTCATAACCATCTTCCAACTGCTATCAGTAGCATTAATGCAAATCATTCAGAATCCTAGTAACTGATAAGCTGGTAAATGTTTCGAGACATAAATGAAAACTGATGCAGTGCATGGAATCTCTTGCTCTATGATTATGTAGAGCACACAGAACAGATCTTAATGTTAACATCCTGAGCCATGCCTAATTTTAGTATCCGAAAAACAAATAAAAGTTCCATCAGGATTATCAAAGGGAGTTTTGAAACTTCAAGCAAATGAAAAGATCTCTATTTAAATATTTAGAATTAGAAACATGAATTGTGTTGATGCTAGAGATCTTGAGGGCATTATTTATCCTTTTATGATTAAAAAGATAATATAATCAACATCTGATATTCTGCAGAGACTACTGGAAAAAAAAGTATAGTCGTGCCATGCTCCTTTCCTTGGGGCTAAGGCCACTTGGACATGTAGTTATACACGAGTAAGATGAATAATACAAGTAATGTCTCTCAAATGACTTCAGAGATAATTCACAGAAAAATATTCTTTGTAAAGCCCACCACCAATGTTTGTTATTTAAGTAAATGAGTTTCCAGACTGGATGGAAGAGCTTGCACTGCAGAAACTTGGAAAGGACCCAATAAATAGAGCTGGTATATTTATAGTTCACTCCAAGTAGGCCTTTTTGTAATTCATCATTCTAAAAGAATATAGAAGGCTATTATTTATGTTGATACCTGTAAAATATGGTATATTTTAAATTTATTTAAAGCGTTCATAAAATTTTCCATTGAAGCTTTTCAACTGAAAGGGAAGTTGGACATGACAACGATACAGAGGGATGAGATTTTCCAGCTGCATCAAAGCTCCTCTAGCAGAGGCTACACGCACATTCAGAACGGTCTCAAGAACAGCAGTTAAATAGCTGGGATGATTGTGGGTGTTGACCAACAGCATTTTGTCCACATTTTTTCTGCCTTGTCTGTTTGATTGCGGAGTTCTATTTCCATAACTCATGGAGAATGGGAAGTAACAAGCTAGGGTAGGCAGTGCAAAGAGAGGAGATGAAATCCAGAGGTTTCTTGCTGTGGTTCTGCAGCGCCAGGTTTCATTGGATTCAATTCTACTCTATGCTCATATATATTGATTTCTCTCATCAAGATGAGTTATCATTATGAAAGACCAAGTCCCAGGAAAATGCCCTGGGTGATGCAAAGCTAATTTAGTGCACCCCTCTGCACAAAGCTAGCAGCTTGGTGTGTACTGAGATATTGTTAAATTCCTCTTATCCCTGCCCATTGCACAGATGCTGCAATGTTGTCTTACAGCTGTAGGTACTGCAATCCAAATGATTAACACTCCTAGGGGAGAATTCTGCTGCACATCTGAATTAATTTGGCAAAAATAAATAAACAAACAAACAAATAAACAAATAAAAATAGAAGAACAGCCATATTTTCATTTCAGACCTTGCTCTACAAAAACAAGATGTGATGATGGACCAGATACACAGAATGCAAAATCTTCTAAAAATCAGCCCTGATGAGTTTACACACACTTTGGACTGGTTTGAATGGGATTCTGTTTCCTAGGGAATATGGCCCTGCATTACCTTAGGACAGTAACAGGAAAAGCATATGCAGAAGATAGCAGGTAAACCCTTTGAAGTTTAGTTTAATTCAAGCACATTGATTTGGAGTAGGCTCCATATCACACAAAGGGCAGAGACCTCATCCATTTTAAAGCCACATACCAATTAAGTTCATCATATAGGCTGGATTAATGGGCTGAGGCTGGTTGTGTGAGCTTCAGCAAGATCAAATGCCACATCCAATATGTCACAACAGCTTGGTGCAATGCTACAGGTTTGGGAAAGAGTGGGAAAGGATCTGGGAGCACTGACAGCTGGATGAATGTGAGCCAGAATTGTGGCCAGGTGGTCAAGAAGACAGCAGCCTGGCCTGCATTAGAAATAGCACAGCCAGCAGTAGCAGGGAAGCAATCACTGTACTCAACCACGTCTCAAGTATTGCATTCAGTTTTTGGGCCACTCTCTACAAGAAACACTGAGGCCCTGGAATCTGTCCAGAGAAAGGTAGCAAAGCTGTGAGGGGTCTGGAGCACAAGTCTTATGGGGAATGGCTGAAGGAACTGGGATTGTTCAGTCTGGAGAGGAGGAAGCTTGGGGGAGACCTCATCGCTCCCTACAACTCCCTGAAGGGAGGTTATGGTGAGGATATCAGCCTCTTCTCTCAGGTAACAGTGACAGGATGAGAGGGAATGGCTTCAGGTTGTGCCAGGGGATGTTCAAGTTGGATGTTAGGGAAAATTTATTCTCTGCAAGAGTAGTCAGTCACTGTCCCTGGAGGTGTTTATGGAAAGAGTAGATGTATACTTAGGGATGTATGTTAGTGTGCAATGTCAGTGATAGGTGAACAACTGTTCACCTAGACTAGATAATCTCAGAATTTTTTTACAGCCTTGGTAATTCTATGACTTTAAGATTCTATGAAGTGCTCCATATAGAGAAGAAGAAATATGACTCCTTGAGCAATATCACTGGTGTGTTTTCTGAGTCAAAGCTTTAGTGAGTTCTGTCCATCTCTATTTCAGTCAGTGAAAATCTGCATCTAACAGTTACAACCTCTGCATTTGCATTGAAGGACATTCTAGATAAAACTCATACATGCAACTAAAGGAGTCTCTAAAGGTCACTTCATTCCATCAGTGTTCAGATGCTAACATTTTCAAGGTGAAAAACTTTTCTAGCATAACAGTAACAGAAAGGTACTCTCATCTTTATGTTGTATAATTTTGACTGCTTTTCTTATTGACTTAAATTTATAAGAAAAGGATGTACAAAGGGAAAAACCTGCCAAGGCTCAGTGCAGCAGGCTGCATGTTCTACACACAGCAGCAACCAGGTGACAGAAAAAGAACACGCTATTTTTAAAACAGAAAAGTGGCAGAATTATCTGCAGGATGTTAATATTGAACAAGCAGATCATCAAATCCTTCCTAATAGTTGCAGAAAACCTCCCGGTGAGGTGATTCTTCAGGAACATCTCAGTGCAGTCTCTCTGGAACTTAATCATTTAGCAGGTCAGATTTAAGCAGATACTGAATATGAAAAGGGAAACAGTCTGCCTTCCTCAGTGCAACATCTGTTCCTTTTTCATTTTTTTGCCAGAGCAACTACTCTGCTGCTTCCCACAGCTAATAAAATCAGCTGAATCCTTTGAAAAAGCCCATAGCTATTCTTTCAATTACATGCATTTTGTAGAATTAAAACTGTATGTGAATGATGTGCTGAGAACTAATTTCTGAGTCCAGACTCTTTGTGTGTGGTGTCCATATGCAAGCAGTACTGTCCTTCCTTTGTTAATTACATTTATTTTCCCCACACTTTTTACATGACTGTGTATAGAAGTGTGTATTTATGAATTTCTTCCAGTGAGAATTTTGACTGAAATTGGCAAATGGTTTGCAAAATACCATAAGAAGCTGACCCAGCCACAAAGGCTCAGGAATATATTTCTAAGAAACAGTGTCCTTCACTGGCTGGGAAATCTTTGTTAGTTACAAAAACTGGGGAGAATGTCACTTGTTATACCCAACTTCTAGCACCTGCACAGCGCTTCTGAACTGGAGACCTCTAAAAAAAAAGCTCTAAATGGGAGGTCACTGTGATTTTCCTTATTCATAGCCCTTGAATTTAAAGAAAGTGAAGGAATGGGACAACATGGAATTCAGCCACGTGACGCCTGACCACAGTGAAATTCTCTGAAGTACTCAACTACTCCGAATGCTGATCCCATACACCTTCCTGCAAAGAAGGTTTTAGACATACACATATAAGAAAAAGTCTTAAGTATATATAATATACAAATTTGGTTATAAATTATTTAATAAAATTAATTCTATTAAAGTTAATAAAAAAAATGTCTCCCACACTCTGTGTATACATTTGTTTGTATGTAGTTATGTTTATATATATATATATATGTAGAAGTGTAATTGAAGAATAAAAAAACCCATCTGTAGAAATTTAAGACATTTGAGATGTAAAGGAAGAAAATAAATAAAATTCTGCCTGGCAAAGAAACCATGAGCTCAATGAAAGCAAGTTGCTAACAAAAGCTTCTGTTTATTGTTCACTAACCTGGTCTGTTCGTTAAATCAGAGTTACAATACTTCTAGGAAACAGTGACATTTTCCAGTTCAACATTGACTGTGCAGTAGCATGGCAAGACAGAAAGATGACTCTCTACTTTTTTTTTTTTTCCTTCTCCTCCATAAACATGGTAAATGTAATAAAATGAAGTCAAACAGAATTATACTTCTGTTTGTCCTCTAAAATACCAAGTTTATTCCTGGAAAATTGGTCTCCTCCTCCAAAAGGGTTCTTCAGAGAATCATGAGCTACTTCTGGGCTAAAGTATCGATTCACTGTTTTTGACCCTACTAGTTTCTTGTTTTCACTGAAGTAGGATAACACGATGACAAGCAACTTTCCACTCTTCCACTGATGAGTGATGTAACTGTCATTTAGAGATGCTGATGGTTTCCTTTCAGTTTTTGTTGTTGTTGTTGTTGTGTCTAATAATGGAATGCCTTTGTGTTTTTTTGTTATTTAATGTGGAAACAGGGAAATGTATGTTACTAGCACTGTACAGCTGGCTGGACTGCGGCTTAATGTACAGTTAGCACAATTCATCTCAGTGCTGCTTTCCATTGCATGTGGTTTTGCATTGTACACCTTTGTACATATTTGGTCAAGAAAGGAAAAAAAAAATGCAGATCATGAGCTTCTTCCAGAAGATGACTGTCATTTGAGAAGCTGGCTTGTGTGGAAGAATCTACACAACGTTCCTGCAAAGCCCAGAGCCTGACAGCAACAGCTACAGAATGAAATGAAGAGTTTTAAGGAATCAATGCTACCTAAAAATAAGTTGCTTATGTTTAGTTCATTTTTTTCCCCAAAATTACAGTAGATAAACAAGGTCTACTGGAAATAAGGACTAGGCAAAATCATGGTATAGTGACTGAGGAAATGTCCAATTGACTGCCAGGCCAACAGTTACCCAGAGAAGCACAAGCAATGCTGAGTAAAGGTTGGGAATTCTCCTTCAGAGACCCTTGAGGATACCTAAGCAGTGCATCTGGCCACTGATCAAGGAATAAAAGGTAAAGACATCAGAAGAAGAGAAATGGCAGGTAGAGACCCTGGCCAAAGTTGAGAGGCTGCCTTGGATCAGGATTAGTTGCCCGGCATCACAGGCATGGTGTAGGGGAACTGCTAAGTCACAGGTTGCACCAGTGATTGAGCTCCTGGTGAAGGTCTGTGTCTGGCCCAGTGAACACAGGCAAATTGGTTGCACCTGTGCTCCCTAGGCAAGCAGAAGGTGTAGACCCAGGGTGGAGCCACCCTGAGCTCATATAAGGGCCAACTATTGAAGGAAAGGCCCATTTTGTACTTAGACTGCTTTCTGAGAGGGAGTGCAGTATAGCTATAGAATTCCTTCACCAGATGGGTGAGTTTGGTTCCTCTTTCTATATAAAACTATTGGTATGCCTGTAAATACTTTATCTGGTAGTACCAAGAATCTGTCAGAAGTAATTTTGCTTCTTCATAAATAGGAATTTGTGTTTGTGTGTGTCCTTGCTGCATTGTGGCATTGAATTATTCACACGAGATACTTCTTAGGTCATTACTCCAACCCCCCTGTTCAGCCTTTCTCTTCATAAGCAGCAGTCTGAAAAACGTGCCTGTGGGAATGCAAGTGTTCACAAAGGAAAATGTGAGTGGCATTTTGTACTCTCCCACAATAACAGGGATGCAACTTGAAAAATAGAAGGAGGTGATCTCAGAGACACTGACATCTAGTTATATGAGGGACATTTGCATTTGACTGGGGGAGCTGATATTCGGTGCACCAAGTGGTGAGTGTGTGATCCCAGTAGATGACTTCTTCAGAACTGCAACAGTGCACCTTAGATAAAATTTTAGCAGTACAGAATGACCTGAGCTGATCATGGGATGGGAGTGTACCAGCTCTTGTCCTCGGTGACTGCTGAGAAGAAAGCTCAAGAGTATGAGGAGAAGGCTACAGGTGGCTCTGGGGGTCATCATTATTCAGAAATGAATGCTTCTTAGCTCAGTGCAGACCAGCTTTTTCTGTAAACAAG
Organism: Excalfactoria chinensis; assembly: GCF_039878825.1. Lineage (NCBI taxonomy): Eukaryota > Metazoa > Chordata > Aves > Galliformes > Phasianidae > Excalfactoria > Excalfactoria chinensis. The sequence goes on from NC_092826.1 coordinate 37,439,178, forward strand.
CACTTGAAAATGTGTTTGTCCTAAGGCAAGAGCATTTTACTGAGCAGGTTCCAAATAAGCTAGCAATTTTGCTTAATATTAGATTTTATTTATTTATTTATATATTTCCAGAACCCAGCTTATATCACATTCTTAGCCATAATAAATCACTGTAATTTCAAAGGAGCTATATACTCTCTAGGTTCGGTTTCTTTCAAATGCGCAGCTTCAATTTATGCTCTAGAATTGGCCTAAGCAGTGAACACTTTCCAGCAATATTAATGTAAACTCACTTGTCCATGTGCTTTTGAGTGGGAACTATCTTCATTGTCTTCTCTTCTGTTTCAGCTCTCTTCTGGCCAGATTCAAGTGGAAACTGCTCTGCAGAAGCGACAGATATGGCTGTAAAACTGATTGCTGTAATCAGTGAGAATGAAGGTAAAGGGAACAGAGAGACTGATTAATTAATCCTACTTGATGAGTATGTACGGAACCTTAGAAAGAACCCTTGAGAAAATATATTTTGGCAAGCATTTGCCTCTTGGGAATTTACACACTAGTATATTTCATATTTTGAAGGTAGTTCATCTACCATTATCTCTTAAGTTTTGTGCATCAAAGTGCTGGGTTAACAAAGCTCTTTGGAGGAAACTGCTGTGTGATAAGGGAAACTTTGGAATGGGGATTTATCTCAAAAGCTCTATTCCTTCTTTGGATTATTAGAATTCCTCAAGGGCTGTTTAAGTCTGCGCACAGTTTTATCAGTTCAGACAAAAAACCTCTTTTGGTGAGCTGTTCTCCAACACCTCTGGTTCATAGAATCATAGAATGGCCTGGGTTGAAAAAGACCATAATTATCATCTTCAACAAATTAACTTCATGTTTTTTCATCTTCCTGAAGCTCACCTGAACAATCATGGCCCAAAAAAGTGCCTCTGATACACCACGATCAGAATGCTTGGGTCAGAGTTGGTTGAGAGCTGTAGCTCTTGAGGACACTATAGAATGATGCTGTACCAAAATTTGCTTCAGAATGTCTGCTGTGAATTCAGGAATGTGGCTTGACTATGTAGCTGCCTGCAGTGTGCTGGTACTGCTAAAGTCTCCTCTGTGAAAGCCTTTCTTTCTGTGGCCAAATAACAGTATTGATCCATCTGCAACATCAGGAATGTGTCATTGATTTTTGCCTCTTTTCTGAGGCAGAGATGCAGTAAAATTCATAGGGGAAATAAAAATAAATCACACTTATTCATAGCCTAAATGTCAATTTATGTGATTACAAGCTGATAGGTGTCACAGCCAAAATGACTTAGGATTCGTAGACTCCAATCAAACTTGGTTTCTATAATATCCCTTTTCTTTCTGATCTGATGTATTTAGATCTATTATAGGAGACCTTAACGTTTATGTTACTTAAGATGCTAGAATGACTGCCTTGGAGTCTGCTAGTTTGGGGAAGATCAGGAAAAAAGGCAGTCAATCTCATGCTTTTTAAAAATGTGTTGATCTGTATACATATGCAGATGCATGGTTAAATACAAGGTTATAGCTTGCCTCAGGGAAAAAATGCTTTCAACAGGGGTATGTTTGCCGCATAGTCACAGGAGTAACAGAAGGCAGAAGTTGTTCAGATCAAAAGAATAGCTCTTCTACCTGGACAGATTAGAGCTGGTGACAGAACACTGTAAAATCAAATTCAAATTGAAAAAATGGAAATTAGGGTTGGAGGGGGGTTGGAAAGTTCTGGACGAGGTACAGACCTTGAAAAATGTCAGTTTGATGTGACAGTGGGCAGCAAATCAGTTATAAATGATGTTATTCTTAACCTTTTGTAACCTTGTGATGATTGCTTGTTAGAAAGCAGAGGTGCAAAGGAAAACAGACACGGGCCTGTTGATCCGCAGGCAAAGAAAAATACCATTAAGTTTTACATCACTTACCAGAGCTGCAAATGCAGTGTGCTTGGATGTTCAATTGAATAGATTTAGAAAACAGGAAGGGAAGACCTAACTTTAAGTGCAGACAATCTTCATTATAACATGGTGTTAGCTAAGCTTGTTCCTAAATGTTGGTAGTTTTATTTCGATTAAAATGGGATTATTTTATCTTCTGGAGGTAAAAATGCAAATGCCACCTGTGGTTTGACTGCTTATGCACAGCATTGTTTGTAATATAACTTCATAATTACTTTAATATAGGCTGCAGCATGCTATTAGCATTCAGCATCTCTGATATTCAAGATGACAGCGCAGAAGTGTGATTGGAGATGGGAAATGCCTGCTTCAGAGGTACTTCCTTCTAAAGTTTATGGAGGTTTTATTGTGGGTCTCAGCAGCCTGGAGTGTCAGGGTGAAGAGCAATTATGTGGTGCTGTGGCTCTGGGAAAACAGTGCTTCCAGGGAACAGGGCAGAGATGCCATGCTCTTAATTTGAACATCCTTTGAGGTTTAACATAAGCAAGCTGAGGTTTAACATAAGCAAGTGTAGAGTCTTGCATCTCGGTAGAAATAATTGCATACACCAGTACAGGTTGGGGGAAGACCTGCTGGAGAGGAGCTCTGCTGAGAGGGACCTGGGCGTCCTGGTGGACGACAGGTTGGCCATGAGCCAGCAGTGTGCCCTTGTAGCCAAAAAGGCCAATGGCATTCTGGGGTGCATTAAAAAGAGCGTGGCCAGCAGGTCAAGGGAGGTGATCCTCCCCCTCTACTCTGCCCTGGTGAGGCCTCATCTGGAATACTGTGTCCAGTTCTGGGCTCCCCAGTACAAAAAAGACAGGGATCTCTTGGAAAGAGTCCAGCGGAGGGCCACAAAGATGGTGAAGGGCCTGGACCATCTCCCCTACGAGGAGAGACTTAGGGAACTGGGTCTGTTTAGCCTTGAGAAAAGAAGGCTGAGAGGGGACTTGATCCAGGTTTATAAATACCTGAGGTGTGGGAGCTATAGTGGCGAGGCTGGTCTCTTTTCAGTAGTGCGTGGGGACAGGACTAGGGGCAATGGGCTGAAACTCCAGCATAGGAAGTTCCGCACGAATGTGCGCAAGAACTTCTTTACAGTGAGGGTGACGGAGCACTGGAACAGGCTGCCCAGGGAGGTGGTGGAGTCTCCTTCTCTGGAGATATTCAAGACTCGCCTGGACGCCTACCTGTGCGACGTGGTGTAGGGAGCCTGCTTTGGCAGGGGGGTTGGACTCGATGATCTCTAGAGGTCCCTTCCAACCCCTATAATTCTGTGATTCTGTGATTCTGTGATCCTCAGGTAGAACTGGGAAATGGAAGGAAAATTCTGAGTACAAAGAAAAGTTATGGAGTAGGTCTGGGACCCAGACAAGCTCACTGGTTTTTCTTCCACATATGGGTGTAAGAAAGAAGGGTATAATTTTGCTAACTGGAAGTAAAAATGCATCCTGGATCTTGACTAAACACTATGCAGTAGAAACTGCGTTGCTTGAGATTCTGAAGTAAGAACATGAAAGTATTGCAGAGAACTCTCCTGCATCAGAGCCTGTTAGGTTAATGGATTACTGCTTGATCTTTTATTTTGGTTGCAAATAAAGAGTTGCTTATATTAAATGTAGATACATAGATACTACACTGAAAAGGAAAATCCGGAGTGGAGGAGTACTGTAATAAATCAATACAAATTAGGAGCTGAACTTGCATAATGATGAATACAGCTGGTCTGTTGAAGGGTTTGGATGTACAAGTTAAAGAATAATGTTGTGTGGTGGGGTAAGCTATTCTCTTCCAAGAAGTCATTAAGCTCATAATATAGTTATGTTTGTAAAGTCTAAACACATACTTAGCATGCATCAAAAAATGCTTATGAAGTATCACAGGAATGTGCATATTACCAGCATATAGCATTTTCAGAAGGTATCATAAGCAGAAAGCTTGATACTGCCCTGTTAGGAAACAGGGAGGGAACCATCTGTTTCAATAGTAATTGAGCCAAGAAGTTGTTGCTCTTTTTAACTGGTGATCTGATGTTCCCTGGGATGAATTTCTTTTGGCCAGAGGTAACTGTTATTCTTGTAACACTATTGGTTATTCAGCTCTCACGCTTCACTTACAGCTGCAGAGACAGCCATAGTTATTTTCTTTTTCTCTTTCCTTTAATTTCCTGTGGAAATTCAGTCATTGAAAGCTGAAAAGACCAGCAGCAGAAATAACCCAAGTATCCCATAGGATTCAGACTAATATGTCTTCCTGTTCTGTTCCTGAGATATAGCTTAGTGGCATTTTATGACTGTTGTTTCCCTGTACAATCTCCCATGGTTTATTGGTCATTAATCCTTTTTTTTGGCTGAATGCCCACTTTATTTTTTGGAGCCACACTCAGATGGTCTGGTACAATGCGAGTAGTCTCATGTGAACAAACAAGTCTGATTTTGTTTATTTTTACCCTTTGTGATATCTGCAAAGTGCAGTTAATATGGCAAGAAAAAGCAAATTTGGAGAAATCTTACCATCAGACCAAGAATAACTGAAGCCCCTGTGCTTTTCACAGAGGTGTGCTGCTTCATTATTTCTGCAACAGTTGTTCTTCTGGCACTGCCAAGCCTTACAAGCTGTCAGGATTGTTATGTCCAGAGTGCGATTGCTCATTGGTTGTACTATACCTGGAGGATGATGAGAAGCAGAGTACCAGAGGGATTATCCTGTAACCTGTCCTGTTTTACATATTTATCAATTATGGAGGAACTGGTAGTGCATTTAGTTGTTTTTCTTTTAAACTGGAGGACCTAAAAACAACAACAAAACTGATCAGCTGAGGTGAGTTCACCAGAAGGCCATTGGAATGACTGGGGCACTTCTCCTGTGAGGAGACACTGCGCAAATGGGCTTGTTTGGACTCTTGCTGAGACAGGTAGTTCTGGCTTCTAGTAGACATAATATTTTGAAAATTAGGGTAAACAAAGTGTGGAAAAGCAGAAAATCTTGATAACGGTGACTGACCTATAAAGACAATATATGGTCTTATCTTTACCAAACTCAAGTGTTGACTACAGGCACCAGTGCCTTTACTGTATGCGGATGACTTTCTTATAAGGAAGATGTCAGTGAGGAAAAATGTGTCACAGATGCTTTCCTTGAAGTTTGTTGCTTTCAGAGGCCAGGGGGAAAGCATAATGTGAGACATATATATTTCTGTTCACCTTTTTCCTGATGTTTTTAACAGTACAGATTAACCTGGAGTGCCTAATGTAATTATTAGGAATCTGCATTATAGTCTATCTTAATTTTGCGTTCCTGTGTCTGGGCCCTCTAGTCTATGGACTCAAATGCTCTGTTATAAAACTATGGTTACTAGATAAGCAGTGATTACATACAGCCTACACAATGAATCTGATTGCTGCAAGCACTTTTCAGAATACTTTAAACATTAAAAAAGGAAAATTGTCTACTGGTATATGCAGTGTCCATGTACACAGAATTTTGACTCATCTCTTAGTCAGGAATATTTTGTCCACTATAAAAGATTTAAAATTACACTTATTCTTTCTATTACAGCCTTGTCAGTCACCATTTCCCTTCAAAACGGTAATTTGGGGGAAAAAAAATCACAATTGCTTATCTTATTGTTTGTCATCTGACTGTCTCCACATTTGTTTTGCACTTTCTCGAGTGCAGAAGATGTGCCCAAAACTGTTGACAGAAAATGTATAAACCTCTCTTCTGTGAAATACAATTGCTGTCATAGAAATCACCTGGTATGTTTAATTCATAACTTGAGTTTTTAAGCTGCTCATTTGACCTTTTTGATATACTGTCAATAACACTGGTGTTTGAATAATGAATTTTATCTGTTCTAACCATTAGACTGATTTACTACCTTCTCAGTGGATTTTGAAAAGTGTCATGTCATCCAGGTGGTACTAAAAGCAAATTATGCAGTGTGCTGGAGTTAGATGGTAAATATTGCCTTTAGCAAATGCCAAAGATATTGGAGCAAATACAGTTACAAAAAGATTCACAAAATGCTTCTCTCTGTTCTGTAACCTATTACAATTCTTTAGAACTTTTTTTGAGGACTGCATGCCATTTTATTATCCTCAGTTTCTCTACTCATGCGTGCACTGAAATGAGAGTCCTCAGAGTTCTAACGTGTTTGTGACAATGTCTTAGCTTGAACTACTATTCAAACAGAGTTGAAAAGATGCAAGAAAGTCTATGAAACTATAATGGACTTATGTGGCAAGGTTTCGGTAATGAGATGCTTTGTTCTTATCTTGACCCGTGGGCTTTTCTGTTCTGGCAACCAGATGAGGTCAACCCACAGTGGAAGTATACAGAAACAATTTAAGTACCAGTGGTGCAGAGAATAATATACCATAATTTAGACAAATATAATTTAATTCTAGTTTTGAACTAAGGAATTTCTGATCTGAGCACAGTCAGATGTGAGTAGATGTGGTCTGTCTGAATACATTTACAGTTTTTTCACCCTTCTTCCCAGCAATAAAAATAAGCAGTTGTGGTAGTTGATAAATTAAAGGGGCTGTGATCAGGAGAACTTTTACATGTACCCTTAATTGCAGGATGAAGAGAGATGTTCTGCACAGCGCACATAACTTATTTTAACCCAGCACTGAATCAAGTCTTCATTTTTCTTGTACAACTTCTCATTCTATTACAAGTGATATGTTTTTTATCTGAGCATAAACTTGTAATTTTAATGCTGGGGAATATTGCTACCCTTCCATAAACAAATGTGATACCCAGCAGGATCTGCTCAGGGTCACAAAGCAAAACAGGGCAGATAAAACTTACAATCTGAGCTTCTGTGGAACTGCAAAACCAGTGCTGGGGTGCTCTTAGTGCCAGTTTGTGCTTATCATGGCAGGTAAAGTTGTGTGTTTTCACCACTCTCACAGCTGAATGCATTCCCCGTATGAAGCAGAAATCCCCAAAGTAATCAAACATTTCATCTCCTTTAAAATCTCCATGGTAATGCACATGCTCAGGAGGGATTGCTGTACAAATGAAACCAAGCTAGAGCCAAACATTTCTCTCTGTACTTTTTCTCTATCCTCCATGTTCAGCCTGGGGAGCTCCCCACACTGAAAATGCTGCTCTTAAGTAAGTACACTGCAACCATATTAATTCAAGATAAATTTTATTTCCTCAGTAATCTGAAAAGTGCTATGGGAAATAAAAGCAGCTTTAAAAAGTTAAGTCAATTTTTACAGTTCTATATTTACATACTTAGTGGATATATATATTGACATACAAACCCACACGGAAATGCACACACAGATTTATAGACAATATTATGCATTTGCATAAGAAGTTGTGAGATTTGCTTAGATCAAATATACTTAATTGAAGATTTAACCATTAATAAATATGTTCTAATATATATATATATGTGTGTATATATATATATATATATATATATATATGCCAGTAGCATTTGAAAGAATATTTTAATGCCAAGATCAAGAGCAAAAATGCTATAAAACTACTAAAACTTGGGTCAGAGTTGAGGATTATTGTGATGAAACTTTTTTGTTGCAAATACATATTCACTTTGCAACATAGACAACATCATTCTGATTTGACTACTCTGCTTTTTTGTTGATTGGAATAAATACATGCTGTGATAGCTTCTGTGGCAGTAGTCAAGCATTTGTTTTAATTGAAGTTGTTTCGTAGAAGATACAACCTAGAATTTTTTACTTACTTTTCAAATAATAGTCCTCAGTTTGGACTTGAGTTTTAAACTCCAGTGAGATCTCAAGAACAATCCGAATGTGAAGAACCTGGTTAACTAGTTATGGAAGCATTTTTGTAGTGTTAAGAGCACTGACATTAATACATATTGTCTTACTGGTCCAATGACTTTCTTGTTTTATGCAAAGAAATGGTGGTTGACAGGACTTCTGGATATTAATGCAGAACCAAAGGTTATAGCTGACCTTACTGCGATGAAGTTAAAAAGTATTAGGAAGAAGAAAAACACCAGAACTCTCACCCTCACTGCCTTAATTATTATTATTATTTTTTTATACTTGGGCATTTCTGCATCTTTGGTGGTCAGTGTAAATCATGCTCAGCTCTGTACTGAAGTAAGTGCTCCAGTTCTGTCCCCTGGAGCAGCATAGAGCTAAGGCAGCACACAGACCCATGTGTTGCTGGTGAAGTTCCTGCTGGCTGTGCTGAGGAGGAAAATGTGCTCTGACCATGAAGTATTCAGCCACTACCACAGGAGAATAAATGCTCCTGCTGGCATTATAGAAATAATAAAGGGCTCAAGATCTTACAATCCTTGTGTGTTCAAACGCAACCATTTTCAGTTTTTCAGTGTTGGTGCAAAATCTCTAAGTCCTTTCGGAAAAACCAGCTGGATATTAAGGAGCAGTGTGAGGCTTGTTTGTGCTATAGACATCTTGTTTTCACAGTTAGGAAGGATAGCTGTGCTATACTGAAGAGAAGCTGTTTATAGAGAGGATCACAAAAGAGCATTTCCCTGGAGCTCTTGTTATCTACTTGAAAAACTGCTGTTATTCTTCATAGGCTGAAACAGGGGCAGAAGGGAGGCAATGGCTGGCAGTTTTGGACACAAACAGATTTAGTGAGGCCAGGATTAAAACTCCAGGCATTCTTACCAGAAATAAAATGTCTATTAATTGAAACTGGCCAGTTAGTGCCACAGTAAAGAAATCTGGTCTGGTGTGGTGTGTACCTTATGATGAGCTGATGAATCTCATTGTACAACACCTGATGGTGTTACAGCTGTCTCTAAAAGCAGATAGTAAAGATATGGAGATTGCTGAACTATAACCAAGGACTATATTTCATTTAAAGAATGTTTATTCTATATATAAACTCATCCTGCTTTTCCAGTTTTTGTTGAGTCTCCAAGGTGCAAGTGGTTAGAAAACCACCAAATCAATTGATACATGCTTTACTGGGTCACAATTACCATGAAAATCAATAGTGCCATTCTTGCTTCATGAAGTGGTGGTGTACTCTGAATATAGTGAAAGGAATAAACTGCATGGAGATATTCTATATATTTTATCTCCCAACAACAAAAGATAATAATTTTAATCCAAAATGCCCCTTCTTACATTCAACTGTAGATACGTATTGATGTTCTGGAGAAGTAAAATGTTATCACAGAATCACAGAATGACCCGGGTTGGAAGGGACCTCAAGGAACATGTAGTTCATGGTTTTGAAGTACATTTTGTTTCTGAAGATGAATTTTCAGGGAAAATAAACAAGATAATTTTCCCATGCAATTAAATAGGTATGTTGATTGGAATTTTCTACAATTAATTTCAGTTGATCATTAAGGTCAGCAGGTCTGCTTTCGTTCTCTCTAGACAGAATATACTACAGGCGGAGGAGGGATAAAAATAGTCAACTGTGAAATGGAAATAACTTTTTCTGTATCCTGTAGGACAGTGATGTCCTTGGAACAGTAAATATACTTATTCACTGAGCAGGACTATCACTTAGAGCAGTCAGTATAGTTTTTTATACATAGCATCAGAATCTATTGTGTATTAAACAGATGTGTATTCCTCAGGTGGAAGGAATTTCAGTTCTCAACTTTCCTTCCACATTAAAAATAAATGTAATATCAAGTGAGAAAACTAAAGGCACGAAGTACTTGTCTGATCAAATAGAACAAACCATCTGAACCATGTCATTGTTAAAACTGACTATTCACATTTTAAAAGAAGCAAGAAATAAAGCGCTCCGCTGTTTATAGTGGTTATATGCTAATATATCCATCAAGATCTAATAGAAATCCTTATACTAATAACATTTTTATTGCTCCCATAGCTACAGAGGTATGGTTCAGTCAAGCACTCTTTGGAATCCAACTCACTGTATATTGGGTGTAACAGGAATACTTTGTTGTGGAAAAGATACTGTCAGTCATTCTGTTTATAGCCTGGGCTTTTCTTCAAGTTATTCAACAGTTGAGCCGAGTTCTTCTCTGAAGTGCAGTCTTTAAGTGAACTACATGACTTCACATGAATAATATGATTTGGGTTCGAAGGAACCTTAAAGTGCAGCTAAAGTTCCAACCCCCTGCTGTGGACACAAACACCTCCTGCTAGATCAGTTTGTGCAAGGTCCCATCCAACCTGGGCTTGAACGCTTCCAGGGACAACTTCACTGGGCAATCTGCTCATGATTTTTTTGCTGTAGATTTAAGAAAATTAACCTGTGACTTCCTGATCTAGTAGCCATCTTCAGCAACTTGCCTGCCAGCCTTGCTGGTGTCTAGATTCAGCATTTCTGCTGCTAGCTGTGGAGGAGTTTTGGAGCAATGAGGAAGTGCCCCAACCTGAGGTGGGCTTCAAAGGTCTTTTTGGTGAATAAGAAATTTGTAACAGTTATAGTGTAAAGAACTCAGGAAAAAAGAATCTTCATTCTGGGTTGTGCTAAGTTGTCTGCAAATGAGCACTGGTGCTGTGACGTATATATGATGTGTATGGAATATGAACCCAGTGATGTTCGTAATAATCCCCTGAACTAGATTCAGGTAGCAGTTCTCATTGTGGTGGCTGGCTTTGCTGTGGGTGCTGAAACAATGCATGACAATGTGAGTCGCTACCTGCCACAAGGCTTCTGTGGCACTCTAGTTTTATAGGACAGGCTTTGGTACTTAATACTCATTCGTAGCTGAAATTTGGGACTTCCTTAATTTCTCTTTGCCGGGGAGAGAGAGAGCAGCTCAGTGATTCTGTGCTGTACAGAAGTAGCATGTGCTAGAGGGAGATAACAAATTTCCTTGCTGCCTGTGTATTGGCAGGGGGTAGTTATGGATGTTAAATGCTTCTCACTGCACTTCTCTATTAATTGGAAATCTGCAGTATGGAAGAAAAATCGGCACAAAGTAACTTTGGAAGTTCCTGGCACATAAATATCAGAGGTGAGATCTGAAATGTTAGAGACTTTAATTAAGAAAACCGAACCAATGTGATAAATTGATACTGGGTGACAATAATATAGCAGTAACTGGGTCATGCTGTAAGTGAAATTCCTGTTGTTTATGCAGCTGGCTTTAGTGTCTGTCTTACCACTAAGAGTAGGAAAAGTAGTGGGCAGAGACAAGTGTTCTTCACCTTCCCATTAGCTTCCAATTCAGTCATTAGGGCCATGATGTAGCTGTAACGCATCTAGGGGCACCTAAACATAATGTCAGTGTAAGCCCTAGGCTTCAAGGCTTGCAGCTGTGCTCCTGCCTTGCAAGCAGGGAATGAGCTGAGCTCTGCATGGCCCTGCTTGCAGCCAAGGGGCACCTCTGGGGTCTCTGGTGTGAGCCCTTTCTGGTCACTTTGATCAGCTACTCAAGAAGCAAACTATTTGCATCAGGACCAGATGTGCCTGATTCAAGGCTTGAAAGTGTCCCAAGTTAATTTTAGTGATTTATTTTTTAATGTAATGTTGCTTACGTCTCAATTTATATAAAGACCCCAGAGTCTGTCACTGAGGTTTACTTCCCAGAATATTTTATAGGATTTCTTTTCTTTTCTTTTGCATACATTACCCTTTACGAATAATACTTTCAGTGCAAGTCTGTCATCACTCTTGAGGATTACTTCCTTTCCCCTGTGATTTAAGATTGTTCTGAGACTTCTGCTAGCATTAGAAATGCGTTTGTAAGAAAAAAAACAAAACAACAGTCTATATTTGTTTCCTTGACTAGAAAAACATCTGTAACTAATCAATACACTAAATAGTTTTATAAATACTGGACAAGGAAAAAAAAAAAAAAAAACAAACAGTAATCCACATTTGTCAAAATGATCTCTTTGTTTTAAATCCTTGATTCCAGTTTCCTACTGAATTTTCAAAAGTGAACGTAGGTATAATGTGTCTTTTTTGTGTTATTTTTTTTTAAAGTATTTTTTGTAAAAGTCAGAAATGTAGTACAAATAAGGTTTCATAACTGTTACTAAAATAAGAAGTAGATGGTAATTACTATCAGTACTGTGAAATGTAGAGATATGACAAAGAATGCAAAACTAATGAGGTGGGACTGAAAAAGCATGAATATTCACATATATTTTTTAAAAATTACGAAGTTAATTAATTGGAGCTTAAACAGGGAGGCAAATAAATTGCTGTGCAGAAAGCAATTAACATTATTCTGCTTTATGAAGACATGAGTAAGATATTATGTTTTTAGAATAGGTACATTCTGAAGAACCTTTTAGGTAAGTTCTAAGTTGCAAGTTGTTTGCTGCTGTTTTTAAAGTTTACTTTAAAAATCAAGGTAACACTGATGGTCTGATAATACAATAGTTTTTCACACTGCCGGAATTCAGTTTTGGATGGTCAGTGGCTGACATATGAGCTAAATGGTCACTGTTTTCAAAACGGATGTCATGCATAGTTTCTTAGGAAGTTTAGTGGCTTTCCATGACAGCAAAAAGGCAACCAGCTTCTTCAGTGCTTTCTCATCAACTTTTACTTAAAACAAAAAAGTTTTCAGATCTGTGGGATTTCAGCCCTCCAGAGGTGGTGTTAATAAACTTATGACAAAGTGAATCAACACTTTTCTTCCCTGAGGCTGTATCATAGCTGATGCAGTAAGGGAGCAAGAAACTAAACAAGATGCAGGAGCTTTTTTTTTTTACCATTTTGTTGGGCCAAGCACAGTGAGCTCCTCTCATTAGTGGCTCAAGTGGTAGTCCAGATAAGAGGCCAGCAGAAGAATGTGTTGATATATCCTTCAGAAGATATAAACTCCAATAGCTTACTCTAACTGATGATAAATGAAAATTCTAGCCCTGAAAATGGCAACCAGTCAATCAGTCTTCTATCTTAAAAATGGAGGTAAGGTCTCTTATTCTGTTTTCTCAACTATTTCAAATCATTCAGCTCTGTGACATGGCTCATTGCTCATTCCCAGCTGCAGAGTGCAAATGCATTCTCATTATTGTACTTCCTGCTCCTTTTAATTAAACCTCCTTCAGGAGAAAATAATAAAAAATAATAAAAAAAAAATCTGCTTGTCTTTTCCATATTTTTAGTGTGTTTTTTTTCTCTCTAATTTTGACCTATACGCAATTAGCCAGCATCTCTTTTCCTTCACTGAATGCAGATTGGCAGTTCTTCAATGCCCTTGCTACATTTCAATGTAGCTGCAGTAGATGGGGAAAGTATCTTGTTTTTTCATAACCACAGACAAAGCCTGGGTGTAATAAAATTCATTTCTAATGTATATTTTTATATTTTTCTTCCTTTCTTTGAACAAATTTTTTCTAATCTGCTTGTCACTTATGTTGCTCGTCACTGGTTATGTTTTAATTTGAAAAAACCTCTATTTATCTTGAAGAAGTAGGTTCCTCTATTAAACTAGTCCTCAGTTAGGTATTTACTGTTGTGTATAGTTAATTACTGACTGTTTATTTGTTTTACATTAAATCTGTTTGCCTTTGAGGCCTTCATTCATTTCACGTTAATTCTCTCTTTCTCAGTGACTCTCCATTTCAGGCTCCTGTGGTCAAACATTCTTCATCAATTGTGACAGGCATTTTCATCTTCTGGAAGGCAGAAGGGGTGAATCAGCATTTATACAGCACACTGTCACTAGCTTGCACTTATCAAGAAAATAGATTTCTCAGTCATTGCTGGAAGCTAGAATCATAGGATAAGAGAATCATAGAGTATCCTTAATTGGAAAGTACCCACAAGGATTGCTGAGTCCAAGTCCTGGCTCTGCACAGGCCCACCCAAAACTCAGACCATATGACTTAAAATGTTGTCCAGTTGCTTCTTGAACTCCAGAAGCTTGGGGTACAACTTCTGCCCTGGAGAGGCTGTTCCAATGCATGGCCACCTTGTAATGAAGAGCCTTTTCCTGATCTTCAACCTGACCCTACCCTGTCCCGGCTTCATGGCCGTGAGGCCACCCCTCAGCTCTTCTGCTCTGGGCTGAGCAAACCAAGGGAGCTCAACTTCTTTTCTTCCGCTGTTGCTGTAACTCACATCTCCAGTGAATTCCACTGTAGGGATTTCTTTCTCTTGAAATGGGAAAAATTTCTATGCATTTTAACCTCTTTGAGGCCAATTTCTTTTATGAAATCTTTTTCTTTTTATGAAATCTTGACTCCGTTAAGACTATATTATAGTGCAACATCATTTCCAGAATACTATCTTCTTTTAAATCCCAGTTGCATACAATAGTGAAACCATGTCATGATTGGCAGTACTACATTATTATTTTGCTACAGAATGTCTACAGTACAGAAGGTATCAGATTGAACTAATAATTTTCATGTAAAAATGAAAAGAATTAAATGTCCCTCTTCCTGTATCTCCTAGTGACTCATTGGACAGTTTTAACCCTGCTTATTAAATGTGTATATATATATAAAATCAGATGAGAATGAATTTGAAATTGGACTGTTGAGCAGAGAAGAGAGCAAACAATAGGAGCCACATAAGTGTTCTCACTTAGGAGGCTGAAAATGGTTTTACACAGGTCGGGAACAGTTCCAGCACTATTAACACAACTTATTTTATGTATATTGATGAGCTTTTAGAGGTCTCCTTGATGACTACTGACCTGATTTGGCTTAGATTTATTATCTGGGGCATAGTGCCCTTTTTTATTATTATATCATGAAAGTACTAACAGACAAGTATGCATGCCTAATTCCTTCCAAAGTAAGCACGCTTAAAAATGCACTGTATGATTAAGCATTTAATAAATCTGTGCTTTCCAAATGTTGGCTTGAGCATCATTTATCCACTTGGAACAGTTTGTATTTACCAATCTATTACCGCCTCCAAGTCTGTGATGGAGTGGTTCTCTGGGAATAACATGTTGATTAACTTCAGTGTCAACATCTTGCTCTGCGTTTTTCTCTAGACCGGAATATGTCATCTCTGTAGAATAGCTATAAAATATGTCAGCTACTCTGAACATAATGCCTCCTATTTTATTATATTGGCTCTCAATGTCAGAGATGTATGTTGGTGGTATGGCAGTAGAGGTTGAACCTTCCTGCCAATATTCCATTGCATTTTGTTGCTGTGTGACAGACAGCAGCAGAGGGGCAGTCTGAAAGAATGCTATCTGATGTGGAAATGTGTATAAAGCAAAGGTGTGTCACTGACTTCCTCCATGCAGAAAACATTGTGCATGCTGACGTTCGTTGATGCTTGCTGAACTTTTAGGGAGACTGAGCAGTAGAAGTGAGCACAGAGAGAAGGTGGGCAGTGTGTTCCAGCAGAGATGACAGCAACAGCGGGCCTCCTCTAGTGGTGCAGATTTTTATGTATCTGGTATGCAGGCAGGCTCTTGTTGATCTTGTTGATCACTGATGAAAATGCAAAATTAATGATGGTGACTACACTGAGAAGTATATTGTAGCTGGGAATTTGCTTTATCAAATACTGTTATTGTACTCTTAGTATCTGTTGTAGTTTCCATGGCAATAGATAGGAGCCATTACTTCTTGAGCGACCTGCATAGATATGGATATTATGTTGGTTTGTAGCTTTGCATTCTAGATTAGGCATGAAAGTTAAGTTAGCCTTATTAAAAAAAAAATAAATATATTTGTTATACGTACATGGCTTTACAAGATACCTCTGGATATCTATCCTTCTCTTCCTTTCAAACGTTAAGTACTGTATTTAATCAAACAAACATAATAGTCTTTAAAATTAAAGACAATATGATTTCATACTTAATATCTATTTTCAATAGAGAATTGCAAATAGTGGTTACTTTTTGTAGGTTTAAATATAAGCACACAAACGTCAGTGTAAGTGTCCTTCCAAGCAATTCACCAAACTCTTCTTGTGGAAACTGAAATGTGAGGTGATCCACGTAAGAGCTAGATGAAATGCTGTCTGAAGAAATTGTACTAAATAAATAAATAAAGCAGGATATGCAGTTAAGGAATAATTAAGTGAAGAAAATATCCATTTCTGACTTATTAAACATTTCTGTGTTTTCTAGAACACATAAATAATGGAAATTGCAGGCATGTACAGAGACAGTCATGAAGGTGAAGCAGCCAGTGTGTGTCTTTCTGTTAGCTGGAAAACTTTGAAAATTTCCATCTCTTTTACCTTAGCTTTTCTTACCTCAGTTTTATTAATCCTTTACTGGAACTTTATAGCCAGTTTGTGAAGCAGTGACTGTTCTCCAGCTACCTTGTTGGACCAAAAACCACAGGGTCCTGAGGGGAAAAAAAAAAAGAAGTGGAAGGGAAAGCCAGAGGGAGGGGAAACAAGCCTTCAATCTGGAACAGATTTTCTGAACAAATCTTTGTTTTGCTAATGCCAAAAAAGAAGTTTATTTCAATAAAAACCCCACTGAGCAACCAGGATAGTATTGGTCACACTGCTGAGTACCTGCAGGCATCAAGGTAGTAAAATCAATAAAAAGTGCAGGACTTAAGAGGATCACTTTTTTTCAAGTCTAATTAAAATTTTTAGAAGATTTTTCTTTAAAGCATCTTTATTTAAAAAAATCTATAAAATATTAGTATAAAAGAGATTAATTTGCTTATCTGCTTTGCATTGAGGTGGAAAATAATGTAATCTATGAACTTCTGAACTAAAAAGGGAACATGAATATGATTCTTAAACATTTTTTCCTTCTGAGATGTCCTCCTGGGTAGTACTTGTAGAAGTAAAGGTTAGATAGAAAGTAAAATGGCTTAACAGAGAAAAAGAGTAGGTGCTCAGTAAAAGGAAATTTACCAAGACCAGAGAGAAAAGTAGGTTATGTTAATAATGCCAAATGAATATGAGGGCATTGAATACAGACATAGCTTGTCCAGGAGTTTATATCTAAAAGTCTGGCTGTAAATCCATAGTTGTGGTCTTTCCTATGCCTATCAAATTCACATAAGTTCCTTTTCAGACTTTCCAGCACTGACTCAGGCCATTCTGTGATTTTATCCTTTCCATATTCTCCAGAAACTGCTCTTAACTGTGTCTGGAATCATTTAATCTGTCTCAGTACTTTCCACTCCATTTCCAGTTCATCTGTTGACCACTTCAGCTAAACCTTCCTCCTAAATGTATATTGTATATTGGGTTACTCCATGTCAGATGAATCAAAACTTCTGAAAAGTCCTGTCTTATATTTGGATTTTGGAAAATACTGAGGAGATATGCAAACCTTTCTATTTTCATAGAATCATAGAATCACAAGGTTGGAGAGGACCTACATGATCTAGTCCAACTGTTTTCCCATCACCATTGCTACCACAAGCCACTAAACCATATCTCATAGCTCCTCATCCAGATACCTCTTGAACACTGCCAGGGACAACGACTCCACCACCTTCCTGGACAGCCCCTAACACTGTCTGACCACTCTCTGAGAGAAAAAGTTTTTCCTTGTATCTAATCTAAACCTCCTCTGGTGCAACTTGTGGCCATTTCCTTGGGTCCTCTTTGTTGCCTGGGAGAAGAGGCCAAACCCCTCCTCATCACAACCTCCCTAGAGGGAAGCTCTAGAGTGCAATGAGGTCTCCCCTGAGTCTCCTCTAGACTAAACAATCCCAGCTCCCTGAGCCGCTCCCCATAATACATGTGCTCCAGACCCCTCACCAGTTTTGTTGCCCTTCTCTGGACATGTTCTAGGGCCTCAATGTCTTTCTTGTAGTGAGGGGCCCAAAACAAAACACAATACTTGGGGTACAGCCTCACCAGTGCTGAGTACACAGGGATGATTACCTCTCTGCTCCTGCTTGTCACACTATTTGTAATGCAGGTCAGGATGCCATTGGCCCTCTTGGTCACCTGAGAACACTGTCGGCTCATGTTCAGCAGAGCATCAACCAACACCCCCAGGTCCCTTTCCTCTTCACAGTCATCCAGCCCCTCAGCCCCAAGCCTACAGTGCTGCATGGGGTTATTGTGGCCAAAGTGCAAAACCTGGCACTTGGCCTTGTTGAACCTCATCTCATTCACCTCAAAAGCTAGATTTACTCTGTTAGTCAATTATTGTGTGCGACATGAAAACTGAAAATAAGAAAATATTAAGGAAGAAATGCTGAAATTGAATAAGTAGGAAAAAGTATTTCAGTCATCATAACTGTTATCGTTACTCTTCCTTTTTTACAGTCCAAAAAATCATAAGTTGTTTTTCTAAACTGCACTCTCTGCCAAGATATTATCATTAGAAATTTTTTTTTTTTTCCATGTAGTTTCTGCAGCATTACTTTAAGTATTATTCTAAGCAAAGGTTAACAGTCATATGCTCCCATCAGCCTATATCTCCTTCATCCAGCCTATTCAGCATGATAACCCTCCTACCCTATTTCTCCTCAGCTGTGTTGAGCTGAGCTTCTCAAGTCCAGCAGGTTCTGTGGTGATCTCACCTTCTCAGGTCTGACAAGTCTCCTCGAGGCATTTGCTCAGTGAAGTTTTCAACACTGAACTGTTTCCAGAAATTTCCATGTGAGTTATGCTCTCTGAGCTAAAGGTGACACCTGAAAAATGTTTGAAGTCTTTCTTCTGGTGTCAGTACTAGAGTGCCTCAGCAAGAAGCCAAGGTGCAAATAAACAGATCAGCCTTGTTCTCTGAAGTGCTTTAAGTATTTTTCTTCTATGCCAGCATACATCAGAAGCTAAAGGCAGAAATTTTGCACAAATAAACAAATAGAGCTAGTATTAAAGGTTGGTCAATGTATTGGTTGTTAACATACAGATGGTAGCAAAGATGGTAACAAATGTACAGAAGTAATAAGCAAAGAGAAACTCACCAGTGGCAGTGCCTTAGATGAAGAAGATGGGGCAGTCCTCACCACAGAGTAATCTCCAAGAGATACTGCCTCAGTGGAAGTCAGCCCTTAAATGAGGTCTCAGAGGAGATGGAGTCGAGCTCCACCCCTTCCGGGAGCACAGCTACATCACTCTCACCTGTGCTCCCACAGCTGACCCCACACTTGCCTCGGCTGATTAATCAGAGGTTCAGGCTGTGATTACCAATCTCCCATACAGTCAGACAACTGAAAAAACTGATGTCTCAGGTAGGACAAGTGTTGGAAGTCTCTTATGTGTTGCTGCAGTGACTTTGTAAAGCCTAATTTTAAACTATCTGGAAAAAGCCTTTCACTGGGGGCTATGGAAGGAATTTGAGGAGGCTCCCTACCACTGTGCCCACCGCAGGGGGAGGTTACTCATTTTTCTCCAGGGATTGCTGTTGGTGCTGTTTTGTAGAGTAATGCAGGCGAGAGCATGGATCTGTGCTTATTTGGCTGAACTTGGTGATTCAGTGAAATGACTTAATTCTGCCAAATAATTTAGACTGTCAAAGTCTCAAAGAACAGATAAATGGGGAGGGACTTTTTATGAGAGCACCAAGAGTCAAGATGGGGGGAAATGGCTTTAAACTGGAAGAGGGGTAGATTTAGATTGGATATTAAGTGAGAAATTCTTTACTGTGAAGGTAGTGAGACACTGGAATAGGTTGCCCAGCGAGGTTGTGAATGCTTCTACCCCAGAGGTGTTCAGTGGGCTGGATGGGGTATATATGTATGTATATACCCCATCTATACATATCATCATATATCATCTATATATATCATCATATATACATCTATATATATATATATATATATATATATCCCTCTATATCAGAGGGTTGGAACTACATGATCTTAAAAGTCCCTTCAAACCTTTCTTATTTTCTGGTTTTCTAATTTCTTGGTTACATTGAAAGGCTCATAAGGCTAAAACACTTGAGGATTTGCCATCTCTCATATATCAGTTCATTATTTCTAAGAGATCATTCTCCAGCTTTAAAGATGTGTAAAGACTTACCAAAAGGTAAGTTTGATAAGACCATGTGCAATTCATGGGAAGTAAAATGAAAACTAGAAAGGCAAATTACATTTTTTATAGTTGTTGTGATTAGTTTTTAAATGTATCAATGAGACATAACAATACATGTACTAATTATCAACTATATGCATGTATTTATGGAACGAATAATCTATGGAATGAATAATCTCGGGAACCATCATGAACCAATTAAAGGTCAGCCAAGGGATAAGGCCTAGTCAGCATGTGTTTATGAATGGTAGATCCTGTCTCACAAACCTGATTTCATTCTATGAAAAGGTGACCCGCTTAGTGGATGATGGTAAGGCTGTCGATGTGGTCTACCTGGACTTCAGTAAGGCCTTTGACACTATCCCTCATAACACTCCTATGGAGAAGCTGGCTGCTTATGGTCTGGATGGACGTACGCTCCACTGGGTGAATCACTGCCTGGATGGCTGGGCCCAAAGGGTTGTGGTCAGTGGTGTTGAATCCAGTAGGCAGTCGGTCATGAGCAGCATTCCACAGGGCTCAGTGCTGGATTCGCTTCTGTTTAACATCTTCATTGATGATCTTGATGAGGGGATTGAGTGCACCCTCAGTAAGTTTGCAGACAGCACCAAGTTGGGAGGGAGTGTTGGTCTGCCAGAGGGAAGAAGGGCACTACAGAGGGACCTGGATAGACGGACAAAGGTTAACGGCATGAGTTTCAATAGGGCCAAGTGTGTCCTGCATTTGTCCACAAAAACCCCAGGCAGCCCTACAGGCTTGGGGAGGTGTGTCTGGAAAGCTGCCTGAAAGAAAAGGACCTTGGTGTGCTGATGGGCAGTCAGCTGAATATGAACCAGCAGTGTGCCCAGGTGGGCAAGAAGGCCAACGGCATCCTGGCTTGTATCAAGAATGGTGTGGTGAGCAGGACTAGGGAAGTCATCCTGCCCCTGTACTTGGCATAGGTGAGGCCTCACCTCGAGTACTGTGTTCAGTTTTGGGCATCTCAGTACAAAAAGGACATGGAGGTACTGGAGCAGGTCCAGAGAAGGGCAGTGAGGCTTGTGAAGGGCTTGGAAAATCAGCCCTATGAAGAGAGGCTGAGGGAGCTGGGGCTGTTTGGGGAAAAAGAAGCTGAGGGGAGACCTTATTGCTCTCTTCCAGTATCTGAAAGGTGCTTGCAGTGAGAGCAGGGCAAGTCTCTTCTCACTGGTGACAAGTGACAGGACGAGGGGAAATGGCCTCAAGTTGCACCAAGGTAAGTTTAGGCTGGACATTAGGAAACACTTCTTTACAGAAAGGGTGGTTAAGTACTAGAATAGGCTCCCCAGGGAGGTAGTTGATTCACTGTCCCTGGATGTGTTTAAGAGCTGTTTAGATGTGGTGCTCAGAGATATGATTTAGCAGAGGGTTGTTAGATTTAGGGTACTATGTTTAGGCTGTGATTGGACTTGATGATCTTTGAGGTCTTTTCCAACCTGAGTAATTCTATGATTCTATGATTTTTTTATTTGTGGAAACAATTTTAGTATATATTTTTTAAGACGGGCAGTTGTGGCACTGTAAGCTGTTAGTACTGCTATTGCTAAATTTCTGAAGTCAATTCTCATGCATACTGATCAGCAAATCCTTCTGTCATAAGGTTGTGGAACCAAGAGGCTATGTTTTTTTTGATCAGTAAAATTTCCATCAGTAAGTATTTTAACACATTATTCATATAATTCCTTTCAGTGAGGGTAGTGAGGCACTGGAACAGATTATCCAGAGATGTGGTGGAAGCCCTGTTCCTGGAGACATTCAAGATCAGGCTGGACTGGTCTCAGAGCAACCTGATCTAGCTGTATGTGAATCTGTTCATTGCACGGGAGTTGCACTAGATAGGTTTTAAAGGTTTTTTCCAATTATAAGGATTCTATGCTTCTATTCACCTGCAGGGAAAAGAGACATGTTCAGATTGTGGAAGAGTCTAAATTGCTGAATCTGCATGTAGTGTGAAATACTAAGAATAAATATTTCCATGGGGTATGGTATTAGGCACGCTTTTACTTTCCACCCTTACTGATATGGAATCAGAGAAAAATAATACACTATGTAAAGGTTTAAAAAGATTGATTAACCTGGAAGCAGTTAAGTTCTCACATTTACAAGTGATAAAATCTAGAAAAGAATAATGCTAAATAAAACTGCCCTTCCATTTGCTGAAATAAATTGCAAAAGAGACAGTCTCTGTAGAAAGTAAATGTTATATAGAAAGGATTACTATTTAATCTGATGATCATTAGGTTACCTTAGATGCACAGAAATGATCGAGTTATCATAGTTTAACAATAAATATTTATTGTATTCCCTTATTTCTTCCTTTAGAAAGAAGTTCTTGGTATAAAACAATAAAGTCTCAGCTGCAGTGTAGGTATAACAGGGACAGTGGGTGATCCAGGAAAGCCAGTAGTTTGAATGTAGAGCTAACATGCCAAGGCAACCATGGACATGTAGTCTGAGGGTCAGCTGGAACACACCACAAGTCTTCAGATTTATGACGGTGCTGAGGGACTGCAGGTTTTTTGAGCCAAACTGTCAGCTGGTAATTGCACAGTAAAGGCTTGTCATAGCAGGGTTACTAAGCTTCCATGGCAACATCTACAAAAGAAAACCTTCACCTACAACACAGTGTGTGTGTGAAGCACTTCTGAGGGTGCCACAATTAATCTGACCAGCAAGGCTGGGCTAAGCACCAGCTATGGCCATGAACTACCAAGAACCCTGGTTATTTTTGTTGCCATAGACACACAAAAAGAGAAAATTTAATTATAAGAAGTAGTTACCAATTTTGTTTTGTTTTTGCTTTTTTTTCCCCCGGAGACACAGACATACAGGAATGCAACTTTTACATGCGCTCTTCAGTTCTCACTGTTTTGTTATGTTATTTTTTCTTTTTCCCCTGGGGAAAACAAAGGTACAAAGACAGAGGCCTTTACCTGAGATTTTCTGCTTTCAGATGGTTCATTCTTGTACTGTCCAGACTATATAGAACATTTGGAGTGTCACCTCACCTGCAGAAGAATAGCTCTTGACTCTTCTTTCATCCTGTTCTTTTCCTCAAAGTTGGTCTGGAATTTTCAGGACAATTGATATTTCAAGTAAAAGAGGAGAAGTTGACAAGTGGTAACCTTAGTTTTTCTGTAGAGGAGAAAGAAGAATACCTAATTCTGATTCCTGATGTTCAATAGACCTTTCTGTGAAACCGAGACCTTCATTTTCTTGGAACCAGGATTTATCTCTGCAGTTGCCAAAGTCTTTGAAACACTCTTCTTTGATGATGTGATTTCTGAAATGATGCTGTGTGGCTCACACATGCAGCATTAAGAGGACATGGATTTTGTAATGCTGCAGTATTTTTTATTTCTTTTTAATGTATTTATTTTCCCTAAGAAAAGAAAACTTTATTGCATCAACTGAATTATCTGAGGTCGCTATTTTGATGGAGAAATGTTGCTGTATTCTGATATGCCGAAGAAATGACAATGTTCTAGTTGAGAATAAATGTATTACTGATAGCACACAATAAGTACAGGCTCACTTAAATGGACTGATAACCTTGTAGCTAGAGCATTTGACTAGCATGTGGGGGAGTGAGAAAGCCAATATGTTGGCATGATGCAAGGAGGTGAGCTCAGCTTCCTACGTGTCTATCAAAAGTTTCAGCTATTAGACTAGGGAGCTACCTACAATCCTCTGAATATTTGTTTATCCACAATGGACTGGCTCAAAGAGGAAAGGATAATGCCTAAACTCATAATTTATGTAACCCTAACTCATCTGCTGAGCCCATTCTCCCTGTATGTGTAAATATGCATTTGTCTTCCATCTTTTCATAGTGATAAAGTGTTGTTGAAATAGATATTTTCAGCAAGAGTGGATACAAGAAACACAGAAGTCTCTAGCAGGCTTTTAACAGATGTTGGGCTTTTCTAGCAAAAGGAAAAGCTGTTGTTACACAAGGTATGGCCTTTGCCAGCTGGTCATGGGACAGCCTCTGGGAGTTTGTTGTGTAAAAATGCCTATACACATCCACAACTTTTATGTTATTGTTAACTGTAAGTAAATTTTTAAGACTAGCACTGCTGGTAGTTATGGTTATAGATATATTTAGATGCAGTTTTTCTTAGAAGAAGTGCACATCTTTATATTATCCTTCTCATTAGTAGGGTCTGGGCTTATTCCCTCTAAGGTGAATAAGAACTCTTGAAAGAGTTCTTGTAGGATGGAAATGAACTGAAGTGTTAATGTTGTCAGGATCATTATGGGTTCACATAAGATACACATCATGTTTTCTAAAGTTATTCAGTGATAATTTTATGTCAGTTGAAGTAAGCACTTCTCTGCTGTTTCATACCTCGTCCTTTGGTAGTCTGTAGAAACAAAACCTAGACTGCTCCAGCAAAAACCACTGGCTGTGCAAAATGCCTGACTGTCCCCATTGGCAGGAAGAAGCAGTTTCTGTCATTCTCATGATGTAAATAGGGAGACTCAGACAGTAATAGAATCATAGAATCATAGAATTACCCAGGTTGGAAAAGACCTTGAAGATCATCAAGTTCAACCGCAGCCTAACCATAGTACCCTAACTCTAACAACCCTCTGCTAAATCATAGCACACTGGTGTGTTCTGTGAGAGCATGCTATTGAAACAATGAAATGAAAAGTACTGGGCACATTAGTACTTCATATTCCTGAGGTTTCAAAAGATCTTTGCATTTGCTAATAATAAGTAAGCAATTAGCAATCTTATCACAATTGAAAAGTACTTTTGCGAATTAGGTGGTATGGGATTATAACTTATTCAAATAAAAAAGAACTTCCTTGGCACTGTGTACTTTATGAATACTGATAATTATAGTAATAGGCAATTATAAAAAAAGGAGGTGAAATTGAACAAAGGTGAAGACAGCCAAGCCGTGTG
This sequence comes from Excalfactoria chinensis, assembly GCF_039878825.1. NCBI lineage: Eukaryota > Metazoa > Chordata > Aves > Galliformes > Phasianidae > Excalfactoria > Excalfactoria chinensis. Next base: position 37,463,874 of record NC_092826.1, read on the forward strand.
GATGTTCTCAGCCTCTGTTCATTTTCTTTATTTCTCTGCCAAAGTCTAATTTACGGTGGATGTTTCTTTTTGGTGCCATTTGCTTGCCCTAGTGCTATCTGCACAGTGCTTTCCCCTTCTATTTTGTTCAGCTCGGATCACTTTTACATTTTCTGTTATAAATCTAGTGAGATTTTGCTCTTCTCCTTGTCCTTTACAAAAGAATTTTTCAGCTCGATACTTTTACTCCGTAACTCATATTACTGCATTTAATAGCACTGCACACAGCAAATGATGACAACAAAACTGGACTTTAACATTTTATGGGACCCATTTAGTACTCTTTGAAGCGAAGCATGAGCTTTCCAGCTTGGTAATCAATTGGGCTGTAAGCAGCTGATCATAGGCACATTTCCATCTTGCATCATTTATTTAACCAAACGTCTCACACATCGTGCTTCCGTATGCTGCACGGGTTTTCAGCTTCATGTCTGCAATTAGTAAGCTATGATTTAGTAACAGCACCAGAAGACACACGTTTGTGCTCTTTATGACATACTCTAAGAGAGCTGAAGTGTTGTTTAGTCTTTATGTCCAAAGAAAGGCGTTTGTTTCACACGTTGAGGGAACGACTTAAAGCCTGTATTTATCTCTGGCTTGATGGCAATGAGTCCTAATAATGATGATGTACGGTAGTACCTGAGGGAAAAACGAATGCCCGTGCTGGCACTGCCAGGCAGACGCGTGATGGGGAAGTGCCGCGGAGCCACCCGCTCCCCTCTGCCGCAGCAGCGGGCCGGGAGTGGGGCCGGGCCGGTGGGCAGCGGCACGGGGCACCGACACCCTCTGCTGTTGCTTCAGAAAACAGCGCTCAACGCCAGAACCGGCAGCTGTTTGGGGGTGATAGCCGGTAGGATAGATACCGGGAGGAGCCGGTAGCACCTCTGGGGCTTGGGTGTACCCGCAGTTAGTATCGGATAGCGTTCAGGAGCTTTGCTATGTTTCAGTGCCGCTTTGTTCTTGCTAGACACAGCCTTGTCTCCACGTCGCTCTCTTCCTCAAGCGCCGCTGTTCTCGCAGCGCCGTGTGGTTGGGCTCTTGTTGCCCTTTGGCGGCTTTGGGCTTCCTCCAGGGCTTTGCGTTTGAGGAACTGCTTGCCAGCTCTTAACCCTTTGCTCAGTGATACCCAAATAAACCCGAAATAATAATAAACTCTCAAGCAATTCACGGTTTGCTTTGGATCTCTGATCGTGCTTTAAACGTTCCCTCTTTTCCTTCACTGTTGCTCTTGCACAGCATTGCCTTCCATGCCCGATTTTTCACGATTCTCATTGCTCCCAGCATCACTCTTTGTGTACTCTTCACTCCTACAGGTTCAGGCAAGAGCTCCATGCTGTCAGCTGGGTGATGAACAGAATTCGATAGGCAGGAAGAAGGGAACTGGGGGTGCTTTGCCTTCCCCATTCTGTCCCAGAATAAGCAGAGACTGGCTTAGTCTGCTGGTGTAGGCACAGCCTTTTATTCTGAGAGATAAATTCACCCTTTTTCATCTCATTGTTTAAACAATTAATTATGCATGAATGAAGATATCAGAGGAGGTGGAAGAGGCAGGGTTCTGGATTTATGTATATAAAACTTGCATTATTTGCTTTTCTTCAACTGCATCTTTGTTTTCTGACCGATTCTTACTTCTGCTGGGTATTCAAAAAACTGAAAAAACAATTCAAATTCTGATGCAAAAAGGATTAAGATTTGGATATCCAGAGGGGGGCTCTGGTTGGGTAATAGGAAATACGTCTTCTCAGTGTTGTGAGGTGGTGGCACAGGCTGCCCAGGGAGTGGTGGAGTCACTGTCCTTGGAGGTGTTCAAGATGCACGTAACCGCAGCACTGAGGGGCATGGTATACTGGGCATGGCAGGGATGGGCTGGTGGTTGGACTAGATATTCTTATTGATCTTTTCCAACCATAACGATTCTATGATTCATATAATCGATACGTAGTTCTTACTTTTGGGAAATGAATCATTTCTTTTTTGTGTTGAAAAGGCACGAAGATGTCTCTCCAGGATCTTGAGCCAGTATTTATCCGACACAATCCACTGGCATCATCCTCAAAAAATCACCAGTCCAATCTTGAAGTGACTTCTCTTTATTCCAATAAAGCTTATCAGTGGCATCAACAGCTTCTCATGCCTCACAGCTGAAGTCTGGGTTGTGTTGGCTGATCCTCTTTCGCTTCACAGAGAGGTGTGCCAGCTATTGACACTTCAACATGCCAAATGATTAACTGATAGCGATCCACATACAGGAGGTGTAATTGCAAACAATCATTAGATAAACATTAAGATTTAGGGGGTTTATTTTATTTTTATTTTGTAATTAAGAACTGAAATACAGGCATGCACAAAATACTACAGTTATTTCTTAAGAAGAGAAACACAGCTGCAGTGTGCTCCGGAGAAGCAGGAAGACAGAAAGCTTTCAGCTAAGAATCTTGATTAAGCAAAACACAAGGAAGATGGACAAAGGATCACAGACCTCTGCCATCTGCAAGCAAGAACTGAACCATGAATCTAATGCTGAATATTTACAGTCTCTATGACTAAAATATAGGTATGAAAGTTATTTAGGAGGAAGCATTCCATACACTTTCCTGCCTCTCTTTTTTTCCTTTCCTCTGCCTCCGAAGAGGATGGATGAAATGCAATATTTCCTGAGTTGCAGGTTCATGCAGCCAGACGGCATTTCTGGATACATGCAGACAGGAGAACTTTTGTTTCCCTGGCAACTAGAGCCAGGGAAGCTCTTCCAGCATCTCCTCCCTTTGTTCGGGTTCGCCATGGTTGTATCCATTGGTCAGTCAGGTAGGAAAAACAATTATGGACTAAAAAAAGCATTCTGATAGCCTGATCCACTTAACTCATCTTGCCTCCCTCACAATTTCTAGAATAAAAAGAGGCCTCTTCACATGATCTCAAAGTATCTGATGTTACAGTTCACAGCTGGGCTTCAAGGTCTGCCCTGTTCTGAAAATTCACCTTAAACACGGATCATGTTATGATCTTCAGGGAGACAATGTCCACAAATTGTATCAGATGAGGTTTAGACTGGATGTAAGAAGGAACTTTTTCTCTCAGAGAGTGGTCAGGCACTGGAATGGCCGCCCAGGGAGGTGGTGGAGTCGCCATGCCTGGCAGTGTTCAAGAGGCATCTGGATAGGGAGCTAGGAGATATGGGTTAGTGGTTTTCTGTAGGTATGGTAAAGGGAGGACGGTTGGACTAGATGATCTTGTTGGTCCTTTCTAACCTTGTGATTCTATGATTCTAATGTTGGTAGCTCGGCATCTTTCACACAGCACCCAAAACCTGCATGCTGCTGTGGTCCTCAAGTCGTGCCAATGACTCACTGAGCTTTGTTCTTACCTCTGAGTCAGGGCTGCATTAAAATCTCAATGTATTATGATGATTTTGAAGCACTGTGCTGATGGCTCTTTTAGCAATAAAAGATTTTAGATTTTAGCGATTAAAAAACCCAAAGACAACATGGAAGCCCTTCCCACCTGCTGTTGTTAAACATCACACATATCCCTCTCCTCAGTGCTCTTTGTTCATTCAAATAATTACACTAGGATTGCAAAAGAAAACACTTTACAGCTACAAAATTCCCACTTCATGATTTTTCTCTTGCTTAAATGTAGCGATATTGTCTAGTTTACCTAAGAACGAAGCACGGAACCCGTGTGTTTTGCTGCCTGGCTATCAGGCAGCTGGCTGTGGCATTTCTTTACCTCTGAGGACTGGCATTCATGACTTAAATAGTGTTTCTTAAATATCAACTTTCATGTATGGTTTTCTATATTTAATGAAAAATGAGTCCAATTTATTACTCTTCTTTCTCCTAAAGTCCTTTGAGTTGAACACTGATTCTATAGTGTTATAAGAAGAAAATTGTGGTGTTTGAACCACAGATGTACACAATCAGAGCTAGAGACAAGTTGTAGCCCTGTGTTTGATATTGTGCTCTTATGCTGTTATCCTTCCCCAGATTTTTCCCTGCTTTTCCCAAGAAGGATAAGGTCTATTGTCTAATGGTGTCCCTCAGGGGAACAGGCTGTTCTGGCAGAAGTCTTGTGGACTGGTTGAACTGACCTCCTGCCAACCCTTTCTTTCTCTTCCTCTGTGACTTCGGGGCACTCCTGTCCTTTTCTGCAGGACTATTGGAAAGGACATGGTGGCACTGAACAGTTTCATGATGGAGGGGAGGGAGATGGTGACTGAGCATGGTTCTTCCTCTGTCCTTGGGCTTCCTTTAGCCACCACTGCTGATGTTTCTAGGACATTCATTGGGGCCAGTTATTCCTGATAATCCAGTTATTGAAGTTTTCATCAGAAAAGCAAACATACAAAAGGGAAAAATTATTTTTAACAGTGTCATGGTTCTGCAAAACCATGACAAACAGTTTATCTGAATTTGTCTAAACTTGCAGAAGAAAAGGCATTTCTTCACTCCCAGTGCTTGCTTTCTTCCAGTCTCTAAAGTAAAGCCCCTGAAGTGGAGCACATGTGGACAGAAAGCACCAGCAATTAATTGTTGCCCCTGGCTCACCATACGGCTAGCGATGTCATGGCTGAGCTTCACCTCATTCCAATCCCATGCAGCTGTAATGCGCACTTACTCCATTAAGGATCAGTGACTGTAGCTATAAGCACATGTTTTTGTGTGTGTGTGCTGACTCTAAGCTGACTGAAGAGTTTCAGCACAGAGTTTAGCTAGAGAAAGAGGAGCTTACTGTTCAGCCGCTGATGCTTGAATATCCTTTGTCTTCTGTTAATTAATCTTACTGATTTTTTTTTCACATTATCTTTGCTTTAGATTTACGTAGAGCAGTAATAAACTTTTCTTCTCCATAGAGATGTTTCTGATCCAACTGTAGCAACAGCAGAACGACAAACTGTTGCTTCTTCCTCTGTATCTCCAGCCTAATCCTTAGTGTCCATTTTATTTTGCAGCTGAATGTGCTCACATTTAAGATTCTTACAGAAAACCAGCACCAACAAAACAAAACAAACACAGACACACACAAAAAGCAAGCAAACAAACAAAAACAAATACAACAAACAGTTATTCATAAGAGATAGTTTAGCAGCAAATTCTAAATTATCACTGTCTTCTGGCTCTCCTGTGTTTCTTAATTATGGAATGTGGAGAAGTCCAGTGAAGGTGCTAACAAGAAGTTAAAAATCTCCAAGTAAATCTATGTAGGAGGTGAAGCAGCAGTAATAATTCCCTTTATTACCATTGCATGGGCCCATCAATTGCAAAGGGAAAAACAAGGATCAGGGGGCATTTCATGTTAGGATCTCACTTTATCTCCCAAGGAATGATTATTGTCCTAGGCCAGTTTTCCACCTTTAAAATGTAGTTGTCTCAGGGGATTTATTGTCATGTGTTTATTGCCTTGTACTTTCGATGTTTTCATCAAGGGTGAAACTTTCAGACAGCTCCATGCAGGTGGCAGTGAGTAGATGCTGACATTCTTAAGGAACTAGTCAGTACGGTCAAGGCCATCACCACGCTTGCATGAGCCTTGACCTCTGAGAAAGGGGATTCTATATCTTTTAAAACTCCTTTTTGACTTTCAACTCTATGGCTGACATTATTTTTCATCTCGATTATAGGTTTAGAAAGAAAAAATATTTAAAAATAGAAACCTCAGCCTATGGGGTTTACCCAGAGTAAAGTTTCATAAGGATGAAGGAAATTCACAGCCCCTTTCCTGACCATCTGAGCTTCCTAGAACATCCAGAGGGGCATGACACCCTGTAGAGACCTGCTGTCCTGCTGGGAGCTCTAAGGCACAGCCTGCCTGTCCCATTCCTCTGCTCCTTCCAAGGGAGAGGCCACTTACTCAAGGACTTGGCTCACTTTTCCAATTTGCAATTTAGAGGGAACTCTGGTTGGGATTTGGGATTTCAAGCACAGATTAGTGTGTTTCCAGCCCCGCAGGATGGAGTATTTAAGAGATTAGGGATAAGGAATTTGATTTCTGCACACTCCTCCTCTCCATCCCTGACCACAGCAGCGGTCTGAGGTGAACAGACCCCAGCAGCACATCAGGATGTACTTGGCTTCTCATAGTGTGGGACTGCTTGAATAAACAAAATACAGCAATTAGGCTGCTCCTGGATGTTCCTGCCTCTCTGCGCTGTCGGATCCAGCTTCTGGCATTCCCCCATGTTACAGGCATAAAGGAAGAGGGGCACAGCCACCCAGTGAGAAGCTGAGGCAGGAAGTCTGACAGGTCAAGCAAGAAATCTAAACTGGGAAATTCTGTTTTATTCAGCATCCACCAGCCTGTAGATGCATGCAGATTTCAGGAAGGCAAAGGGCTTTATTGCTTAAGGCCTGGGAGTGTGAGGGCAATAGGAAAAGTTGGTTTGGAGAAGTGTACAAAGCCAAGGACCCACTCACAGGAGAACTTATTTCTTTTATTTTGTCTGCCTCTGAGCGCTGAGGCAGAAGTCATGTGAGCTGCTGAGCTGCAGGGACAGAGGCAGAGGAGAACGCATGCATCAGAGCAGCGTGCTGCTGTGGAGCCCTGATGGGGAGAGGGAAGCAGAGAGAGCCTGTGAGGGAAAAGGCAAAGTGGTAGGAGCTGGAACAGCAGCAGCTGCTGCTACTGTGCTGTAGCTCATGCCCAGGAGTCAGCTCTGCCGTTAGCATGCATCTCTGAGGGCTCAGATGCCTCGGGTTCAAAAGTCCTAGAAGATCTGTGGTACTCCCAGGAGCCAAGTGGATGCTTATTTTCCTGCAAAGATCTGTCTGAGGACTCTGCTCCTTCTCCTGGATTGAGAGGTATTTTGTGTCATTAATTTGTCTTTTGTTTAGAAGCAGGCATGGGATCTGGAAAAAGATAAGGCAGGGTTTATGCCAAAGCAGGTATACAGAGAGGTGGTAGATTTATCTCCTCTTTGTTTATAGTGGAGTTCAGGGAGCAAGGAGCCCCTGTCACTAGGATGCTGTTTGACTTAAAAGATGGAGGATGGGAGAGACAGGGTTAAAGCGTGGGGGTGGATCTGAGCTGCTTCCCATCTGATTTGTTTCTCTGTGTAATTTCCGAAAGTGGAGGAAAACTTTCCTTGTGCACTGGTGGAGAAGCACATTACATACTGAGATGTAAAACTTACATTTACTTTGAATGTTATTTAAATCCTTGCTTGGTAAAACTACAGTTCTTGCCACAGCAGTGTTCCCCCTAACAGGCACAAATTTTACAGCTCTTAATATCCAGAGGCTGTGATAGCACCTCTGTCTCATTCCCTCTCTTTCCCTTTTCCAGCATCCTTCCTCCTGCAGCCTGCACTCTCCTTCCAGTCTCTCTTCTGTCTGTGGGGTCCGTGGCCTCTATGGATGCCCCTGTACAGATTTTCCGAGAGGCTCTGGACTCCACCTGTGTGCCGGGGCCATGTCAGCCATCCAGCACCAGCAGCAGCTGGCCCCTGGGCTGGGTGGACTATGACAGCAATGCCACCGGGACCTTTGGGGACACCCAGCACAACCACACCAGCATCTCCCCCTCCATTCCCATCATCATCACTGCTGTCTACTCCGTGGTCTTCGTTGTTGGCTTGGTGGGAAACTCTCTGGTGATGTTTGTCATCATAAGGTAAGGGGCTTTGCTTGAAAGAGATGCAAATGGCTGCCCTGACATTTGACAGCTCAGGGGGAGCTTATGGAAGCTGTCTGGATCTGTATATATCAGGAGATGAACAAAAAAAAAAGTACCCAGAATGACCCCAGGTCTTTTCAGTCACAGAATCTGCCTGGATGTGCAGTTACAGAGAGAAGGGAGAAGCTGGATAAAGGTGATGAATCCTGCAGCCTGTGGGAAAGGTGCTTGGTGCCCTTGAGCTGCGTTGATCGGGTGCCCTCTAGGGATGAGAGGCTGCTCTTGCCTGAGAGAAAGTGGGAGAAAGAAACTTCTGTAGGGTACCTTCTTTTTGTGATTTTGTTTTCTCTCTGCTTGTGAGGAACCCTCTAGCCATGGCTTATGTGTCCAGTGTGTGGACACTGATATTTTGCTGCCTCGTTACCTAGAAATTCTTTTAATGAGGTAGGAAAAAAAGAAACAGTAAGAATTACATCTGTTTAATGTAAACCAAGGGATGCTGTTTCTCTGCTTAGTGGTGTTTAACTGCAGTTGTTGGCATTTCCTTGAAGAAAACAAAGTAGATACAGGGAGGGGTCTACTTTTCCTATTGTTTTTCAGGAAACAGAAGAAAACTGTATCTATGTCAAATAGTTTTTCAAGTTGAAATACGTAGTGAAATGCACCAATATGTGTGTATGGTTATATATTTGTGCCTGCACTATGCTTTCTCTCTCCTTTTGCTCTTTCCATTTGTAATTTGTAATAATTCCTGGACAGTGGGGCTCAGCAGGGTTATAATGACCAAAGAAACTGAAATCCTGAAACTTTTCAGTCTATTCATTCATATTCTATATGAATCTTGCAAAATACTCTGGATTTTTTTTAATTTTTTATTTATTTATTTATTTATTGTGTTGCTTTTTTTTGGTGGGTGAATGGAATATTTGGTCAATAAATGAAATCCCCTTGATCACAGGAAGAAAAATGGTGGGATTGCAAGTGATCTTGTTTACAAAGTAAGCATGATAAATGTCAAACAGTTACAGAATGATGAAATAACTCTGTCAGACTTGGTATGGGAGGAGTTAACTGGAACCAGTGAAGTTATTGATGATGGGCTTTATAAAAGATGTCTTAAAACTGGGTGAATATGTTTGAAAAATGAAAGTGAAATCTCATTTAAAAGTCAGTTCAATAAATAAAGATTCCCATGGTCACTGCAGGGTAATGGGTTTGCTCCATCTTTGTGATGCTGTAGTTTTGATATCTCATCAAGCTATTTTATCCTTCATTCAGAGTAAAGATTTAATTTAGTTTTGCACTTATCTTGCAAGAAGAGAGACTTCATACTTAACACACACAGTGCCACATGCAGAATTTTTCTAAGCCATTGATCATTTAACAGTACAGTGCTGACTTGCCAGTCTGGGCAATGGAAGAAAATTCAAACTTATCCAGAGCCCTGAAAGTCAACATGGATAGATTATATTGATTCATATATATTTCCCTTTTTATCTTCTTCTATTACCCTCCCAAGATTATTTTTGTGAGGGTCTAGCTAGCTTTGGCTCCCTCTCCACCATATCCTACTTTAGTCTTAAATAAATTGTAATTACATTACAAATTTAATTGTATTCAATATAGAACATTTAAAGATTCTGAATGTTTATGCAAGAGTGTATTTTCTTTTCATCTTTGTCCTAGTCTTTCATTGCCCTTTCTATTTCCCACTCATCCTCCCTCTTCATGAATGTATCTCAAGATGGGTTTTCATGACCCATTGAAAAATGCAGATTGTACTGATGCTCTATGTAGAAAGCCAAGGTCTGCAAAGACAAAGCAGGCAGGGGGAAATCATGTCCCCTAGCCATCCCAAATTGATTTTCCTCCAGCCAACACAAATTCAAGATGGAGTGATGGCTTGTCTTTACCACCAGGAACACTGGGTTTGCAGGAGTCTTCTCTTCACTGTTTCTCATGTCTCCAAACTCCAAATTCCTCCTCCTGAAACCTACTGGACTGGCAGGCAGCACAGGTCTGGCTCCTACTCCCTTTGCTCCTTTCGACTAACACCTGCTACTGTCACATGAGTTTTCAGTTGTGGTAAGGAAGCAAGTTGTGTAATGACATGTTTTACTAAAGATGAAAAGAATTCTTTCAAATAGCCAAAGTATGCTTTCTTCCCCTGTCACTGTAACAGTTCACTTATTGGATGGATGGGCTTTATCACAGACCTCTGCTTTTCCCAGGTTGGAGAGCTGGTGTTCATGTATCTCCAGGGGTGAGGGAGGAGTGAGATTTTTTTGTACCCTCAGTGATGAGGAGGAGAAAGCTCTCATGGTGACACTGCAGCCTTCCTGAGACAAATGGGTGTGTGTTCCACTTCAGTGAGTGCAGAAGTGGAAGCAGGAAGTGCTTTAATGTGAACTTTAAAGGAACACATTAAAGGAACTTTAATGTGTCAAGAAAACCCCTCTGATACAAAAACATCAGAGCTGAAATAGGGTAATAGAGACATTTTTCACTGCTCTTCAGGTATCATGTATCTGTCACTGTATGTTGGTGACCAGTCATTCCAGCTCTTGTAAAGATCTGTGTTGAAGGCACAGTGGGAGCTGTACATTAGTACAGTGGTGCCAGTATGACCTGTTAAACCATGACTCAGGAAACCTGGATAAATTCTTCCCTTGGTTTTACTACAGGGATACAGAGAATTGTTCTTACCTATCAGAGTGATCAAGGTCACTTTGTAGCCCCGTGGCTCAGTTTCCTCACGTAAAATCTAAGTATTGATGTTTACTATCTTTAAACAAACAAACAAACAAAAACAAAAAACAAAAACAAACAAACCCAGTTTTAGTTTTAGCAGTTAGACTTATAAGCCCAAATCCAGTCAGTCACTCAAAATCCTAATAGAACAAGACCAGGACTATTGTAAGCACTCCAGATTCCTCAGGCACATAAAAAAATTTACTTTTAATATGCTGAAAGAAGAATGAAAGCTGCACCCTTGGCTCTCTCCTTGCAGTTGATACTTGTGCTATGGATGGTTTGCAGGAGCTCTCCCAGTGTTCAGATCAGCTGCATGGTCCATGGGTCTGCTGTCAGATTAACAGCCAGCAGGGCACAAAGAATATAATGCTCACCCAAAGCTGCTTCTTTTTATTAGGAGACAGTAAGAGAGGAACAAGCAAGTTGTATCACCTGCTGCAATGGTGGAAATTGTAAATGCTATGTGGGAAGAATGATATGGAGGAGAAGAGGAAGCAAGAAATGGATTTGTAAAAACCAGATAAAATTATTTGACCTTATCTGAGTAAAGTCATACAGCTTTGTGAATCTTGACATGGTCAAAGTCCAGCTCAAGCCCTCAGGGCTTTTAATCTCTGGAAGTAAAATAGTTGGCCAGTGACGATAAATAAAATGGCTTGTCCTTGAAAACATGGTAATACTTTTCCTTTCTTCTCCTCTTTCTCCCTTCCTCCTGACTTTATTTCTGTAAAATTTATCTCTATCCTAAAATAACATGGTGCTGAATGAAAGCTGAGTTACAGCTTTAACTATGGATTTGCTCTTACAAAAACCATAAACATACTCTGATAAAAACTCTGTGGGAGTCACGTGGCTGTCTCTGATACACTTCTTGCATGCGCCTTACCTCCATTGTTCCTGAAGTCATTTACTGAGAACAGTTGCTATCATCCAATTCTTAAATAGCCAATCCTGTTATTTCTTTTAAAATTACCATTGACGCTTCCAGTGAACTGAATAATTTTCTGCATACAAAAACAGTTTTAACAGGAGGCTGTGTCACAGTTATGTGTATTCATTCCTAAGGGAATAGAGAAAGCTTCTGCTTAGTCTAACGTTTAAGGAAAAAGTATAGTTAGTAAGACATTTCTGCTGTGATATTCACAGAACTGAGTGACGTCTTATGCAACAGGGAGAGTTTATGAAGAAATGTCAGCTAAACTCAATTCCTTTCCAGGTTGTTTCTGAATCTTCTCCGTCATTCATTCCAAACACTAATAAAAATATTAAAATATGTATATTAATATTAGATTTTGACAACACCAAAACAGTACTTTAAATTGTTGTCCTAATTTTATTAACTTACATTTTGAAATGGCATTCTGAAATGAAAAATGAATCTGCAGAAGAGTTGACCTAAATGAATTGCCTCTTCTTTATTAATTGTAGCCAGCATGATTTCATTCTTTAATGAAATTATGGAATTGGCTGCTAAGTGTAAAGACCTAGCTGCGGCATACTTTATGAAGTTTATGGCTTTTAACCTGTTTTTACCTGATGGACAGACAACATCTTACTATTAGCAAAGAAGTATCAAACGGATTGAGAGCAGTTCATCATGGGATCTGAAGGAACATCTGGCCTGACCTTGCAGAATGGAGGTTCTTTTGGTGGATTCTTTAGGATCTGGCCTCACATGGCACCATTTTCAGAAAGGCTTTGATTACTAATCACTACTGCTAACTTTTACAGATGGCACAAAGACCAAGGTAGCAGAAAGAAAACAAGTTTATAAATGACAATATCGGTAGTTTGAAAAACATCACTTCTTTAAACAGAATCGGAATGTTTTTAATATATTTAATACCCTACTAGACAATAAGTAAGCAAGACCTGGGATTTGTAAGAGACAAGGAATTCAATGTGAGTTCCCAAAAAGATGCTATGATAAGAGCTGATGCTGAGACACTAGAGAGAACACAGAAAGTGGTTGGAAGAAATATTTATTGGAGAGAATATTAGAAGGAGGCTATAGCTTATAGTGTGTAATCTGTTTGGCTTGTGGAAAGATATTTGTTATCTTTCCAGACATTTCCACTGGGCTAGCAGCCAGGCATAACTAGAATTAACGACTAGAGCAAGAAAAATTATGGGGAGTCCTTTTGATCTGACAGAAAGTGAAAAGAAACAAGTACTTTCCAGTTTGGCTACTGGTGAGACAGCAAGTTTGAGACAGATCATCAGTACTCAGCAGGGAGAATGTGGGACACAACCATGTCCCTGGCCAACATGTGGTGCAGTAGGGAGTCGCTGGGGACAGACTGTGGCTTAGCCCTTGGTGAGGAGTCAGAGAGAGGGGAGAATGGGGACCTTTCATTTTGTTTTTCCCATGAGAAGATTTGGAATTTGCTAGAAGGGTGTTGTGGTGAGAAATCTTTAACCTAGTGATTTTGACCTGGGATTTGCTGAGGGTAAGGAGGGATAATCTTTACTGGCTACTTACTCTCACTATCTATTGAAACTGATTAGTTGGTCCCTATCTGAAATTCTCTGACACAGGTGAGTTGCCAAGGAGAAATTTAATTTCAGTTATATATTGGTTTCCAAAGGAAAAGCAACCAGGAAAACTTTGATAAAATCTACTTCTAGGAAGATTACCGTATGTTTATCTTTTGGTCCTTCCATCTGTAAGAACCTGATAAGCCTCAAAATGCAGACCCTGTGCTCTACTCTTGAAGGCAGACTTTGTGATCTGATCATTGCTATACTCTTTTGTGGATCCTGAGAGGCATTAGGAAATGCTAGTGTGAATGTCATCTTGTCTGCTGGTTGGCACGAGTGCACAAACTGAATTAACTTTGGGGTAGGATTGTGTACAGATGGAGAGAGGACATGGAAAGAGGAGTGTCTGACCAGTGCTGGCATTTTGCAAACTATAACATAGATATAAATAAGGAACATATGAAGGTGCACAGCACTTTTATGATCATATTGGGAAGTTTGCAAGCTAGTCTGTTTGTCATCTTTGAAATACTTAATTATCCTGAAGCCAGAGGGTTCAGATCTCATTAGACTCAGCTTCTAATCCCTGGAGAAGTGAAAATTAATTCTAGGAAGTTGGCTATTTTCAATTTTCAAGACATTGTTTAAACTGAAAGCTCTTTCTTTTTTTTTTTTTTTTTTTTCCTTTCTTTTTTTTTTTTTTTAATATATTCTTTTTTTTTTTTTTATATATTATTTTTTATATTAGAGCCCAACATATTTTTCTTGAATGCATGGGTTTCCATTAATGCATGACAAGAGTGCATGGAGAACCTTTCTGTTTTCTCCATTCATCAAACCACCAGTGCAGTGCACAGCACTCTGCCTGGCTGCTCTTTGCTACAGAAGTTGGTGCTACTCTGAAGCACACTGTGAGCAAACATCTAGACTTCCTGAACCTAGCTACCCTGCACCTGGAAGATAGAGGATTTTACATTTGCTGATTGACTATGTAGAGTCAGTTTCTCACTTCATTGTCAGTAGATTATCCGCAGTGTTTAGCACAGAGCAATTAAAGTTCTCCTTGAGAAATGGTAAATGAGAACCCGCATGTTAGAATTAGTTCAATTAAGCTATCCAGTACATTAATTTGCTGCTCACATGCAGATTTTTTTTACATTGCTGCTGGCTGATGGATAGCATTGCATCTTAATCTTAGATATGGCTTTCAGAATTATTGGTTTGTTAAAGTGCACTGGAAAAGAAAAACATTTTCAACGTAGGGGCTCTCAACTGTGCTTTTCAATTGACTGTCTTAGTGTTTCTTGCATTTCACTTGCCTTACCTCCTGTGGAAAAGTATGTGCTCAGTTGGTATGCACAATATTCATTCCCAGGACCCCTATGTGAGAGTCTTCTGAATTCTTTCTTTATTTCTTACCTGCAGAAACATTTACTTAGGAGAAAATGTTCAACAATATCTGACTGCTTTCAGCCAGCATCTGCATACATAGCTATCTATGTAGCAGGAAAGCAAGACCCTGAAAAATCTGCTATCCTTGCTATCCTTGTCCTCCTGAACAATGAGATTTGGTCACTTTGCCAGCTGTTCTCAGTCCTACAGCAATAAAATTCATTTCATAAAATCAAAGAACAACAGAATCATTAAGAAATGTGGAAATGTACCATAGAGATCACCAAGCCCAACCATCAATCCATCACTACCATACCCATTAAACTCAGTGCCACATTTGTATGTTTCTTGAACAACTCAAAGGGATGGTGACTCCACCACTATCCCTGGACAGCTTGTTCCAATAATCTCCCTCTCCCACAGACATACCAGAAGCATTTTTCTTTGCTTTGGGGGTTCACAATGTCCTTCATGAGAAACATATCCTTTCAAGACTTTAAAAGCAAAGGGAAAAGTGGACACTGCCAGAGATGGAAACTCTGGAAGAACAAATTTTGGAGTATTGGTGTTTCTAACACTAGACGTGTTTCTCAGAAAAGATGCTCTTGAATTCACACAAAAATATTAAAAGTCCTTATCACAAAAGGAGGAAATAATATCCATTCTTGTAAAGTAATGAGAATTTTTCTTCGTTTTTACCTAGTTATATGTAAACTTTACTTTTACTGTCCCTAATCCAGAAGCTACTTGTTAGGCTAAAGAAGGAAATCTTCCACATCTAATTCTAGATCTTGTTCTGGCTCAGCTTATGGAGGGGAAGTAGTAAATCATAAGGATTTTAATGGCATCTTCTGACATTCAGGTAGATTATGCTCCCTGAGAGGAACATGAAAGTCACAATCATTTTTGCTTCTTTAAGCTGCCTAAAAATAGGCACTTGCAGGTGTTTATTAACAAACAGAATTCCACTTTAGGACATGATTTTGCAGGCAATATATGCAACTGTTTGTAGGCTTCTTGTGATTTTGATGTTAAAGACAGACAACATTAATAATAACTTTTGCCTTTACTTAAAATGTTTTTCTGATGCTCTTCTCCAGTGCTAACTTCTGTCTGTCATTCAAAAAGTAATAATAACATGCGAGCATGGAAACTACAGCATATTGATTTTTGTGTTCTTCAAATGATCTCAATCTTAACTTCATATTATCGTAAATCTCTTATGTTGAGTTTGAAGATCCAAAAGATGTCTGAGTCATCCTTTTGAATTAATATGTTTGGAATATATCCTCTTCCTTTTATTTTATTATTATTTTTTTTTTTTAATTTTTTTTTTTCCTGGTGCAATATTATATTGAGCGTGCCCTGAATACAGCCTTGAGATTTAGAGCTTTCATGAATAAGCTTTTGAGCTGCTTGATCTCCATATACATCACCCAGAGGAACCTAGTGGAACAGAGCCTGCATTCTGGTGATAGGTGGTTTTGCAATTTGCTTTTAGACATGCTTAGCCTTTCATTTACATTCACTGACTCAGGTATCTGCCAAAAATATGTTTGTTATACCTTGAATTTCATGCTGTTATATTTTCACTCTGGTATTGCAGCGTGCTGTTGTAGCATACTTGTTAGACTTGCTCGCCTTTCCACCCCTCATTTCACACCACAGGGAATTTTTGATCTATTACAGCTATATGACAAATCTTCCACCAGAGTCTCCTTTTCAGCTTGTATTAATTTTATTAATGTTATGCTTTAGGTTAGCAGGTATGCTCCTCTCTTGTAGTTGAGATAATGCCTTTAAGGGGCTCTTCTAGTAGGTTTGCTAATGCATTTTTATTTTTTTCTGAAAGCATGCCTACTTCTTTCTAGCACTCTTCCTCCTTCCATAACCACAATTTTACTGATAAGCTTGGATTGGAGGTGCAATTTCTTTTTCCTGTTTAGCGTCTTAAAAAGATGTGCAAAGTAAATTCTGCTCCGAGAGGAAAAGTTCAGCAATGACGGCTCAAGTGAGAGATGGGGGAAATTTTCTCAAGGTCAATCTAAAGTCAGACTCAGAGAACTTTCCTCTTTCAGAAAATGTTCTTAGGCTAAGTTGTGATAGTTAGTTAAGAGAGATTTTCCTGTGATATGTATATAAATATCATTTTAATGTTGCTTCTTAAAAAACATTATCAAATATATATCCAAAAAATTACATCTAAAGCAGTTTTCTTTCTCATCTTGACTATTTTTTTCTGCAGGGTTTTCATATATTCTCTGATTATTTAAAACATTCAGAGGATTGGGTCCTCCTGATGGCTTAACCAGTAGTCACGAAGTCTACCAACTAGTTTAAGTCATTGAAGGATTATCCACTTCTCGAAATAAGATGGTAGCACCTGATTTAGCTGTGAGACCTTCCATTCTTATGTTGTATCACTCCTGTTTACCTTGCTTGAGTAATTTAAGTAGTTTGCATTATTTTCCCCTTAAATAACATTCAATTATTATTATTATTATTATTATTATTATTATTATTATTATAAATATGATTCCCTTGCTCCCTTATTCCATCATTACTTTCACCTTCTTCAAGTGCAGATTTGGGCATAGGGGGAATCTCAAACCATACAAAATATTGCCTCCTATATTTTAGTGCAATAGAAAAGCATTGTAGAAAAGCAGACAGCTTTCTCATCTTGAATTAGACTCAAGACTCTATCAGGGTCCACTTCAAAGTGTCTGACAGCCACAGTTCTTGCTCCATTACATTAGCTGGACTTTTGATTAAGCTGGCAAACACATATCTTCAGAGGCATCTAAGCATTTAATATTTTTTGGATGTTTAATTCCAAAAATTCAAAAGGAGTTTGGATGATTGAGTTCAGACTCTCAAAAGATTTTCTGAATTTATGAACTCCTAAATTAATGTGTGATTTAATTCATATTGCCTAACAGCTTAAAAGGGCAATATCTTACTGAAGGCCAATGCGTCAAGCTCTTTTCACAGTTATTTTGACATAAAAGAGATTTAGGGTGGCATCAGTGAAATGTGTTTGTACTTAGCATTACAAAGGTTAACCAGTGAACCTGAGTTAGGCACCCATCATTTCTTGACTGTGTCTGGAAGAATTGATTGCCTAAATGTAATAAAAGTATTAATTGGTGCTGTATTTATTAGTCTACACTTTCTTGTTCAAAGCCTGGCAGAGAAGAAAGAGGTCAGAGTCTTTGAAGTGCCTGTTCTGGCTGAGGGTGAATGGTGCAAGCAGCGCCTGCCTATGGTCTCTGAACTGGGATAGAATTGGGCAAGGCCAACTGGTCATGGACCTGCCAGGGCAGTGAGCTGTAGGGAAGCACTGGGCATAGAGGAGGTAAGGCTATCAAAGCCAGCACTATTATATGCATGTGCCTAGGAAATGAACCAAAGCCTTCCACATAATTTTATAAATGGAATGGCACACTATTTTATATAAGTGAGTATGTGCATATAGATTTGATTTGCTTACATTAGAGGTTGTATAAATGCTGATGCTTGGATGTCTCTGAATTTCTTACTACCATTACACAACAAGACATCCTTATTGTTGGATCAGTGCAGCAAGGAATATTACTTTACTTATATGTGCATATAATGCATGCTTTAAAAAAGTAAAATTGCTCACTTTATGTTTATAATATCATAAATAATATGTATACAGAGAATGATGTTCATGTTGCAGCTTCAGAATTTTAAAGTTACCTAAAAAATTAGTTCTATTTTACAGGGGGTCTTTCCCAGCGCAAGGGTGAGGGGTAAAGAGTACTGGGAAAATAAAATGTACATTGACATATAATTAAACTGTGTCATTCACACACATAAAAAATGAATTAAGTTTTCAAGGAACAGGAAATCTTAGATATAAAGGCTTTCAGAGATTTGAATTTTTAAGGCTAAAAAAATCCTCAGATATCTCTCATTAAAATTTTCTAATTTTCTTGGAAGTGTAAAGATAAAAGAATTTCTTCTGTTTGTGAAAGCAAACTTTTCCTAACCAAATGCTTGGGGTAATTTTTGAAGATCCACAAAAAGCAGTGATTCAGAAGAGCTAGCAATAATTTCACCTTTGCTTACCACGGACAATTGCATTTCATTTAAATATTCTGGTATTGAGCTTATTAACTTGTCTTTGGCTGAAGCACAGCCACTCGAAAAACTGCAGACATTGACTTGAAGACAGAAAAGATAGAAAAATTACTCCTTATTTATATATTTATTTATTTGTGTATTTCCCCATAATAATCACTTTAGTTTTTGGTATAAATGTGTCATTGTCTATAAGCCGAGTCTCTCTGGCTGTGAGTATTTGTCCTGGTTACACTTTTCTTTCCAGTCTGAAAGAGCTCTTCAGTCTTTGCTATTTTCTCCTTATGAAGAAGTGTAGACTCTCCAATCAAGCCGCTTCTCAGTGTTCTTTTTGATAAGCTGCATGTTTTGAGAAATCAGTCCATTTTAGCGTAGTTTTGCTGTGTGTTTAGTGAGTTTTTCTTTTCAGTTTTATAACTCAGCTACATTCAGAAGTGGTTTTTTTTGTTTTTTTTTTTGTTTTTTTTCCTCAGGGGGAAATTTCCAAGTCTGTTAATGTGTCTTGGATTTGTTTCTCCTCCCCTCCTCTTCTCATATTTGCATTTCCACAGTTCCACAGTGTCTTATGGGCTGTCTTATGGGCTGTAGTATGGCCTACAAGACAAATGGCCTCCTTTGCTGGAGGGCATGTTAAGGAGGTTGGTCTGGAGGTTGTAGAGAAGCCCAGCTCAGGCTAGTGGGTTCTTTCCCATCTTTATTCTGCTGGTGATCTTGGAGAATCTCAAATCACTTCAGGGGGAAACTGAACCATGGGATAGAGCACTCATCATGGCTATAGAGCACTCTCCCAGGAAGCACATGCCAAGAATCTTTGTAGTTATGTCAGGTAGTTGGTATAGATTATTGGTATCCCAGTGGGGAAAGCTCTTTACCTTCTTTTCCCACTCAGTTCTTGTTTCTATGCTTTAAACTAGCAATTTTGTTTTATTTTCTCAATTCTAATTAGGGTAGTGTGGAAGAATGAATGCTATTTTTCATACTTCATGATGGTCATTAAATTACATACTATCCCATATTTTAATTATTTGACTTACTGCCTAGTCATATTTTGAAAGCACTTTGAAGATCTGCTAAATATATTTTTTTCAAATTAGTTTTGATTTTACATCACAGTTTTAAAGGTAAATAGACACATTAACCAACATGTTCACAAGCTGAACTGATTAGATCTAATATTTCCTTTGTAAGTTCATTAATGAAGCATATTCAGCATCTAGCTGAATGTGTTTCTGTGTGTGTTGAATGTATACCTTTTAGTCTGGGCACACATTCAAAATATGTGTATGAAATAGTTTTAACAATGAAAATCTGTCATTGAACCAAGAAATAAATTGATAGCAACAGTGAAAGGGGCAAAGCATTTCAGAGAGGAGAGTTAAGTATATTCCCATATTACTAATGGAAATGAGAGAGGCTGTCCTTCATGCTTTGTTTCCATAGCAGAGCTGGCAGTAGCCCTCTGCACCATGGTACAGAGTCTGTGCCCACAGAGTTAGACTATTATCATGAAGAACAAAGCAAGGTCCTGTTTGAGATCATATTCCTCTGTGTAGATAAAGGTTCTCACCACATGGGAAAAAAAAAAAAAAAAGCTTTGTTTTGGTGAAATTAAAGGATGCAGAGAAAACATTGCTGTGATGTTTTTGTTTTTCCATTGAGATATCCTGGTTCAGTAGTTATCATACTTTATATTAGAAATCACGGAAGAGGAGACTGGAAAAAGCTGGAGATAAGAAAGAAAGAGAAATTGGAAATGTAGGAGCAAAGAAGAGAAACTTCTAGAACTGATACAAGATGGCAGTCTGGCCCAGCAAATGTAACTATTAACAGAGATTCCTACAACCTCTAGGAGAATGAAATACCTATTGCTCTTACAAAACCGACTCAGAAAATTTGTAACCACTGACAGTTAGCAATAAGAGAAGGAAGCACAGAACAATTTTGTCACTTGCAAATGTAACAATGATATTTGTTTGTAGATATATTTGAGAAGATAGCGTGGAAATCTGTATTTGAATATTTAGGTTTAATTTATTCATTATCTGATTTTACACATAGTGAGCAGCTGTAACTCATAATGCAGGTGCTGAGGGACTGAGAGAAGGGTGTTTACTATTAATTCAAGGGTCCTGAATATGTGCATTTCTGTCACAAATTTGAAATGATAGCAAATAACAACAGCAGACTGGTTGAAAAATTGTTACATACTTGGACATACTCAGTCACATAAACCCTACTTTTTTGTCTTTCAGATATACAAAGATGAAGACAGCGACCAACATCTACATTTTCAATCTGGCAATGGCAGATGCGCTGGTTACCACAACTATGCCTTTCCAAAGCACAGAGTACCTGATGAACTCTTGGCCATTTGGGGACGTGCTGTGTAAAATAGTTATTTCAATTGACTATTATAACATGTTTACCAGCATATTCACACTGACCATGATGAGCGTTGATAGATACATTGCTGTATGTCACCCTGTGAAGGCTCTGGACTTCCGTACTCCTCTCAAGGCAAAGATAATCAACATCTGTATCTGGCTGTTGTCCTCATCTGTTGGCATATCTGCCATAGTTCTTGGAGGTACCAAAGTCAGGGAAGGTGAGTGTGAGAATTCAAATCTGAGACTTTATTTTATTTGGCACATTGTTTGGAATATTGACTACACTTGATTGATTTTGATTTCAGTAATTTGTGCATACTCATGGAAGATCATTCACATTCCTTGTTTCAAAAAGTATACCTAAATTTCTGACATTTTGAAACATGACATATAAATAATTTAAGCTCAGATGTCCTTGACAACTTAAAGAATCAAATGCACTTTGAAGCACTACTTGTGCTAGACTGAGACAATAAGAAAATAACAACAGACAGCAGCGGGAAGTGGTCAGGAATTTGAACATGGTTCAAAGACCAGATGAAACTTGAAATGTAGGCTTAGAGTTCTTTTTGTAGGCATTGTGAGAGTAGTTCTGAAGAAGTTTCAAGAGCAGAAATTAGATTGCTTCTTGTATGGGAAATTGGTAATCACAGCCTGAACCTCTGATTAATCAGCTGAAGCAAGTATGGGGTCAGCTTTGGAGCACAGGTGAGAGTAATGTAGCTGTGCTCCCGGAAGGGGTGGAGCTCGACTCCATCCCCTCTGAGACCTCATTTAAGGGCTGACTCCCACTGAGGCAGCATCTCTTGGAGATTGCTCTCCAGTGAGGACTGCCTCAGCTTCTTCAGCCAAGGCACTACCACTGGTGAGTTTTCCTTTACTTATTCCTTCTGTATATTTGCTACCATCTGTACATTAGCAACCAATACACTTCTCATCAGCATTAATGTTAAAGCTTGGGAGCTTTTTGTCAGCAGTCATTTCGCAGAACTTAAGGATCTGGTGAAAAAAGGAAGAAAGACAGTAGCAGGAGAGAGAGAAAAAAAGCTAAGCTAAATGCTAAGAAAATGGTAGTGTCAGAAATTCTTATTTAAAAAGGAGCTGAGGACATGTATGTAGACTTGAAAAAGGATGAGAATAAGCATCCGCCGAGGAACCAAGGATAGAGACCATGGCAGGGAAGAAACTACAAGACCATAAAGTCAGTCAATTTGTCCATGGTGCACCTGTAGACTCTACTTAAAATTTATAATCTGTGGAGGACTGCAGATTTAGCCCCTATATCCAGTGACTCATTACTAAATCTGTTCTGCTATGGAGTTAATCTTATTCTGAAATCCTTGAGAAAGAATGGGGAGATATATACTTCATACTGACAGGTATAACAGCAGTGTGGGTGCAACACTGTTCCAAAAGCTCAAAACCTCTAATGTATGTCCTGGTGTTGAGGACATCCTGTTATGTATGGCTTCACAAAATACAAGGCATACACATTTATTCAGTAGTAGTGCTGTCTGGGATGTTTAACAAGTTGCTGATTTAGCTGCCTTTTCCAGTAGAAAGTTTTCACTCCTCTCAGGAGAACTGGTAAAATATGTGTAAGAGCAGTTTTACCTGGGAGAGAAAATAAGTGCGGTGTGTTTAACTGTTTGGCATAGATCAGTGCAAACGAAACAATGGTGTTCATCAATAAAACAGCTGCTCAAGGGCTGTTTTATTTGATTGAGGATATTCAAATTATTATTATTTTTTTTTTCTGTTTCCTCTTACAGTAGGGATGTGAGAGGAGAGTGTCTCTGGAAACATCTTTTAGACATTTGGGAGTTCTCAGTTTGCAGTGCTGTAACTCTTCTTGCAGGCTCTATAAAGCCATGAGCAGCTCAGGAAAAAAATCACTTCCAAACACAGAAACAATTAAATGCCTTTTTCACACCATGTGGCAGGTAGATATCTTTTCCTCCTGAAACAGCTATTAGAAATACAGCTGGGCCAAATGAGGTTGGAAATCATCAGTAACTGTTTGTCAGCCCCTACTATTCATCCCTGCATGTCTGATCTGCACTGCCTCTCGAGCATTTACTACCAGTTGTATTTTCTGGTGTGTTCATGAATTGTGCTGAGGCAAAGGGGATCCTCCTGACAGCTGGAGCTCAGGTCAGAAACTTTATTTTACATTGGTGACAATAGCTGCTGTTTATATGCTATGGGGCCTCTGTTTGTGTTGGATTTAAACAACTCAACATCAAACAGAAACTGACTATATTTAAACATCCAAGCCCATGCTCAATTAGTCTTTTTTACTCTCACAGTGCAGGATTTCTCCCTGGAGTGTCCTTCCAGATGCATTTTCCTTATATCTGTATAAATTTTTCCTCTCTAGTCTTAATGGAGCCTTTATAGCTGAAGAAGCATTTGCTTTAGAAAAGAAAGGGCTCCGATTTGACAACTCAGTTGAGATGTTACTAAGATATCTAATAGAAATAAATATCCTGTACAAGGATTGAAATGAATCTTAAGTGGTAGCTTATCAAACATTTTAATATCTTTATACCAAAGTGCCATCTGAAGTGAAGTATTTTTCTTTAAATATATTGATACATTGGCTTTAGAGTGGGACAAGGCACTATAAATCTTAAATGCTTATTTTATGACACTGTACTGTACCTAGTTCTGAACTTGAGGAAAGAAGTACCCCAGAAGAACCCTGGATTTTATTCTTTCCCCAAATACCTGAAGATGATCATGATATTGTGTCTCTGACAGGGATATTTATTGGTCATTGATGTAAACCATGAAGAAGTAAAAGGATTCCATATGGCATCCATGTCATTGGGAAAGACAACTTTATAAATTTAGGATAAGATTTTTTTTTTTTTATAAAGTAAATTCCTATGTGTATGGGAGATTGGTAATCACAGCCTGAACCTCTGATTAATCAGCTGAGGCAAGTGTGGGGTCAGCTGTGGGAGCACAGGTGAGAGTGATGTAGCTGTGCTCCTGGAAGGGGTGGAGCCTGACTCCATCCCCTCTGAGACCTCATTTAAGGGCTGACTCCCACTGAGGCAGCATCTTTTGGAGATTGCTCTCCAGTGAGGACTGCCCCAGCTTCTTCAGCCAAGGCACCACC
Organism: Excalfactoria chinensis; assembly: GCF_039878825.1. Taxonomy (NCBI): domain Eukaryota; kingdom Metazoa; phylum Chordata; class Aves; order Galliformes; family Phasianidae; genus Excalfactoria; species Excalfactoria chinensis. Next base: position 37,487,775 of record NC_092826.1, read on the forward strand.
ACTGGTGAGTTTTCCTTTGCTTATTCCTTCTGTATATTTACTACCATCTGTATATTAACAACCAATACACTATGACATCTAAAATAGCCATTACATTTATATTCGATAATTTGGGCTGCTGGAATATCACTGTCATTTATGAAACTATACAAAGTGTAGCAAGGATTGCTGTATTTAATGATCATGGACCTGCAGATTTTTTCTGTGAAGGAGATAAGGAATTTCTTTTGAGAATACTCTTATTAAAAATCTTCCAAAATTAAAACTGAATCAAGTATACTAAAGACATATATTTATTTTATTATTATTTGTTATTACTTTATTTTATTTTTATTTTTGTGTTATTAAATTTTACATTGTTATATTAGTGCTTATTTGTACTTATTTAATATATTGGTATATCAGTACTTGTTATAATATTAAATTATTTGTTTATATTTATTACATACTTTATTCCATGGTTTTATAACAATAATTAAGTGCATATTTCAATATAAAATTAAAATGATGATGATTATTTTTTTAATGAAAAGCAATGTCAGAATTATCTGCTCAAATTCACAGAAGTAAACCTTTTTTTTTTTGTAATCAAAACCATCCAGATGGTTTTGTTCTGCAGATGATTTTGATTAGGATGGAATAATGTTGACACATTAACAATTTGAAGTCATTTCTGACCTTTCATTTTCTATGCCCTTTGCTGGGCAATGGTGGCTGGGCTGAACTTGTTCTTCCACCTGCATCTGAAGGTTCCAAGCTTTCAGCATGACTCCAGGTGTTCAGCAATACTTACCCTCCTCTCAGAAGTGGCAGCAAAACACATGGATTCCTGTGGCTTTTTCAGGAAGATTTGATTGGAATAAGCATTTTAAGCAGCAGGAGCTTTTTATATCCTAATAATTTGGATAAATCCCTGAAATTAGCTCAGTAGATGTGAAGAGGGAGAGTTTCAGTGAGTAAATGGATGTGGTGTAGAACAGTCATCCTTGATCAATCACAGCTCACATTTATCTCAGCTGCACATCTTGCTGCAGCTTACTGGTCTAGCTGTTGTACCTGCATCCTGTTTTGATTGCTGCTACTATAACAGTAATAATCAATGTGGAAATTTCCTTGAAGGTAATTGTTAAAGTTTTTAGAATAAATTTACGTAAGGGCAGCTTACTTTGTCGACATGTAATCACAGAGGATTTAGAGAAGTTGCAGGCCTATGGATGTTATACTTGTGTTGTCATTTTATCATTCTGACATGGGTTTGAAGTATGTCTTTTCACGTTTCAGCTTCCAGAATTGTCTGTTAGAAACTATTTCCCAATTTTCAAAATATTTAGCTTCAGTTTCAACTATTTATTTGTTGTTTTAGAATTTAACATCATCCAGTGACACCTTCCTGGTATCTATCCATGGAAGTCTGTATGATACCACAGTGACATCTTCACTCACAAGTGCACACACACACACAGAGCTGTTTTTCACAACAGTATCAGCTACCACATCAGCTTGATTTGTGAAGCACTTTGTTAGCAAGGAAATACAGTTTGATGGATTTTTTTTTATTTCTGACTAGTTCTTCTGGAGACATATGAGAAAGTGATGCACAACAGCAGATTGAAGCTTTTCAACCATAGGACTGATTCAACATAGCCAGTAGATACCAATTTGCAGAGGAATGATGAATTCTGTAGGGGAAAAACAAAACCAAACCAAAGAATAATGCAGGTTTTGAGAGGAGAAAATGTAAGATACAATTTGGAGTGAAAAATCCCTGTATTACCTTGACTTGTCATAGATGAAGCTTAACTGCCGATAGTAGTTATAAATTTACCCCTTTTCTTGCTTTGCTATTTATCTTATCCCTTGTTTTACTATGTGGTTTATATGCTGGAAGGCGGCCATGAGGTCAGCAAGTGAAATTTCAAATATTTCATGTCTCTTTCTGTCAGGTGGAATATTTCTGCGACATAAAGGGATCAGATCCCATGGTCGCTGCACAGTCTGTATTTTCAGTGACGTGATCTGCAAAAAGAGCAGCTTCCCTTTGACTCTGCATGTACACTTATTTTGTTTGCTTCTATTTGACTGAAAAGAATCTGTTGCCAGGAAGTAATTTTTCTGAATGCAAGAATTTTCATGTATTCAATTTAATCTGAAGAAGACACATGGGAAAAGATTATGACACAATTATTGCACACTGGCAAAATCTTCCTACAATCAAAAGCTCATTGCACTGCCACCATTCATAATACGAAAAATCTGCCTCCTTACAAGGACAAAATCTTGTATAGTTTGATAATAATTATGAGTTTTCCACTCAATTAAACCTGGTACTCTTCCTGGCTTTAAATCTCAGTGCGATTCAAATGGAGGAAAAAAAATTGTTCAGCCTATTTTGTAAGTTTTTATTTTTCTGCTTATGTTTTTAGCTTCTCCTGTGGGAAATTACATTTATCCAATGTTATGCATTTAAAAAAACACACACACATCTCTATGTAAGTAATTTCCAGAGAAAGCTGTGTAAAACCAGTTTCAGTGGCAATGTAAAGCTTTTCATTGAGTGATTTAATGATAACTCCATTTGTTAGTACCACAATACAAGTTAATCACTTTCTCTAGCTTATATCATGATAATTATATTATTTAGAATATCTAATAATACAGCAATTTTCTTTTTCTTGCGTCTTTCTTTCCTAGATACTGCTAGCACTGAATGCTCCTTGCAGTTTCCAGACAGAGACTATGTTTGGTGGGACATCTTCATGAAAATCTGTGTCTTTGTCTTTGCATTTGTTATTCCAGTACTCATTATAATTGTTTGCTATACTCTGATGATCCTGCGCCTTAAAAGCGTACGACTTCTCTCAGGGTCTCGGGAAAAAGATCGAAACCTGCGCCGCATCACCAGGTTGGTTCTTGTGGTGGTGGCAGTTTTTATTATCTGTTGGACTCCTATTCACATTTTTGTGCTGGTTGAAGCATTAGGGGATGTGTCCCACAGTACTGCTGCTGTATCCAGCTATTATTTCTGTATTGCTTTGGGGTATACCAACAGCAGCCTCAATCCTATCCTTTATGCCTTTTTGGATGAAAACTTCAAGAGATGTTTCAAAGACTTCTGCTTCCCCTTTAAGATGAGGATGGACAGGCAGAGCACCAGCAGAGTTCGAAACACCGTGCAAGACCCAGCTTATAGGAGGGAAGCGGATGGGACAAACAAACCGGTATGACTAGTCGTGGAAATGTCATCTTACTGCCCACAAGAGAGAGAAGAGTCCAACGATCTTGGACTGACACAGATTACCACTGCGGTTTGAACTAGACTCACTCAGATGGACATTTCTGGAATATTTAAGAAGTCCTACTAGTTTGAACTAAGCCAAGTTAATTACTGACACACACGGACATCCTGAAAATAAGTTCGAATATAGGGGACCTGATTAATGGTCAGATATTGTCACCATGATTATGATAGTTAAGCAGGTGCTACTATACATTCTTTGGGAGAGAGGAGAAGCTTACTGTTGTGCTAGATAAAGAAAGCTCTGGGTTTTCTCTGTATACTGCAAGATTATCTTTACTGACATTAGGTTATAATGCTAAGTTATACCAAATGCATAGATTTGTCCAAATAATGATTGCTTCTGAATTATATAGTTTGACAACATGATTTGTCATACTCTTTTACAGTAAAGAGTGTTATTTAGGTTTCAGCAGAACACTACCAGAACTAAAATAATGATTCCCCTCAACTAATGTATTTGTAACATTTGTCTGTTCTGTGAAAATACAGCTTAAGCATGAAATGCCTACATATCAAAATGATTTTATTGTGTCTGTGTATGGTAAAGCATTGCAGTGTTTAAAAATACTAGCACTTAAGGAAAATTGTTAGTATATCTTTTGCACGTAATTAATCACCCGTGTGTAATGTTTTCTATGTGTGGTTTTCCAAGTTGTTTGTATACTTACAAGTATGGATAATATGATATTCATTTTCAGAGTGTATTTTCATCAAGAGAATAGAAAACTTCACATTCCTCACTTGTTACAAGTCTGATGAAAAGCTGCGCTACGTTCTTTATATGGGTATAAATAGTTCAATTCTATTTTCAGTAAAGGGAACATACATACGCAAAAATAAAGTTCTTATTTTCCTGAACTCAAAATAAACATTCAAAGAGATGTAGATAGAAACTAGTGAATTAGCAAATGGATTAAATAGATTGATACAAAGGAAATTTTGTCTGGTTTCTGGTAGAATTGTAGAATCAGAGTTTGAAAGATCCCTGAAGTGAACAGGGACATCTACAGCTGGAGCAGGTAGCTCAGAGCCCTGCCCAGCCTGACCTTGAGTGTCTCCATACCTGGAGCATTCACATCTCTGGGCAACCTATTCTATTGCCTCACCAGTCTTACTGTGAAAAACCTCTTTATATTCAATCTAAATCTCCCCTCTGTTAGTTTGAAACCTGTCATGGTTTCATGATGTAGAATATTGACAGCACAAAACCATGACAAAACCATTTCTCCTTGTCCTGTCCTATCACAACAGGCACTGCTAAAGAGTCTGTCGTTCCCCCTCCCCCCTTTATATAGTTCCCCTTGAGATACTGAATGGCCGCTATTAGGTCTCGCTGGAGCCTTCTCCAGGCTGAATGGCCCCACCTCTCTCAGCCTGTCCTCATATGAGAAGTGTTCCATCTCTTGGAGCATTTGTGTGACCCTCCTCTGGATGATGCACTCCAACAGGTCCTTGTTTCTCCTGCACTGAGGACTCCACATCTGGTTGCAGTACTCCAGGTGAGGTCTCACCAGCACAGGGGCAGGATCACCTCCCTCACCCTGTTGGCTATGTATCTTTTGATGCAGACCATGCTTCTTTTAATGGTTCCCATTTTCTTGATATACATTTTCTTTGGTATATACATTTTCTTTGGTACAGTCATACGAGTTCAGTATATGTATTTGTTTTCCTATGAAGATGGAGAAACTAAAGCACAACAACACTAATTACCAGCCTGTGGAAGGTAAATCTGTGGCAAAACTGAACCTAAACTTCAACTTTAGTTTTTCATCTGGGCCAATAGACATCTTTCTGTACCTTTATTCCTTAGGCAAATCACGTCTAATGTGGGTGTTTTCACTGCATAGCAACTTTTCTGAGAAACACAGGCTGATTTGGTCCTACTGTAGCAACCAACCAAAAATCCTTTTATGCTCACAGGTACAAATAATGAAATTTGTTCTTGTAGATATCCGTACAGTGGAAATTTAATTTTCTGGATAACTTCATCATCTTTTACTATCAATTCAGTCATGTAAAATATTTTTGGTATCAGGTTAACAAGTTAGTGCTTCTACATTCACCTAGCATTGCTAAATCAGTGCCGAACAGTCATTGATGTCTACAAGCCCTTCCATGTTGCTGCCCTGGGAAGCAGAGGCATGAAATTCTGGCTTTGGAGTTTAGTACTCAGGATCTGCACTCATGCAATTATCTTTGTTAACAAAAATAGTGCAAATAATTATTTCTGGGCAAGTCTAGCACTTTCTGGCAGTGCATGCATAATAAATGAATAGCTGACCTCAGGAAATGCCCGAGGAAATGAATGATGCTCACAGATACAATTATGACTCTTTCTTCCTACTCTATCTCCATCCTTTTTTTTTTTTTTTTTTTTTTTTTTTAAATAAATTTAGATTTCATTTTTTATTTTTGGTGTGTTTCTCTGCAACATGCATAGAAAATAATAAATAAAGTTCTGACCTTTAAATAGTTGCAAAAATGGAATGATTGGAGGTATTTGTCAAATTAGCAGTAGATGTACTGTGAATGAACTAGGGCTTAATGAATTATTTGCACTCCAAGAAGTGTTTTTTTAATCATATTTTACTACTGCACTGCATCTGTATATCTGTATTACAATAGAATTATTGCCCTATACATTATGTACAATGCTCTGCATTGTAATGAAAAATCAATGTTCTGAATGTGTAAGAAAGGAACATTCCAATTGTTGATTTTTTTGTGAATATGTTTTGAGAAATAAGAGCATCTTCTCCATATAAGTTGGAGGAAAGAATGAGATCCTAATATTTTTTTCTGTGTTGTGGATACGCAGGGTTTTAAAAGCTATATGATCTGTGTTCTAAAGATTTTTTTTCCATGGAACATTAGCAGTCAAATTAGTCCAGATGCAGCAGAAGGGAGTCTTGGAGGATTTATTGTAAAATTAGGTGCTGTTCATTGAACAGTGATGGAAATTTGCCCAAGATTTCTTCCTTTCTTTTGTTCTTAATAGATGCAGTTGGTGGGAAAAGATATAATAGGATAATATTATGGTTTTGCTCACTGGACCTGCTTCCAGATGATTAAATTCCCATTTTTCATTCAGCGGTTCTCAGACTGGAATGACCAACTGACAAAAAGAATTATTCTCACAGGAACATGTATGCTGACTTTGGAAAGCTGTACTGAAGCCTTGTAAATGGCCTTTCTTTCTGTGTAATTTTGGATGAACATTTTGCCTTCACTGTTACGTAGTCTCCTATTTCTAGCCCTTGTGCTAGACAAGGGACAGGGTAGCGGAGATGGGCTGTGCTGCCCCAGAACTCCTGGAGAAAGGCAACATGGTGTAGATGTGTGCAGGCAGCCTGGCAATCAGCCTTTCCCGCTGCAGTTGGCCTCAACTCTCTTCCTTAACAGGTTCCAAAAATTTGATGTTGCAAATGTATAGTACAAGGTCATTTGACCTTTTAGTGGGGTCATCTCCCTCTTGTCTAGAGGGGGTGTCAGGGAATCACCTTCTCTATCCCGATTCTTTCAGTTCCAAGATCTTCTACATGAGAAATAGTATCCTTGTTCAGCGCTTTTGTCAGTGCTTTAGAAAGTCAGCTAAAGAGCATTACTGCTGAGTTACTTAATCTTGCAGACCAATCGTCTTTTCTATAATCTCAGGCTTCTGCTCTGTAGAGGTACAGAGAATGGAGAGCTGTTTTAGTCTCTTGTCTCTTTCCATTGCAAATTTAGTTAACTGCTTTGCAGTTGCCTCTAGACAATCCCTATGGTTAATTTTGTCTATCTTTTAATGTAGATTGAAAAAGTGTTAAGAATAACTGGAATTCTTACTCAAGTGTCTCTGGGGATTCAACTGAGTCTACAGATGTTTGTGTTTTAGAATTACACAGCAAGGCAGGACAGTGGTTTTATTCTTCTGTTGTTTATTTATTTATTTATGCTGGGAAAAATCCCAGTAAAATCTTTGGGTGTCAAATCTCCTTCACTTTTCTTATCTTCTACACATTGAAGATGTCTCTGTTCAAATATGAAAGCTATTGCCTAGGTCTGACATTACCCTCTAAAAGCCAAGGTGATCACAAGGTTTTCCCTCAGCTGCAGATCAGTAATTCACTGCTTATTATGGTGTAAGATATTACATCGGATTTTTTGTTTGTTTTGCTTTGCTTAATGGTAGTCATGTTTTACTTACAACCAAGTGAAAATGCACAGAGAGACAAAGTATGTAACTAATTTCCATGAGAGAGACAGCCTAGAAATTGAAAGAAAGTATGGTTACTGCCATGTAAAGGCAGAAGATCTTACCTATAGTGATGACAACATAAAGAATAGGATGCTTGTTAGCATGAGAAATGATTTTCCATTGCATGTGCACACTTGTGTGTGTGGAAAATTGTTCAGTGTCTCATTGCTACATTCAGCATGCATCAAATTGAAAAGAAATATTCATCATATAGTTTTAAATCTACATGGATAAATGAAATATTAGAAGAAGATTGTGTATCATTACTTCAAAACAAATAAAGGAGATTTTCTGCTGCTGAATGTGAAGAGAAGCAGATGACACCTCAGGCAGTTATTGTTCCAGATTGAGGTGACTAATGCTGAACGTTTTTGGTTTAGCATCTGCCAAAGTATCTAACTTAAGCTGCCACTCACACTGTCTTACAACAAAAAACTGGGCAAAGAAGAAATCTTCAGATTTGCATAAATTATGCTCCTTTCCATGTTTTTCTGTGCCGATACCAGATGGGACCAAAAGAGCAAACTTAACACACGATGAGAATGGTATTATTTCCAGTAGTCTCAGAGAAAAAGTGATTTGTGTTGTTCACTGTCACAAATCTAAGACAATTGACTGTTAGGTGTCCTGGGTGACAAAACTTGTCATACAATCTACATCTCAATTGTCAAAGAAAAGCTTTCAAAAATGCTCATGCAATGATGTATACAGCTTCTAGTAGGCCTTAGATATCTAATTTAGTTTATGCCTTCAAATACCTCTTCCCTACAATGATGTAGCACATTATTTTAAAGATACTCTCTGGTTATTAATTTGAGGGAATACAGGGTCCATTAATTTATTGAAGGCATCTTACACTTGGAAAAACAAAGATGTCGATTAAGTGTTGTAACCACAGATAGAGAAGCAGCTCCTGAAAGGATATCGAACATACCAAACTGCTTTCCAAATTCAAAGAGAATGTCCTTTAAAGCAGTCACCTGTCAGGGAACAGAACTTTCCCTAGAACTTCAGACCTGTTTTTGGTTCTGCCAAGTTATGGTGAATGCGAACAGACCGTTACTGAAATGATACAATTGCTTGTTGTAGCGTGCTTGATAGATTCCATATGAGAATTGAAATGACATTTTCTTTTATTCTGCTAGCAGCTATTGTAATCATCTAGAAAACTTCTACATGTCAGCTTTTAGTCTGACATACTCTTTTCTTCTTAGGTGATCTTGACCATGTAAGAAAGAGTAATGACAAACTTTTGGTGGATTGTTAACTGTGGAAACAGTGAAAAAAAAACTGGCAGCAAAGCTAATTTGTCTCACTGAATAATGAAGAGAGTTAAACAAGAAAAAATAAAAAAAAGGAGTGAATGAAGGAAAGAAGCAAGGTAGGCAGGAAGGGGGAAAGGAAGAAAATTAAGCTATGATTAATCTTTTATTTCTATTCTCTTTTTGTGAAAAAAATGAGAAAAGCGTAAGAAAGAAAAAAATATTCTGCACCATAAATTTCGAAGTGCTGGTATGAAGGTTGGTTTAATGTTGCTTTTTGACATGATTTTTTTACATATTAAACACACTAATAAAAGGTTTGATGGATACAGATATGACCAGCAATGAAAATCCCCTTATTTTCACTGTTCCACCTCCTCCCAGAGAAGTGATATTTCTGCAGTGCTAGAATTCTGTTCCATAGAATCACAGAATGGCTTAGCTTCGAGGGACCCTTAAATATAAACCAGTTCCAACCTCCTGCTGTGCCCTCCAGGGATGGGGCACACATAACCTCTCTGTGCTGTCTGTTCTAGCATCTCACCGCCCCCTGAATAAAAAATTTCTCCCTAACATCAAACCAAAATTTCCCCTGTTTTAGTTAAAAGCCATTTCACCTTCTCCTGTCACTGTCAGACTGCATAAGAAGTCAATTCCCCTTCTGCTTGTAAGCACCCTTCAAGTAGTGAAAGGTTTCAAGTGCTCCACAGAGACTTCTCCAAGCTAAAGAAGCCCAATTCCTTCAGCCTTTCTTTATAGGAGAGGTGCTCCAGCCCTCTGATCATCTTTGTGGCCTTTCTCCAGAACCACTCTACCACTCTCACAGTTCCATATCCCTCCTGTACTTTTGATGCCACCTCTGTAGCAGGGCTACAAACTGAAGCCTGTGAACTGTACAAGCTGTTTGAAATATATTAACCACGTTGTTTTTTTTTGTTGTTGTTGTTGTTGTTTTTTTTGTTTTTTATTTATTTATTTATTTATTTTTTATTCCAGCAGATGACAGAGAAATAACATTTAGGTACTGAGAAATTCCATGGTTAGTGATTGAGCAATATATTTATATGTCAATGTTTTCAGAAGAAAATATACAGCCACTGATAAAAACTCTCACTAATTTGAGCCAGGGTTTCTTGTGCAGGTAAACAAAAGTCGTCCTTGCAAAGAAGAGTCAGAGGATTATGCTGAGATAATTTTTAATTTCTTATCAATTCTGTATTGGTACAACCATTGTAATTCTTTTGATTTTTTCCTACTGAGGCACTTTCTTCAGAAAATGTATAAACAGCAGAATTTATTAAGCTTGTAATAACTTACCTAACCTGTCAAATAAATAATCCTTTTTGCCTGGATGAATCAAAGTGCTTCTTTTCTAACAGTATCTTTGCAGGTGTATAGTACCGTAGAGTGAGAGAGTCAATTAATTGCCAGAGAGATGCAAAGCAGATATGCAAAGTAGCTGAATAAATGATTTTGTCTCGTTTTGTTTCTTGAAAAATCCTGGAAGTTTGACTTCTTGTCTTGATCCAGAATCATTGGAAAAGTTCCAGAATTTCCCAAAGAACAGAGAATTTTCTCTTTCATTGTAGTCTTTATGCTACCTCTGCCCAGAAGACCTGGATGTGGTATGTGTGACGGGTGCCTCCAGCAGCAGAATGTGGAGTAGGCAACATGGTGAGAAAAAGACCTTCCTGAGTAGATTGGAACTTGTCTGGGTATAAATACAGAACAGCTGTAGCTGTTTAACCCTGACCAAAGAGCAGAGCTTAGTACAATATCATCATGTCACTGCCAACCCCAAAAATGTTCAGGTGGTAACTACAATGTGTGATTTTTTTTGCAGCTTGAGTTTCCATTTGTTCAGTTTAGGTTACTAAGAAAGTGAACTGGAGGGTTCCCACTATGCAGAGATGATAATGGACACTGAGAGGTAACAGTAATCTGTCACCACAGTGCAAGAGCAGAGATATGAATTTTGAAACAGAAAGTAGAAAACTCATGAAAAACAAACAAACAAACAAAAAAAACTTTTAATTTAATGTACTGACAATATAAGCTTTATGTGTAAAACCAATGGCTAAGATATAGTAAAAAAAAAAACTATTTATGTAGTTGAACTTGAAAGCTAGGAGGAAGTCTGACATCAAGCCAATATGAAAGTGACCAGGGATATAAGACAAATTCTGGTTTACAGGATACACAACAGGTTCTACCACCATGGAAGTTGGAGTCCAGCTTTGTTCCAAATCCATAGTCAGAACACTGTGGCCCTTTGATGGATGTCTCTCTGTGAAGGAGATCCAGGGATTTTAGGCTTAATCAGGGTGTGATGGGAAAGGAAACAAGTTTAAGAAGTAGCTTTTCAGTAAGACTGAGAAATTAAAATTTTAAAATAGAACTATTTTTGTCTATACCCAAATTTTAAACATTTCTTTACCCTAATGTCAATATTCTACTACGTGTGAAATGGTCTCATTTTGAAAAATGGAAGAGATGAAAGATGAAAACCATGTTTTCTTCTTCCTTGTCTGTAACAGTGGTCTGCATGTGTGAAACCAGGGTAATAAACCAAATAATCCTGTTTTCAGAAAGCACATATTTTGTCTTCATCTCAAAAATCGATGCAACATCTTGTCTCAAAGTACCCATGACTGATCATAAGGTAACTGGGAAATTAAACGCTTTCCTCCCTTCTGCTGTGTCTATACCACATGCAAACAGGCTGTTATTCAGCATTACAATACCATATTTCAGGAATGATCTCTAGAGGCAAATCTCTTTTATTATGATTGCAAATAGAAAGTTAAAGAAACTTTCTCAGAAAGCATGTAGTTAGAAAAGTTTTACATGGAGACGGAATTTGTTTTTTTTTTTTTTTTAATCTCTATGATTGTTTGTAATTTCAGATTGATTGTATTTAGAAATTCTGGGAATTTTGCCTCCTATGGCTCCTAAATGAAAATCTGTCAGCTTTGAGCATACCCTAGAGTAGATCAGAACTGTGTGACAGCTGACAATTAGAAAGCTGAGATTTAACATCATCTTCAGACTCTTCTGCCCATTATAGCGTTTGGTCTCTGAGACCCTTTGCTTTTTTAAGAAAACAGCAATTATTCTCTTCTGAGGGAAAAAATAAAATTTTGAGCCACTGTACAGAACTTGTGGTAATTCATAGATGTAGAGGACATTTCTTCATAAATGATTAGTTGTGGTGACAAGTATCTGCATTCATTAGTAATTTAATGTTGTGAAAACTTGGAAATATGAGAAGGGCACCTTTTATGAGCAAATGGTGATGGTGACTGAGAGTAGATGTTTAGGGAGAATATAAAAATTAGAAGATAGGAGAAATAGGTTGTGTTAGTGTGCATATATCTATGTGTAGATGTATAAGACATCTCTTTTTCCCTCTGTCTATTTTACAAAGTATACCTCAAAGAAACAGCTGACTTTCTCATTTGTTTCTTCTCAGAAATGAAACATTCCACACGGCTCCAGAATTAAACGTGGATTTAATTTTGCTCAAGCCTTGAAATGACTGAAAGTAGATCCAGATTTCATGAATGATGGAAGTTAAAAGATGTTCAGTTTCCATGGGGTAAAACAGAATTTTCTTCTCCTAATGCTTGTTATAAATATTTAGCTTTAGATTTTTCTTTATATATGGCAGCTTGATTGCCTAGTCACCTTAAAGTGAGGTTCTGTGAATGTGGTATTGGGGAGATATTGAACCCTGTGAGATGTGATGTGGCGTAAAAGAGGCAGAATTTAAAAAGAGAGTTTGGAAACTTCAGAGAAATACTGAAGAATTTCTTGGAAGAGGTCATCATGTCTTGTGGGGCTGCTTATTACTGATGATGCATTTTGTTCCAGACTGTCTCCTGTCAAAGCAAATACTTAACTGTCTCTCTCCAAAGAAGCCATGACCTTTCTTTGAGTATTTTACTGTATTAGAATGTTTTCAAAAAGCAAGCAGAAAGCAATCACGAAGACTGTTTGATGATAGACCTGGGTTGATCTTTAGTTGTTGCTGCTTACTATGGACAAGAACCCTACTGAAAGTATTTATTTTCTGTTTCTAAAGATCTGAAACTCAGCACTGAAATTCTCTGCCTGTTGGACAATTGGTTGATTGATTTGTGAAAATACTTTTGTACAGTGAAATTGTAATGTACTTGCCAAAGGCATTGTCACTCAGCCAAGGAAATGTCAGGAAGCATTTTAGAGATGCTTATACACATCCCTCCTGTTTTTCTTTCATCCAGAATGACAATTTTGTATGGCCAGAAATACCCTTATTTAAAAATGGCCTAATTCAATTCAAAACCACCATTAACACCCTGTCTTCTGTAGCAGGTAACCTGATGTTTTGTGCTCTCAGGACAACATTTTCCCCTCAGCCTGGAGATGCTTCTTATCTCCAGCTTGTCTCAGGGTTTGAAAAACATCCAGGACAGGAGAGGGAGAAGCACAGGCTGTGTGATACTCAGAGATGGGCCACCACAGGGATGCTGCTGGTCCCACCACAAGGATTAGGTCTACCTCATGTATCTTACCTCTCCTGTTCCACTCTCTGGCTTTGTCTTCTTGTCTGAAAACAGAGATTTAGAAGTGTTATGCTCAGGCATAGAATTGCTGTTTGTACATAATTAGCTTCATTTATTATTATTGCTGCAACCCAGAAATACTTACACATTGATTCCTTGGTTTGGCAGACATAAGAATGAAAAATAACAGTAATAATAATAATAATAGCATAATAAATTATTCATAAAAACTATTATGAAGGTAATTGAAATTCTTTTTGATAAAATGAAATATTTTGTGACATTGTAATTTTTGAATGCAAAAATGTATGCATTATCTCTGAGATCAAGGAGATAACAGCAGTTTTCATTCCAGGAGAAGTCTTCAATTCTGGACATTGTTGTCTTTTTATTATTATTGTTGTTGTTATTATTACTATTATTGTTATTATACTGTAGGTTAGGTTTGGATTTCTCTCTATAAAGTCTTCTACAACTTTCAGCAAATTTTGAGAACTCTTCTATGCTTTAAGTGCATTGTTGGGGCTCTTTCAGCTGTGATACAAGCATGAACTTCACAAGCTGGGTTTCAGCACAGCATGGAGAGGCCTGCCATCAAATTAGTGCTCTTACTACTCTGTTATTTTCACTTATTTGAACACCAAACTGTGACAGCTACAACTGCACTTTATGTTGAATAGGCGCATGGGAGACATTTCCAAGCTGCATCTGTCAGGCAAATATATGATCTAAAGCAAGGAGTTGCTTGGCTTGGGCACAGCATATACAAACTGAAGATCAGGATGTGTAGAAAACATATGAGCCTGTAGACTTCTGTAGAGTCAGGTAGTAGATGGGCAAGACATCTTAAATGCACTGTCAATATATAAAATTCAGTTAAATTCCACTTATTCTTTAAAGTAGATTTTTCTCGTCTCATGTTTTGTATTGAATGTTACAGTTGTGTGGGTGACAGAATTCGCATTTCTGATTTCACTCTGATAAGTGATTTTGAAGCAGAAGGTAAAATAATAGTCTGTGTGACCTAATGGCAACTTCATGAACATCAGAGCTACAATTAGAACATCATTAATATCAGATGACTAAGATAGAACTCTTTCTATCATCTCACAAGCTTACCTATCTGTACCAGGTCTGGCCAGGAGCAAACACATTTTGAATGCACAATGATTTTGAATGTTATATATTCAAATAACATTAACTGATGTCACACATGCCAGATGTCAGATAGGATTTCATCTGCACAACAAATGTGCAGTTATTTGTGTTCATTTCTTAACCAGGGTTGAAAAAGATACAAGGATTTTTATATAGGGATATATATAATTCATATTGCTTGAAAAATAAATCAGTCAGGATAAGCATCATGTTTTTCTTTAGCAGACATTTTTGTGTAGTCTCAGATTTGGAAATAAAGTAATAAAACTGTATCTTTTTATAGCCTTTCAATTGCAGGAATCCCAAGGTACTTTACAAAATATACACAAGAAATATAAATATCCTCTCTACTGAAGAAATACTGTGATCTATTTAGTTATGGTGAGAAGCGGGAAGACTTTTTTCTTTAAATGCCTGTTTGAAGAAAATGCTACGGTTTTGCAGAATCACTGAACTGTAGGCATTGGAAGGGACGTCTGCAGGTCATCTAGTCTAATATCCTGCTGTTCCATATATTAGGTCACATAGGAAGGCATCCAGATAAGTTTTGAATATATCCAGAGAAGGAGACTCCACTACATCTCTAGAAAGCCTGTTCACAGTGCCCTGTCACCCTTAAAGTAAATAAGTTCTTTCAAGTGTTCAGAGGGAACCTTCTGTACCCATTGTCCTTTCTCCTGTCACTGGGTACCCTTGAAAAAACCTGGCCACATACACTTGACTCCCACCCTTTAGATGTTTATAAGCCTGATAAAATACCCTCTCAGTCTTCTCCCTACCCTCTCAGACTTCTCCCAGATGAACAGTCCCAGAAGACTCAACCTTTTCTCACACAGAAGATGCTCCAGCCCCCTAATCCTCTTTGTAGACCTCATCTGGACTCTCTCCAGAAGTTCCCTGTCTTTCTGATGTTCTTAACAGCAGAGAAGTCCCCAAAGGGCAAACAGTTGCTGACAGCAAGGGAAAGCGACTGATTTAAATAAGTATAGGAAAGCACACAAGAGACAGGGCTGGAGGTAGTGCTGGATAAAAGACATGCATAGAGCTCACAGGGAAGAATCACTGTGAGCACCAGTAGCTCCAAAGCAGGACTTCTCTTCACAGGGTATCACCCATCTGAACAGTTGTTTTCAGAGGATATTTTGTCCCTCTGCTGGTACTTTATGGACCTTCTGTTTTATAGAATAGCAGTATTTTATTAAGACAATTCAAAGGCTGATGCACCAGGTATTGCAGGAGTGGCACCTTCTGGCCTGTAACATCAGAGGAAATGCAATGGACAGCTTTGGTTTGCACTTCCTTCTTCTTAGAAAGCTTTATTTTTTATGCTCTATCTCAGTAAGGATGACTTTGAGAAGCTGAAATTAGGAACGCATTGGGTGAATAAGTATTTCCATTCTCAGGTGAGAATATGTAGTAAAACCACTTGTATCCTAACTATCACCTGGTCCAACCCCTTTTGCCAATCTCAGTGCAGACTTGTGCATTAGTTGCGATATATTAATCTTCCTTGTCTTATCCTTTTCCACCATATTGTTCATAGGTGCTTTAAATCCGGTTTTAAACTCACTTAATAACAAGGAAGAATTTATTATTATTATTATTATTTCCTGTTAGGGAAGGGAAATTATAGAGATCACATTTTCAATTGATCCAATCTGACAGCACATCTGACATCAACTCTTTAATAAACAGAGAAAAGAAATTAGAATTTGCTGTTTAGTAGGCAAGAAGTTTTTAGACAGAGAAAGTTGCTGTGTTTATTAATACAACTATTTTGAATATGGAATTCATTTTGGAAAAGCATTATGGCAAGCTGGGGGAAATATGAGATAAAAACAGAGCCTTTTTTCTTCTTTTCTGGGGCAAAACAGCATACTGCATGTGGCCTGCCAATCTCATCACCAGCTTGTAACAGGCAACTAGTAGTTACTAAAAGAGCTGACCTGACATCCTGAACAGCTTTTTGCTTATGGCACCTGGCAGTGACCTAAGGGCACAGGCTTTTTTGTTAGCTCAAGGGCAAAGCTTAGGTAAGCAGATTGAATTTTAAAATTTGCAGCTTTTGCAAGTGTATGGGAAACTGTTGATCACAGCCTGAACCTCTGATTAACCATCTGAGGCAAGCAATGAGTCAGCTGTGAGAGCACAGGTGAAGGTAATTCAGCTGTGCTACTGGAAGGAGTGGAGCTTGGTTCCACCTCTCCCAGACCTCATTTAAGACCTGCCACTAGGGCAGGATCTCTTACTGGAGATTGCTCCTGTGTGGAGTTTACAGTAAGCATCAATATCAATGAGAATTTATCATTTATCTTTTTTCTGTTACATAACCTCTGTTTATCCATTAACTTTATAACTGTATAATTGTAACCATGCAACAAGGTAAGGTGAATATTAAAATACTACATTTGATTTGCATTCTGTGTTAGTTTCTGCATATTGCGTTCACAGTACTAAAACATAAAGACAGGATAAACTGACAGAGCTGGGACTGTTCAGTCCAGAGAAAATGAGTTTCAGGGGGATCTAATTAGTGTGGATAAATACCTGAAGAGAGGATACAAAGATGATGGTGCTTTTGTCCTCCTTGACCTTCCCCCACTTTTCTCCCAGATCCTTCTAGCTGCTGGCCATTCATTTGTGGGCAGCTGGAGATGGTGGGAATTATTTACCCTGTTAATTTGTCCTTTGGAGTGATACCCATCCTCAGTGTACCTTTGGGAATATTCAATTTTGTTAGTATGCTCAGAATTAACTCTGAGAAACCACCTGATCTTGCCTTGGAGGAGCTGCAATATTATTTTGAAGGCTGGAGGGAGCAGACACACTAGCAGGGCATGGGTTAGATAGTTTACCACTCTTCTTTCTGCTGCTGTTTTCTGTGACTATTACACCCACACTGCAAACAGAAATTTTACTACTTAAGTAATTTTTTTTAAATTTATTTTTTATTTATTTATTTTTATTTATTTATTTATTTTATGGAGCTACTTTGGCATGAATTTGACTCTTTGCTTTAGGCTTTCATGCAGACTCATGTATGTTTGCTCTCTTTGTGAGGAAAATTTACTTACTGAAGTTTGGTGAAGGCTGCTAGAGTAATAATAAGAAAAGAATTAAAGCTGTTTGAGTAGTTATCTTTTAAAATGGTCTTGCTGACTTTCAGTTCTCAAGATTTCCAAACACTTCATCTTCTAGTCACAAATATCCTTCTGTTTGTTTCCACTCTGCATACATTGGCTGTACAGAGTAATACCAAACCTTGCTTTACAGATGCTTACATGCCACGCTTATTTTCAAGTATGATAAATGCTCTAGATTTGATTTTCAGTTTTCTGGTTGACATCTTTCCAGAAGCTTTCTTCAGTGAACTCTTACTGCTAATTATGACAGCTGACAACAAAAGTTCATACTTGTGCCCTCATTACTGTAAACAGTGAACAAAGCTCACCACATCCCAGTAGTCAGCATACATTGATGTGTCAGCTGGGATGCAGCCATGGAAGCCATGCTTATCTCTACTAGTATTGTTTTATCAAACCCCAATTTCTTCCAATAAAACTTTTCTAGGGGAAATGTCTTAAGGCAGAGCATTATTTTTAGTGAAAACAAACACTATATCCTCCACAAGGGCTGCAGTTTAGGTGCTCCTTGTGTACTGAGGATGTGGGGAATGGGGTTCAGTACAGCTGAAAATAGAGGCTCAGGGTCTCAGACAGGGATCTCTTTCCCCCTGAACATTAATTTTTATTTATTTATTTATTTGTTTATTTTGCCAGTCACTTTCCAGTTGTGCAAAAGTCTTCTCTGGAGATGTGAGACCCAGGAACAACTGATGCCAAGGTAGAAGTGATCTGCATGGGGATTCCGGCAAGCTACATTAATGGGAGGAACCATAATGCATAGGATGCTCTACTTTTTAGCTGGCTTTAGAAAGTACAAGCTGGGCCAGTGCAGCTGTGTGAGACCCAGACTGAGAGGCTGTGATACAGTGCTGCACAGAAGTGAGACAACTTTGCTCAGGGAAGAGCAGGAGATGAGCCAGCTGAACAAATCTTGCAGGCTTGTCATGCTTGCATCCGATATTTTTCCCTTCCCCTTAAACCTTTTCAAGTGGTCTCAGTTTTGCTCCTTGTTACCAATTGAACTATTGTCATTCTGACAGTCTGAGCAGCTGTTCTCAGTTAAAAGTGTTCTAGTTCTTTATTTCCTTTCTCCCTTTTTCATTACTAAGTGTTCATGTGGGTAACGTTTTGACTGATTTGAGATTTTATCGGGTTTGGATCTTTGTATGCCAAAGCACAGAGGATGCTGGGTATAAGTAAAAGCACATCTGCCAGCTCTGTTACACACCACGTTGCTAATTTGTTTTCAACAATTGGAGCTAAATAGCATCCATGGGAATCTTGCTTTGATGGAAACTGGCTGCCCAGAGAAGCTGTTGATAGCCCATCCATGGAGGCATTCAAGGCCAGGTTGGATGGGGCCCTGGACAGACTGATCTAATGGGTGGCAACCCTGCCTATGGAGGAGGGGTTGGAATTGTATTGTCTTTAATGTACTTGTAAGGGACCTCCCTTACAAGTAAGAGATTATTCTTTTATACCACAGACCCAAAGCTTGCTGAAGGACACTGATGAACGAGTCCAAGCAAGTCCTTGTCAAGGGTTGAGAAATTCTTTGGCTGACAAAGGACACAGATGGACAAGTCCAGGGGCAACAAGGAGAGATAAGCTGCAGCTTAATGGCTGGGAAGCAGTCTTTTGTGCGGGATTATTTCAAGGAAGATGGGGATGTACCCAGGGATGTCACATAGGCAGGAAAAAAGGGAGGATAAAAGAGGAATCAGTAACAATGAAGGAAGGTTTTCTGACATTAGATTCCCCACGATGTGATGCCTGTGTGCTGAAGAAGAACAAGGAGGTTTTCTGACAATAGATTCCTCACAACCTGAGACCTGAAGAAGAAGGTATCTGCCATCAGATCCCTCACTACAGAAGTCCTGCTTGCTGATGGATTCTCTTGGTCCTGCTACTGGATTCCTGCTGCCTGTCTCCTGGACCTACCGTGTGGCTCCTTCCTGCTACCCGCTTGCTACCCAAGGCTGATCATGCTGCTGCTGCTCTCCCACACTTGTGCTTTTTCCTCGGACCATTGGAACATCTTGCAACAGGACCGCTGCTGGATCCTGCTGGTGACTGTCCCTGCTTCACGCAATTCTTGCCTCTTTGTGTCTTTTCTATCACCTGCCTTCCCTCCCCCATCACCCTAAATTGTCCGTCCTCCCCTTCCCTATCTTCCTGATTAAGATTTCTAATGAACTGTTCGGACCAACATCTGAACTGTTGTTTCTTAATCACACACTGGGTGTACATATACCAAAGAGCCTCCTCTTCCTCCCATAAATGCGAGCGAGACAACAAGCAAAGCCATTCTATGAAATACAACTGAGACTGTCAGCCTTTCATTAATCTCTGGGATTGAAATGGTGCCTGAAAACAACAACTTACATAATTTTGGTAACAGTTTAAGAAGAACAACATAAAAATATTTTTATTAATTCTAAGAAATTGCAGAAATAAAACAATAGTGTATTTAACGTGGAAGTTCACTACCTTGATATTTGTTTTAAATGCAGTAGGACACACATCTTCCTGAGGACTTCCTCTAGTTTTTATTTTTTTAATTTTTAATTTTTAATTTATTTTAAATAGAGCTTCAGAAGTGCTATTTTATTCAGTTTTTCCTTCTGCCATATGACTGACAGGTTTCCTGCCAAATGTTGTAGGAACATGAAAATACCCATATAGAAAATACCTGTGACCCTCAAACTTCCCTGTCACTGAGGTAGCCCTAGGTATATCCTCTGTTACCGTGAAGACTTCTGCAGATATGCGGTGAACCTTCACTCTCAAGTCTGATAAGAACTCTTACCCTTGGCTATTTATCTGTTCCCAACTTAGTCACTGTTTCTTTCATGATTTTCACTATCAGTGTCCTCCTGTTTTATGATGTTGGTCCACATCATCAGAAGCAATGGTGGCAGCATGGCTGTAGAGGTTAAGCCTTCCCACCAGTATTCCATTACATTTTGTTGCTGTGACAGATGGCATCAGACATGGAAATGCAGATGAGGCAAAGGAAAATAAGTGAATTCCTCCATACAGAAAAAAATGGCACTCACTGACATTCATTGAGGATGACTGAATGTTTATAGAGACAAAAGCAGTGGATGTGAGCACAGTGAAGGATGGGTGGTATGTTTCAGCAGTGGTGAGAGTGACGCTGTGCCACCTCCACTGGTGCAGATTTTTATCAACATGGCATGCAGGCCCTTGCTCATCACTGGCAACAGTGCTTAGCTAATGGAGGTAACAATGTTGAAAAATAGTGTTTTGCAGCTGAGAATTTACTCTGTCCAATAGTGTGTTTGTGCTCTTTATATCTGTTGTAGTTTCTATGGAAATAAATAGAAGGTGTAACTTTTGGAGCAACCTGTGTACATAAATATTTTCCTGCTGAAAATTGATGTATCTGCATTTAAAAAAACAAAAACAAACAAACAAAAAAACAAACAAACAAAAAAAAACTGAAAAAAAACTGGTAAGAGACTATGTAGGTCAATGCCATACCGAAGACTAAGAAGTTTCATGAATAAAATAAAGTTCATGGCAGTAAATAAGCCAGTGCTAAATTTTTACCTTATTGATAAAGGCATTGTAATCCTGAACTCTGCTCAGGTTGGCTTGTTTGGTAGCTGTATGCTTTTGTCACCTTCATGCTCGATGTGTGGAATTGTTTCCAGTGTTGAGTTTAGCCTTTAGTTAAAAATGACATGGAATGAAATCAAGTATGTCCACTTACTGCTAATTATTTGCAGGGCTAGAAACATTATTTGTTTTGCATATCAAGTCTTTAATTTACATTGCATCAGTGAATATGAAGCCACACAGAACTAACTATTCTATAAGACTTCAGAAGAATAATCTGTAATTAGAAGTTAGACAACCAAATTATTGGTTTTGCTATCAGCAGTTGCTGGATGGAATGAACTTTAGTAAAGGGCTTACTCTGGCAAGGAAAACTTTAAAACCATTTTAGCATACTTACCAAGCTATTGGAGTGAAACATGGATGAGACTGGGATCCACACTATTTATCTTCAGTCTATTTAGGCTCACTGCTTCCTGTTCCCTCCAGAGACAATGTAGTCAGGGGCACTCTCATCCACCTTTCAGAGGAACTCACCTCCCTACTTTGCCCGCAAGGTTAACCCTAGGAAAGCAAACACAAACCTAATGCTAGCCTTGGCTGGCTCTTGTACAAAGGGTGAAGGTGAGGGAAAGAGCTGCCATCTCTAGACAAGGTGATGTACCACACAAATGGAAGTCTATGCACTGGTCTTGACTAAAGAAAAAAATGATTAAGTGCAAGATGTCAGAACCAGTATTACTGGAGGATGTTAATGGCCCAAGCAGTTATGCAGGTTGCCTAGGTAATTTTCAATTATTATATACATAAGAACAGCTGGCGTATCACTAGAATAAAATATTCAATTTTAAATAGTGTTTCTTTTTATTAAAACCAAGAAACTATGAGTGAGAAGACACACTTTTATCAAGTCCTCAGTAAAAAAAAAGTTCTCAGAAAAAAAAAAAAATGAACATGAGGGGGAAAAAAAAGCTGAGCATAGTTTTCTCAGCCAAGTACATTAGTTTTTCTCTTCCTCTTCCTTTCTTGTAAGGAAGATATCTCAAGAGGAGATAAGTCTTCTCCTACTAAGCATAAGGTACAGTGGATAATTCTAAAAACTTTCAGCTGCTGTGCTGTGATTTAATGGTCCAGTACATTCTGCTGCATGTGTGCAAAGTGAGGGCTATAAGTAAAAAAGCCTCTGAGTGAAGCACTAATGAACTATTGATTCCTCCGAGACTAACAGTGATGGCATTGATGTTACTGTAATTGGTTTACTGAAGTACTCCTTCACATGCAATATACTTCTACCTGGGAAATTTGATGTCTGTATTTCTAACTTCCTAACTTCCACAAAAGTCAGAAAATTGCTTACTAAACTCAAATATAACTGAATACTGAAAACTTTTGTGGGAGAAAATATTAGTCAGTTTTCAATTCAACAATTGCATATCCATCTTTTCTGTTATAACAGAAAAATGTGTGTGTGTGACAAAGTCCATAGAACTAACTCAAGGTTTTTCTGAAGAAACTGCAATTTTCTAAACAATTATAATTTAATTCTTACAGTATTTTAATATGAAGTATCCTTGCATGAGAAAAGTAAAACAAACAAAATAATCAGATTCTGGACAGATTTTTTCCTAGCTCTTGTTCCTAAATGAAAAGATTATGTATGTGAATATTTTGCACCTTTAAGCACGCATCATTAACAAAGTCCAAGCTGGAAAATGACAGCCTCAGAGGCTTCCCTGAAAGGAAGTTCTACAGGAGTAATGAGTCACTCACACTACTTCACTAAGTGATGTGGCAATGTTAAAAACCCTGATACCATCCAAACTAACTCTTTTCCTCCAATGGTGGTGAAGTTTCTGATGAGGACAGGGTCCAGTTTTGGACCAAGGAGGATGTGAGCCAACAGAAACAAGCCCAGGTAACAGTGTAAGTGGATGCTCTACAGAATAAAGTTATTGAATGAATTTTGTTTGTCCACATTAAGAACAACTGGTAAATGTAATAGTATAAGCATTTGAATGGGGATTCAAAAAGAAAATGTCAAATTTTATGTGAACTTTGTAACTGAGCTGCAGTAGGAAGCTTAGGGAGGATGTGGATCCCACAACACTGGACTTCTTGAGGATCAAGCATTCAGTGAGCAGTGACCTACCTCCTACTTGCTCCTGCCCCACAGAGAAAGCTGTCATTTCCAGTTTATTATTCAGTGATTTCTATACAGCAAACTGTTACATATTATGCATCATTACAGTTTCTAAATTATATAGTTTCACACTGAATTTACAGAAAAGCTAGGAGGACACTTATCTGTTAAAAATAAAAGCATATTAGAGCTGTATTGATTTACAGGAGGAAATCATAGAATTATACCTTAAAAAGTACCAAGTACTATTCTTTTTCATTATTATTATTATTTTAGGTAAGAAATTGGTCAAACACTGCCAGACTAACATAAGTGATTAGTTTGCAGTGTTTAAAAGTGATGTTCTCTACTCTGTTCACTGCATCCTCAACACACAAAGTAAGCCTCTCTTGTTAAATTCTTCTTGCTAAATTGATTTATACACTCACTTAGAAATTTTTCTCTCAATTTCTATTTGTGAGTGACTCACTTGTGAGTATGCTAATTATCCATAAGAACCTTCTGACATACTGGAGCAGCATTTGCTACATTACAGACAAGTCAGTCTGACTCTAATCTCACCTAAAATGCTGTAAATAGGCTTTGTTACTGTGCGCTAATTAAAGAGAAATAAAAATCAATTGAATGGCTTTGTGTATTCAATGGCTTATTAAAATGCTCAATCATCAAAGGAATGAAGTAAGTAAAAGGAAAGTAAAGTTCTCCACAGAAAACTGTCTGCTTTTTATTTTCCTTCTTATTTTAATGAAGGACTAGGGTTGAAAAATCTTATAATAGGTAAAAGGCTAATTTTAACTGATAAAAAATAGGCACATATTTGCCAGAACTGCTGTCTTCATAATTCTGAGACTTTTGTGTCTAAATCATTTCATTAGCTAATAATCTCCATTTTATTTCTTGACAAAGGGGAGAAATGGTTGCAAAAGTTTGTGTTTTTCCCTGGAGAAGAATGATCATAAGTCAAATATCCTTTATGATTTTTTGTTACAATTTACTAATTTTTTGTGAATTTGCTTTTCACAGAGCCTGCTGGGATGAGGTTTTTCGTATATGGTTACAATTCCTTCTAGGTTCTTTTAGGCAAGTCCAGAGAATAAACCAGAAGCTGACACTAATAAAATAACCTTTGAATTGGATTGTTTAGATGACAAATAACATCTACAACACTTTTGTTTTTATTTACTTCTGTTGGAAACATTAATGAAATAAGACAGATTTTTTTTTTTTTATGTAGTTCATTTTGAAAATGAATTATTCCACACTATATTGATTTCAATTTAATTTTGAATGAAAGTGTCCACTCAGATATTGAATTCTGCTTGATTAATGTATTTTAACTTGTAGCTAATTTGTAGTTAATTTGTCCAATTCAGATTAAATTGGAGTTTCTTTGTGTAGGCAAACTCCATTTAATGCTGACTGTGGAAAGTCAGCAAATATTTCAGCAGAAATTACTAAGACTACTGTATATTCATATATTCTCTTAGAGGACCTTGAAAAGCTTTGTTATTTATAGTACCTGCTGTGATATCTGTAAACTTCATTTTGTCAGCTTTCATCCTTTTTTCTAGTGTGAATAGCATTTACCTTGACAGGAATGTGAATTACAATGTTTATTGCCAGTGCATTATGTTCTTATGAAGCCTATAAACATAAACACTCTTTGTAGACCCTGATCTCCTTTGTGGCTGCAATGAGTTGCAGGAGAAACAAGATACATCTATTTCTGGAGTCTATTAGTCTTCTAAATTTCTTTGCTTTTTTTTCTCCTTCTTTTCCTTCATTTTTATCTCTTGTAGATGAATTTTATTTTCCTGCAGTTTATTGTTTCATTCTGAATTACGCAGATTAATAAGCACACAGAACTCCACATTTATTTGGTCCAATTAACTGTGCCATCACCTTAAGGACTCTTCTAGGTCCTTAAACAGGTCTCATAACTCCAGAATGTTCACTGCGTAGATGCTGAAATTGTGAAACAGAAGCTCTGTAGTGCAATGAAAGAACAAGATGGTGAAACAAGACATAT
Organism: Excalfactoria chinensis; assembly: GCF_039878825.1. NCBI lineage: Eukaryota > Metazoa > Chordata > Aves > Galliformes > Phasianidae > Excalfactoria > Excalfactoria chinensis. The sequence goes on from NC_092826.1 coordinate 37,513,159, forward strand.
TCCACCAACTTTCCAAATACAGGTATTATATAAGAAACCCAAAGGCTTCCTGAACTGGGAAAACAAGGAACTCCTTCCTTTATATGAAAGGAGAAACCTTTGAAGAGTGATTTCAGCATGGGAGAGAATACAGGGGTTGTGGTAAGGCTTATGGATGAGCACAGGCACACTACGCATGCATACTGGAGCAAAGGTATAAAAAAGTCACGTGTGAAAATTATAAAAGACTTTGCAAAGATATGAGCAAAGTAAATAGGCAAGAACATAGAAAACTTGACACAGGTAACTGGAAAATATTGGAATTCAGTGTACAGATTTCTGCTCTTTTATTACCCTCACGCTGATTTGTTTTACACTGTTAAGATTGCTCAGAGATATGACTTAGCAGAGGGTTGCAACAAGAATCTCCTCATTGCTTTTTTTTGTTGTTGTTGTTGTTGTTTCCTAAGAAGAACATCTTGAATGACCAAATGCAAAACACATCTTGTATTTCTCTCCTGGAATGTCTTTTTGCAAAAGCAAAGTCTGTTTTTGCATGGACCTCTGTGAGTCTCATTGTTTAGGCTGTTTATCGCGGGGTGTCCAGGGGATTCGCTCGGCTTTTCCCTCATCCATCCGAGGTAGGAGCAGCCCGGCAGCTCAAGAGAGAGCGGCCCACGTGGAGGGGGCGTTCCCAGGCTACACGTGGAGGGGGCGTTGCCAAGGCAACGGTTCTCCACCCTCGCCCTCTTCTTCTTTAAAAGGCCTTGAGGAGAAGAGGAACAACCTAGTCTCTGTGAAGGGTAAAGGTAAGTGCAGGTCTACCTGTCAGCATTCTAATACCAGGTCGTGGGCAGCACCACCACTAACAGGGTCCAGACAGAGCTGCTTGTCAAAACTTGGTAAAACTTTTCTGATTTTGCTAGTGGGGTCTTCTGGGTTGCTATGGCTCCCTCCCGGAGGAAGGTAACTGCCAGGAAAGATGTGGAAACCCAGACAGAGGTCCCCAGCACAGGTAGGAGGAAGGCTGCTGCCAGGAGGAGTGTGGAGACCCAGACCGAGGTCCACAAGCGGCACGCTAGCGTGCAAGTCACAGGCTGCAGTGAGTGTCACAGCCTGGCCCTTGAAGTGCCAATCGATGGCAGCTGTGCCTGTTTCAGGTGTGACCAGATAAATGATCTGCTTAGTATGGTAGTCTGCCTGAAGGAAGAGGTCGAGAGGTTGAGGTCCATTAAAGATAGTGAAAATGAAATCGACTGGTGGTGCCAGGCCCTATTGGCCTCGGGATCCCGGAACATAGCTGAGGCTCCCCAAGGAGCATGTCCCCCCCGGTTGCCTCACAAACAGGTTATAGAAAGGAGTATGCAGACAGACGGTGCTCCTGCCACAGTGCGCCCTCAGCCTTCCCCTACACCTAGCAATTCAAATGAAGAGCTAAGGGGTGTGGGACTGTCGGCGGAGCCTCTGTCCTACAGTAGCCGATCGGACCAAAATAGTTTGAGAGAAAAGGATGGGTGGAAACAAATACCAGCTAGGCGTGCTGGGTATCCCCGCCCACGACCATGCTCGGTTCCCCAGGTGCCTCTGCAAAATAGGTTTGAGGCCCTGGAACCCGTGGAAGAGGTGAGCGTGGATGTTGAGGCAGGCCCATCTGTGAGGGAGCCTCGGGGTAAGCGGTCACACCCACGCCTCAAGACTTCCTCCACGAGGAAGGATAGAAGGGTAGTTGTCATAGGTGACTCCCTTCTGCGAGGAACAGAAGGCCCTATATGCCGGCCCGACCCTACACACAGAGAAGTGTGCTGCCTCCCTGGGGCGCGAGTCAGGGACATTGCTGGGAGACTTCCCAGTCTGATCCGGCCTACTGACTACTATCCCCTGCTGATAATTCAGGCTGGCAGTGAGGAAGTCAGTAGGAAAAGCCTGAAGGTCATAAAAGATGACTTCAGGAGACTGGGGAGGGTAGTTGACAGTACAGGTGTACAAGTGGTTATTACATCTGTACCTTCAGTGACAGGGAGGGATACTGAGTTGGGCCTAAAAACCCACCTCTTAAACAAATGGATAAGGAGTTGGTGCCGACATAGGAGTTTTGGGTTTTTTGATCATGGGAGAATTTACTCGGCTCCTGGCATGACAGCTGCAGATGGAAGCGGCCTGTCTCCAAGGGGTAGGAGGGTTCTAGCCGAGGAACTGTCAGGACTAATCGACAGGTGTTTAAACTAGGTACGAAGGGGGAAGGGGACAAAATGAGGGCCGCTGGGTCTGAGGTGGCAGTTCAAGGCTTAAAGCAGAGCGTGTTGGGTGCTGACAAAGGGGTTCAAAGGCATGGAGAGAGGTGGGGAGATGCTCCTTCTCTCAAGTGCCTGTATACTAATGCGCGAAGCATGGGGAATAAACAGGAAGAATTGGAGTTTTGTGTGCGATCGCATGGCTATGATCTCATTGCGATCACAGAGACGTGGTGGGACAGCTCGCATGACTGGAATGTTGTCATGGAGGGCTATGTCCTTTTTAGGAAAGATCGGCTAGCAAGGCGGGGTGGTGGAGTTGCTCTTTATGTGAGAGAGCAGCTAGAATGTATTGAACTCCACCTGGGGGAGAGTGATGTAGCAGTCGAGAGCTTGTGGGTGAGAATCAAGGGCCAGGCTGGTAAGGGGGACACTGTAGTGGGTGTGTACTACAGGCCTCCTGATCAGGAAGAGGAGGTTGATGAGGCCTTCCGTAGCCAACTGGAAGTAGCATCACGCTCCCGGGCGTTGGTACTTTTGGGGGATTTCAATTATCCAGATATTTGCTGGACGACCAATATGGCCAAGCATGCGCGGTCCAGACAATTCTTGCAGTGTATTGAAGATAACTTTCTAATGCAGATGGTCGAGGTACCGACGCGGGGTGGGGTGCTGCTGGACCTTATTCTCACCAACAAGGAAGGACTCATTAAGGAAGTAAAAGTCGGGGGTAACTTGGGTTGTAGCGACCATGAGATGGTGGAGTTCGAGATCCTGAGCGGAGGAAGCAAAACAAAAAGTAGGATTGCTACCCTGGACTTCAGGAGAGCCAACTTTGATCTCCTCCGGGACTTACTTGGGGCCATCCCGTGGGCCAGGGTGCTAGAAGGCAAGGGGGCCTGTGAGAGCTGGCTAGCATTCAAACGGCTCCTCTTCCAGGCTCAGGATCGGTGCGTCCCTGTAACTAAGAAGTCAGGAAAAGGTGCCAGGAGACCTGCGTGGATGAGTAAGGAACTCATGTGCAAGCTCCGCAGAAAGAAGAAAGTACACGATATGTGGAAAAAGGGTCTGGCCACTTGGGAACAATATAAGAATGTAGTCAGGGACTGCCGAGGTGCGACCAGGAAGGCTAAAGCCCACCTGGAGCTGAATCTAGCTAAGGAGATAAAGGATAATAAAAAAGGGTTTTTTAAGTACATTAACAGCAAAAGGAAGGCTAGGGAGAATGTGGGCCCCATACTAAGTGAGGGGGGTGTTCTGGTAACGGGGGATGCTGAGAAGGCGGAAATACTGAACGCCTTCTTTGCCTCTGTCTTTAGTGAAAGGGCTCTCCCCCAGGAATCCCAGTCCCCGGTGGTTGATGAGAGAATCTGGGGAATGGGAGATTTCCCTTTAGTCAGGGAAGAGGTGGTCCGTGAGTGCTTAGGAAACATTAATGTCCATAAATCCATGGGACCTGATGGGGTGCACCCGCGGGTGCTGAGAGAGCTGGCAGAGGTTATTGCTAAGCCGCTCTCTGTAATTTTTCAAAGGTCTTGGAGAACTGGGGAGGTGCCTGAAGACTGGAGGATGGCCAATGTCACCCCAGTCTTCAAAAAGGGCAAGAAGGATGACCCGGGTAATTATAGGCCAGTCAGCCTCACCTCTGTCCCAGGGAAGGTGATGGAACAGCTTGTGCTGGATGCCATCTCCAGACAACTGGGAGAAAAGGAGGTTATCAGGAGTACTCAGCATGGGTTCACCAAGGGGAGGTCGTGCTCGACCAACCTGGTGGCCTTTTATGAAGATGTCACTAGCTGGGTGGACGGGGGGAGAGCGGTAGATGTAGTCTACCTTGATTTCAGTAAGGCTTTTGATACGGTCCCCCATGACATCCTTATAACAAAGCTGAGGAAGTATGGGATAGATGAGTGGACGGTGAAGTGGATCGAGAATTGGCTGACTGGCAGAGTGCAGAGGGTTGTCGTTGGCGGTGCGGTGTCTGGCTGGAGGCCTGTGACTAGCGGCGTCCCCCAGGGGTCTGTGCTGGGTCCAGTCTTGTTCAACATCTTCATCAACGACCTTGATGAGGGGATAGTGGCCACCCTCAGCAAGTTTGCTGATGACACGAAGCTGGGAGGATTGGCTGACACGCCTGAAGGCTGTGCGGCCATTCAGAGAGACCTGGACAGGCTGGAGAGCTGGGCAGTAAGAAACCGGATGAGGTTTAACATAAGCAAGTGTAGAGTCTTGCATCTCGGTAGAAATAATTGCATACACCAGTACAGGTTGGGGGAAGACCTGCTGGAGAGGAGCTCTGCTGAGAGGGACCTGGGCGTCCTGGTGGACGACAGGTTGGCCATGAGCCAGCAGTGTGCCCTTGTAGCCAAAAAGGCCAATGGCATTCTGGGGTGCATTAAAAAGAGCGTAGCCAGCAGGTCAAGGGAGGTGATCCTCCCCCTCTTCTCTGCCCTGGTGAGGCCTCATCTGGAATACTGTGTCCAGTTCTGGGCTCCCCAGTACAAAAAAGACAGGGATCTCTTGGAAAGAGTCCAGCGGAGGGCCACAAAGATAGTGAAGGGCCTGGACCATCTCCCCTACGAGGAGAGACTTAGGGAACTGGGTCTGTTTAGCCTTGAGAAAAGAAGGCTGAGAGGGGACTTGATCCAGGTTTATAAATACCTGAGGTGTGGGAGCTATAGTGGCGAGGCTGGTCTCTTTTCAGTAGTGCGTGGGGACAGGACTAGGGGCAATGGGCTGAAACTCCAGCATAGGAAGTTCCGCACGAATGTGCGCAAGAACTTCTTTACGGTGAGGGTGACGGAGCACTGGAACAGGCTGCCCAGGGAGGTGGTGGAGTCTCCTTCTCTGGAGATATTCAAGACCCGCCTGGACGCCTACCTGTGCGACGTGGTGTAGGGAGCCTGCTTTGGCAGGGGGGTTGGACTCGATGATCTCTAGAGGTCCCTTCCAACCCCTACAATTCTGTGATTCTGTGATTCTGTGATTCTGTGTTTTAAAAATGTGAACAATCACCTGGCAGTGACCCCACAGAACAGACACCAGCATGACTGCTATACTAGAGAGCCTGCTGCCAACCATCATTCCTGTGAGCATTCCAGGCTTCACTCACATTCCCTGAAAGCTTCTAAGTGGATTACTATACAGTCAGTGTTATGCAAACCCATTGCAAAGAGAATTCTGAGGAAAATAATAAGAAAATCAAGTCCTAGAAACTCTAAGCCTAGTATTCAGTACTTTATGTTCTCAAAAGCTTGCAGTCATTCTCAAACACTGATCTATTTTCACAGCTAGAGCAAGAGTAAGGGTCTTAAAAAATTGTCTATCATGCTTTCCCAGATGGATATGTAGCCAGGCTGAACTGAAAGATGTTAAAAAGTACCACTGAAAACCTATGAAGGTAGCTGTTGGTGGCAGAAATCTTTGGTCCTAAAGAAGTAAATAATCTTGTTTCTGTATGCATCTATGATCATCATCTGCTGTCTGTGCAATCTTTTAATGTGGCCTTATATTCTATGTTAAAAGAGAAGTAGGAGGTAGCCAATGTTAACTAGGATTTCTTCTTTAAGCTGCCTTCTAAGACTTAAGTCATGCAGCAACTTTGCAATAGAATGTCAGTCTGGCTCAGCAAGCCTAAATTTTGGTCCATTCTCTGAAATTAATATTATGAAAAACTAAGTACACTAATTCTTTTTAGAAGAGGATCCTTTAAATACAGTCATCAGGTGATCTCTTAGCCCATTTTTTAGGAAGGCACCACAGGCTTCTAAACTACCACATCTGATTTATACCCTACTCAAGATATTATTTTTTTATATGTCATTTCTTGGGCATCTGAAAATGGCTTGGGCACTGCAAGGTTGAGCCTTGTGTACGTTATTTTTACCTTGCAAGTTGAAACCTGAAGTCCTGGGGAGGACATCTATCATCATGTTGTGAGTAGAAAGATAAGTGGAAAAGATCAGCCACAAGAAAACCCTTTGGTTGGGAATAAGTTGAAATCCCCACTGTCTAAAATTCAGGTATCTAAACCTGGGCAATGTGATCTTGATAAAGCATGATAATGGTCCAAGTCAATTTATTTTCAGGAATGTGCTGAAGTGTTTCACCTGAGTAAATTATTACAGATTATTATAGGAGTGCCAGTACTTACCCAGAATGTAAAACTCCCAGTTTTACACTTTGCTGTTGCCCGTGGACTCTGAAACAGATCTCAGTTCTTAAGGTAATGCAGTAAACAGTAAGCCATACAGACACATTTTCTGCTGATGGTTGAGTAATGCAAGGACAGAAATAAACTTTAAAATATGGATGCAAAGGAGGATTTTCACTTTCCCAAGAGAACAATCTAAGAAGTAATGATAGTCACGTTGCTTTCCTTTTATTTCTCCTGACCCCTTCTGGCATCATCTTTAAAGTGTAATAGCTTTGGTTTTGCTGGGGTAGAGAAAAACCCAGCTGCATCTTTGAGGTCTCTGATCAGAAGGCTGTTGAAGAAAATTTATAGGAAGAGAATGCCATTATGTGTGAAAGCCGGTACTTTCTCTCTCCTTGAAAACAACAATAACCATCTGTTTTTCAAGTGAACTGCTAAGGTTTGCTGGAAATTTCAACCCTCTTCAATAGAAGACTCTGTTGAAAGCATGAGGTAGCAGCTGAGAGTGAGGTGTGGCAAACTACGCATGTTCACAAGCAGTGCTTGCACACTTTGGTGACTTACCTATCAAGGCAAAAGTCCTGATGAATGGTCTGGTTTACATTTCAGTGTCTAAATAGTGCCTACACTGATTGAACCCGTCTGTGAATTTTAGAGCTCATCTATTACACAAAGCTTCAGAAGGCAATGCAATATAAACACTAATAAATACAAGATACGTCTTTTCTGTTTGTGCCTTTCTCTCCTTTAACTAGCTGCCTTACTTCATGAAATCTGTGGAAATTTCATATGTTTGGGAAGCCAATCATTCTGTCACTTTTGATGATTGACATTTGGTCACAGTTTAAAAGCCATTACTAAGAATTTGTATTCAGAGGCACATGCACGTGCATAATGATTTCCTCCCTTTCTTGGGATCTCATGACTGGAAAAAATGTAGGTCTTCTGATCTGTCTTCTAACAAATGAATAATGATACAGCACTGAGTTCTGTTAAGTTACCCTAAGATTTTCATCAGTAAGTCCAAGACTGCTAACATAGAAAGCATTTGTAAATATAGAAGGCGCTTCATAGAAAATATTCATGACATTTTTGTTTCAATTCAGAGGTTTTATTAGGAAAAAAAGAAAAAATGTTTCAGTTAAGTGCACTCAGAGTCTCACTTATAGCTAAGGAACTCAATGACTGGATGTACTAATAATGGCACTTGAGACCATTAGGCTCCATGTAAAATAGGATGATTGGCAGCTAATGAAAGAGAGAACACAGTAAGATAAGAGCCTACAGTGTAAGAATAATGGAGGGCTGAAATGAACAATGTGTAACAGTAATGAAAAGAGCCACGGTGTTCATCTCCTAATAAAGATATGAAAGAGTGACCTCACATCTAGCAGAAATGAATTAACTGTAATCTGAACTTGGCCTCCTATCATCTGTTTGGAAAATGTCTTCATGTAAGTATAGGTGTGATGATAATGAAAAAGGTTCCAGGCAGGCAGGAAGAAAATAGTTGCTTGTACCTTAATGAACAGACAAAATTATAGTTAATAACTAAGAACCTGAGTGTCCTGAATTCCTAATTGGACTGTGGGAACTGGCCAGTTTGGCATAGGAAACGAGAGTGAAAAAAAAAAAAAAAAAAAAAAAAAAAAAAAAAAAAAAAAAAAACACCACAATTTAAATGCATATATGCAGAGAATTCAGTGCTTTTCTTCTTTCACACTTACAAATTGGACTTCCAATAAGTAATTTTGGCAAGATGATGATTTGCAGGATCTCATGCAGCAAACAACATAAGGGAAGCAAAAAGTGAAATCTGACTTCTAACTTTGAAGCACAGCACAGTGGGTCTGAATCTCCAGCCAACACACCACCATTCGAAGATACTTTGTGGTGATTTACCTAAATTTAAATATTCTGAAACTTGATGAAAGCTTCTGTCCAGTAATATTCTGGTTATTTATCTTTAAGTTCCCCTGGTAGTTGATAGATAGAAGGAAGGTGCTTGGGTTCCTTGACTTATGCTGCGTATATCACTGTCCTCATTAGAGCACAAGTAGAGTCTGAATTGTACCCTTAGTAAATGTGTCCTTGGATTTCTGAGTGTCTTCTACCACCTCTCAACTGGACCAATTATATGTTCTGAGAGTGGATCCTGACATGCATGGTTTAGAAATGCCGAGTGTCAGTTCAATGCTCAGTTTCTGATATACTGCATAAAAAAATCATCACCTGTCTTCCAAGTTTCCAAGATCTGAGCTGATGTGAAACGCAGCTGCATGTCTGCCAAGGTTATTCTTAGTAACTACAGTAGATAGTGACAGGACAAGGGGGATGTTTTAAATCTGAGACAGGGGAGATTTAGGTCAGATATTAGGAGGAAGTTTTTCACACAGAGAGTGGTGACGCACTGGAACACGTTGCCCAGAGAGGTTTTGGATACCCCATCCCTGGAGGCATTCAAGGCCATGTATTCAAGGATGTGGCTCTAAGCAGCCTGGTCTGGTGGTTAGTGACTGTCTTGCTCCAATTTGTAGGAGGGAAGCAAGGTTCTTTGATATGTGTATACCCAGCATGAGATTAAGAAGCAGCGGTTCAAATGTTGGTCCAACCAGTTTATTAAAATCCTAGCCGTTTTAGGGAGATGGGGTAGGGAAGGTGGACGATAGGAAAAGTAGGAAATATAAGCAAGGAGTCTCTGTAGAGAGCAAAAATAGTCACCACCGTGGGTCCAGTGAGGTACACAGTAGGTCCGTTGATCTCAGGAACTCGTCTGATCACCACGGGGGATGGGAGAAAGCCAGGAAGCTCCGCAACAAACCGGCCTCGGGGGTCCTTCCGAAGAGGTTTTCCCCTCAGGGAATTCTTCATCTAAGGTGTCTTCGGGAGTTTGTCTCCAAAGTCCCCAGTTTAGTCCCTTTTATCCCCCATTTCTGTGGTGTTTTCTTTCTTCTTCTTTGAAGTTCGAGGATTACAGCTCAGCATTTTTGGGAATGTATCCTGAGCAAACACTGAACTTCCAAACAAAACAAGAAAATGGTTTAAAACCAGCTTTTGTGACATTCCTGGCCAACAGATAAGCCAGCAAGGAGTGGTGCCTTTGTTGCCAGGCACAAGCATTATCACCTTTTGCAGTGGTCCTCTCCTTCAAGTAGCACCCCTGGAAAATGACTGCTTGTCCTGCTTCTGCTTATCTTTGCAATCATAAGCAAAGGTACTGTGGCACAATAACGCCCACCATTCACCCTTCTAGATAGTTAGCAGTCGCCAGAGTCTCATCATCAGAAAGGCCTCACGAAGCAAGCTTTGAGACAACAAAAGAAAAACAGTTCTGTCCTTCACCGTGACCCTGCACATAGCAGGAGGGTTGAAGCCAGATGATCATTGTGGTCCTTTTCAACTGAGGCCATTCTGTGATTCTATGAACTCCAGTTAATATTTCTTCTATCTATCTGTAACCACTTCACAATGTACATGGAATTAAGACTAAACAAGATTAGAAAAAGCTTTTAAACCTCTTAGAAATTACACGTCAGTTTCATAAAAATTCAATAGGAATGTACATAGAAGGGAAATTAGAACAAAAAATTATTTTGACAGTTAGCTATCAAATAAGATTATTGCTGTGTTGCACAAAGTGCATTTATAAGAATGTTTAAAAATATTTCAGTTGTTATATACTGCACTGATAGACAACTAATGCATTTTTCTCTGGGGCTTATACTATTCCATATAGGTATTTTTTGAGATAGAGTAATTGTTCAAGCAATTCATTAGAGGACAATAGCTATTACATGTTGTCATCATTTTCCATACATCCTTGAATATTATGGTTGAAACAGTGTTGGCTGTTTGGCTCTTTCCTTCCTTGCAATGAGTTGATGGGGGAACTGGTTGTTGCTGTTCTAAAAATATGCAAATATGTGGGCAATAATATAAATATGTTCTACACTTGGTGATGGGAGTGAAAGCTGTATTTCCCTAGAAGCACGCTCCAGGTCCTTTGGGCTATAAAGATGTAAATAGGTTAAGGCTGTATGTACATATTTTTGCTTCTTATGGATTCACAAATAAAGAGAACTTGCAATGCAGCTTTCTTCCGATTTTTATCAGAACACATGCATTAATCAAATATCACAGTCATGAACTAAGAGGTAGGTCAGCATACCACATTCGCATGTTTTTGAGGGGATTAGGGCTGTCTTTGCCCCTGTCCAGGGTAGGTGTGAGGAGCAGATGGCTGAGGTCACACTAATGCCAGGAGAATGCTGTCAAGAGAGATGGAACTGAGGGGTGGTGGAAGCCTATAGGCCACTTTGCAGATTAGTATTGATGCCACAGGGTTTGTCACTATCACTTCTGTCCTCCTACAGTTTAGACCTACCCACACACTGTCGGCTACAATTAAATATATATGCCAGGCATGACAAACAGAGAGAGTTTTTTCTTACTATGTGAGAAACAAATTTTTTGTACTGTCTTCAAGTGACTGAATTACTGGAGGAACAATAAGCCATGTAATACTGTGGTCTGATATAAATAAATGAAAAATCACTTTCAAAGCAATAAATTTTACACCAGCAAATCTCACAATCTCTGTTAAACTGGATCCTGACGCAAAGGGCCTAGAAATGCAACATGTCACAAGTAAGGAATGAGAAATGAATTTTTGATGTATTACATAAGAGACACCAGCATCCAAGTTTTCAGGCTTGGGCCTGCCCTCATATGCAGCTGGGTGACTGCTGGGCAGCTGGGTAGGATTGAAGTTACAAGATTTTGTCACTTTGAGAAACTAGGTCTAGTAAGAAAAAATCAATGACATTGTTTACATTTTATGTCACCTTGGTGAAATCAAGCTAAGAAAATAAATTGACTCCTTTTTTTTTTTTTTTTTTTTTTTTTTTTTTACCCTAAGATATATCAAATGGAACAACTACGACAGAAATGAAGTTCAGATATCAATTGTTTCTACAGCTTCTTTGCTTTTGGAGTAAGACTTTAAAGCAGTTTCTTAAATTCCAAAGGAATCAAACAATTAACTACTGCTGTGACATTAATGAATATCTTAGGACCATGCCTAAATCTATAGCATTTTACTATTTGCACTGAGCTCAAATCTGTTGCAGAAACAGACATAAGACTTTTTGTTTTTAATTGATTCAAAGGTGTTGAGAACCTAGATTATGTTTCTGGTGTACAACCAGAAGGAGAAATTTGCCACACAGTGGGAAAAAAATGTCAAAAGAACTCCTGCCTGCTGCAAATTGATCTGCAGGAGGAACACATGCAGAATAAATCCTTCTTCCTGGCTTTTATTAATCATTCCATAGTAAGAATTTAAAAAAACAACAAAAAAAACAACAACAAACCTCTATAATCCAGGGATATAAATTAATTGCATGAGTTTTAGAAGTGATTTGTGTCTGTAAAGAAAAACAGTATAGCATTTTACTTTCAAACTTTGCACAGCATGTTGTCCTAGCAGTCCTAAAATCTTTATTTGTATGGAATCCTACAGAATGCTTTAAATGAAAAAAAAATAATAATAGTAATAATAATAATAAAAATGCTCACCGATGTTCTATATTTTCCTACTGGCAAATATATTTTGCAGTGAGAAATCTTGAAATTGCATATCTCCTTTTTCCACTGATTTAGGGAGGCTGTCTCAGAACTTGGTGCAACCCAAGAGCTAACAGGTTCACTCTGTAGCTGACAGACCACGTAAACTGGCACTGGAATGGCTGCCTAGGGAGTCGCCATCCCTGGCAGTGTTCAAGAGGTGTCTGTATGAGGAGCTATGAGATATGGTTTAGTGGCCTGTGGTAGCAATGGTAATGGGAGGATGGTTGGACTAGATGATCTTGTAGGTCCTTTCCAACATTGTGATTCTACGATTCTAAGTTAAAAGTCCATTATTAATGGAAGTTTAAAATTAAAATATTAAGTTTTACATTTATATTTTTATTGGCTTTTAAGAATAGCTTTCCTAATTTTCTTTAATTCTATTGCAGTGTTGTACACAGCAATTTAACTTTGACTGAAAAGGCTAATTTCTAGAAAGATTATGTATATATGTATATATATATATATGTATATAAATATGTATATATTTTAAAAGCAGCTCCTTTGTGAATAGAACAGCATATTTGCTAATACTGGAGTAGCATTCAGTGGCGTGAAACTGATATGGTTTCTGTTTCAAAATCTCATATTTACCTCTGGAAGAGGTAGGTTGTTCTCGCAAAGTTTCATTTTCTTCAACAACAGAATGTTTGGGTGAATTTCATGGGATCATGGGAGGATGAAATGACATTAGTGACAGAGGAACCACATCCTTTAGATCCACTTTCATTAATTTCCTCTCTGCCATACTTCTTTTCTGTTTTAGAAAAAAAACTCCCACTCTGCTTTAATCCTAACTGACTTGTTTCCCATTCACAAGTTTATCTTCCTCCCTCTCATCCCTCTCCTTCATTTTTTTCAATCCTTTTTCACTCCCACCCATTTCTCTCTTATCAGGCAGATGTTTTACTTGACATGAATAGACACAAGGTCTATTTACCCAAGTGAAATACTTCCTTCTTTACGTTCTCTTCACTTAAGAACCATCCTAAGGGTGCAGTGGTGTTCTTTCTTTTCTAACTACTGCTATGCAGCTTCGAGCAAAGGAATCATAATTTCTACTGCCATTGGCAAATAAATATTGATGGCATCTATTCCCTATCTAAATTATAATTACAGGTCCTTGGACCAGGAAGACTTTTGCTACAATGAAAACTCTACAGAAATGAATAAAAACTGCTAGGTAGGGATTGAAAGCATATAAACTTATTGCAGACTTGATGAACAAGCAAATCTTCTTACATTTTGTTTAAATGCACAGAGAACTCTCATGTCCATTCACACTGGACAGTCATTTTTAGGATTTAGAACAGTATTTCAGTTTTGGAAAGGTTTAAGATGTTCTCTGATACATTTTTATTGCAAGGGAGAAGCAATAGCCTGAAGGTAATACATATGATATAGGAGACAGATCTACTTAATACTGCTGATATAAAGACCCATTCAGCAGTTTTGAGATCGCAGTTTATTTTCCTTGCTTTTGGCATGCTGCGATAAAGCAGTACAATATGTTACTCATTTCAAATGAAGGTAGTTGAACTCCCAATTTGTTAAAGTCCAGAAATCAAATGTGTATCAGAAAGAGGATTTTTTTTTAGTGAAGAATTACTTATGCTTTTATCACTCACTGGAATTTGAGAGTAATTATGTAAAACTATATTAGTGGCCTAAATAAATCTTCAGTAGCTGTGGGAGTGTATCTGAAAACTTTTTGGCTATAATGTTTAGTATTTCAATATTGCTACCATAAATAAATAAATAAATAAACAAAGGTTGCACATAGTTTTGGATAGAACAGTTTTTAAAGAACATTTTGCTCTCTTTCTACATAGTCTTCCACATTAACTGTTTAAGCTGGGTCCATTGGTTATTTGCAATGAAAGAGCTGATATAGAGTTTGAATTCAGGCTTTATTGATCATATTAGTACAACCACTGAAATTAGATCGTTTGGAAGTTTCCCTCTTTCTTCTTCCTTTCCATTTTCTGCTCTAGCTTTTCTTTTTCTTATGCCATTAGCAACACACTCTTTAGAATTCACTCATTCTACCAAAGCTTTTTTCTTTATAACCTTTAAAAATAAAAACAGTTAAAGATTAGAGAGACTAAATCTCTTTAACATCTTTTAATATTCATTGAGTTCACTGAAGGATAAACTGTTCTGGCCTTTCAGATTAACACTGAAGTAACACCCTGTGGGCAAGCCGAAGAATGCATTGCCTAAAACCAATTAGTAAAGCACAAACTATTATCGGCATCTGTCAAACAGCTATTCTAATTTTTGGCACCTTTGGAGAAATTGTTTTGAGACAGAGTTGTGACTGCTCGAGGAGATACATGTTAATATCTATTGGGTGTGTTAAGTACACCCGGTTTCAAGCTGCCTCTAACAGCACCTTTCTCCCAGGCTATGAACAAAGAAAACAGATAAGCTTCTCTGCTCAGGATATTTACTTTAGAATGACCAGGGCATGACAGTGTTAAAATAAGCTTTGTTCTGTTCAGGTAAAAAGGACAAGCAGTTAAAGTAAAATCAAATGAAATAGAATAAAATAATACATTTTTTAAGGGGAAAAAGTTTAAGCAGTAAATACAAAAACCATTATGGCGTTTTTCTGGTCAGATATGCAATGAAAATTTAAAAATGCAGTGAATAGATGAGGCAACAAATGCTCTGTCATAGAAGAGCAGCTGCAGTTTGTTGGAAGTTTATATGGGTGGTATCGTTTACTATCAGTAATATGGAATTACAATAACTTATATATGAACTGAGCAAGTTATGGCAATTCTGTTGTGGATGGGTGTGTAACATATTCATTTTATGACAACTTTGTGTTCAGGAAAAGAACCTGCTAACATTACAATAAGCATTATGAAAGAGGTTGTAAATAGGGACTTCTACAGTCTGTGACAAATTATTCCATCTGAGGAAAAAACTGGAGCTGATTCCATCAATATTCAGTGATTGATGCCACAGTGAAAAAGACAGCTCTCCTAAATGATGGGGATTTCTAAAGATTATGCTCTCTTTTCCTCTTTAAATCCATTGAGACAATGATTTATATCTAGGGAGAAACAGGGCTTCCAGAAAGAACAGGACATGAAACTGGGTTATATCAGTTAGATATTTTTAAAAAGTGTTCTTTAAGTCAGAACAAGATATTTTGTTATGATTAATATAACCATGAGCAACCTCCACAATTTGCTGAAATTATTGTCTCAAGTTCCCATCATGATGAATGTGACCTGTGCATAGTATGAGCACTTGGCTGACCTGGGTGCAAGCCATGTGCCCTGGGTCTCACTGGGGTCAGTCTTCCCTTTGATGGCTGTAAGTCAGGAACCTTAGAATCCCGCCTGCCAACCAGGGACCCAATGTACTGCTGGTCTTGCTCTTCCCCTCACAGCATTACCCTGGTAACAGAAGTACACTGCTAGTGATGTGTGCAGCTTATGTTGCCTAGATGAAAAGAGAAAGGAATTTTAATGTGCCTTACATTACTGTTATATGCATCTGTGTATGATGAGAGACTTTGAAACATCTTATTCAGTTTCTTCCAATTAGAAACTGTTATTTTGTGCTGCATACAGAAATCCTTTCAAAAGAACCAAGCCATCTCCCTGCTTCTAGCTTCTTGCCTCTCCCTCACTCTTGTGAGCATGCAACAGAAGTGGAAATGCATCAGTGAAGAGGTACACTCAGACTGGATCTGTTCCAGGGAATAATAATAGTGGCTAAGAAAACAGAAATCCTTATCCCAGAATAGGTCTGTTTTTCTCTGCTGTGTAATTTAAAAGAGAAAAATGACCCAAGGGTTCAATTTTGCAAAGATTACATATTCAATAATAACAAGTGACGACTCCAGCAGATTTACTAATAGACTATAGTAGTTTTCAGACTTGAAAGACATACAGCACAGATGGATTTGCCTGGTGAGAGGACAGCTAGCATTAGGACCTCAACCTTCCTCTGCCTGGTAATAGGAGAGGTGTGCCATGTCATAACCCCAGGTGCTCTTTCTCTAGCAATCAGGTAAGAACACTGTCTTCCTTTGAGAAGAGAGCTACTAGTGTAAATTATTAAGCTTTTGCCTTCTAAGCCTATAATTTTGGGAAAACGAAGCAACTGTAAAGTAAAATAGAAACAGAAAAGTCAGTATGACAAAAGACAAATATTTCATTAAACCAGGGAAAAGTCAGCAGTATTATTCAGGATTAAAATGGTTGAAAATGAATTTCAGTCTGCAAATGAATGGTGAACTCTAATCATAATGTCGTAGTTTATAACTCATCAGAGTAATGATGTTATTTAGAAAATGGAGAGAAGAATGAGAGGTAATTAACTTTTAACAAATTAGCTTATTTGATGTTCACTGAGATTTTTACTTATATGTTTCTCTTCCTATTTTCTCACTGGGGCTATACAAATATGTGAAGTTTTGTCCTATTTCCTCTCTTAACAGGGGGAAAATAAGTGGGTTAAAGGTACTGATCTAACTGAAAATAAAAATTGGGTTATATTTTGTTTTTGAACAGCAACTGCCGTTAAAAATATATTCATAGATATGTTATCTTAAAGAGAAAAAACAAATGTCACTAATATTTGGGTTTGGGTACATTTATTATTATTATTTTTCAGTTGAAATGGTTTGATTAAGTCAATGTGAATTTATTATAATTTCTAGACACTACATTATACCTTGCCAATGAATTTATTTTTGCCCCTAATTATTTTCGTATCAATGAAAGATCTGTTATATGAAATGGTCTGAGCAAATTGAAATTGTGTTACCAAAAGTGTTTAGTATCTTCAGGCTCACCAGATAGTTTGAAAGAGATCTTTCCAAAGGAACTTTCTGTGTGTGTGCTTGTGAACATGGGTGTGCAAACAATGAAATCAGTGGAGCTAATGTGACACTCAAATTTAGCTCAGAGCATTCGATGCTCCCAACATAAACGCAACAGTGTCGTGTATCCTGCCTAACACTGCGTGTTGCGCACCCACGCTGTAAAAATGTTGAGGAGTACCTTGAAAAGCTCAGGAAGAAAGTGTGTGGGAGTGCTCAGAAGATTGGAATGAAACAGTGCGCAGTGAGGGAAAGTGAGCACAGAAGGGTAAAACTGTCACAGTGCCTTCCTTCAGTCAGAAGTGCTGCTTCTCTGAGTCACTGCTGTCACATGACATTAGTACCTATTGCAGCAATTTCACAGGTAGCGGGAGTTGTTCTTGCCTGTGAAATGGGAATCGTGTCTCTTCTGCCAAAATACAGTGTTGGAATAAAGTTGTAGCAGAGATGAGAGGAAAAGATGCATGTCATACCATTGGCCAAGATTTCCAACAGATGCTTTAGCACCAAGCCAGACTATGCAAAAATTGTATAGAAAGATGAATTTTTGAGGCATTTTTGCACCAAAGTGGAATTCAAAAAGTTAAGTGAGCAAACAAAATTACACTAGTGCTGATGGGATATTATACAGATGGAAACCTATTAAAATTAACCAAATGTATACTGAACATTTAGAACTACTCATTATAAACTGTGCTTGCTTAAATTACTTTAAAATTATAACTGAATTTAGACTGGGGACATTGTGGTACCCTTATGTAGATCTATTTATGCTTGTTTTTTTTTGAAGCTGATGAAATTACTGCTTTCAAATGCACCAAACTGAAAGTACCTTCCATTTTGTGGATCTGGCAAAATTATTGTTGTGACTGCTGTATAGCACCATCTTCCTGCATAGGACAATATCCAGAGCACTGAGACATTTCTGGGTGTAGACAGTCAGATTATATGTTGACCTTCATATTCTTGAAGTTGAATTTTTGAGGATTTCTAAGGCTGTAATTCTGAGCAACAGCTCTCAAAATGAGATTTAAATGCAATGCAGGTAACAATATCTGCATTGGCGCATAATGAGGCACAACAAAAACAGTTCATAGAGTGCAGTAGCTGTGAGTGGTACAACATGGTATAACTCCTATAGTGTAAGCATGGTGCATGGACTAGTTCTGAACTAAGGAACCCACTATTACTCTTAAGTAAGTGTTCTTACCTTCATCTGAAGGGGATACATCTGACAAGTGCCAAGACTGCACTGTGAACCTAAACCTAGTAAATGGGGACAACCAGGATGTTAGTTTCAAAACTGAAATTGTAATTACACTGTAATAGGTAACTGTGCTATTTTAGTACAGAAAATATATTGTCCATTGCAATGAACCTGCTGGAGCTGTGGAAAAGTTTATTTAAAGCTGCCTAGCTGAACAAAACTTTCTACTTTTTCAGTATAGGTGACCCATGGAATTATTTAAGAAATTGATTTTGATTTTTCAATACATGCAGTTATTTTGCTACATCAAGCCTGGTTTTCTAAAGGAAGAAATCAGGTTCATCACATAAAGCACTGTCATTTATGGTGTATCAACTTATTGGCTTTGTGAAGAAGGCTTTGTAGTCACACTTCTTTTCCATGTTAAATTTGCTGGTTAACATTTTGATTGAATGTTTCTTTTCCTCGTTATCTATTGGCAGGTTATATTTGCATGCAAATCACATAGCAGAAATTCCACCTGTCTATTAGATCAGAGAAATTGCCCCTGTGATAACATTTAGTGATTTCAGCATAGTAAACAAAACTTTCTTTGGGGCTTGAGGAAAACTGAGCTTGAAGTGCTAGCAGAGAAACATTTCAAATCTTTAAAACACTGAATCTTTCTAGCACTTCCCATTGGGGTGCTGGATCTGAGTACCAGACTGATGAACTGCTGTGATGGCAAGAGGCATTTCCTAGCCAGTGTCACATTAGGTTCATAATATATGCATTACACATTTTGTTCACAAATCCTCATCAATTTTCAGAGCAGACTGACTGAGGTTAATCTCATGAATTTCCTCGGCAGTGTGCAGGCTGGTAATTAGTCAGACAGGGCATATATACTGAAGGTGTGGCACTACCAGTATGAGAGTTTCAGAATAGGATTAATTTAATGCACACTTTTAGCTATGTGCATGGTGGTGTGCAAATGTGGACATTAAGCTCAGGAGTGGCCATTTACATTGCTGGAGATGTACTATATTTCCTATTCAGATAGATGGAAAGGGCATCACTGTTCATTGTAAATATTTTCTCTTTTGCTGTTATTTCGAAGAATCACAGAATCAATCATGAAATCATAGAATCATGGAATCATTGAATTTAATTATAGAACACCTTAGGTTGGAAGGGATCTTAAAGATCAGGGGGTTGGACTAGATGATCTTGTACGTCCTTTGCAACCTTGTGATTCTGTGATTCTCTGGGTCTTTTCCAATCCAAACCATTCTATGATTCTGTGATCATCTAGTTCCAATTCCTCTTCCATGGGTCGGGTTGTCACACATTTGATCAGGTTGCCCAGGGCACCATACAATCTAGCCTAGAACATCTCCAGGGATGGGGCATTCACAGTTTCTCTCAGAAACTGTCTTAATGTCTCATCACTCTTGTGTTTGAATAGCATATATTCAGATATAATGACAACTTTAGATATCTCTGGGAGTCATACAAGGGGGTGCATTAGCAATATCTGGGAATTCTAAGACTATCTTTCGTGGGTGGAAGACATTATAAATATCAATTGAAAATTCTTCAGCCTCCCATCTATGGCAAGTGGCTGTCCCTTCTCTGCAGTGGGACTGACCTACTGGCTTTTTAGTAGGGAGAGAGTAGAGGTTTGGGGCTTTGTACTGATCCTCTTTGAATTTTGTTTCCGTTTTGTGGAGGAAAAGCATACCTTTACCTTAAAGATGGTGACATGTGGGGAAGACAAAGAGCAGGCTTTTTTTAGTACTACTTTTTGCAGAAACCAGCCAGATGTGAGATGTGGCAACAGGGCATCTCTCTCAGTGACACCTCTCTGATCTTTCCTGGGTCATGTAGCAAATGTCAGAAGTAATACGAGCTCCAGGCACTAGAACAACCTCCTCAGGGAAGTGGTCAGGGCACTGAGCTTTCCAGAGTTAAAGAAATGCCTGGATAATTCCCTCAGTCATATGTTCTGATATTTGGGTGGTCCTGTGCAAAGCCAGAAATTGGACTCAATGGTCATTATGGGTCCCTTAGAACCTTGGATATTCTGTAAATATGTACCCATGCAGTTTGGCATTCATTCCAACACTCTGGAGAAGAACAAATGTGTCAATAAATAGATCATTTGTTTTTGGTAAGAGACAGTTTTTCAATTGGAGATCAGAAGACAAGCACACCATCTTTTTATATCCCATACATCATGGTGCTTGGTAAAGGTCTACAATGATCATTATGATGAACTCCCAGATTCCACAGAATCACACAGAATCACAAAGTTTGGAAGAGATCTCTGCAGAGCATCTAGTCCAATCTTCCTGTTAAAGTAGGTTCCCTACAGAAGGTTACACAGGAAAGTATCCAGAAGGATTTTGATTATCTCCAGAGAAGGGGACTACACAACCTCTCTGGGCAGCCTGTTCAAGTTTCTCATGTTCAGATGGAACTTCTTGTGTCCCAGTTCATGCCCATTGCCTTTTGTCCTATCACTGGACACCACTGAAAAAATCCTGTCCCCATACATTTGACTCCTTTTCTTTAGGTAATTATCAAAGAAAAAAGGCTTTATAAAGCTGAGGAGCCATAACTCAGTGTTGTTCCTCTGAGTGGATTTATGAGATTTTAGGGAAGGCCAAGCTACTGAAGATTGCTTATGTTCTGGGGAAAATAAGCCTCTCAGATCAGCATTTCCAGGCTGTTTATCAGAGATTTTGCCTACAAGAAGAAATTGTTATCCCTCTCTCACTTACAGAGACATCTTTAGGATCTTTTTGTCTCTGATCTCTGGGTATACAAGACTATGAGGGTCTGTTTTCAGAAGACGAAAGGACTAAAGTCTTCAAATCTGTAGCTGTTCCCTTTGCCACGAGGGAGGATAATTAGATCCTTATACAATGGAAATCATTGGACAAGAGTAAAAGCACATTTGCAGTTTATAAGCAATGCATCTCCTATTGGTGAGAAGAGGGGGACACTTAGCAGACTGCTGGACTGTGAAGCAGAGAGTCCTACAGCCTTCTCTAGGAAAAGGCTCTGGCCTCACAATGACTTTGACAACTGTGAAATGTTGGCTGATCTTATTGAGCTATGAACTGAAAAGTGCAAGAGTTCCCTTCCAGTGGACCAGAATAAGCACTTCCTTCCTTTTTCCTCAAAGACTTATCTAGTTTCACAACTCTGTCTTCTGAGTATTGCCAGATCTGGCTATGAATGTGTAGAGAGCCCCTGTGTGCAAGCGGATTTCCGGAAGGATGAGAAATGTAAAGGCCAAATGTAGTAATAATGATCATAAAGTCCCTTAAAGATCTAACTTCAGTCTGGCTTGAGTTAACGTAAATACTGTTGACATCAATAGGATTTAAATGAAAGCTTAAGAGGTGCCTCTTCAAATTTAAGAGTGTGTGGTGGATTAAGCCAAACAGAACAACTGAGGCAAATTTACAACAGGATCAGGTTATTGGAATATGAGAAGTACGCAGGATTTGTTCCTTTTCTTTAAATGCCTGGTTTGTGGTAGGGTTGAAGTATCTCTGTTTACTTAACTCTAGCTTTGACTGTCTTTCATAAAGGGTATTTACGAAAATATGAATATATTACCTTAGCCAAGAAAATTTGAACTTTATTTTATTATCTGACAGTTAAGACTGCAGAACTTGAGACTGGAAACATTAGACTCACTCATCCTTCATTGTATGTAGTTCAATTTTCCTGTCAAATTGAAAAAATTATTTTCCTCGGAGTCAAAAATCTTATTTTATTTTCCTCTTTGCTTTCAGCTTAAAAAAAAAAAAAAAAGTAAAAGAAAAAGAAAGACAAGATGCTGTTTTACTTCTGTGATTCTTGGGAAAATGCAAAAATACCAATTAAGCTGTAATTTTAACTCACAGCTGTCTTTCAATGCCAGTGAAAAAGGTAATATCAAAACCACTCCATGGCATTTAGCTATCTTGAAATTTTGAATTGTGCACAGCACTTGTTTGTACTTCATAGCTTGTCTGCCTGCCATATTTAGTTGAAAATAAGCTAAATGCGAATTGTATGAATCTGTGTTTTTCCAATCTCTTTGCAAACAAAATTATTCAGTGCTTCAACTTATCAACAGAAGGACTTTCAGGACAAGTTTAATCACGTTCTTAGCCTTTTGTTCTGGTTTATAAACAGCTTTTCAAGTCTCTGAAAATGCAATATATATGTATATGTAAATATCACATTGAGAAACAGATTGTGTGCATTGGCTAGGCGAGGCAGAAATTTAATATTTATCTACTGGATTCAATCCAAGAATTCATTTCACTTACTCATGGGCTGATGATTGGATAAGTGTTCAGTGGATTGAGGCCTAGAAAGGGAATGTGGTTTTTTAATTTCTTTTTTTTTTTTTTTTTTTTTTTTTTACTTTTCCCCAGTCCTAAACTCGCAATGCTTGCCTTGTTTTTATATGTTTGAAAGGTCTGTCAGCAAATGTAATTTACCTTTTAATATTTTTTCTTTGCTCAGAGGAGAAGGACAAAGCAGTAAAAATAAAATCATGGTACAGAATATTAAAGATGAAGCTAAATTAATTACGAAAATAAAATTCAGCTGGTTAGGAGGCATTTTGTTTTTTCCTCACTGAAGAAAAGAAAGAAAAGAAATATATGTGGTTAGGATCTCTCGATTTCCCTAAACATAATTTATTTAATGCAACACAAAAAAATTCAGAGTAATCCCACCTGAATGTTCCAGCGTGCTGCATACTTCCATACACAGCCATTTGAAAGTTTTGAGTTGACAGATGATTTCTGAAGAGATGATTGTTTGATGTTTCTTAGGAGCATTTTAAGCTATCAAACCCAAAAACAATTACTAGAATCCCCTACCTCTCTTTTTTCTCATTCTACAGCTTGCTTTCTTTATACATATAGAGCTATTTTTAAACTCTTGTCTCCAAGTTTACCAGGCAATATAGTGATATAGTGACAAAATTTAAAACTAGAGCTAACCATTATCTTGTTTCCTGTTTCTGAATCTACTTTTTGTTTTCAGATGACTACATCTTGAGACAGAGACATCAATGTCCTGTATTTTGTTAGAGAGCTATTAGGGTTTAAATGTTCCTCAAACATAGAATGGCTTGAATTGGAAGGGACATTAAAGCCTACACAGTTCTAACCCCCTACTTTGGGCAGGGCTGCCACCCACCAGCTCAGGCTGCCCATGGCCCATCCAACCTGGCCTTGAGCAGCTCCAGGGATGGGGCACCCACAGCTTCTCTAGGCAGGCTGTGCCAGCACCTCACCACACTCTCAGTGAAAAACTTCCCTCTTGAACCTAACCTAGATCACCCCTCTTTTAATTTAAAACTATTCCCCCTTGTTCTGTCACTTGTTGCTTTGCACGATTATAATTCAAACCCCATACTTGCCCAGGTACTAGCAAAACCCTCGCTAGGGCCAAAAGGACCACCGTGACTCATCAAGAAAGGAGGCAAAATGGCGTTTATTAGGAGTAATCAACACCTTATATACCTTACTACTTCGTCTACGCCCCCTAGGGCACACGTTTGAAATGCGCGCCCAAGGTACTTCATAGGGCATGAGACGGAAATGGGGGGGCTATTATCACCATCACATCCCGAAGAAGCCCCGCTACCGCCTATATGTTTACCCCCTCCGAATACTACAAGGTTCAGCCTCGTTAGCATCTACAACAGTCACTATGTCACTATGAGACTGCAAAAAGTCAGTCCCCATCTTTTTTATAAGTTCCCATTCTATATTGAAATTCTTCATACATTCCAAATACTATATCAGTTTATGAGAACAACATGCAGAGCTGAAGGAAAATGTGACTATTGGAAAATTGCAACAGTTAAAACAAATTAAACAGTCATTGATTGTCATTTTTCACTAATTTCTTTCAGCTGAAAAGGGACAGGGATTACTGATGGGCTTTCCTTTTGGGTTCCATTGGCTTGAAGAGGTGAGGATCAGCAAAGGTGAGTTCTGTATGGGCTTCCTTTCTCCTCCTGGGTGAAAATGGCTTAGAGAGCCTGCCATTTTGTGACATTTCACTTTCTGTGTGTGTGAAAAGGAACTATGTATGTATGGATGAAATCTATAATTCCTCCCCATTTCTGCAAACTAGTGGTTTCCATAGCAACCTGCATAGAGTTTGGAAGGAGGTGCACAGCCTGTCTTTGGGGGAAAGTTGAAAGGTGATATGGCTCATCAGCCTGAGTGTGGCTGCAATGATAGTTGTAATCTGTCTTTTAAAAAATTACATACCCTTTTTTAAAAAAAATAAAAAATAAAAAAATATTTTTACTGCCATAGTTATCTCTGTATCATAAAACACAGTGCATGAAGTAGTCTCTGCTTTACTTAGGCTTTTAATTCTTGCCCTTTCTGTCTCATAGTAGTGCATGAAGACTTCTCATCCCCTTCCCCTGCAGCTCAGTCTCAGGGAAGAGCACTGCCAGGACTAGCTGCCAGGTGTCTTGGTGTCCTGTCCTCTCCTGTTCCTTAATGAGCCCTGGGGGCTTTCAGTTGGGGCACTACAGCCACCAGCATGTCTAAATGAATTGAACGCCTGCTGGCACATATGCCCTAGTATTTGAGGATTTGTCTGTGCTTAATTGTAATATTTGTATATTGTAAAAATATTCAGTTAAAAAGAGGGATGGATGAACAACAGAAGGATGTTGTACAGGGTGCTCTGTAGCGCAAGCTTGGAGTGTGAGGTTTGCAAGGAAGCACTGTAAGTGTACACAATCAGGATGGCAGGAAAGGAAAAAACATATTCTAGAGGCAGAATTTCAAAACTATAGTCCCTTAAAGAGAAAGAAACATCACTGCTAAGAGTAGTTAGATAACATAATCCTATGCTATAGGCTCTAACTTTTTTAGGAAGAGAACTGAAGTCCAAACCATTTATTACTGGGCATTTCTCAAACACAAGCCTTTCATCTTTGTTTACATATGTATATATTTATGTGGGAAGTTTTTCAGTGCTGCTTATTTTGAACTTAGATCTGATGTACTTTGTTTTAGATTCTAGATGGAAACTTTTATTGATCAAATACACTACTGAAGCCTTCAGAAAAGGACAGATTTTCTAACTTGGAAAACCAAACTCAAACAAAAGAAAACAAAAAATCCCCCTGTAAGTAACCTTGAGAAATGCCAAGTTGCTTATTTTCACCAAGAGGAAGTTGCTGATCATGATAATGCCACAGGGGACAAAGTTTTCAGTACTTTACAAAACATAAAATGTAGAGAAATTGAGAGAATCAGAATGTTGGATTTTTCCTGTATCTTTGATGAGGTAAGAAACTAGACCTACCTATTAATGATTGTGTATCAGCCTGAAATGTCATCACTGGTGCTGGCAGTTAAAGCTTAAAATCAGATATGGTCCCAATGTGCAATAAAAGGAATTGCTGGCTAAGGAAATGGCTTCAATTTCATATGTCAAGATGCTCAAAAATATGACCCTTTTTGAAAAGATTTATTTTCAGAAATGGACACTTAATATATATTCCCTCTAAACGAAGAGATTAATTTACACATATGCTATTGAAGAGTTTGCAAAGGACTCAGGTAGGGGTCTGAAGTGAAAATTGTAAATGAATGAACAGGTCCCACATTTATTTAGGTCACTGTCTTTGGTTGCTTGATAAAGAGCAGGCCACTGATTTGTTTTCAAGCATATTTTTTGCCACATCTTTCTTAAAAACTCTTCCTAAACTGAGTGCTATCATTATGAAAGCAAGGCCAACCATGTGCATGAGGACTAAATACCTAGAAGCATGTAGAAGAGGGGGGAAAGGAAGTGACAGCACATTTCAGAATACCCCAAAATGACTTTCATGTTTGTTCCTTCTCCAGAGATTTCTCAGCCACCTGTATTGCCTCTGTCAAGCCCTGATCCTTGATGTGATTCTCCTGTACCTGCTCTGGAGCAGGGCCTCCTCTCTGCTGTGCAAGACACCATTTTCTCTTGCCCCTGGCACATCACAGCTGGCAAAATTCATATATTGGTTCAGCTCCTTCCCATCCGCTTCTTTTCCAGGCTCCATCTCTTCACTACTTGCTATGTTTTCATAGCACAGTCGCCACTCAGCAGTTTTATTTCTGGTACTGGAAAAGAACAGGGTTCTCTGTGGAATAGAGACATTCACTGCAATATTGCACTGTGGGCTGTTTCATTTATTTTCTTGGTAATTTTTCTGTAATTAATGGGGTGAAACTATCAGAGATGATTGCATTTTACAAGATTTCAATTTCCATTGGTAATAAACATTAAAGATATGGAGCAGTACACTGAATGTGTATGCACAACTATTTCCTGCACTTACGGTATTATTACTGTATCTTTTTTATTAGCTTTTTATTAAAGCTAAATCCAACTACAGAAATGATGATTAGATAAGCTAATCTTAGGAAATCTGTTTTTTGTTTGTTTGTTTTTTAAATCTTAGATATAAAAACCTATCTCTTGTGGTTTAACTAGGCAGGTAGCTCAGCACCACACAGCCAGTCACTTACTTTCCCCAGGTGGGATGAGGTAGAGAATTGGAAATGTTAAGGTTCAAGAACTCATGGGTGGAGACAAAGACAGGTTAACTGGAAAAGCAAAAGCTTCATGCATAAGCAAAGCAAAATGGGGAGTTAACTCATGACTTCCCATTGGCAGGCTGCATTGGTTATTAATATACAGATGGTAGCAAATGTACAGAAGGAATAAGTAAAGGAAAACCTCACCAGTGAAATTTGAAATTCCGACAGTACTCCCACAGAAGTCATTAACACTTCCATTTGAAACATGGGCATTATTTTGCAGGTCTGTTTTGTGTGTTTGAATAACGTCTTCTGTTTCACAGTGCCTTGTTATGGGGCTGTTAACTGGACAGCTGACATCATCTCTGGGTCTGCATGACTGTGATATGATATAATACAGAGCAAAATGTCTGTAATATCTGTATCCTAGAGAGCATTAACTACTATTGAAGTGCCAATTTAGTTTGAGCAAGGCACCAGTTGTTTTTCCCTAAGAAAAAAGCTTCTCCCAACACCCAGCTGCCTGGATAAAATGCTGTCCCTTGAAAACCTCAGTGAGAAAACAGCTTATCCTGAAGGTGAACACCCTGACACCCTGGTGAGTAGTCTACTTGAAATAGTCATAATGTGACCCAAAATGTCTTTCTGACAGTGCACATAGCTTTTTTTCTCCTGCTCTGGGCTTTTGAACATTAGATGACCCCTTAGCTTTTACCTGAGAACAGAACTATCACAGTCCTTTCCATTCCCAGCTCAGCTGAGGCAGGTTGCTAGAATCTGGTCAGATCACTGTGCTTTCAGTCAAGTTGAATTCCCTCCTGAGGAGATGACAAGCTCAGGAATTGGACATATCTCAGTCAAAGCATGATAGTAATCCTTTTTATTTGTTTATTTCCACTTCACCAACCCTGAACAACAGTTCTCCTTTGAAAGTATGCTTCACTGGAGTTCTGGTTGTACAGTGTATGCTGCATACCCTGTATTTGCTGGTGTGTATAACTCCATTCCTGCCTCGTGCATTTTTGGTTGGGAATCTCTTGTAATTAAGATAATAAAAATCACTTGTTAGACTGCATTCTGAGAAAAGAAAAAAATATATCTTTGTGTTGAATCTCTTGTTCATCAAGATGTCTGATCTGTGTTGGAGGAGAAAATCAATACACAGTTTGACTAGAGAAGTATGTAAGATCAAATAGCAGTGTTTGCTTTCTATTTAGAGAGTTCAGGTGCTTTTTGCAGCAAAGAAATTAAGCTCCTAATAGTACCACAGTACATCCTGAAAGATTTTTTGATCTGACATTGTTTTGGAGACAAAAGCAATAATGCACATATACATGCTATGCTTGCTTTTGTTTCTGGTAGTTCATCTATACTTTATCTAGTTTGTTTTGACAACAGCTGCCTGAATACTTTATATATACTCACATTTGTTGTGAAAAGAGTAAGCCATTCAATAGCATTGTATGACAAAGCTGTGTTCTTTCAGGGAAGTCCTCATCAGAAATGACTAGTGATGGTGCTGCAGGGAGTTTACCAAATTAACTGTTTTTCAAAGCATATGTTGCCACTGATTATGACCTGACTTCTGAAAAGATCTGACTTCTGTCACCACAGTCATGAGACACCTATCAAGTGGAACAAACACTCACTGTGCTTGTTCTTGTAGAGCTTTCCCCTTAGAGGGATTCATCTGTCTTCACGATGCTCTGTGTTTCAGGCTAGCTGTTCAGACCCATTGCCGGGTCGTGTTTCTGTTTATGACAATATACTGGTAAACAAATCCATAAGGTATAACACGGTTGTGTGGCTCTAGATAGTTAACATGCTGGCCAACAATAAGAAAAAGATTTACTTTCAAAAATTCCTTTGCAGATATAGCTAGAAATACTCTGTCCAAATCTTTCTGTAGTAAGTGTAGATTTTTTAAGACTGAGTTTCTTCACTTAGGCCAACTGCAGTGAGAGCAAGGAAGATTTGGAAGCAAATTCTGGGACATCTGGTTAGTTTGGGAAAGACCCATTGGCAGCCCAAGAAATCACTGGTTTTGTGGTAGATAAACACAGTCCTTGGCATGAGAAGACACAGGGAACATTTTTGTGAGCTCTTCCTTCCTGCAGCAAGTCTGTGCTGGGTGAACTGCCAGTGAGTTTGATTTAGGCAGCCTTTGGCCAGATAACATAGCGAGACTGGAAAGCAGGACCCCAACTGCATATCTGCTTCCCTTACTCCTGCTGTTTTTAAACAAAACAACATTTATTCCTTTGAAGGTACAAAGCAGATATGAAAATTTAAAACCAAGTACTTTGTCTTTTTTTTTGTTTGTTTGTTTTTTGTTTTTTAATTTAATTTAATTTAATTTTTTTGGTTCTCTCCTTACTTTTTGCCTACCTTCTCCACTCTTACTAACAAAATTATGTCTTGTTGCTCTGTGTTCCCATTCTTCTGAAGACCTGATTTTTTTCCTCTTGATCCTAATCAGTGCTGCAAAGAGCAATTATCCTTTACCTGGATGCAGTGAAGTAACTCTATCAGATAAACACTGTCAAGAGTTGTGCTTCTGATTTCAAGGTTCTGGGTTGTTTGTTTTTGTTCTTGTTCTTCTTCCAAATTACAGGGAATTTCTGGAGAAAAGGAGGTTGGGAGTTGACCTGACTGCTCTCTGCAGTTCCCTGAGGAGGAGAAGCAAAGAGAGATGCTGAGCTCTGCTGCTGGGAACCGATGGTAGCATGGGAATGGCAAAACCCTGCACCAAGGGAGGGTCAGACTGGGCATTAGGAAATGTTTCTGTGCTGTATGGTGTCAGGCAACAAAACGAGTTTCTTATAGAGGTGGCTGATACCTTGTGACTCTCAGAGTTCAAGAAACATTTGGGCAATGCCCTCAATAATGTGCTTAACTCCCAGTTATGTCTGAAGAGGTCAGGCAGTTGGACTTGATCCTTGCGGATCCCTTCCAACTGAACTATTCTTTTTTATTTTAAAGGATAGAACATGCTGGAACTGAATAGGTTCAATTTTATAAGTCTGAGGTGCTCCAGGAAACCTTTGGGAACCCACTTTTAAAAACATGTTTTCATAATGTAAAAACTTTTGTGATTTCTTGCTCAACTGAAAGTTTTTAATGAGCTGTGTAGATCCCTCTTGATGACCCAAGTGATTTTCTGTATCATAGAAGATATTTTCATTTTATTTAAATTACTCCCTTTTCTTACTCTTGAATATGAAAAGTGCATGTAAACAGTTCCTGGAAATTTATGCTCTAGCAAAACAAATAGCAAAGCTCTAGAATAATCTTCCCTTTGCAAAACCTACTAACTTGTGAAACAGAAGAATAAGCCATTTTAGATGAAACAATAATTAAAATAAGAGGCAAGAAAATGAAAAGCGTGGTAATCATCAAAAAGTCTATAATTTTACTTCCAGCACTTTGTAATTAGTGCATGCATTTCTCAGATATCTGCTATTTATCCTGATTTTTTTGAAGCAGACTTCTAAGCATATGAAAAATTCATTTTTATTTGTACTTTTCTACTTAATGTGTTATAGCTACCGTTTTGCACATAATAACACACAATGAAAATACAAAACCTGATAATTCTTATTTTTTGTTTATGAACTGTAATTATAGCATATTAATGAAATTAATACTACATTTTGTGCTAGAAACGGAATAAAAGTGGAGTACAAACCCTGCAATTTAATTTTGTAACAATTTAATTAAGTGTTGTGTGAACACAGTAGAATGTACTATTGTTGGACCCAGTCATTGCAGTAAGGTTGGTGGTAAAGTGGTTGGAAATTTTTTATAATTATTTGGATGTCTTTCACTAGTTTAGTAAATAATTTAAGTTGGCTGATGCAGCTTGGTATTATACTGTCCAGCTATAATTTTTGTCCCAAGGTTCTTTTATTTTTTCCTCAGGTGTTTTTGGAAAATAATACAAATATTATAAATTTTAATCAGATGTTACTCCTTTCAAGTGAAGCCTAAGACCTACGACCAAAGAGGTTCCCTTTGCCTTAAGTCCCCTTTAGCATCAAAGCAATCAGTGGCACTCCTCTCCTGGCCACCTTCCCTCCCCACCCAGACACCCTTTGGGGGCTGTCATACATGTGCCCAGCCAGATTCCTGCTGTCTCGTGAAACCTGGCTGGGTAATCTCTCCAACCCTTTTAACCCTGACCTCCATCAGTGTGACACTGTCCACAAACTGCAAGACCTGCAGCCAGACTAATGGCCCCACATTGCCTTTGTTGAGGAACTTCATGAACCTCTGTCCTTTTGGTCCTGCAGTTAACGTGCTGCTGCTTCACTACTGTCAAGCTGCTGGAATTAAGCTCACACTGTGAGAATAAATATTCCCAGTGTGCTGAATTGGCAGCGATACAGGAACTGGAAGAGCATAGTGAGGCATCTGATATTCTGCTGCAATCTTCTCTGGTTTTGACACATATAGTTTGACAATTATAGCTCAGAACTTTGCTGAACTACAGGCTGCATTTTAGACATCCTGTTTAGCAGCCAGCAGCTGTAGACTTGTTTACAACCTTTGTAAGAACCTGGTTTTATTTCCAGCCTATAAAACATTTTTGTGGAAACCAGTTTCACAACACGAAACTGTGTTGAAATAACTGGTATACTAGCATGCACATACCATACTCCATGCTAATGGAGTCTATCAGTAGTGTACCAATATCAACAGATATCATCATTACTGTTTGTGTCCCCACAAGTGGGTAAGCCTAAGACTATTTTGGTGTTCATTTCTTTGGTTGTGTTAGGATTAATAAGCTGAGTAACAAAGAAACTACTATTTGAAGGAATTACTTGGAAAAAATGGACTGATTTTTGTTTGATTGAGTTTTGTTGTTTTTCTTGAATACTTTTAGCTGCAGTAATGTGTCTCAATGGCAGCAGTCCTTCAGAGCCTAACTTTACAATGTAGTCTCACCACTGAATAGCACTTCATATCTTATTTAGTAACAAGGTAAAGGAAATCAGCCACTTCAACTTTAACAAGGCTTGAATGAGAATATAGTAATCAATGCAGTAAAAATTAATAGATAGAAGAAAATTGCTAGCAATGGTAGGGACCGTTATTTCTGCATTGGCCTTTCCATCTTATATTCTGGCTTGGTCTATTTAACTTTGTTCTCAGTTATTCATACAAGGATGAATTTCACTGGATAACATTTCTTGATGCTTTTTTCATTTTAACAGAATTTAAGTCAGTGTTAGCAGAATGCTTTATCACACTAGAAGGACTGTGAATGGGGCTTAAGTTTCTCCCAAGCTTTTTGAGAGCTGAAGATTTTGGTAAGATTTCTAACATTCTTGTTGTTTCTCTACTTCATATTACCTGTTTGAATGAGCAAGTATATTAGATGAGTAAGCCTTAGGAGAAATGTTTCTGTACTCTTCTGAATATTTTCCTTTTAATCCTGCAGCACTACTTAGAGGACTTCTCTCCTCTCCTCTCCTCTCCTCTCCTCTCCTCTCCTCTCCTCTCCTCTCCTCTCCTCTCCTCTCCTCTCCTCTCCTCTCCTCTCCTCTCCTCTCCTCTCCTCTCCTCTCCTCTCCTCTCCTCTCCTCTCCTCTCCTCTCCTCTCCTCTCCTCTCCTCTCCTCTCCTCTCCTCTCCTCTCCTCTCCTCTCCTCTCCTCTCCTCTCCTCTCCTCTCCTCTCCTCTTTTTTTTCATTATTATTATTTTTTTTTCCCCCAATGTGGTCAAGGTATCTTCAAAGGATGACAGATAGTGAGCTGCCTTTTCCTTTTATATGAAGTTTTCAGATTCAGTTTTCCAAAGTTCTCGTAGCATATTGTGCCACCAGAAATAAAAAATGACCTATTGCTCTGGCTCTTGATGATACTTGAGTAGTGTTCTTAACCAAAGAGAACAAATGTCAAACTGCAGAGCTCGTCAAATGTGAAGACAATAGGTTCTATAGACACCTGATATAAAGCACATTAAAGTTTTAGATAGCACGTTGCTGCTGAGTTACTATGCCAACCAGAAATTAGCTTTGCTATTTCTTCAGCTGAAGATCCCTTTTGGAACACAGACTCAGTGACTGAGGCATAAAAGCCCACATGCAATATTTCAAAGGTGAATTTAATACACAAGTGAAATACAGACCTTGGAAAATGCACGTTTCTTTTGAGAGGAGCAGAAACCTAGATATTTATTATAGAATCTAAGGGGACTGTAGGAACATCTTACCCTGTAATAAATTACAGAAACAGATTACATAGTCAGTTATTCACATATCCAGTCCCACTGTAATACAGGTCCCCAGAAATATACCAGGGCATTTAGTTTTTTCTTAATATGCACGTTATAAAAAGATTTGAGGCATATTTCCTGTAAATAAAATGCTTTTTTTTTTTTTTTTTTTTTTTTTTTTCTCCTATAAGAATTTGTGAATTTTGTTAAGATACTCTTTCCTCATTGATCTGCCTAATATCTGAAGTGAGAACTTGAATCTGGGAGCAGAAAGGGGTTTTAATCCAGATTTAACTAGATGATCCTTAAGGTCTCTTCCAACCCAAGAGATTTTATTACTGAAGTTAAATCAAATCTAGGTTCTACTATTTATTTCAGCAGATTTGTTCAGCCATTTAAACAACACCCATTGTAAAGTATTCACCACCAGAAATTTTAAAGGTCTATGGGTAACAGTTATGAACATGTGAAGGAGGAAATCTTGTCACAATATCGTGTTTGAAAATAATTAAATCTGCTCAGTCACTGTTCTGATCCAGTTCGGTAAGCTGCAATTACAGTGTTCATTTCTCTGACTTGCTTAAACTAAAATGTGTCCAAGGGTAAAACTGGTAAAACTGCATTTACCAGCCCAATTTGCTGTACTGCTGAACATAGCCTCAGCCCCATCACAGCTTTGGCCATTCTCCTGCAGCTGCATGGAGCAGCCAGGACATTTCCCTAGGTATGGGAAGCTGAATGTGATCTGCCTGACAGCACATGTACTGATGAAGGAAAGAATGCTGTTCTCCTCCTTCCGCATGCTTGCATGCATTTGTGCTACCTATTGTATGATTTATAGCAAAAATCCAAGTATTTTGTTTCCCTAAAGACAGGCTAATTTGCATCAGTTTGGGCGTCTCCTGTAGCTCCTGGAATCAATTTTGTAGTTTTCAAAACTGGCTTAGGAAAATATAGCTACTTCTCAGTGATAAATCAGTGCCACCTAGAGGCTGTGAGCTGGAAGGAGATTCAGTGAAACAAAACGCTAATTGCAGCCAGGGGACAAAAGGAACAAGGGACAGGAAAAACAGAAATAGTGGGCAAATTTAGCTGATGAAGCTACTGAGAAGCACGGTATGAAGATACAGAAATCCCTGCCCCGATGCAGCTTGGCCTTCCCTTGCCTCAGGGAGTGGGAAGGTGGAAAGGTGGTCTCTGTGATGCTGCATTTGCTTTGTGAAATAAGCTGCGCAGAAGGTGGGCTCCTGAAGGCCAGTTCAGGTGAACTGAGGCCAGAAACGTGAACTGGGGCAGGCTACTGGAAATGAGAATGTGCAGGAAGATATGGGTGCTCAGCTGCATCCAGACATTTGTAGTTCTTGGTACCCAAAAGTGCTATGCATTCAGTGAGTATGCTTATAAAAGAAACAAAAAAGCTCTGAGCAGCTTTGGGATCACACCTCTAGAAAATCGTGACCTAAGCTCAATGCTTTTTTTCCTCTATATTTTTTATCCCTTTCTTAAAGCTATTTTAATATTCTCCTTTTATTATACTTGTGAGAAAAATCTGAGGAAAGAAAATTTATGTAGAAAATGCATGCTCTGCATCAGGAATAACCCCAGGAACTGGAGTCCCCGCTCAGTGCCTTTCTGAATAACTTGTCTTTTTGCTCCCTCTGGTGGTGTAAATGTTTCGTGAGGAGATACTGTAAGTACTCAATGTGATCTTAGTAATGAGTTGATTGTTGGTATATATATATAAGGAAACAGGAAAAAAGGAAAATCTCTAGCAAGTATGAAAGAGGGTTTGGGGCTTTTTTCCCCCATTGCAGGAAAAAGAATTTCCTTGTTTTCTCTTACACAAGAGACAATCACTAAATAATTCCCTTTGGTTGTAATTATGCTTTATCACAGAATCACAGAATTGCAGGTATTGGAAGGGACCTCAAGAGATCATCAAGTCCAACACCCCTGCATAGCAGGTATCCTACAACAGGTCACACAGGTAGGCATCCAGATGGATCTTGACTATGGAAGAAGACCCCTCAAACTCTACAGGCAGCAAATAAAATAATTATACAACTTTCTCTATTGGCCACTGTGAAACTACTTTAAAATAAAGTGGTAAGACTGAGAGGGTTGGGGACCTCTCTGACTGTCATGAGCTGGTCTGCCTTGAGCTCTTCTTACTATGCATACTGTTTATACAGACAGAGCCTGGAGTATTCCTTTCCTGGACTCATTCATAAGGGTTGCTGAAGCCTGATGTTGTGTGGGCCTTCTCTTATCCATCTGTGGTGTCAGCTGTAGGTCACACAAAAAAATTATACTGATTCATTTTATATTTTACTTATTTTCATAAATACATCTTCACAGCAACTATGCTGTACCAAGATGTGATCCTACTGAATTTCATTATGGCTGGTTAAGTAGGGACTGAACAGGAGCATAAATCCTTCTCCTGTACAAGAAGTACAAAGATTTATGGGGTGCAAATTTTGCAGAGGTATTACCCTCTAGTTCTGCTGTGGGAGTCAAAGTTTAGTTTCTAGAGAGCACTAAATTATCCTTGCAGACAAGCAAAGCTAAAGATCTGACCTCTCTCTCTCTTGCTAAAAGCTAGTTTTGATGATGTTTGTACTCCTCCAGAATGTTCTGTTTCCAATTAAACAGGGCACACATTAGAAGAAAATATATGAATTGCTTGCTTTAATGTTGAGGCTCTGCAAATCAGAGGAGGCATTTCCCAGGCTGTCCAGCCTCACCTTACTCCTATACACAGCTGCCAAACTGAAGTGCCCAAAGCTGAATCTCAAGCATCAGTGTGTCACAGGAAAACCCCAGGCATTTGGGGAAACACTGAATTCTTCTCAGATGGTCAATCTGCTATTAAGGACGGGTTGAGAAAGAATTTATGGAAGGATTGTATTTACCACAGGTGATGCTATGTTTGCATTTTTCTGTTTTTGATGAAAAAAAAAAAGACAAGCAGTGCAAGACAATGGAAAACACAAGAAAGGTGGCAATGTATGGCACTTCACATGTGGGTGAACAAGAACAGAGTATGAGGAAGACAAAAAGGTTGACTATTAGTGTCAATTGACCATCTCAGAAATGTATTAAATATGTCTGTGAAGATCAAGTTTTGCAAAAACACGCTAAAAAACACTTTAATTATCAGTAACATTTCTACAGTAAATAGAAGTTCCAGACAGTGATAAGACAAACGTAGCAGCATTGTCAGCATTTTCATGTGATGGATAACAGGAGCAATGCTCTATCTGTGCCACTCCTTCTAAGGTGATTGTTTTGCCCCCAAAAAAGCATACACACACACCAAAAACAAATACCCTACAAACATATTTCACCTGCATTCTTCAGTTTCCAGGGAAGGATCAGCAAGCAATGAAAGCACAGAAATCCTGAAAAATATCTTTTCATCAAGCAATGTGCTTTAGTTTCAAAACTGCACACAAAGTTCACACAAGTAACGTTGCAGACTTGATGAGACAGAAGTGTGTGTACAGACGGATAGCCTGAATGAAGACAGACTTTTATTTTTGGTCCATGCGGTGTAACATGTCAGAAGGTGCATCCAGTGAAGGAAAATGCTGAGATACACAGACTTGCACAGCAAGTGGTCAACCAAAGAGAGACATCATTATGAGTTACAAGCATAGCTGAAACAACAGACAGCTGTGGGGAAAAGATAATTACCTTTCCTTTTGGGCAGCAAGATGAAGACAGGCACAGCAGTTCCTGCAGCATGCATCTGTAAGTTCGTTCTCAACACTTTCTGGACTTGCTCTGTCAAAGGACAGCCTCTGTGCCTGATAGAAATCAATCACATGCTCCCTACTGGCTTCAGGGAAGTTGAATTAGACACAACTGTTCCCCAGAGTAATCCTTCCATTTCCATTACAGCTGGAACGGGCATTGAAATTAGCACTGGCTGCTTCACAGGACATTAGTGACTTGTAAAAGGAAATGATTTATTCAACAACACTGTTACATGACACTGTAATATATCAGAGTTTGTGAAATTGCTGCAATATGAAAGTAAAGTTCTTGTTTGGGGTCTTTTTGGAAGGATGTGATAGAAGAAACATTTCACATGTCTGTAGCAGAGGATTAGGTTGCAGCAGTGGGAAGGGACCTGCTGCCAAGGACTCTTAGGAGGCAGCTGAAAATCTGAGCATGAGCCACATGGATCCTTATGGACCTCCTGAAACCCATCCTCCTTTCCCATGTAAGTGAAAATGCAACTCTTGTACTGCATGTTTCTGCCTCTCTGCACTCAGTGGAGGGGGAAATCTGAATAAAACAAATAAATGTTACTCTCCTAGGGAAAAGTACAAGGAAGGCCATTAAGATGAGATAATGCTAAGAGACTGCAATTGTTTTCATAGTATTTCATACTTTTATTTAGTCTTCCTTGAAGGGCTAACATAGGACAAAAGAGAAAAAAGCCTCTTTGCTCAGTGTGTAGACACGTGAATGCTAGTGAAATTTCCACTGAAGAGGAGATACTTTCTCTCCTCTTCCTTACTCTTAGAAGTAATCTAAAATCTACTCATTTATCATTTGTAGGGAAGAAGTCAGAATCTTCCTCACATGGTAGTAGGGCCAATATGTATAGAAAATACCTTCATTTTATAGGGCTGAAATAAAATTATGTGTGAGAAGGTGATTGTCCATAAATATATGATAAATAATAAAGTGAACATCAATTCTGGAGAAAAAAAATAAATAAAAATAATAATCCTGAAAATACAACTGTGAACTACTTTGTTCCACAGTGGATTCTAAACCTGCTTCTAGCTGTTTTATTCACCAGTGACAGACTGCTCATTCCTAATGCCAGACCAAAGTCATTCTTGCCAGCTCCCATTGGTCTCATTTTCTTGTGAAATGAAATAACCTCAGTGTCTTGTTTTTTTTTCCCCTTGATATATTCCCTACCCAATACCTTGGTTTATTGTTTATCCTTTGGAGCTGAGCCTTTTTCAGTACTGTTAACTTTGTGAGAGTTTTGGTAAGTAGGTAAGGAGGATATGAAGGAGGCTGGGGAATCATTAAGCAAGACACTTAACAAAACACCTTTATTTGGCTTTGCAAATCTCCAGTGACAGTCATATGGCTTAAGCTCACAAGGAAATACATTTTAAAATGGAAAAGGGATCTGCTGCAGCTGTGTGAGCTATCAAGTTAGGACAGAAAGCGCATTAGAGAGAAGGGAAAAAACAAACACTAGCAAAAGAGACAGAAAGCAGTGCTGAGGAAATAGGTGCTAGAAAGTTGAGATTGACCCATCTGTCCCCAGTTTGTATTTCGGGCAGTGAAACTGAAGCACTGTGGACCATCAGTCCAGGGATGCTGGAGCAAAAGCACTCTCTGGGCTTGAGAGCCTCAGAAAAAGCAGACAACAGTGAGAGGGACATACAAGAGGGAGTATCGTGTTGGCTCTATGAGGTTGTTTTGCAGTCCATCAGTTTGCGAAAACTCCTCCGGAAACTGTCATCCAGAAAGGCGTACAAGAAAGGGTTGAAACAGCTGTTGGCATAACTCAAGCTAGTGATGAAGTAGGAGATCCCAACAATCTGAGGAGTTTGTGGGATGTCTGTGGTGAGGGCCACCACTGTGCTGAGGTGATAGGGTGTCCAGCAGAACAGACACACAGCCAGGATGACAACCACCATCATTGTCACTTTTTTTTTGGCTTTATCCAGGGCTTTTGCATTGCTATGAAGATGCACACGTCTCAGTCTGCACAACATAATGGTATAGAGGATGCAGATGGTGGACACTGGGATAGCAAAGCCTAAGATAAGGGTGTAGATCCGACTGCCTTTCCACCACATGCTTTCAGGATGAGGGAATACAAAAACACACTGGGAGCGCCCCTGTTCCTCGTGTACCTTAGCAAAGACAGTGAAGGGCAGGATGATGACTGTGACGAAGGACCAGATGCAGAGGCTTACAATCTTGGCAGCTCGGTAGGTGCGGTAAGACATCTTCCTGGACTTGGTGGTGGCCACTACAACAAGGTAGCGGTCAACACTCATAATGGTGAGGAAGTAGATGCTGGAGAAAATATTGTACTGGTCTATGGAGATGATGAGCTTGCACATGAATTCTCCAAAGGGCCACTGTAGGAGCAGGTAGTCAGCAATGTTGATGGGCAGCACCAAGGTAAAAAGCTCATCAGCAATGGCTAAATTGAGGATGAAGATGTTGGTGACTGTCTTCATCTTCGGGGCTTTGAGGATTACATAGATGACAACAGTGTTACCTGTCAGTCCCACAGCACAGATGATGGAATAGATGACAGGCATAGTGATGTAGGAGCTGGGGCTTGGTGGGGGAGTGGGAATATTCAGCTCCACATCTCCTCTCCTTCCACAGTCTGTGTGCCCAGCCACACATGAAGAATTGAGCTCAGAGAGAGAGGTATTTTCCATGGTCACAGCAGAGAGACCTGCTGGCGGCAAGAAGGGCTTGGAAGTGATATAGAAAGGCAAGGAACCTGGTTATTCTCAAGCTTGCTTCCTTGAAAGCATCCAGCCACCAGTGTCTTCCCTTCTGCTCCCATGTGCGTTCCACCAGAGTTGTCCTGCTGGGAGCAAGGGGACATCAATTGAGGGCTCAGCTGCTGGCAGAAGGTCCCACTGTCCTGTCACAGCAGGGGCAGTCCCTTCTGACTGCCCTTGACCTCTGCCCAAGCTAACTGAAAAGGTTGCCCAGGGAGGCTGTGGATGCTCTATCCCTGGATGTATTCATGGCCAGGCTGGATGTGGCTTTGGGCAGCCTGGTCTAGTGGTTGGCAACCCTGCCCATGGCAGGGGGGTTGAAATTAGATGATCTTTGAGGTCCTTTTCAGCCCAGGCTATTCTATGATTCTAAGATTCTAACAGGCTGGGCATGATGAAGGCAGAGCTGAGTTCTGCACCACCTTATGGTGACCCCTTGCAGGGTTCTCCAGTCCCTCTCTGAAGCTCCATTCACACATGGGTTCAGGGTGACTCTCCAAGGCATAACTGCCAAGACATGAGCCCAAAAGAGGGGATCTGGTGTCTCTAGGATTCTTGGAGCTGAGAGATGGGAAGTGGAGAGCCCTGGGGCCAGGGTAGCAGGATGTGAGATGGTTGCTAAAGTTTAGTGTTGTAAAGGGGGGTTACATCTACAGTCTTTCTCCATCCTCGAAAATAATCCACCCCACCCACTACCCCTGGGCTGAGCGCATTGAAAACAGAGAAAGAGAAGGCTCACCTCTCCCCGGCGGCTGTGACCAGGAACCGGAGGCAACCCAGGGTGCACCGATGCCGTTTCTTAGCCGGATCCTAAGCACGGCCGGGAATTAAACGCGTGCTCGATCTACGAACAACGGGCAGGCAGCGGTAACCGCGGAGAGGAACGTGCAAAATTCAGGAGCTGAAGCTTTCCCAGGGGGGGAAAAAAAGGAGTTTGGGGGGCAGTTACCTCAAGTCGCATCTCCTCCCGACGGCGGCGGATCGCAGCACAGGGAAGGTGGGAGAAATCCGAGCTCTAGGTGGCATCTGTCTGTGGTCCGGGGTCTGGACGCGCCGCATCCCCCCGCCCGGTCCCGGGGCGTCCGCGGCTGCGCTCCCACGGGCGGTGCTGCGCCCGTCGACTCGATCCCACGGGTGCGGAGTGAAGCGGGATGCACCGACGGGAGCTCTTATACCTTTTCACTTTCCTACTGTCATGCTGAGATAACGGCAGACTTGCATGGACCCCCGCGGGAGGCAATCTTTTTTAAAGGGTAATTCAGAGCTCTTGATTACCCTGTTTTCCCAGAAAGAACACGGAGTATTTATCTATCTGGCTTCAGCTTTATGTGTGTTCCTGCTTAAAAGAGATTGAATTTCGTGGGCTCGGGGTATATCTGATACAATTTTGCATCTTTTACACCAGAAGTGAAAACAGTGCCTTTTGTGGTGTGACCAGCAGTACTGACTACATGCCCGAAGCTAATATCGTAGTTCATGCTTTCTTTTGTCAGATAGTTTGGCAGAATTCTTCAGTACCTCTGAGCTAGCAACATGGAGAGAGAGAGAAGCACAGCTGTGACTGTCTCATGCCCTGATACACAGTTACTTAGATCACTGGGATTTCACAAATAAGAGAATTCAAGCAAACCAATCAATCAGTAAATGGATTTAAAAGTATAAGCATAGAAAACTGTTTGTCTTTTATTATATACCACTTGTAGATACAAAACAAGTGGTGCTTAGCAGTACAGAATACACTATATGCTCTGTGATTTTTGCCTTCCATAACAGAAACAGAAAGCTGTTCACATACTTATGAGCTCCCATGACAGTGACATCAAATCTAGGTTGCAGGTCTGCCGTGGTGCTTTGATCCTTTTTCTGCATTCTTTGTACTTCAACAGCACAAAGAAAAGGAAAAAAAAAAAAAAAAAAAAAAGGAGGGAGAGAAAGAGAAAGTATCAGCTTTGCGCCTTTCTGCCATAATTGCATTGTTAAATATTGGATGCAATCAAAACTCTAGGAGATCACCTTTTCCTTTGGTCTTTGATTTGGTCTAGAGGGAGTTGTCCCTGCCTATAGCGGGGGGTTGGAACTAGATGATCTTAAAGGTCCCTTCCAATTCAAACCATCCTATGATTCTATGATTTCTGGTGATTTAGGGTTAGGGTTAGGGCTGGATTAGGATTAGTGTTAGGGTTAGGGGACAAGGACAAGGGGAAATGGTATTAAGTTGAAGGAGGGAAGATTTAGGTTGTATGTCAGGGGCAGTTCTTTATTATGAGATTGGTGATGTGCTTGTGCTGGAACAGGCTTGCAGTGTTTGAGGCACGGACTCAGATGTGAACAATCCAAATTGTTTATTACAATGTCATGGGTTAACCTA
This sequence comes from Excalfactoria chinensis, assembly GCF_039878825.1. NCBI lineage: Eukaryota > Metazoa > Chordata > Aves > Galliformes > Phasianidae > Excalfactoria > Excalfactoria chinensis. The sequence goes on from NC_092826.1 coordinate 37,554,863, forward strand.
AAATCTACCTGCACCCATGACAGGGGTATAGACAGCCTGCAGGGCCGCTATCCCAAAAGGAAAAAGGGAAAAGGAAAATAAATACAGCGGCAATGATCTAAGGAGGCACACTATTTTACTAAATACTATATCGGAATACAGAACAACACAATATAATACAATATAATTGGAATTAAGGCTTACAAGTAAAATAAGAGAGAGTGAGTCCCGAAACCGAGAGGCCTACTGTAACTCTAGGTGAAACGGCTGGAACGCTCCCACACAGCTCCCCCCTGGCTGGCATGGTCCAAGAGAGCGAGTCCAGCACTGAAGTGAGATTACACAGAGTCCTTGTCATATGAGTGACCTAGTATGTGTTCTCTGGGACATTCAGTCTTCTTTTGTGAGCAGCAGATTCGTCAAAGTTATCTATGCTTAACATGATGTTATGATGTGGAATACTGATGGCAAAATTACAAAATTGCAAAACCATGACATTCCACCCTTTATTCTACATCATTACATTATGCTTATTACACACACACACATATATATAGTTGTGAGCAATCAGCAACCTTATTTTCTTAACAATTTATATCTATTTCATGCAAATCCTTAAGCTGAAAACAAAACTCCATAACCATTGTTTTGTAAGTGGTCCCATTTTGTTGAAATAGATATAAGGGTTAGGTACATGGGAGGGAAACTTTTAAGAATGAAATAGAGAAAAAAAGATTCCCTTTATGTTTTATGTAAAGAAAAGACTAATAAGTGTTCAGCTGATGGTGATGACTATGTTGAAAAATGTGTTTTGTAGCTGAGCATTTACTCTATCAGAATGTGTTTGTAGCAGAAATGCTAAGTAATGGCTTGGAACAGTAATTGAGGGCAGACCCAGAGGAGCTCAGGTGCAAGTAATGAACCTGAGTGAGCAGAAGGGGTGGATCCTGGCTCCACCTCTTCCCAGATAAGGTAACTTGCTGGGTGTTCCTGTTAGTCTAAGGCCTTTGGAAGGTAAGTAGCTTCTTCCCCTTCCCCTTCGTGACCATAGTTATTAAATTGAAGCATCAACAGCATGTCCACTAAACTGTTTTTGTATGTTGCTGATTAGAGCTGTTTGCTGTATGCTAGTGAGGTACTGATTTCTGCATCACTTATTTGTCAGTTCAGCTAGTTATTTTTCAGTTTTTTCTTTACTAATCCCTGTGATTTGATGTCCATGGATGATCTAAAAACTTTCCTATGCAATACAGGAGAGAGTGGAAGATAAGTTTTATTTTACTTCACTTGTTTCTGCCTTTTAAGTCTGAGTTCTTAATGTTTTTCTTTGTTCTGTTTTAGTGCTTTATTTATTTATTTAATGTGAAAGCTGGTTGGGTTGCCATTAGCCTAGGGAAAGAGAAGCTATTTGTAACTATCGGCACTGGAGAGTTGACTGTGAAGACAGGAAGAAAAGAGTATAGTGGATCAGATAACTTATGGTTTGTGTTAAAGGTGGCTCACAGCTGAGGGAATGTTGTGTAACCTTAATGGCACAAGCTAGCTTTTTCTGTAGGACTGTTGACTGATATCTGAGGTGGTGAATACCCCTTGCATTTGTCCCCTGAATTATGGATGTTATTCTCTGTTCTGTTATGTTGTTATTGGTAAACTCAAAGTGAGGTTGAAATAGGAAAGCGAGGAAAAACAAGAATTAATCCAGAGACTTGAATTTGAACTTTTATTGATGATGTCTAAAAACTTAGATACTCCATACTTTTGTCCTTGTGGGGATATGTCCAGTCCAGAGCATGTGTGTCAATGGCTCAGCAGGCGAAGTGAGCATCTTACTCTCAGCTGAAAGTGAAGATAAAGGAGCAATGTTAGGAATAACCCAAGAAGCCCTGTAAGTTAAGACTTTCAGGATTTGTAAGTCTAGTCTAATAGTCAGAGCAGGTCCTCAGGAAGACATTAAAACCTATAGACCATATCTATTTCTTGGTCAATGAAGTATGACCCTATTATGGCTGGTGGAGCTATGCCTGCTGACAACTGTAGTGCCAGCTAGTCATTAGAAATATTAACATCATATTTTTATGCTCTGAGAAAACACTATGTAATCATTATTTGTGCATACAGAATATCTCTAGCTGTGCTTTCTTATGAATACTTTAAGAAGCTCATGCTGTCCAAGTTGAGGGCTAAAGAAAAGTCAGAGGTCTTTTTCTTTGAGCATAATTACTTCTTCATGAAACTCCGATATCATTATCTGCTGACCTAGACAAGTAGCAGACAAATAAAAATAATTTAATGAATTACCACAGCCTGCAAATCTTGTACCTCCTCAATTAGTCCATTTCTGAATTTCAGAATGTACCCCTTCCTCCTGCTGTCCAAAGTCATGAGACGGATCCCTCCCACTGGTAACTGAGTGAGTCTTGAAGAACTTCAGTGAACTCAAGTGGGAAGAAAAAAGCCACATAAGGCATTCCTGCAAAGAGAAGTTATAAGTCAGTGTGGAAGATAGCTCAGCAGTGGAGCTAGGATGCAGCTTCTGAAATAATACAGCATATTCATTTTCTGCCTTTGAGACTTACTATAAAGTATACTTGATGGTGTTAGCAACTCAAGGAAGGGTAAGAATTCAAAGATGTTGAAGTTTGAATACTTTTTTATTCCTACTGTAAATCTATTAATCCATTGTCTTCCATCCATCTATTATATGCAGAGGAATATACCTGCCTGAATACAGAGTGAAATGAAGATCAGCCTATCCTTTTAAAAAGCATTCAGTGATGGCAAGTTCTCAGCTCCTCCAGGTAATTTGCTCAGTGCAATCTATTCTCATGTTTTTTTTTGCTATGATTTTAAATATATTAGTTATTTTCCTGCCCTGAAGAGGATGCTGAAAACATCACTTTCTGATGTGATGACCTCTTCTGTGTCTGAATACTGTAGTACTGTTTCCGTAGACTTTTACAGGTTCTCAGGACCTTAATGGCTTAAACTAAATAGTGTACTTCTTGTTCTACCAAAGATTAGTTTCATAAATTCCTCAATGGCTTTGTTTTAGCATGAGAAATTGAAATAGATTTTAGCAGAGTGTTAGGGAAAAGTCATCCACTTGTAGAACCAAAAGTAAGCTATGAAACTGCAGTAAGTATAATTAGAAATTCACCTGTTGAACTTCTGGAAGACTTGAGTGCTCTTCTGATGACTGAAACTCAAAGACTGTAAGGAACATAAGAAAAACAGGTAATTACAGCAACTAAACTGCAGAATTATTTAAGTTTCATCTTGAACAAAAATAAAAATACAACAGAATGATGTCAGTTAAAGATGTCTGAGTAAGCTAGAGGGTTTGGCTTGTGAAAAGTACTGAGTCAGGGTTCACTGAAGGAAACTATGAAGAATATCTTAAATCAGTCAGGTGACTCAAACTGGATTATGACCACTCCTGGCTGGGATTGCTTTGTTTGTGGAATTTGAGAATGACTTTTTGTCCCTTTAAGATTAGCTGTCTAGGGTGTCAGAATTTGTTCCTTAACAACAAATTAGGAAACATGATTATGACCCCATCAGTATGGGGTTTTGTTCCATGGCTGTAACGTCTACACTGAAACTTTGAAACTTAACTTGCAAAGTGAAGGAAGGAAAAGGTGGGGAGATAGACAAATTTCAGCCCTAAGTTTCGACGCTTTTTAGTATTGTTATCTTTCATATTCTTCTTACTTTCCCCTGTTGACTGAATTCATATCCACCTGTATAATAAACCAGGAAAGGTGCATGCACTGTGGAATTCACCTTGTTCTGTGAATAATTCTTCAAGAGAGAAGGACTCACTGGCATCAGATGTGACATGAAATAACATCCAGTGCTGAGGGAAGAAATCTTAGTTCTCCAAAACATGATAAATGGACCCTGGCAGAACAGTCATTCTCCTTTCCCTTCCCCAGTAAAAAACATAGCGCATAATATAGACACTTTATCCTCCTTATCATGCATAAGCCTCATAAAACTGTGGAACTTGAAGTAGTAGGATCGTATGGAGCTCCTCTCTAATTGGGGAAAAAACAAACAAACAAAAAAACAATGCCTCCTTCAAAATTGGATCAGGTTGATCAGCACCTTCCCCTATGTTTTGAATATCTCAGGGATGAAGACTCTGTAGCCTTGCTAGGCACTGGTTCTGGTGCTCTATCACCTTCACTGTGAATAACTCTTCCCTTATACCATACTGAATTGTTACCTCTTCTATTTTGCATCACACTCTTCTGTCATGTAACTCTCAGAGGAGTCTTGCTCAGTTTTTTTGGAAGGAAAAGGCAGAAATTACATTCTGCAACTTGTGTTAGGACTAAGTGTGTGGATTTTATCACTGTGTCTATACCTTATGCTATAAATTAGAAAGGAATGAGTTACTGGAGATAGTTTACCCAGGTAGCATGTAGCAGTGTGACTTATAAGAACACAAAGCTACAACTGTTGGCACGTTGACACTTCTCTGATCTTCTGTTTCAAGATGACACAGTAGAATCATTTAGTCAGTTCAGTTGTGTCATGCCCAATAACCTTTGACTGCAATTCATCCTAGAATGGCTTCTGGTTGGAAAGGACATTTAAGATCCTCTTCTTCCACCTTCCTTGCCATAGGCAGGGATATCTCCTTCTAGACCAGGTTGCTCAAAGCCCTATATAGTCTGTGGCCTTGAGTCCTTCCAGGGAGATTGCATTCATAACCTTGCTAGGCCAAGCTGTTCCAGTGTCTCACCACAGCCATGGTAAAATATTTCATCCTAATATCTAGTCTAAATCTATCCTCTTCCAGTTTAAAGCTGTTTCCCATAGTCCTGTTGCTACCTATCTGCACTTACAAAAAGTCCTTTCCCGGCTTTCCTGTAGGTTCCCTTTGTTTACTGGAAGGCCACGGTCAGGTCTCCTCAGAGCCTTCTCCAAGTAAGAAGGGTTGTATTGAGCAAGTACAGTCCTTCATTTACTGGCAGTCTTGTACAAGATCCAAAAAAACTAGGTCAAATTTTTAGCTCTTACATGTGAGATATCAAAGTCAAGTTATACTCTTGGCTTTTACTCTTTTCAGAATGAAAGCTCCTTGGGTAAACTGTCTGAACTTTAGAAACTCAGAATATTGCTGAGCTTTTTGAGATTTCTGTCCTCTGGCTTCCACGTAGCATTTTTCCTTTTTGCTGACAAGAACTGTTGCATTCTTTTACTTTTTCCTTCTGTCAAACTTATTGTCACAAACGAGCTTGCTCTCTTAAATTTTCTTATTTGCTGTTGGTTTGACTAGCTCACTACTAAAACTGCCAACTATTTAATTATAGGACTGAATTGGGATAATAATGTTTAAAAACTACATTCTAAGATAAATTTTGTTACTGCAATGCAGTAATAATCTGGTAATATCAGACCAAAAGGGCTGTAAACTTGTTAAAAGGAAGCATCATTACTTACAAAAGTGTTATTCATTAGTTGATAACACACCACACTTTCTTCAGTATGTTCTATAAATATATGTAGCATGATGTTTATGTTGAATCATCTCATATCTTTCACAGATGGTGCCTTCAGTTTAGGTTTTCATATTTATCATCTTTTTTTTTTTTTTTTTTTTTTTTTTTTTTTTTTTTTTTTTTTGCTTTATTCCAAGGATGTCTACATTAACTGAGAGTGTGATACTGCACATCAGAATGAATCCAGCACTTCTGCCATAGAGGTTTCCTTAAGAAACTCTGGGGATTGTGGTAGAGGAGATGCAAAGTCTTCACCCAAAGCAGCTGCTGAGCAGTTGGTATCATGGATTTCACCATCCACAGCTGTGGGGAAAATGTCTTTGCCATTTTGTTTTCTGCTTCATGCCCTCAGTCTGATTAAGATTAATTTTGTCTAAGTTATAGGATGAACATCTCTAAAAGTCAGGTAGGTCAATCCTTATAATGGGGGAAACAAGGAGTTAACTGTAATCTGTTGTAACTTTTTGGTGCTCTGATAACAAGTTTTCTGAAAATCTGGTCACCTCCCTCTCCACCATATATCTATTTGCTCTGAGATCTTGGAATGTCTCAGTAAATATACGCTTAATTGTTCCTATGTACTAAAGTATTTCTGTGGCGCTTCTAGTGATCTCTTGCATGTGATTTGGAATTTGAGCGTATAGGGAAATGTTTTTCCTTTAGAGCCTTTTTTCTTTTGTACTGAACAGCAATAAAAATGATTAAAACAGTAGTCATGGTGATGAGAGCTGTTTATTCAGAGGCTTATAACAGTACTTGGTCATTGTCAAATAGAGTTTTCCACAGAGACAGAGTGTAAAGAGCTGCTTATTGTTGCATGACTCATAGCTATTAAAACTACTAAGCCAAAGTTTTATTTTAGCATACTTATAAGTGATATTTTTTAACACGTCAAGGTTTATTCACAAATGCAATTTACTCTCTGGCCATTTTGCACATGTACCCAGCTTTTACTTCTGTACTCTTATGCTTTGTATCTGCCTGTTGACAGAAACAATCTCTTAAATAACTTTACTATGATTTAGATGGAGGGGAAGCAAAGGAGGCTGCTTGTTCTTGCTCAGTAACGCGACTAACAGAGCTAATTTCAAAATGCATTACCATTCTTCTTCCTTCATCGCATTCTTCATTGAAAAAATCTAAAGGACTGAGCCTCAAAATACCAATGCAAAAATCCTATTGACAGAAAATCAGTATTGATTTTTCACCAGTTTGGATATTCCATTCAAGTAGCTACTTCTCAGGACAATGTTTTGAATAAAGTGATTTAACCAGTACATTCTAAGAACAGATTTATTAAGACTATAAAGATTTTTATTTTTTTTTTTTTTCCTTTTTGGAAAAGAGAGGTAACTAGGTGGGCACTATTTAGGTGCAACAAGTGGAACAGCACTATGTAACGACATCAGTCTTTCCTTTATAATATAGACATATACTGTCTTTAGAGATCTGTTGCCCACCCTGAAACCTGAATTAAGTGGGACCATGTGTTCACCTTCAGCTATGAAAGTGTAGAAGCACTTTTAAGGGGTCTATGCTGAAGAAAACCAGGGCTCAGCATCTGCCTTGTTTTGACACCTCCTGTCATGAGATCAAGATAAATGTGTATTTGCAGAACAAGATTATTAAAAGCCAAGTAACACAGAGATGCTTATGGAAAACTTGGATAATTTCCCTTCTCATTTTTTTTTGTCACTTCTAGTGTTGTTGTTTTTTAACCTCCCCCCATATAGCAAATGGTCAATGTAAAACCAATGCTTTCTTTGTTTTGTCACCCAAGCAAAGTGTACAGCTTTTATAAAACAACATCCTTTATTGTTTCTGCCTTGCCAGGCAAATAAAGTGAAAATGAAACAAATAGTGACAGCAGTATCTGTCTTTAAAATACAAATGTACAAAAACGAATAAATCTATGCTGCCAGACCTACAATGTTGTTGGGAGCAAGGTGATGTGATTAACTGCTCAGAGGAGGCTCTGAGGTAGAGCAATCCATACACGTCACTTTAAAGAGCACACAGCTGTGTTTCTGAGACCTTTACTGTGTAACTGCATTCCTCCTTTTCTGGCAATACTTTAGTACAGATTCTGCAGCTTCTGATCTCCTTATATTGAGCCACTGGGAGAACCGGTCAGTTATCTGTTGGGGCCTTATTTAGAAAACAGATAGGTTAATTATAGACACAGAACAACCAAAAAACTCTTTTGTTGCATAATTTTAGGTATTACTGCACTTTTGATTTTATATTCACAGTGCTGGAGATAATTAATTGGGCTCCTATTACCGAGTTTCCCCTTGAATTTTGGAAAGTGCTCTGGTTCTTATTACCTGTGCAAAGACTGAATTTCCATACTTCATTTAATTTCTGTTTTCTGTGCGATATGTCTTTGAAAACACTAAACTACATTTCTTGAAGGAGGCTCTGGAAACACAAAGGGAAAGACTATGAGGTGAGTTTCCCTTTAAGTGAGAGCCTTAAAGACTCTTCAGGCTCTTTTGCTGTTAAACCTTCAGAAACTGTTTTGCTGCCAGGCATAGTCCCCACTATTTGAAATGAAGGAGGTAAAGTAGGAGCTCTGAGTTCCTGATGTAGTTATGCCATATCATTTTTGCACCTGTCTGCTTCCCTCACAAGGTAGCATGTGTCCTTATTTGTCCCTGGACAAAGCTGAAGTCTCAGGGAAAAGCAGAAGGCAGTAGCTGGAGGAAGAAAGATTCATAATGAAAATTAGAGCAAGATCTATGTCACTACATGACTCCAGCACGTACAGACCTCTGACTGGAGATCAAAACATTGCATGGTTAAGCATTGTAATAACTGGAGAATTTCTATTTTAAATAAATAAGAATTCTGTGACTGGGCCTGAAGATGAATAAAATCTTCCGTCTGTGGAAAACTTGATCTGAAACTCAGGGAGTTGGGCAGAACAGCAAATATCACTTACTGCATGTTATGATGAAGCCACTTTGTGTGCAGTCATCTTTTTTTCACTGCTTGATGTAGCCAAGTTATCAGTCTGGTAGAGATTGCTGAGCCCTTCATGCCTTTCCCTCATCTCCTCTTTCCTATTACTTACCCCTTGTCAAAATGTTCAAATGAAATACTTCCAAGCTTTTTCAACCACCAACATCTGGCATTTGGTAGAGAAAAATTTTTGTTCCCCTTCCAGAGGCAAAACCTGTCATCTGTTCTGGGGCCTGGCCAGCTCTTGCCTTGGGGCTGCTGCTTGGCCTTCATCTTTCATAGCCACAATGTGTTTATCACTGTGTTCAGGCTGCTAAAAGCATTGCTGGAATGAGGAGCACTGGTAGCAAGCATATGCTATTCAAATCAGGAGGCATGAAGAATTTGCTTATGTACTTCTAAGCCAAGACACTGGCTATTTGTGGACAGAATCTTCCCCCCACATTGTTTTTTTCTCCCTGTTCTCCACTGTTTTGACCAGCTGTGGTTTATGCAAATGATAGAAACTGACTGTCCTTCTACAATTTAACATATCATAGAATGGCTTAGGATGGAAAGTCATCTAGTTTCAACCCCTGTAATTATGAAAGCAGAAATAATATTAAGAAACCAGCATATTAGATTTGAAGTGTTGCTCCTTTCTCAGAGGGCCTGCCTCAGTGTCCCAGGAAATAAATAAGTCCATTTGGACAAGATGAAATCAAGATTCTGACAAACCTATGCTGCTCTTTCTACAGAGAGCACTTTCTACACTTTGAGGAAGGAGTCTGTTCAAGCACTTTCTGCAGTGATCATGGCTGCACTAACACAGAGGGAGCTTTCCAAAACAGCTTTTGGAAAACAAAACATCATAACATCTTCAACTCAATCTGGATAGCTCCAGCCAACTAGAGATTCTGGAATGGATAGCTCACTGCTAACAAGCATAGAATGAATTTAAATCTGTTCTCAGGACCTCTGATAGTGCCAGGCAGCATAAAGAGGGGGAAAAAGCCAATATTTATAAAAATGGTTACATAATTTCTGACAAGCAGCAGAACTAAGCATCTGCCTCACTGTGAATGCTGTGGTATGCTGTAACTTGTAAAATTTTCTTTTGTTTTTCCTTTCATTAATATCTTCATGTGTCCTTCACCTACACCTTTTCTGCCTCCTTGCTTTTAACCCTTTCTTCATTGGATTGTTCCTCTTCAGCATCTCATCGCACAGCAAAAAAAACCCACAAGAAACCTAAGATCAGATTCTGTCAAAGAAAAAGTACCTGAAATTACAGTGTGTTTTTCTGTTTTTGTCTGTGTTTTGCCTGTTTCATCTTTCTTGCAAATGTTGATTGGCCACTTATTTCAGTCACAGGACCTGAGCTGTTTCTTTGTCTGGAATAAATCTATGCCACAGGGAAACAAGCAACATTAACTTTTCCATAAAAGACAACAACATTCTTATTATGCTAATCAAGAAGAATTTAATGATACACTGTTTATACAATTGCAATATAAAAACATTTGTTAAGCTTCCTTCCTTGACAAAGATACCTGGGTGAGCAGCCTGAAAATAGTACAGGAGACAGTGAAGGAAGGCAGCCTGTGTACTAAAAAGCCAGGCTGGTTAAATGCAGGAAGCAGAAGGTGCTGTAGAAGAGTTGGTCTAGTGGCTTTTTTAATGCCTGAAGTACGTGCTTGCACATTTTTTTTCCCCCCAGATGTGAAGGGAGCAATTGACTGGAAGGCAAAACAGCTGGCAGAGGGGCTCAGGGCCTAACTATGGTGGGAATGTAGTGCAGTGAGCTGCATGACCTGGCAGGCAGCAGTACTCACTTCAGGTCCTGTTCTCTGATGCATGTATGGCTGTTCTCAGTCTCACTTAAACACCTTCTGTATGAAATCTGGACCACGAGTCCATGGAAGCAGGAAGCTGAGTTTGACTGTGAAGCTAAGGCTCACTGAAAGTGTTGCCTTCACTCTCAGTTCTGAGCATCTGCTCATCTTCCTTTCCCAGTTTTTATTTTAACACTTTTTTTTTTTCTCATGTAGCAAGAATATTTTTGTTTATAAGTATCACATTTTTATACAAGTTCTAGAACTTTAGTCTGTTCCAAAAGATGCTTTGTAGGATCTTCTCTACTCTACCCCTATAGCATCACCATATGAAATTCCTTCTCAAGTTCCTTGGCTGATAATTCCAACCAGTAAAATACACGTTCTCCTTCTGAAACTTCATCAGGAGCAAAAAAACACCAAAAAATAACCCAGAGACCAGGTAGGTGTTTGATTTCCAAAGCAGTGAAACTGCTTCTGACAAGTTCTTCACAATAACAGGTAAAGTTTTATTAAGGATATCAGTAGTCATATATAGGAGTAAGGTTGACTCACCCAGCTGGCAATGATGGTCTTGGGCTGAGGAATATTTTTCTAATGAAGCAATTTTTGTCCAGGAGATATTTTCTTTTCAGAGGCTAGACCTTAGATGAGCCCAGGGCCCACCCTTTCCATAATCCTCCATGAGGTGCTCAATCACCATGACGTAACAGTTACCTTACAGAAAGCTTTTGAGATCTGTCTGATAATTGGTGAAAGAATAGTGACATAAATATGTAAGTTGTTCATTCCTGTTGCTTTTTAGCAAAGTTATTGAAGAATCTCAGCTTAGGATTTTATCCTGATAGAGTCTGAATTGATAACAAGTAAAAACAATGCATTGCATAGAAGTGTTTTCATGTTGAGTTGGCTGGTTGCATACGTAGTGAGTATCAGCGCTTTGTGCTCTGATACTACAGAATGTGATCTTCTACACTTTATTTTTTGCACATTGTACTTGAGGCTTTGCATAGATGTCCTCAAGAACCTGTCCTACAGAGCAACAGGTTAAATGATAGCTGATGAACTAACATTTTTCTAAGTGAACAGGTTGAGGTCTGGAAAGGAAAAGTAGAAAATATTCACTTTGGGTGAAGTTGGAGAATTACTATTATAATAAATCAACTCTTGGAAGAGGACAATAAAGCTAAGACAGTAGACGCCAAGAATTTTCTCCATTTCAAGGCTGTACCCTTTTTTCCTAGAGTCAGGATGCCCAGTTCTCAAGAAGTTTTCAAAGAAAATTCTTACTTACTGTATACGCTGTGATATCAATAGTATCATACAGAAGTAAATGAATAAACCTTTTATTTTCTTTCTTTTTGTCAGATTCACTATGAAAATACATCTATTCCATAAGAATTATCAGCTATGACACATTTTCTGTGTTTGAATTTGCCAGCTGTAGGATGAGAACACCAGCAAATAATTGTTTTGTTGTCTGATTTCCTCAGTGCATCAGTAAATTACAGCTGCCTTGAGAGAGTACAAAGGTGAAGAGACAACAAACAAACAAGCAAAAAACCCACCTGTGGTTTAGTTTATTTTCATGAAAAAGTTAAAAAAATGTTAAAGAAAAAATAAAATTCTGTGGCTTCAGTGGGGCACAGATGACAAAATGAAAATAGTCTCCCCGTGTATCAGCAGCTGGGCAAGTACACAATATTTTCATCTATCAATCAAAACAGAGACCCCAACATAATATAGTAGCAATGTTAAGGCCAGCATAGACTCTTCTAGTGGAATCTGATAACTAATTAGCATATACTGAGAAGCATGAAGACATTAGTAGCTGAAAAAATTTCATTAGATAGCATGTCCTTATAAACAACAACAACAGACAAACAAACAAACAAGAGCTTTTGGAGCTTAGTTGTAATAAACTGCAATAATTCAAAACTCTTTGACAATCTTAATCTCAATCTATTCTTTTTTCTTGGGTTTCTATTCTTACTCTTAGCAGGTTTCAAAAATAATTGCCAGGATGAATTTATACAATCATCAAGCAAGGGAAATAAGGGAAGTGATCTTTAATACTTGCAAGAATGCTGGCCAGTTGTTAAGGGTTTTCCTGTCTTGTGGTTTTGATGGCATAGTGTTATAAAGTACAGGAAGCCAGGGTCTGAGAAGTAAAACCACAATGATGGATTCATCTTTGCCTATAGTACAGTAACATGTCATTTGAGATGGAACTGTTAATGCTGCGATTTCCCTGGAGATGAATGACTTGGCTGCATTCTTTTCATTTGCTACAAAGGAGACTTCTTTACTGAAAGAATAAGGACAAAGACAATTTGAGAAATGGTCTATAAAAATGCTTTTAAGTTTAAATGGCACATATTTGGATAGAACTTGTGCACTAGAGTCTTTGCCAAGCAGCAAAAGACAGATGGAAGTATTTTTTCTTGAAGTTCAGTTATTTCATACAAAAGAAACAGAATGGCTCTTTACTACCCTTTTCTTTCATAATTTTGTCATGGTCATCATTCCTATATATTCCTATCCTTAAAAAACAAACAAAACAAAACAAAAAACAAAACAAACAACAAAAAACAACTAAACAAAAAGTGTCAACTACATTCTACCTCTCTAAAAATGAGGAACTGGCTCAGGAGAGATTCCTAGCAACTAAGACTGATCTTCCCTTTTTGTTAGCAATGTTGAGTTTTTACTCTTTAGTGAATTTTCAGAGGGAAATAATTTGAATTCTAGCCCTTTGCCTGTATTGTTGATTTTCTGATGTCTTTTTCCCCAGCTTAAGTATCATACTAGAAAATCTTCAGGGTGATACTATGAATACTGCACGTGTGGTATAGTCCTAAAATTACAAGATCCTTTGAAGTTGCAGTAAAGGAGTAATGTTGACTTCAAGTGCCTGGAAAAACACATAAATGCAACAAGTTTTACTAATATCAAAAGTTGAAGAATATACAATATATATCAAATTCCTAAAATCTGCCATGTAGTGCATGAATCACATTTAGTTCAATTTGTTGCTCTGCTGTTTAATCTCTTCTAGCTGTAGAACACTGTAATCCAGGTTGTACTTCAGTCTTGCAGGTTTACTATGCATGCTGTGGGCTCTCTGTGAGTAATGGAAATGCTAAGTCATGGCTTGAACCAGTGATTGAGCACCTGGCCAAAGTCAGGGCCAACCCAGGGGAGCTTAGTTGCACACAATGCACCTGAGTGACCAGAAGGAGTGAAGCCAGAATCCACCCCTTCCCAGATCTCATTTAAGGGTTGGCAGTGGAGGAAAGGGTATTTCGATGGAGATCTCTGCCTACCTGAGGTCTTCTTAAGGGTAAGCAGTTTCTCTCCTTTTCTTATATGTCTTCAACTGCTGCATTTGAGCAAATCCTCACTTGCTGCAGCCTAGAACTTTGCTACTGTACTGCCATTACTATGCTTTCCATTGCATTAAAGCATTACACTGCAATCTTCCAGAGCTCTGAAACTGCAGTTTTCTAGTGTCGCATATATGCTTTGCAAAGTTATGAAAACTCAGAAAATTATAGAAAACCGTTATGGCTGGAAGGCCCTTACCTTTGTCATAAAAATTATTATATTGTACTAAAGGAAAAGAAAGTGGTTGTGAAAGAAACTGACACTGTAAAGTTACTGGGTTCCTTTTTGTGCAGTACTCTGCAATGGTAGCATTAAAGCATTTGAAGTTAGTGGGGCAGTTGAAATGAAAATGAAAAACAGGAGTGTCAAAGTGAGAACATGATGCCTACAGATTTTTATACTCCAATCCATAAAAAGTCAGCAACTAAATTATTTCATAAAACAAGGTCTTCGAGAGAGAGAACAGCAAATTATAGCAAGGTTTAGCTAATTCTCCACAGAACAGTTTTGTTGCTCCAAACAAGGTGTGTACAGAGTTTATCTCCAGCTGTCCATCACAGAAAGAAACAAATATAAGAGAAGAACCTTTAGCCTAAACCTGGGAACTGTAGAATTGTAGAATCTGGAAGGGACCTCAAGAGACTGAGTCCCTCTTCTCTGCTAAAAAGGTATCTCACAATAAGTTGCACAGGTAAGTATTCAGACTTCATTCTGCTTAGCAATAAAGTATAAGAATATTCTTGACTAGAAATGTAAGAATATTCTCTCAATTTGTGAAAATTTTCTTGTTTATTTCAGTAAACTTCAGTTCTTAAGATACAATTCAGATTACTCTATTAAGATGGACAATAACTGTGCATGTTGTTAGGGGTAGAAGACCTATCAGATTTTGGAGAGTGTTCTGAAGAGCAGTACCATTGTACAGCCATTACTGTATCAGGAAACTCGCATTCAGTGCACTGTGCTGGCCAGTGCCATTGAAGTTGTGAAGGAGAACTTCAGACCTTCCTAGTGTCATTAGTAAATCTACACACCTTCAGAAGATAGGCGTTATATTGGCTAACTAGAGGCTTTGTAGTGATGAGGGTCTTGATTTTAATTTAAAACAAGGTAAAAGAAGTATCTTCATAGGAAAACCTATTCAAAATTGCAGTTACATTGTTTGAAATTTGAATTGCAATTTGGAACAACAAACAAATCAGAACTCTTTCGAGACATTTCTTTCACCATTCACCATAAAACAAACACTTAATAAAAAAAGCTCAAGTTATCTATTTTGGGAACGGCAATCCTACACACCATTTAAAATCTCTAGACACTCTTAAGTTTTACATGGCTATTGAACTCGTGTTTGTTTTATTCATTAAGAGACAAAAGATAATGGAATCTACTCTTTCCCCAGCTTTCTGACATCAATTTTCCCTGGACTGTGTGCAGGATGTTGTGTCCATTCTTATCACCTTGCATGTGGATTGATGGATTGTTTCCAGAGCTGCCTTCCAGTATACTATTACTCCAGGAGAACAGTCAGATGCAATGTCCATCATGTTGAGTGATTTATGCTGGCATTTGTTTTCTGTGTTACCGAGGACTTTTTAATATTCTGTTATTTGATTTTCTGTGGTTTTTTCCTGAGTGTTCTCCACTCTTTTTTTTTACTAACAAATACTTCAGCTTCCTCTCCTTGATATGTTTTCTGCAGAAGAAAATGAACAGCAACACAGACTTCAGTGGCTTCATGGAGTTTTGAGCAGGGTTACTTTCAGATATAGAAAATAAAAGACAGGGTTTTTAAACATTCCTCAATTATTCTTTGTTTATTATGCACGGATGCTGCCCAAGTGTGTTTTCTTTTCTATAACCAAAGTGATAGTTTGCTTGTCAGTATGCACTGCGATGTAAAAGGCTGTATGTAGCTGGCAAAGCAGATAAGGTTGTCCATGGAAATCCATTTGTGTGAATCAGCTGTCCACAGACTGTATGCTGGAATTGGTATTTCTAGTGTAGGAACAGTAGCAAGAATCCTAGATTTGGGTAGGCGAGTTTGTGCAGAAGTACTCTGTAAAACACATCCTGGGCACAAAGCAGCATGAAACTTGCCTTTTAGAAATTCACTTTACAGTTTGTCTTGTTCTTCTAATTTTTCTTACATCTGATTTTTGCCCTTTTGTGAATAAAATAACAAAGGAGTCACAACATTGACTCACCCAAACACAGTGTTGCTTACTTGTTGCCTACAGGTTCTACTTTTTCAGTTGGCTAATGTGTACAAGCAATAAATAATTCCCTTGCACTGAAAATACTGCCAGGGAAACTTTCAGCTGCTAAAACTGCATTATTCTGTAGCTGGAAGCAAATTTCTATACTTACTTGTTGCTCTCAAATACAGTATAGTGGGGTAAGCCGACAGGATTCAGTGTAGTGGGCCTGAGAGATCTGGCCACCATGTAGAAGATTTACTGTTCTACAGTGGACCTTGTACATCAGTAACTGCTAACTGCCTCTGTTTTGCTAACCCACCTGCTATAGGGAAAGACTTGGCAGCTGAAAATCCTAAATGCAAGGTACAGAGTAGCTCTGGCTGTATTTCCTGCATCATCATACTCACTGTGCACTTTCTACCTTTTCCCCCATGCAACTTAGGAGATCCATAGGCACGTGTACTCATGAAATAGTCTTGGAGAACTATTTCTGGGATTCAGTTTGCATGGGCAAATACAGTCATATTCATATCTTCGATTTTATCATCTGATTTTTGAACTTTGTTTACTTTATCTGTCTTTTGTGGGCAGCATGGGATGGTAACTTACTTGTCAGTGCAGAAGTTTGAAACATACAGTTGTGGTGTTGTCTGGAGCAGAGCAGGTATCACTGGGATGTTGTTGGTTTCCCTGTTAATGTAACTGAATTTTATTGGGAAGCAATGTGATTTATGCTGAGATTTCAAAAATCCCACTGCATCAATGTGCATATTTAAGTGTCTGCAAACTCACAGTAATGATGATTTTCATACGCACGACTTATTAAAGGCAATTGCCAAATGGTGGAAGGAACTTGAAATTCTACCCCTCATATACTTGGGTGTTTTGTTGGTGACTTTACAGTAAAAAATAATTTATTCTTTATGTCTTTAGGCTAAGGAAAGGGTAAGAATTTGTTTTCTCCCCAAGGAACAGAAACTTCTCTTATAATTTACACATTTGCCTAAAACTAAGGCTTATAAATCATAGAATGGCTTAATTCTCCTTAAAGACTATTCAGTCCTTACCCCCCACATACCAGATAAGGCTGCTTGGGTTCCCATCTAACCTGGCCTCCAGGAATGGAGCATTCACAGCCTTGCTGAGCAGCCTGTGCCAGTGCCACATATGAGCTGCCTTCAAGTATTGGAAGTCTGCAATGAGATATTTCCAGAGCCTTCTCCAAGCTAAACAAACCCAAATACATTGCATGATTTGCAGATTTCCATGGTGACCAGCAATTTCCCATCCTTTGTTCACAGCTCTCACTTCAGAGGAAGTAAAATAATGACTTGCTATTTTGCCTAATGACTATTTTTTATTTATTTATTTTTAAACAAGGGAAGATAGTCTGCAAAATGTCAGAACTGAGTTATAATTCAGTTGGCAAAAAGATTAGCTAAACTCTGGCAAGGGACAGTCTTTGATCTTATTGATGTCAATGTTTCATTGTAAATAAATAATAAAATACCATGTTATTGTATAGAAAAAGGTAACTTCCTCATGCATCTCTTTGAAATCAGACAAGACTGAATCCCAGAGTCACCACAAGATCAAAAAATATCTACATGAACATTGGAAGTTTTCTCACTTCTGCTGCAGAGGTTGGTGAGGAACATAGTGACAGCTGATCTAAATTCTGCCTTTATCCTCTCCGGCTCCTGGTATCCCCAAGTCACTGCTTGGAACAGTAGAATAAAATATAAAGTCCACTTTAATATTTTCATCCTATTGAAATTATATTCATGTATATATTATTTTACAATTCTGGTTTTCTTTCTGTGCGAAGTTCTTATTTTCTCCACAGGTTCTTCTACAGGTTCTTCTACAGGTTCTTATTTTCTCACTGCTGTCTCTATCAATATTTTTAACTCTCATAAACACTTTTAAGGTACGAAGATATTCAGCAGATGGGAGCTGGAAGTCTTTCCTCCATGCTGCACCACTAATGTGTACAGAGAACTCACTAGGCAGCAGCAGTTAAATACAAGGAGAAACAAACTAAGCTATTTTTAACTGAAGAGAAGTAAATCCTGGAACAAATTGCCAGGAGCTGAAAGAATTTGCTGCTTAAGGTATGTCACAAGCATCAAAGCCTTCTGAATTACATGTCATGGTTAAATTGCAACAGATTTGGAAAATTCTCCGTCTTGAACTTTGATATACTGAGGGGATCTGTACATGTTGTTCATTTGCCCTCTTCTTGTATATACCGAAGAGGCTAGTCCCTTTATTTTCTAGCTATAGCAAGTATCTGGCTAACTATCTCCCAGTGGCTAATGTCCATAGATGAAGACTGACTTCCATGCTGAAAGGACTTCTAGTCTGACTCCATACAAGAGGCTAAACTGTTCTTTTCCTCTTTAACACTTAAGTATTCAGCTATATAAGCAAAACAGCTTCAGCTGTTTTTTCAGTGGATCTGAAATGTTCTGCAGAATCATGTAACCATATTCATAATTTATTAGTTAATCATAGATCATCATTTAACCATTGGTTCATTACTTTATGATTTAAATAAGTAGATGTCAGTGCTAAAATTTCAGTACTGTCAAGGAAAAGGGAGCTTCCATATTTTACATTTTTCTCACTTTGTATAAAGCACTTTTGCTGTGCTTTTGTAGTAAGTATATGTATGATCTGAGGATGGTTTGCTGTTCTTGGCTTGCACTGGACTGAAAATAAAATAAAAAAAGAGGCGTTGCTTTAACAGCTTGAGGAAACATTTGGGTTTCAAATATATAATAGTCTTTCTTGATATTTAAAACACTTTGTTTGCTTTCTGTCGTCTGCAAGATATTATATTTTCACTTTGTATCCACAGTTTTGTTTTGAATTTGTGTTTGTTTTACCCTTGCTTGAAGGAAAAAACTTAACATAGCTCTTTGCATAAACTATTGCATAGTCCTAAATTCTGATAAAGACTGAGACTGACGTACCACAACTTGAAGATTTCTAAAAGAGAACTTAAGTTACATAATTATTATTCTTCCAAAAAGAGAGAAAAAAAAAAAAGACAGGTGTTGATAAAATTTGATGAGAATTCATGATATAAGTGTATCTGTATCAGTGGATGTAGAGAAAATAAAGTCATGGATTACCTTTTGATACTTTTGGCCTCAGGCTGCATCAGAAGAGATTCAGGCTGGATGTTAGGAAATATTACTTATGAGGAAAAGTAGTCAGGTGCTGGAATGGGCTGCCCAGGGCTGTGGTGGAGTCACTGACCCTGGAGGTGTTTAAGGAACGTTTAGATGCTCTACTGAGGGACCTGGTTTAGTGGGAAACATTGGAGATAGTTGGATGGTTGGACTGGATGATCTTGAAGGTCTTTTCCAGCCTTGGTGATTCTATGTCTCTGATTTTAGCATTTCAGCATCACAGAAGATGTTACAGGGGACCTTTTCATGAGGTGTCAATATTTCAACTTGTTTTTTTCCACAGCTATGATATGGCCAGAATCTGAGTAGCAGCACCCAATAGGGAGGTCACTGAAGGATGCTCCTGTTCCACACACCTACCTCCATATGATGGACAGGTTTGGTGCTTGAGTGATGATGGAGATGGCTCCAGGTTGATCTGACTGATACTTTAATAGTATTCTTGCCCTTTCTTGTCCTCCTCGTGGCCCCAGAAAGAAACCAAAGCCTGCAGCATGTATAAGCAATAAATTCACATGATGATGTTTTTTCAAAACATATTAACAATGAAAATAAAAACCACAAAACCTGTAACTTATAGTAAAAGGGAGAATGTCGAAATACCTGAAGTTAATCATAGAATCATAGAATTACTCAGGTTGGAAAAGACCTTGAAGATCATCAAGTCCAACCGCAGCCTAACCAGTAGCCTATCTCTTAAAAAACAACCACAAAACAATACCACAACAACAAACCTCTGCTAAATCATATCCCTGAGTACCACATCCAAGCGGCTCTTAAACACATCCAGGGATGGCGATTCAACCACCTCCTTGGGGAGCCCATTCCAGTACCTAACCACCCTTTCTGTAAAGAAGTTCTTTCTAATATCCAACCTAAACTTGCCCTGGCGCAACTTGAGGCCATTTCCCCTCGTCCTGTCACAAGTCAGTAGTGAGAATAGACCTGCCCCACTCTCACTGTAAGAACCTTTCAGGTACTGGAAGACAGCAATAAGGTCTCCCCTCAGCCTCCTCTTCCTCAGACTAAACAGCCCCAGCTTCCTTAGTCTCTCCTCATAGGGCTGATTCTCCAAGCCCTTAACAAGCCTCGTTGCCCTTCTCTGGACCTGCTCCAGTACCTCCATGTCCTTCTTGTGCTGAGGTGCCCAAAACTGGACACAGTACTCGAGGTGAGGCCTCACCAATGCTGAGTACAGGGGCAGGATGACTTCCTTAGTCCTGCTCACCACACCATTCCTGATACAAGCCAGGATGCCATTGGCCTTCTTGGCCACCTGTGCACACTGCTGGCTCATATTCAGCCGACTGTCCATCAGCACACCAAGGTCCCTTTCCGTCTGGGAGCTTTCCAGCCACACCTCCCCAAGCCTGTAGGATTGCCTGGGGTTGTTATGACCAAAATGCAGGACCCGACACTTGGCCCTGTTGAAACTCATTCCATTAACCTTGGCCCATCGATCAAGTCTATAATGAATAATGAATAATGAATAATGAATAATGTAATTAATTAATGAATAATGAATGATTATGATTAATGAATTAATGAATAATTAATGAATAATGTACTTTTTTCTTCAGGCCAAGGAGTCAGAATACTAAGACAGTGGCTCATTCTTAGAACAAGGGTTTGTCAGATCTAATCTTCCAATTGTTGAAATAAAATACTGTTTGTTTGTTTACTTTTTTAAATCTAATTAAGTCCAAAAAAAGAAAAACACTTGACAGAAAGGAATACTAGTTTATTGTACTAAATTCCAGAGCTTTAGGAATGTGGAAATATGTCTATTTATTTAATCAAGGAGTTGAACTTGATTCTGAGGAATTGCTCTAAGCCCTGTGGGAAGGCTGGTAGCAGGTGTATGCTAGCAGAGCAATGCTGAATTTTTCCTTCAGCTTCAATACATTAATCACCTAAACATTTTATCCAAGGAGCTTCTTTCTGATAGGCTATAGCACCTCATTGTTCAGAGTGGGAGTAGAAAAGACTCAAGATCTGGATTGTCCATGAATAATGTGACTGCAAACAGACCAATAAGTCTGGTTGGTTTCAGAAGTGCAGTGGGAATTAAGACTTGCAGCCTACTTGCCATTGGGTAGCCTCTTTCATTAGAATGAGTGCTGTTCCCCAGGGAACACCTGGTTTACTGCAATTGAGCTGTACAGCATTTATTAGCAGCATTATTTAGTTGTGGCTTGAATCATTATGCTCTATAATGATCCACATTAATCTATTTATGTGGTTTTCTATTCCATTTATCCTTTGGTTGTCAACCTTTATAATCACACTATCACACTTTTCCTTTTTATCAATGATGATGTTTGAAGGGACTTCCATTAAGATAAACACTCCAGTCAGTCTGCCTGGAGTTTTCACATATTTTCTCATGCATTAGTGTGGAGCTGTTAGGATAAACAGATTTTTCATTCTGACTTGCAGGAAGAGGTTTTACTACATGGATTGAGGAGAAAAAAAATAAATCTAAAATAGAAGCAAAAGTAGTTCACAAGCTGGAATTAAAGCTTCTGATGAAAAATATCACCAACTGTAACAGTGAAATCTATTGCGTTCTCAGATAACGTGGAAGAGATTGAAGAACTCTCATCTTGGCACCCAGATGTAGACAACAGAGAGTATCTTCATTCCACCAGAGAGCCTATCTGCCATGGTGTTAGCCTTAAAGTTAGCCCTGTTGTGAGCTGGGAGTTGTTCAAGATTATTTATGGTTGATTTTGGATAGTGCAGCATGCAGCTCTTGTTCACCGGTAGGTGATAGTGCGTAGCTGGTAGCAGTGACTATATTGAAAAACCTTACTCAGCTCAGAATTTGCTCCATCAAATGGTGTTATTGAGCTCTGTGTATCTGTTGTAGTTTCCGTGGGAATAAATAGGATGCATTACTTTTGGAGCTACCTACATACATACATATCTATATTTAAGTAATTAATATTTTTCTGCAATAAACCTTTTGATTTGATTCTTAGACCTGTAATTCACAGTTAATGATTTCTGATTCACTTACAATCTTTCCGTAATGACTGCTTTGACATTTCCTTCATCAGATTTTTTTCCTCTTTTGCTGGGGTAATGTTGTCAAAACAGAAACAACTTATATGTATGGTGGCACTAAAACTGAAGACAGAATTTAAAAAATAAATAAATTTCTTAATGCTGATATTCTAAGAACACCGGTTATCCTTTTTTTTTGTTGTTGTTGTTGTTTTGTTTTTTTGTTTTGTTTTGTTTTTATATATATATGATAGAAAGTATTTAAAGAATTGAAGAAAAGAAATATGGATGACAGTCATGAGTTAAAGGAAATGTTAAACTCCAACTGGAACCTTTTACAACGCTATCGCTTTTTGTTGCCTACTGTTTTTATTGATCAGTTATTGAATCTCTTGAGGCCTAAATCCTCAGTTTTTGCGATTTTAAGATCATACAACTTTTGGTAAACAAGTTTTTGTAGGAACTGCTGAGATGAGAAAGAAAATCTACTCTCCTAAAAGAATTCAATAATTTTCTTAGAAGGAGAGATATGTACATAATCCTTCACAGGAATAAGGAGTAGCGATTGTTGAGGGAGGACAGTTCTAACAGAAGTGATTTCCAGGCACCTGCCAGGCACAGGAAATTGTTGGAGTAGCTCTTGATGTTCTGCCTGTTTTGAAGCATTTCCTGCATTTTGCAATAATCTGCTTCTTACAGAATACTTTTCATCTGTTCATCAAAGGTTTTCTTCTTTTTTACCTCCCAGGCCTTTCTCCAAAGTCTGGAGGTATCAAGCCCAGAATGGTCAGTCAAAACATCAGTGATATTTGGATTTATACTGCCAGGTTAGTATTAGTTTGTCTGGCTTTGTATTGAGTGGTGAGGAGGGACAGTGGATGTTCCAACAAGTCATATGTGACCTGGGCCTGGAAGTGGAACATCTGCTTGCCAATACAAAGTAGTGAATTAATTCCTTGTTTTGCTTCTACTTTAGTAATAGATTGTCTTTATCTTAATCTATTAGTTCTGGAAGTTCTACCATTCTGATTCCTTCTCCCATCCCATTTGGGGAGAATGAGCGAGCAGCTGAGAAATGCTGAGCTGCTGCCAGGGTTAGACCACATTGCTGGATACTTGCATAAGCCCAAGACTACCTGCTACACCAAACAAATGTGATCTTAATTAATTAATTAATTAATTCTGTGGTCTGATTGCACTGGAGGGGCAACAGTGTAAAAGTCATGACTATGGTATTTATGACAAATTTTGAATAGCTTCAGAATTTCAAATGAGTTTTGCATGAAGTCCAAGATGTTTTATTATTTTTGTTATTTATTTATGTTCTTTAAATAAAAGGTTTTCCCTATAGAATCATAATTTTCACATTTCTGGAAGAAAATCTGTTTCCAAGAAAGCATATCGGTTAACAACCTTGTTGTTAGATGGTATCATTGTTATAAAAATACTCCCTTGATTGCTGCTGCTGCTTTGGAGACTTTCCTAATCTTTTTGGTGATGAAATGATGTAAGAAACTTTGTGTTCCATCATTCATAAACCGGTATTTTAAAACTGAAGGCAATTGTTAAGAAACAGGAAGTTATAGTTTTGATTTTGCAGTCCCATTTTTTCCAATTACTTCTGTAGTGGTTTTTGTCATCATTTTAGATTCTCTTTTATTCAGTTCTCCAGCTGCACTGACAAGGCATCTAACAAGGTTAAAAGAAAGAGACTTTTCATCATTCAAAAGATCTTCAGAATTTCTCTGACTGTCTCAGAGATCAGAAATCTGCTCGGAAGTGCTGCTATTGTAAAAGGGATTCCAGAATACATACTGCTCAGATTCCCAAAGGAGACATAAGGATTGAGAATTCAATTTTTATTAAGGCTTTGGGGTCTTTATAGACTACAGATTCCATAACACTTTTCATTCTATTGAATGAAATTTATCTATCATTCAATCTATTGAATGAAACTTTAATTATTTACTATTTCCTGAGATTTCTCATAATGGAAAAAACACCCAGTTGTAATATTATATTTTCAATATGCCCAGAATGCCTCCGGATTAAGTCATTAGAGTAGACACTGAGTAAAGGCATCACTCAAATAAAGACCATATTCTTGAGAAGGTAACTGAAAAGCCAAAAGGAACTCTAAGAGTTTGCAAAGCTGTATTCATTATCACAATGAACACTCCCCTCTGCCATTGTTGCTTTCAGGTCAGAGTGAAATCAAGCTTGAAAAAAGCTTTGCAGTATGGAACTCCAGGCTGAGCAGAGCTTTGAAGCATGGGAGGAAAACAAGCAAACAAAACTTATTTCAAGGAAAACTCAAAATTCATTTCTTGGAAAACCTAGTTCCTCATGAATTACTAAAGCGGGCACCCTGTTGTGCAGCCAGCTTAAGCACAAACCAGCACTATCTGTGAGGTTCTCCTCAGGGTCACAAAGCAGCTGCAAATAAGACAATGACAAGATTCATCCAGCAGGAAGGAGCTAGCATAATGGGAATCATAGGTTTTTAATTTATCTTATCTGCCACTTTGGTGGGACAAGTGTATTTAGTCCTTCCTTATACATGAGCTTCACTCTCATCCTGGAAAAAAAAAAAAAAAAAAACCACAAAAAAAACAGATTTCTTCAATGCCTGATCCTTTGCAAAATTTCCATAAGCAGCTAATCTGGATTATAAGGTCTGCACTTTCTGCAAGAGATTTCCTACAATACTGAGTGTAGACATTCTAGCTGGAGAGGAGCAAGAGCGCTGGTGCCAGATCTGTTTGGTATAGTTTACTAGTAATGTCTTATGCATAGAATTCACTATGTCTTCTCACTCAAATGGTTCTCCAGCTTTCAGGAATACTCCAGACAATATCCTGCTCTGCCCTTCAGTAAAAGGACTTGGGCAGAGGTGGGAGAGTGAGGTGCTGGGGGTCTTTTTAATATTCATTCCTGTAGATATTTGAATAATGTGGAATACATTTATGTATTGACAGCAGAGTTAATTGGTGTTCACATATAGTTACAAAAAATTAGACTCTAAATCTTAAAAACACATCCTGAAGTAAGATCAGCCTGAAACAGAAGTGTGTAATGGACTTGCATTTTATAGGGTATCCTGCTGGGAGTGGCATAAATAGAAGTAAGCTGTTACATATTAAGTCTTACTAAAGCACTCTACTGATGCTAGGTGGAGAAAGAAACAGATGCTAAAGCTTGTTAGGTTGTTCCTATACTCAAAGCAGGAATTTTCAGTTCTGCAACATTTAATTTAGAGAGATTATGGGATAGCCTGCACTGGCTCTCTTGGCTGCTCTTTTCCCATTCCTTATTATATAATTAAATAATCATGCATTGCTCTACCTTGGCCTTCAGGTACACGCTAGTCAATATCTGAGAAAGACTTTCCTCCACTCCCCCCCCTTTTCAGATGTAGAAAGAAAACAAAATATATAACCTGGTTTTGGGTAGTTCTCAGACTGAATTTTTCACTTTTGTAACACTCCCAGCAGGAAACAGTGAGATTGTGTATGGGAAACTGTTGATCACAGCATAAACCTCTGATTAACCATCTGAGGCAAGCAATGAGTCAGCTGCAGCAGCACAGGTAAAGGTAGTTCAGCTGTGCTATTGGAAGGTGTGGAGCTTGGCTCCACCTCTCCCAGATCTCACTTAAGGGCTTACTTCCACTAAGGTAGAATCTCTTTCCAGGGCTTGCTCCTGTGTGGAATTTACAGTGAGCCTCAGTGTTGGTGAGCATTTATTATTGATCTTCTTCTATTACATAACCTTTATTATCAGCTTTATAGCTTTACAATTGTAACTGTACAGATGGTATGTCTATAAAAGCTTTTCAAAGATCCCAGTTTCTTTCACTAGCATCTTCTCTTTAAATATTTTATTCTCCTCAAATTACTTAAATGAATCTGTTACAAATGTTTAGAACTTCAGGTCTTTCTTGCTGTTCCCTCCAGGATCTCTTCTAATGTCCTTAGGCAAAGCATCCTAGTTGTAATGTTATAATGGCAATAAGTCAATTCAAAGTTGAAAACTACAACCTTGTGATTTCATTTCTGTTTAGAAAGCAATAGTACATGCATTAAAGGGAAGCAAGTAATGTTGGAAGAGTAATGAGTTTCCATCTGTTAAAAGGAATTGCTTTCTTTGGAATCATTGCTGGAGGAAGCTAAGATGAAAAAATTTTTGGCAAGCTTGTTTTCTTTATTTCTAGATTTCCTTGAAAAATAAAAATTAAAGTAATACGAATTCACCATAAGTGCTATTAGATTATACAGCATGTACCTGGTATTGGGATGAGGTTAATGGGCTTACATGGTCAGTGGGATGAACAGAATATGGGGATAATGCATTAGGAATCTAAACTGGATTACAGCTATGAGTGTAAGTACCTCTCTACCACTTTGTTATCATGGACTATAAGTTAGTAAATAGTTTGCTAGTTTCTTAAGTGGCTTTGAGACGTGCCTTCCCCATCTATAGTCATCCTTCCCTCCAGAAACCTCCCTTTTCTTTTAACTTCTCCAGTCACGTCATTTCCAGTAACTTCCATAACATGACTGCTATTGTCTTTCTGAGAACAAGATAACAAAATTACACTGGGATACACCAAGATATAAAAGAGTGAATACTTGTTTGAGGTTCACACAGGTGAACATCTTGTTTGAAACAGATACCATTAATTAAAAAAGAGCAGTTTTCCTTAGTGCTTTGAATTCCGTTGTTCCAAGTGTGGTAAAACATAAAGCTTTTGGAGTGGCTCTTTTCAGCCCTGGTGGCGCACGGTGTTAGAACCGCCACTTGCAACACCAGAGGGCCCGGGTTCGAATCCCCCTTGTGGCGCAAGGGGTAAAACTGCCACTCTGCTACACTAGAGGGCTCGAATCCTGGGAGTTGGACTCGATGATCTCTAAGGTCCCTTCCAACTCGCACGATACTATGATACTATGAAATGCAAAATGTCTTAAATATGAAAGGTAAGAATTATTTGTTTTATCTCATGGACTAAATATAGGTTCAGATTCCTCAGAAATTCGCTCAAAGTGGCTAAAAGATCAAATCTGTTGTGATTTTTTTCCAATCTTCTGAAATACTAGTGTTCTTCATAGGATATTGATTTTTCCCTTACTGAGTTTTCCTGGATTATTTTAAAATGGTGAGAATATACATATGTTACAGATAAATTGATGGTTAAATATGGCACACTGCACAAGAGTAAACATTCACTTTAACTTCATGATAGAACTTCTGAAGAGCTTTTCTTTTGTAAAACTAGAGCTAGTTCTTGCCTAATCTGTCTTTCATAACATGGCCAATCACAAACTTCATTTGATCTGAGGCCAAATAGCAGTCAATATTTAGTGTTTAATCAAGATCCAGTTCACACAAAATGATACCTTTTGCCTATAAAAAACAGACACGTTTTCAGACAGGGATGATTGAAATATGTAGACAACACATACAGGATTCCTTGAACCTTGATTTTTTTGTTGTTTTAGGTTATTTTGTTGTTACAGGATAATTCAAAAAGAAATGAAGCTCAAGGGAAAAAAAAAAAAACTTTTACACAATGGACACTTTAATAGATCTGGGAAACATTTTATTACAAAGGCTCTGTGAAATGTGGTTTGATGGTTTCACAGTGTAGCTCTGAGTAATATCTCAGACTGGTTTCTGCCTCAAAGGTTCTGTAAACTATCCTGACACTAATGGATATTAGAAAAACTTTTTGATACAAACTTGAGGTTTCCCAAAGGCGTCATCAAGCTTCTATAAAATACCATTGTTCAAAAGACATGCGCTACCTTTGTTTTCTTTTCTTATACAACTCGTAATAAGTTAATATATCCCAGGGAATCAAATTTCCCAATGCTGTAGGCAACAATAAAATCTCAAGATGTAATTCTGGATAATGACTGATCTTGGTAGACTGTTTCTTAGCTATCTGCTATAAATTTTGAATACTTTTCTTCTAGAGATCTCTGCTTAAAGAAAACAACCTACCACAATAAAATAAACCAAACAACAAAAATAGCGTTTTCAAGCTCTTCTGGGGGAGATATAGAAAGATGAGAGCTGATTACCTTTTTAGTCGATTTGTAATCATCTTCAGGGGGAATATCAGTGCATTGAAAAATCTTGATTTTCTTCAGTTGTAGAAATAGTATTTTTATATAAGTTAGATACTCACCCCAAACTTCCACCCTTTTTGTAGTGTAATAAAAGGAAATGAGCAATGGTATCTAGCAATTTGGTCTGCATTTTACAGAGAACCATTGGAAAGCCTGATACTTAGACAGAAATTATGAGTGGTTGTAGTTACAATGAAAGTCAACAAGACCTGTACCGCAGATCACCAACTAACCACATGAGGAGTGGTGCTATATAAAGGTTAGTTCTTAGTTGTTATCAATGGGCCAAGCCAGTCTGGTGTTTCTGAAACTTTTGCTATCTACCACTATACTTCTTGATCTCTCTTAATATCTTTTGCATTGCATTTGGTCATTCAAATACATGTTATATTTTGGTCTTAATATCCCTCTGACTCGGCTGGAGCAATCTGGGATAATGTCTGCCTTCATAAGTTGATTGTGATCAAGCCTTGGGTTAGAGATTACCTGACACACCTAAGTCCTTGTCTTTTTCAGTTTTTCAAACTGGTTGGTATTTATAGCACCAAATTTATGTATCAACTGCCTTCCATATTCCAACAGATTATTTTGGTTTTATTCTGTGTTGGCAGTGCTCCTTGCCTAGTGTTATTAGCAGATACCACTAACCTTTAATCACTTAATACACTTTTTGTGCAAAGATTCTGATCCTCATACTAAGATCCCATCTAACTCCTGTTCCTCAAAAATTCTGGTAGAGGATTCTCTTCATGCAGATACCTCTTCTTTCATCTGTTCTTTCACCCTACAAAATAATTCCCTTTTCTTCAGAAAATAAATGCAAGAAACATTTCACATTGAAAAGAAAAACAGTTTTCTAATTGTGGCTCCTGTTCTTTCTACTAAGTTGCCATATCTTGCTGGAAACTGAAAATGCAAATGATCCTTTGCAAAAGCTTAAATCAGGGAAGGCGTACCAGAATGAAGATTTAACATTTTCCCTCATGTCTGCTTTGATATGTAAATTCATTTCCAGAGGAATTAAGTTTCAATAAAGAATACATAGTAAGGTTGGCTACAGAAATTCATAGGAGAGAAAATAAAAATAAATACATAGTAGGATAAAAATTTGAGTTTTGAATGGAAAATGTGTCAGTTTCTCTCCAATTCTGTGATAACAAAACTCTCTAGATACTTTTCTAGTAGTCAGCTTTCTTTTTTTTCCCCTGATGAATAAACTTCTGTAAAGTTTTGAGTTGCTGAAGACTGAATTGCAGTAACATCTTAGTTCAGCTGTAATTATTAAACTATTAAAGCAACATTATTATGCTGAAACCACCACTTTTACTGACAGTCTCAATCTCTCAGTTGCATACATAATGTTTCTTGTCATTTAGATCTCTGCCAAAGCTATAAAGATCCTATTGTAAGTGGGTATATATCAGTCTTGAACTTAAAAATCAAGCCTTCCTTTCAGTGCAGTGCAGATAAATGCCTCTGCTGAGGAGTTGCGTTGTTAAAAATATTTGAATAAAGGTTAGATAACAGCATCCAAGAAGTGTGAAGGGGGAAGGAGAAGTGCTTTTTCCTCTCCTACCTAATGGTCTTTATAAATACAAAAATAATGGTTGGGAACATTTTTTTCCTGGGCAACCACTGAGCCCTCAAGCCTGAAATCTATTACTTGGAGAAGTGTTCTGCAAGAAGGAAAGTTCAATTGGAAAGTGTGACATCAGTCTGGTCATATTAGATCATACCTAATTGTTTGCTTCCTTGAGTAATAGAAGTAGAGTTATTGGGATATCTGCTTGTGAAGACTAACTACCTCTGTTGTTTTCTGCTGCACTGGTAGTGTGATTGTTCCTTAGGTACTAGGTAAAAATGATTTGTTTGGAAATTTAGTTTGACTTTGGCCTACAGCTCAGAAAAACAAACAATACAAACAATGACAACAACAAAACAACAATATTTAAGTTTAATAATGATCAAGTTTTGGTCTTGAGCATTTCTCAATAGCTAGATTATTAGATGGAAGTGTGATTTCTGTGCTGCAGAAAGCACACCGCTTGTGTGTAATTTCAGCCTGTGGGCTTACTGCTTTCTTGATTCAAATACCATCATCCCCCCAGATAAATGAAATGTATTGCTATGAGAAGCTTTCCTCAGGAAACAGGGACAAAAATAATATATGGTGCCTTCATACCTTTTAGATACATTCTAAATTCCATCTTCCTCTCTGTGTGATGACTCAAGCCTTACAGCACTTTACAAAAGAATGCCAACAGGTTTAGCACCATGATGACTTCAAGGGGATCCTATTCTAGTGCCTGACCAGCCTGTCAGTGAGGAACCTTTTCCTCATATACTATTTGAACTTCTGCTGATGCAGCTTTAAGCCACTCCCTTGCATCCTGTAACTAATACTCAGCACCCCTGTCTTCACTTCCTCATGTAAGAAAGTTGTAGACAGCAAAGGGTCACCCTTCAGTGTCCTCTTTTGAAATCTGAATAAGCCTTGTGTCCTCACCCTCTTAAGTCCTGCCCTCTACTTGTTTCACTAACTTTGTAAGACACATTCTAATGTTTGTATGTCATTACAGCTCTTTCTTACTCAGTTCTTGACCCTCTTACTCTCTGCTTGGTAAAGTTGCATTCAACTACAATAAGGTAAAAGATGTGCTGGCTTGGTCTCAAAATGAGAAAATCAAAGTTAATTTTCATAATTTAAATGAATTTCCTTAACTTTTCTGCAGGAAAAGTGAATTTCATGCAGGAAGATTTAGTTTAGTAATTACAGTCATTTGAAGCTGGTGGAAATTCTGGTGAAGCTCAAAATTTACAGAAGAAATCTAAACTAAAACTGCTGGACAACCACTTAGGTCAGATGCAGCTTGACTAGGGATGGGTGAGGTTAGGTCTGGAAGCCTCCTGGCACATGCAGAATGGAATCCAGGACAGGAGCCATGACACCACATAGCAAGTCAGTGAAGAACGGCTCATGGATGAGCAGAGAGCAGGAAACTGCTGCTTTGCAAATGTTGTCCAAGTCTTGAAAGGCTTGGAGATTATATTTGAAGCTTTGACTCTGAATGTGACTTTGACTACGTATCATAGAGTCACAGAATCATAGAATGACCTGGGTTGGAAGGGACCTCAAGGATCACGTAGTTCCAACCTCCTTGCCTAGCAGGGCCACCAAACATACATCTTTAGTAGATCAGGTTTCCCAGGGCCCCATCCAACCTGGCCTTGAACACCTCCAAGGACGGGGCATCCACAACCTCCCTGGGCAGCCTGTTCCAGGGTCTAACCACTCTACTAGTAAAGAACTTCCCCCTAACATCTAACCTAAATCTTCCCTCCTTCAACTTGGATCTGTTTCCCCTAGTCCTGCTATTGTCTGCTCTTTCAAAGAGTAGCTATGGTATAACAGCATACTTATTAAGGTTTATTGTCTGGAGAGCTCAAAATCTGTAAAAGGAATTTTTAAAATGACAGTATCAACAAAAAGATTGGTATGGTGGATAAAAGAAAACAAGTGCCTGTATAAATAATCACAAACTGCAACTAATATATATTACATTTATTAGGGAAAATCAGGGGAAGGTGCACCTCTCCCATGAAGGCAGGCTGAAGAAGCTTGTTTTGTTCAGTCTGGAGAAGACTGAGGGGATTCCTCATATATATGGCCATCCAGTATTTAAAGGGAGATTATAAACAGGAGGGAAATCAACTATTTACACAGGCAGATAGTGATAGAACAAAGGAGACTGGTTTGAATTAAAGGAAGGGAGGTTTAGATTACATGTTAGGGGAAAGTTTTTAACTGAGAAGGTAGTGAGATATTGGCACAGGCTGCCCAGAGAGGTTGTGGATGCTCCACCCCTGAAAGTGTTTAAGGCCAGGCTGGATGGAGCCCTTAAAAATCTGATCTAGCACTTGATCTAGTGATTAGAAACCCTGCCTGTGGCAGGAGGCTGGAACCTGATGATCCTTGAGATCCATTCTAAACCCATATTCTGATAAACATATCATGTCTTAACTCCAGTGCCTAAAATGATATCATTTCATGTTCCGTTCTCTTTTATGGTAATTAAAGTTTTGTATATGAGATTAATTTTTCCATATGAACTAAAAAAGCCTTTGAGGGTATTAGAAGTGTACACAGTGTGATTGAGATCCACCCGCCACAAAGCTGAGGTGCTACTAACGGACTGAGCCTCTTTTCTGAACCTATTCTGTGGTAGTGGGATAAGAAGTTCTCTGCAGGTAGGAAGAAAACACAGGAGAGCATTTTTGTTGGCTGGGAGCTGAATGAGGTCGACCTGTTTCTTTCTCAAGGCTTTTTAATTCAGGATATGTTCTTTTGCTTTGATACAAATCTCTCAATGTTGCTTGAACAATGAAGAAGAATCAAATAGATGCACCTGTTGAGAAGGATGTGGTGGTGTGCTGTTGCCATGCAACCTTCAGCAGGAGCATTTTGATAATCAGCCTCTCTCTTTGGACATGCTGATCTGGGCTTGGAATACGAAGGTTAGAAATAGACTTTGAAAATTGATCCACAATAACAATATGCAGTGATTAGCAAGTAACCTTATTGAAGTTGGCTGGAATGTTTTGGGGAAATTCTGTGCATGTCCTAGCTGTACTTTGGAAAGTTATAGAAATTCTTTGCTGCTCGTGGCACCAGCTTTGTTTTCTCTATTCAAAGAGGAAAAAAAAAAAACAAAAAACTTTCACTATTTCACAGGAAAAAAATAAAAGGCTCTATTTTGTTGTCTGTGTGTCTGAGAGCCAGTAAAATTCAGTGTATTTGTTTCCCTTTGCTGATGAGAGTCTACCAGAGAAATATGTTGTGGATTTAATGATCAATACTTTAAATGTAATAGTTATATATATAATGCATTGGTCTATGTTTATTTATAAATGTTTGAAAAAAATATATGCATAAACAGCTTCATACATCTATGATTTATTATCCATAGTAAATGATAACACTTGAAAATAAACACAGACTTAACAAAGTAATTTTTTTTTTTAATCTAAATCTATGGCAGATAAACTTTAGCTTGCAATGATATAAAATATTACAACATGACTTTGATCCTTTGTAGCCATTGTGTTGTTGCAAAGATTTAATGTTGTTAAATACCTTGCTTGGATGCTTTTCCATTTCAGATTGGGCTGAGGGAGCTCTGAGCAACCTGATGTAGCTTTAGTTGTCCCTGTGGATTGCAGTGAAGTTGGACTAGATGACCTTTAAGGGTCCCTTATGACTGACATGATACTATGATTCAAATTCTAACTCTAGCCTGTGGGGTTTTTTTGTTTGTTTGTTTGTTTTTTTGTAACACCAGTTTTGCCAGGCCATCAGTTCATATGCAGTTTAAACTGGCAAGTACAAGGAAACTTCTAGAATGATGTAAAGTCAAGTGTTAATTGCTTGTTCCTGCATTTGGTTATTATGTTACATACACTATTCCCGTAAGAAGAAAATTGCAAAATGAGAATAGACGAATAATAAAGGAAGTTTCCATTAGGCATGACAGCTGGAGTATCAGATAATTATCCTGTTGTCATGATTTGCTGCTACTGGTTATTTTACATATAAATTGTTTCAATCATCCCTAGTTGGCAAGTTTTCTTGGCATGACCAATATGTAGCGTCTAATTCTTTGAGCAAATGCTAAGAAATATTTTCCTCTTACACTGTTTATGAATTACTTGCACTTGGCGCCAGAAAAATAAATAAATAAATGCAGATTTCTAAACACACAGAGGTTTTGGGCCCTGGAAACCATCAGAAAGAGGCAGGAACTGATAGGCATGCAAACACTTAGATAGTAAGAATGATAAGAGAAAGCTTCCTTATACAGCAGCTGACTGAATGACAATAATATAAGTCTTGATGCTCTGACCATAACTGGTGTAGTCAAGCAGAACAGATAACCACAGGAAAATGTGAGGGGTCTGTCACAGTAGACTTCAAACCAAGGATAAGAAGTCCTCATGTATCAAAAGAAAGGCTTATGTAAGAGCAGACACATGGTTGAATTTATAGTTAAACAGGTGGATAGTGAGGTGGCTTGAGAACTGGCTGACTGGTGGAACTTGGGAGGAACTTGGAGGGTTGAGATCAGGGTGTGGAGTCTTGTTGAAGGCCTGTTGCTAGCTGAAGTTTGCTGATGATGCAAAGCTAGGAAGAATGGCTGACATACCGGAAGATTGTGGGGGAACCTTATCAGTGCTGATAAACTGAAGGGCAGAAGTCAAGTAGATGAGGCCAAGCTCTTTTCTGTGGCATCCTGTGACAGGACAAGTGGCAATGGGGACAAACTGAATCACAGAACTTTGTCTGAACACAAGAAAGAACTTTGTGTAGGTGACAAAGCACTGGAACAGGCTGCCTGGAAAGGTTGTGGAGTTTTTATCTGGATATTTAAAGACCTCCTGGATGCTTTCCTGTGTAACATACTGTAGTGAATGCTTCAGCAAAGAGGATGGACTAGATGTATCCAGAGGTCCCTTCCAGCCCCTGTGATTCCATGATTCTTTGACAGTGACAGAGATGAAGAGACATTACATAATGACTGGAGAAAGTTTGCAGCTTTTAAAAAATGTTAGTGAGCATATCCATAAAACCTTCTGACTGCGTTACCTACACACAGAGTGTGAAATGAATTAATAATATTTACTTATCCTGAACTAAGAAAGAAGACAATGCTGACAGTCTGAATAAACAGGAGGTGTTCTATCTCATTAAAAAGCAAGAGTAGGAGTACTTGGTAACACAGTGAACATGCCAATATACACCTTTTGAGATAATACATACTTCCTGTGATACTGGAAAATGAAATTCAATAGCACTGAAAAATCATTAAACGTAGGAAAAGTATCAGATGAACAAGACGTTTTCTGACTATGGATAGATGCTTGCAGCATTTCTTTTGCATACATTGATTCACTGAAAGGATAAAATGTTGCTGTGGTAGCATTCCTTTGTATTATTAATAGTTATTGCATTTCTGTTATAGTTTTCTATTACAGGCAATGGATTGTTCCTACAGATAAAGTTTGTTTATATACTTAATGCTTAAGGGTGTGGAAAGGACAAATAAAATGCACAAAAAGGCTTTTCAAATATAAAACCTGGGCAAATACTAACATGAGAATAAGGCAGGTATCAGCCCGTGCTTAGAGCTGTTTATCATAATATTATAGTTATCTATAGAATTTGTATTCCCTTAGCAAAATACATTTCCAAATTTAGGGAGTTTGACCAGTTAAAATGCACAATATGATACATAAAGTACATACCAGATGAAATACTTCTAACTAAATAGTGGTACCCTTAAAAGTAGGTATCACAATCAAACCTAGTTTGAATCCTCTGTTTTTGTTGGTACAGAGGAATAAGCCCTTGGAGAAGCTGAATTGCTGATCTCTAGGAGTTCTGTACTTCCTGTGCTGTCTATCGAGGAAAACTGCAGATTTCTAAATCCCTTGGATAATTATTTCCTTTCTCAACTATACATACGCTTGTATGAAGAGACAGAAGGTATGACATTTGGAAAGAGTAGCAGAGATTAAAGGAGAAAAGAGAATGAAAATGGCAATAAAGAAGAAAAAGAACAGCAGCAACAACAAAGTAGAACACCTTGGCTATCAGACCTATAAAGAAACAACTGGCTGATGTATTTCAGTCACTGCATAATAATAGCTGTTAGAATAGAAGAGTATCTCTTATGGATGTAACAGATGTAAAGCCTTGTTGCTTCTGATCTGAAAAAAAGATTAGCAAGTGGTCTTTGTTTTTTCTTTTTATGATTTTCTATCACCAGTTAAAGACTGTTTTTCTAAAAGGCAAGTCAGCATTTTGCTTTTATTTACAAAGGCATTCATTACAATTTCTTAAAATTCTCTCCAAATCTCTCCAAAATTTATGATTTTCTTAACAGCAGAATATTTTTCAGTTATGAATATTAAGTGTTGTAGCTAATTTCTTTTTCTTCGCAGATACATTATGTTTGGGCTGAAAAATAATTGGAGTTCTTGTTGTTGCATTTTTAACCTTGATATTTTATTTTAGGATTTTATTTATTTTTTTTTTTTCATCTATATCCCTTTCTCTTTTTATTTCATTTCTAGTTGCAATTCTGAATCCATAAAAGCAGAACTGTTTTAATGCTGAAGATAAAGAACCTCAGATAAGGGAGCTGGAGTTGTTCAGCCTCAGCCTGAAGAAGAGAAGGCTCCAGGAAGACCCTATGTGACCCATCAGTACCTGAAAGGGCCCACTGAGGGACCTCTTACCAGGGTGTGCAGTGACACGACAAGGTTTTAAACTAAAAGAAGGCAGATTTAGATTAGATATAAGGAAGATATTCCTTGCTGTGAGAGAGAGCCTAAAAGGCTTATCCCTTCTAGGAACACACTCCATGTATCTCCAACATGCTTAAATGTCAGATATTTGTCCAGTGATGTTGTGGCTGGGTAATTTTGCACATATTTCAGATAAGAATCTGAGGAACTTCAGAGTCTGAAAACCCGTAAGGCTAATTTCTATGGAAGCAGAGATCCCTTGGGGTGAGATAGCAGCTGGAAGGAGGCTTCTGGGTTGACTCTGTGTTGAGGGGGAAACTTAAGTCATTCAATCTCACTTTAAGCACAGTTTTTATTTGAGCTGTCTGCTTGAATGAGGTTATGTAGATAGCAATATAATCAGCTGTAATTGTTCCTTTTGCTCTTTTAAATTAAACTGAAAATAGCAAACCAATTTAGTTTGTAAGTAATTACAATGGATTCTTAATTGGCTCAGTGCAGGTTGCT
This sequence comes from Excalfactoria chinensis, assembly GCF_039878825.1. Taxonomy (NCBI): domain Eukaryota; kingdom Metazoa; phylum Chordata; class Aves; order Galliformes; family Phasianidae; genus Excalfactoria; species Excalfactoria chinensis. The sequence continues at coordinate 37,591,869 of NC_092826.1, forward strand.
ACTCCAGCGGATGTGCTGACAGTATCAGCAATAATCTGCTGACAGTTCTAAGGGCCCCAGGAGATGTCTGACATGACTGGTGGCAGTAGCTGAGTACCCACCCAGCTGGCCTCCCCACTGCACTATGCCAGCTGCATGTTGTCCAAGCACCCTGAGAGCCCACTGGGTTCACTGCTGATCTCCACCAGGGCAACAAAAATGATGCAAGGGATGGAACACCTCTGCTGTGAGGACAGACTGAGAGAGCTGGGGCTGTTCAGTCTGGAGAGGAGAAGACTCTTGGAAGACCTGAGAGGAACACCTAAAAGGGGGTTATAAGAAAGAAGGGGACGGACTCTTTTGCAGGGTCTGCCGTGACAGAACAAGGGAAAATGGTTTCAAATGGAAAGAGGGGAGATCTTGACTGGATAGAAGAAAATAGTGAGACAACAGAACAGGTTGACCAAAGATGTGGTGGATGTCCTGTTCTTAAAGACATTTCAGGTTGGGCCGTGGGGGCTCTGAGCAACCTCTGGGAGCATTAGTAATAGGTGAACAGTTGGACTGGATGATCTTTTAACTCTTTTCCAACCTTGGTGATTCTATGATTCTAACCTGATGTAGCTTTAGTTGTCCCTTTTCATTGCAGTGAAATTGGACTAGATGACCTTTAAGGTTCCCTTATGACTGAAATGATTCTTAGATTCTATGAAAGCTCAATGAGAATGAATGGTGTGTTTTATTTCATGCAATTTTGAATTAGACAATTGTGCAAGAGAGGTGAGATTAAAAGCTGACTGACGTGATTGTCTAGAAATCTTATTCTTCATATGAAGAAATGCATAAGAAATTACTTTTATCATATATCTTTGAATATATAATTGAAATTGAATATATATTTGTTCCTTTCTATTTTGCTATTGTTATAGGGTGATGGGAATAGAAATTAATGAACACCAATCAAATGAAAAAGAGTGAAATATTTTGTTTCAGGCTGAACATGAAATAAAATAAATTTAAATGAGATTGGAAGGGAGGGAAAAGAAAATCATTAATTTTGGATATATTTTAGTATCAAGTTTTTTTTGTTTTGGTTGAGGTATATTTCGTTGAACCTTCTATGTATTTAACTTTCCAATTCAAACAAGAATTTCCCCAAATATTTTTGAGTAGCTAATACAGAAAACAGAAATTCTGACTGAATAATAATAATAAAAAAGTGATGTTCTGACTCAGTTTTCTTCCAGTTATATTAAAATGAAAATAAATTTTCAAAATGGAAAAACTAGAATAAACTTTATTCAGAAATAGACAACTGCCTGTCATTTGGATACAAATTCAAGTCCCTAGCCTCTCTTGTTCTCAAACCTTTCATTCTATTCAGAAAATTTCCACTTTTACTGCTGTTATTGTTTTAATGGTAGACTTTCACAGTAAGTCTTTTTAGAAATTTAATTTTTTTTAAGTCTCCGTGTACTCGTTTGTCAAATAAGCGTCATTAAAATGAAGCATATGCTTTATTTGAAATCCTAAGTATGCTGGACACATATGGAAAGTCCATTGCCTGTTTTATTGAGCTTATCCTTTCATATGTTCATGCCATATTTCCGAACGCAGCAGGACTACATAAAATACAAGGGCTGAGTACAGGCTAATATTGAAGGCTATCATTAGTGAAAATGAAATTAATTGGGTTATGCATTATGTGCTGTTGTCTACTACAGAAACACTGGAATGAAACAGCAGGCTTTCTTGAGAAAGGACGAAATCATGTAAACAAAGCATCAAAAAACCTCACCAGGAAGCATTAAACTTCTGAAAACTAGAAAGAAATTAACTGTAATTGCCAGCCTACTGGGGAGGTTATTATCAAAGCCTCTTAAATACTGCCTGTACTTTTGCAAGAAAACACACTTTTTTCCCTTTGGAGATGAAGTCTGCAGAAGTGACCACCTGTGCCTGCGCTTATCTACTTCTGGAGAATTCCTGCAGTCAGGTATTATACAGAGAGATAAATTATAGTATTGATTGCATTTAACCCAATATATAATGAGTGTGTGACCACTAACAACTTGTGGCAAGACAGAAACAACCATGGATGTGGTGCTGTGATAAGCCAGGGGCTTGCTGCCTTGTGAGGTGCGACTTCTTGTGTAAAGGCTGCTGGATGCAAGTATGCTTCTGCTGCAGCTTAGGGCTGCTGCCACATCACTGTGATAGTGAAGTCCCACATGCTGGACATTTGCACACTCTTTGAGAACTACTACTTCAGTTGTGCCATGTAAACTTGATGCTTTCACTTCCACGCTCTGGCTACAGACTCTCACCTTGTTTTTTAAGCTAATTCAGCTTTCCTTGGACATATTCTAACACTGTGAAATGCTGCTATAATTATCCCAAGTACAGACCGAAATTTCGGTGTTTCAGTTGCTTATGCATACCATCTTTGACAAAACTTGATGTGCACCCTTAATCTGCTCCCTTCAGAAGGGCTTTGTTTTATATAGTCTTTCAAGAAAGAGTCAAGTACTGAAACACAGCAAGTGATAAACTGCTTTGGGTGTATGCCTAAAAAAAATAATGAGCTATATTGGCTCAGATGATGCTGATGGGGGGTATGGATCATTAAACGTACCAATAGTCTGATCGTAGACATACAAAGGAAATTGTCACAATGCTTTTCTGTTGTGTTTCCAAGGCTGCATAAAGGTAATTCTGTAACAATTTCAATTACACAGAACTGTAATTTCATTTTGAGATTACGTTTTCTTCTCAATTCATGAAAATTTAAATGAGGTTCCATTCATTTTCCTTTTTCTCTTCTGTAGATTTGAAAACTCATTTTGCCATTGCTAGTTCCTTAATGTTAGTTTTTTCCCCATACATGTGGTGCTGCTATTACACTTGTTCGCGGGTACTTTATCAGATAGATTAAAGCAGGTGGACGAGCTTTCTCTCTTTCTTTCCACCCCCTTAGTCTCTAAATAAGGATAAATTTCTTGCATGTAGTGAACTTTGTGTACTTTGTATGGGGAAAATAAATCAAATTCTTTCATAACGTAAGTATTTAGCAGGAATTAGTAATTTCTACCTGAAAAAAATTAAGGTTCTAGACATCTGAAATAGAAGTTGACTTGGAAAATTCATAAATTAATACAGGATGGGTTTTTCTTCCACTGAACAACAGAAAACAATTGAAATGCAAAGATTATATATATATATATAATGTTTTTTTTTAAATACCTTATGTCAACTTATAGTATTGCCAGCACATTTCAAAACTTGATGCTAATATTTATTCCACTTAAAAATACTGCTAACCTAAAGCTGCGCAAAAACCTTTTGTTGCCCGTAAATTCAGGCATATGCCTCTGAGGAGCTCCCGTTCTACTCCATAGAGAGAAGTAGTAAAACCAATAACTTCCTTCATCCAAGGCACTTCAGGCACTAGTGGACAGCCATGCACGTAAGGTACATTTTCAAATATCTCAGCTGTTTTTTTTTCACTGAAAGCATCATATTCCAAGCAGAAAGAGATGTGACTGATTTTCTGCTCCAGCCAGTCAAAAGAATTTTGTATGGCAAAACCTGGGATGAAGCTGCAGGAGGCTGAGCATTGTCACATGGCCAGAGGCTACCTTTTCAACTACTAGGAAAAAAAACAGCTGGGATGAGCCACTTCCATATCTGCTTAAGGAATGGGCAGTGTAAGCAAAAAAATTAAGTAGAGGCTAAAGATTGATGCAATTGAGTTGGTTTTGTTGTTGTTATTTGCTTGTTTTAGCAAAGTTCTGCAAAAAAAATGGAGAAAAATGCCATAACAGGAGATAACAAAGGGTTTTGGGAAGGGCCCTGTCTAGAGGGGCTTGAAATGAATCAGACCTTCAGTCCTTCTCTATGTGAAGAAAAAAGGTGTTTTTAAAATTATTTTTATTTTTTTATTATTTTTTTTTTTTACAACAATAATAAAAAAGGTAACTCAATTGCTTGTGTTTTTTTGTTTTGTGTTGTTTGTTTTTGTTGTTGCTAATTTTCTTTTTTGGGGCGGGTGGAGGGGCTGGTGGGTGTCTGTTTATTTATTTCCTTATTTGGAGAAATTCAGAAGACCTCCAGTCTGGCTTAATGAGAGGATCTGAAAGGTGGATATTAGAGATGAGGTTCACATATAAATGAACACTCTTCAGAGTAGAACATTTACCCAACAAAAGCTGCCTTTTATTGAAAACCTGAATGTATCTCCTCTACTATATTGAAAGACTTCAGACCTGTGGTGTCACTGTGATCTTTCTTTAAAAGTGTATTTAAATTAATGACTGTTAGGGTTTATTTTGTTGTTGTTGCTCACGTTCATTTACTTGTTTTCACAGCAGATTTGATACTCGAGTATCAGAGGCTGCTCTCCTATAGACTATTTGGCTGTTATGAAATCTTTTTAACCTACTTGGAAATAAATAAATAATTCAATCTTCTAGGAACCAACTTTAAGGGATATTTTTCTGGCCTTGCAACTTCCCTCTGAATTCTCTCCAGATGGTAAATCTCCTTCTTGCACTGTAGTTACAAAGCTGGGCACTACTGTGATACAGTTAGACTGTAATGATTCTAATACTTTAAAATGTCTTATTCCTAACCTTTCCTGTGCTTGATTTTCATATATTTCATATATCCTTTATCACTCTCACCTTCATTTACATTTCATTTCCTGTCAATTTATCGTATTTCCCATTTGTTATGTATTGGTTAGAAGGATTTATTTTCTTACAGTGCTCACTTTACATTCATTGTGAACTTAAAATAGTATTCTTTCTCTTGCATATTTAAAATGTTTTCAGCTAATTCCCCTCTATTGTTCACATTTATATATATGTACTTTTGGGGCTAGAAGATCTTTAAGGTGTTATTCAACCCAAACCATTCCATGGTTTACCTCCTTTTAATGTACTCTTCCATGGTAAAGGTTTTTCTCCTTTTTTCTTTTTTACTTTAATCACCTTGAGTTGTTACTCATCTTTCTAAACTTAAGACCAACCATGTCCTTTATTTCCTACTGACTATGTTAGAAGTTAGTTTTCAGCCCCTGGATTTTGTTTGTAAACATATAAGCACTGGAGTAATTATTTCACAACTACTGATTGTTATTTTTTGTCACAAACATATGCAGGAAAGTGCAATAGGAATGATTTGTTAAAAATGCAAAATGCAGGCGGAAAATTAAAGGTTCGATCCACTTGCCTACAAATGTTAATAAAATTGCCAACGTGATGCCTGTACAAAAACCAAAATCTAAGGTTGGCTGTCATTTTCATCCCCATCATTTTCAGTGACAGAAAAAAGCCTACAACAGTCCAAATTTGGTTTAGTACATATAATTTCTCTCTCTACTCACACTCAATTAAACAGCATACTTTGAGGCTTGTCTAATTTTCTTGTTCCAAAACACAGACACCCACCGTTGAAGTTAATGGTTTATATTTTATTTTGCAAAGCTGTTGCTATTCCCGCTATGCTAAATTAGTGGGAACATTTTAATCAAAGCTTGCAAGGATCATTCCCTGCCAATCTGGGGGGTATTACAGCTTGGTGAATGCAGAGGGTGTGTTTGCTTAAACACATCTATGCACAGCCATAATGGTCAGCTCATCACATGAACATAGACAGACTGGCTGAACCATAATATCTGATCATAACTGTAACAAGCTTAAATTAGTGTCTCGGCATTAACTCTATTGCTTTTGTCCAGTTTGCAGAATAGAATTACAATCTGAATATTTGCAAAACCATGCAGATGGCTGGGATTTGGGGAATTATAGAGTGAGTACAGGTAAAACAAAGCATGAATTAATGGCAGCTTTTTGCCTCACAGTAGTTCTTCAACCAGAGAAACATAATTTAGGTCTCAATGTTGTTGGACTGCTTGTATACCATGAAACTTTATGGCAATACATTGGAATACATTCCCTCAGTAAAATATATAATTTTAATACTCAATATGTTTTTTTGTTTGTTTGATTTATTTATTTATTTATTTTTGTGAGACCTATTATATTTTCCAATACTGCTTTTCAGTGATGAGTAGAAAAGATACAATAGCATTCCTTACTACTGATTACACTAACAGTATGAAAAAAAGGCATATTTTTACACAATCCCCGGGCCGAAAACAGGTTTTGATGCACATGCATAATACCTCAGATAGCATTATGAAGAAGACAGAGCCCGGCTCTTTACAGAGGAGCACAGGGCAGTGTGAGAGACCATAGGTAAGACTCAAAACAGAAGAAGTGCCAACTGGATGTAAGAAAAACCTTTTCTCCCATGATGGCTCTGTCAATCGCTTATGCAGTTTTGATGATGCATGTCCTCTTCAACACCACTTAGTGGATTAAGAAGCTATACAATTGGCCTTAAATATAAAATCAGAATAGATAGAAGTTGCTGAAGTCCTTTGGATTGTCTCAGATCTTCCTTGAAAACTCTTTGAGAAAGTTTCCTATTGCAACTCCTTCCTAACTGAAAGCTAGTCTAATTTATTATTATTATTTATCCTTAAAACCTTATTTTTTACACTTATTTTTTTCCTGCTTTTAACAATGGAAATTTTCAGTAATTAAAACATGTTAGAAAAAATTCCCAGGTAAAATGAGATTCTATATTCTGTACTGCATGGTTTCATTGAAAAAAAAAATCATCAGCTGAAAATAAAACACTAGCTTTTATTTTGATCTGCTTTTCACCACATTTAATTTTCACTACTGTCTATATTCAGTGTTAAAAGGAACGACGGTTTGTTGTATTTTCAGTAGCATTTTCTGGAAGGAAGTATTTCTCTGGGGTGAGTTATGTTCTATGAGCAAAAACCAACAAGATTCATTCTGCCCAGGGACTATTGATAGTGTCTCACTCTTTCTTTGAACTGTCTTTTGATTTCTATGTACATCAGCAGCATTGAGGGCCAGGAGCCCTCTACTTGTTCCCTGTGTGGTTCTGAGTGCTCAGCCCTGATCTTATCCATGGTGGTGGCTACTCACTGTTACAGGTGGCAAACAATCCCTAAAAAAAAAACCAACTCTTTCAGAGCAGATGGATCAGACAATGCAAGAGCAGAAGTCTCCCCTGACCTTGTAGAAGACTTGTATGCTGCAGAGCTAATGACAGCAAACCTCTGTCCCTTATTAAATGGTCTTTTACAAAACACGAGTTTTGATACTTGTTCTTCCCATTCTCTCTTCTGTCCTTCTGTGGGGAGAGGGGAAGTAGCTGCTAACCATGGCAAGTTTAGGTTACATTTTGATTAAATTTTATGAAATATTCTGAAAGAAAACTAGTCAGAGTTGGTTACTACCATAGATCTAACCAATCACTTTTCCACTACAAGGTGAGCTTATTTGATCTCAGTTTCTCTAATATAATGAATAGTATACCATATGTTTCCTTTCTTTCCATAATGCAAAGGAGAGAGTAATATTTTTTTTTTCTTACAAGATAAGAAATGCTTTGTGTCTGATACAGACATAATGCCAGAAGAAAAGATGATACTGCAAATAATAAAAGGTTTATATGCACCACAGTATGATTTTGAGGCATCTACCTCAAGTATTGTGAGGTATTCTCTGTGAGATACATGCTCACCTCTGCCTATGTACAGCTAGGCACAGTTATAGGACTTGCACTCGGGTCTGTAGAAATATCAGATATTAAATATTCTACTGGCTAATGCATGGGAGCTGGGGAGGGAAATGTGCCTAATAGTTTTAGTCCTTTATCACTTTTCTGTCACAAGAGCTGAAAATTAAATCATTGTTTACTAGACATGTTACTTAAAAGAACGTATGCAAAACAAGATTTGTAGTGTAGGTGTTTGTGACATGATATCACATACAGTTTCCAGTAACAGAGCTACACAGAAAATTAATGAATGCTGATTTATTTTTCCTTTTCTAACATCATTCTCCAAACACCAGTTTTGGCTTCCCAAGTAAATAATAACAGCTGCTAGTCTGTCAGGGAGCCCAGTTGGCTTGGATAGAATTGTTAGATGCCAAAGTAGAGAGTGTGTTTTGTTCTCAGTGATCTTGGGTCTTTGCTTTACTCTTTGCCAGTTATTAAGAGGGAAAAAGCTGAAAATGTGGAATGATTTTGATCTAAAACAATGCTGTGTTTAAGTTGTGATTTTCTCCCCTCTGCTCTAAGGTCTCTGATAGGTTACTCTCCTAAAATACATGAGAAGAGTTTAATTGTAAACAGTTTCATGGGGAATGAAGCATTTCAGTGGAATTCCTCTGAAAAAAATTACATAGATGTTAAAATGTACTGACACAAAATGTGCTTCAAATTAAGGCTGTATCAATATTAATCAATATGACTAAGTCAGCTTCTGTAGTTCACTCACACTGTCTCCCACAGGTCAGTTTGATTCAGCTAGCCAAGTATCCAACACAGCTGGCTCCTCAGTGCCGTAGCCCTTCCCTCTTGTTGAGCTACAGGATATGATGTGGAATGAAAATAAAGGTAGTTAATACCGGAATTTGTGAAATTTAAGTTCCATTTTTTCAGTCACCCATGAATTTCCCTCTTGATCAGATTCTGAGAGAGTTAATAAGTTGATCACATTACATAGCTGGATCTCAAGAGGTGAAAAAAATGAGGTGAAAATAAGGTACCAGAACTGAGCATGTTCCTCCATCCAGGATTTCCCATTCTTTGTATACTTCAGATGCCAAATTGTGCTCTGTCTTCTAAGTACAACGATTTGCTTATTTCTTTCAATGACAAGACTAGAGTGAGCTGCTTCCCAACACGATCCTTGCTCCTGTCCTTCTCTCTATTTATATATGATAAACTGGAAGGGGAAATTAATGGCTGATAATTAAACCACTCATGAAGAAAGGGCTATTTTTAACCTGTCTTTTTTCCTTGTTTAACATACCATTCCACAATCTATTGTAGTTGTGAAGCTGAGGCTGTTATACTGAAGCAGTTATACTGCAGCAGTAGCCGATACCGGTTTTCAAAGCAATATAAGTCTAAACATTTTTTTTCTTCCTCTGTCATGATGATCTGGGTACAAGTGCTTATGAGGCTGCTTAACCTTTTTGAAACAGTCCTTGAGGGCTATTTAATAAGATGTTAGTGTGAAAGTTACGAGTGCAAAATGCTTCATCATTTCTTATCCCAGCAGAAGCAACCAGCATAAAGGATCCCCTGATCTAAGCACTTGGAAAGCACATAAAATGTTCCACATAATTATCAAAAATTTCCCAGGTATCTATTCCCTTACTCTACTTCTATTCACACTTCTCATGGAAAAAAAAAAAAGAAAAAAAGAAAAAAGACATCTCAATAGTTTGCATTCCATACCTTTAGTAAAACAGATATTAATATTTGTTGACATTGGTTTCTCCACTAAGCATAATACTGGCTGATTATGGCTTTTCTCCCAAGGATGTTTTTGGGCAATTATTATCAGAGAATCATAGAATTACCCGGGTTGGAAAACATGTCAAAGATCATCAAGTCCAACCGCTGCCTAACCATAGTTCCCTAACTCTAACAACCCTCTGCTAAATCATATCCCTGAGCACCACATCCAAACAGCTCTTAAACACATCCAGGGATGGCGATTCAACCACCTCCCTGGGGAGCCTATTCCAGAACTTAACTACCCTTTCTGTAAATAAGAATCCAACCTAAACTAAACTTCCATCCAACCTAAACTTGCCCTGGCGCAACTTGAGGCCATTTCCCCTCGTCCTGTCATTATAATTGAATAGATATCGTTCTACCCTGAATTTACAGAAATAAATAATTTGTTTTTAATGCCTTAATTTTCTGTTTCTTGATGCAATATTTTTCCTTTGTTTTGTTTTGGCAGCTTGTCTGTAAGTTTTGTTTTTCCTACTGTTTGATATAATTATTGAAATGTCTTGAAGACTGCATATTTCAAACTACCAGCAAGATCCTGGCACCAAGTAAGAGATGGAAAAAGAAGCTAAGCTAATTCCTTTCTGCTTCTACTAACTTGAAGCTATACAATCCCTTCAAGCCCACATAAAACACTCACCAGACATATTCAGCAGACACCCAGAAAACACATGAATGAGTCACTAGTTAGCTCATTGTTGTGACAATATATTTGTTACTAAAAAATGTAGAAGCTCTTACACAAATAAATGCTTAAGTACTTTTCTGTTGTAGAAATTATTTCTGATTAGAAATGGACAAGATACAGTTCTCACTTCAGCAATCTCATGCAATTCCAAAAGTTCTTTCAACTGTCTTTTTGCTGTGGAATTTAAATTTAGAATGTTATGGTAAATGGTCAGTTCTATAACTATCAAATCAAGCATATGCAGGCGTAGGAGCAGTTTTTAAATTGTTCCTGATTGAGCTATTAGTTTCAAGGGAAAACAGTCTGCTTTGCTCATGGTTCAAAGAAAATGAAGGTAATTTTAAAACTGTACTTAGTGACCTTTTGCAAAAATATTGCATATTCAATTTATACTCCACTTATAGCTGTACGGACTAACACTCCTGTGCATCTTCCAATCTTTTCTTCTGCCCATGCTTCTTTCTGCATGCTCCATGTTACTGCAGTATATTTCCCTTATCTCTTTAAAGAGGTATTTCCCTTATTCTTTAAAGAGGTATTTCCTCTTTAAAGAAAAGCTCTGACATTTAAAGAAAAGATCTCTTTTCCCAATCATTTCTTTGATTTAGGAATTTGAAGGATTTGTTTAATATTTATGACTCTCAATAGATCCTGTCAGGATGTTGGAACAAGAAGCTATGCAACTCTGAGTTAAAAGCTACAGAGAAAGAAGAATTTTCTTTTAAATACTTTTACTATTTCAATATTTTTCTTCATCTGTATCTAATCAAAATCTTTTTAAGGAACTCATTTCACTGTTCCCTGTTTTGACATCTCTAAACCAATCTAAGCACGGCTTTCAGCACTAAGAAGTTGTTCTCCACTGATCTGAGCCTTGCCTACATTTAGAAATAGCAGAATTAATATCTAGAGTGGAGATAAAACATGCTTCTAAAAGGGTATTGCACGAGACGTGAAAAATGAAGTTCCCTGTCATTTTAGGTATTCCATTAGCTCAAGGAATTCTTTTCAACTTTTATTCATATCTCCCATTTGCTTTCTATGTCAAGACTTTAGCTCTAAATAGAGAACCTGCCTTTATTTCATTTACCTACATGGCTTTGTTTTTCCATTGCTGTGGTCTCATTCCCTTCAGGACTGCCACTTTCTGTAACCTGTGCTAATCTATTGTTGTTTGGTTATAGGGTTGTTTGGGTTAACAACCACTTGTTGCTAATACCAACCCAGCTTGTGGTGTAGCCTCATTGCTGAGCACCTGGCTTAGAACAGAGGTTTAATAAGCTAGACCACAAGCAGCTGTCTTGATTTAAATATATGTTTTACGTGATAATTCACAGATCTTAATGCAAACTGCATTACTACATTTGCTGAACTACAATGCAAGTGGTTAGAACTGTGGATGTAGTTTGTCTCTAATTCTAGAAAGTTCTCCATTTTAATGGTATAATTTCCAATAATCTGTATTTATGAAAACCAATTAAAGGAATGCTGTGTTCTATGGTGAGACTTCCCACTTCCACTGATATTCACGATCTGCTTGGAATATTTGATTTTTATACACAAGCTGGAGAGAAGCCTGATTTCTTTTTGCACAATCCTCTTCCGCCAACCAGAATATGATTTGAGAATGAGACAGTATTTCCTATTCTCAGAGCATGTTTATTTAAATGTATGCAGACATTTTCCACTATTTAATTTCTTAATAAATGATTTGGCTTTATTAACGCTATGTAATAAAGGATGTACAATGAACAATACAAATACTGTTCTTTGATGTGATTCAATTTGTATATGCTTAGATATTTTTGTACCTAGCATATTTTTTAGCTAATTCAGATGAGTAGTTCTATAAATTCCGCCATCCCCAACGCAAGCATAACAATTAAAACTTTAATCTGAGAACACTAGAGGGTTGCGAGAGACTTATTCATATTTTTTCCATTTCTTACCAAGAAGTATTATACAGGTTAAACAGTACTGAAAGAATGCTTAATTTCAGACGGCAGCTCCTAAAGAAGGAGCAAAGGAGTCATACAGTTTTAAAAGCAAGCTAGAAATTGGATTTTGAGGAAGCAGGAAGATCACTATTTTTCTAGCCTTCAGTGTGGACAGCTGGACAGGTTACACTGGTGTAGGGGAACTGTTAGGTCAGGGCTTGAATTGGTGATTGAGCACCCGGTGAAGGGGTGTGGATGGCCCAAGAGCACAGGCAAATTGTTTGCATCTGTACTCCCCAGATGTCCAAAAGAGGTGGACACAGGGTGGAGCTACACTGGGCTCACATAAGGGCCGCCACTGAGAGTATTTCTCAAGCCTAGATTGCTCCCTGAGAGGGGAATGCTGCAGGGCCAGAGAGCACCCTTTATCATGTGGGTGAGTTTGACTCTTTTTGACTTTTTTTTCCTTCTGTATATATATTGGTGTGTCTGCAAGTACTTTATCTGGTATCATTAAGAAACTACCAGAAGTCGTTTTGCTCTTTATAAGCAGAACAACTGGAAAGACTCAAATTCTGAGAATGTTTTTGAGCAACAGAACCACGTTCCTTCTACACCTTGAATTGTTATTTCTTAAAAACACTTGTTGGGGAGGAAAAAAATAATTTTGATTGTACTTATTTGCTGAAGTTCAGTGTTGAATCTAAGTAGCAAGAAACTTGTGCTTTTTAGTCTGGGTATTAGCTGGTTGAGATAATAACCCACAGAGATGCTGATGATACTCATTTTGCTGGATTGTGTCTAGGCTGCCCATCAGAAAAAGAGAAAGTAATGATAACAGAAGGGATTCAAGGACAAGCAGCAGAAATTGACAGCAATAAGAGATCTCTTCTTTTTCTTCCCCATTTTCAGTGAAGGATTAGTGGAAATCAATGAAGCATGTAGGCATGCATCTTTGAAGCCTTTGATGTTAAGAGTAAATTTTAACCATTTCATAAGAACCCTTTATTTTCTATAGAGTCTCCAAGATTTCTCCCTGCTGTTATGGAAGTGTAATATACAGAAGGTGAAGTAGCCCTTCAGAAAAGCTGTGCTGGTAGATAAAGAAGATATGATGATTTCTTTGGATGCCCCAAGCCTTGTATGTGATGATGTCTGATGCCAAACACTAGAATTGGGCTCTGCTTGGTCT